>NW_026948525.1:16246474-16887799 GCF_035770615.1 Melospiza melodia melodia | reverse complement strand
GCACAGTTCCCGTCTGCTTGAGCGTGCCAGGAAGCAGATGGGGCTGGGACAAGTCCCTCCCAGCTGTCCCTGTTTGCATGGCAGAAACCTCTGAGGGTGGGCTGGGGGGCACAAACCAGGGCCCCTCAGAGGCTCACAGTGAGCCCCCCACAGCCCCTCCTGCCCACAGCCAAATCTCTGACCCCTAGGCTGGGACTGGCTTCCTTGGTTTCCTCCACCACTATTTCATGTCTCTGTACCCTGCATTGCTCTACTTCAATTCTTTTGCCATTACATAAAACTGAACACCCCACCAAATTACAAAAGAAGGTGACAGAAAGAGCCAGAGGACCTCTCTGACTCAGGAAATGCAGAGAGAGGTGGGGTTGCTCAGTTTTGTCAAGAACAGGCCCCAGGGAGACTTTATTGCCACTTTCCAAAACTTCAGAGTGGCTTTGAGGAAAGTGGAGGACATCTTTTTTAACAGGGCCAGTTACAATAGGATGTGGGTGAATATTTTTTAACACAAATAGGATCTAATCAGAACTTGTTTACTCGGAGCATGGTGTGACCCTGGCACAGCTTGCCCCAAGAGCTTGTAGGTGCCCCATCCCTGCAACCATTCCGGCTCCAGTGGGAAAGGGCTCTGAGAAACTTGATGTCTTTAAAGATGTCCCTGCTCATTGCAGGACACTTGCACCAGAGGACATTTGCAGGGCCCTGCCAGCCCAGCCCAGTCTAGGATTCCTCACTGTTTTCATTTGAAGAGCACCAAGAGTGGAGGTGAGGAGGAAGGGAGCTCATCTGCTGCCTTGGGCTTGAGTGGAGGAGGAGCCCATCCCTCAGAGCCTGTTTCACCTGCAGCCCCTTCACATTTTACCTGCAGGAGCTCCTTGGCAGACCAGCGCCGCGCCTCGTCTCTCTGCAGGCAGCAGCTCAGGAAGTCACGCAGGCAGGATGAAAATAGGTTGGGCTGCTGCAGCTTTTGTCTTCCTCCTGTGGCTATCAGGAGTTGGGGCTGGGGAAAAAGGCGACACCAGGCTCCACCTGCTTCTTTCCCATCTGTCACTGCTCTCCCAGATCCCACTGATTAAGCTCCACTCTGCAGTGGCAGTTTCTGCCCTGGCAGAGACCCAGAGATGACTTTCCTTTACCAACCAAAAAACCCAAACCCCGATGCAGCCACAGCCTCTCCAACATCTCACAGATCTTGCCTTGGCAGCTGATTTCATTGACTGACCTAGTTAGTGGGAACTACATCAGCACAAGCACATTTCCTTCCCTGACGATTCATACCAGCTTGAGAGGCTGTTTGGAAGAAGGACTTTGCTATACTAACTCTACTCTATCCAAGGGTTAGTACATGGAAAGTATTTCTGCAGTGCTTCTTGGTCCCTTAAGCACCGCTGCCACAAAACAAACCTAATCAAGCTTTTTGCTTTGTTCTTGAAAAGAATGGGAATTGGAGGGAAAGAAAGGAAATCCACCAGGTATTCCTCAGGTAAGGAAACAAATCTTTGGAATCTCATCTTCAACACAGACACATTAAGATCCATGCACAAATGTACTGGGATGAAAACGCCTGCTTGGACACACAGGAGCCACCTGCAGCTCTGTTTCTCAGCAGTCTGAAAATTTCTGCTTTCCTTACATGGAAAAGAAAAACCTTTCATGGTCAAATCAGAAGGAGAGGTTCCATCCCTACAGTCACCCTCTACTCATTTGGCTACTTGAGTCAATGCATGAATGGTAGGCCCATCCCAGAAAGTGCCAGGAAACAAATGGGATGTTTTGGCAGGCTCTCCACATCACCAGGCTCTGGCATTGTGATGGGCAGAATGTGGCTTGGGCTGGGAGAGAAACACGGTCACTGAGTGTTTCAGCAGCACTGCACAAGAAGCAGAAGAGACTCTGTGGCCTTTATACCCTCATGCCCGGGTTTCAGGCACGTTTCCCAGTGAGAAGAAACTGCACAGGGGGTTAAGTTCCTCTCTAAAAACCAGTGCCTTAGCAACTTTCATGTGTTTGGGCTTCTTTTCTTCATTTCTGGAAATGTAACACCAGTTCTGAGAGGCTTGCCTTGTGGTTTTAGGGGCATCTTCACAGACAAGTGGGAACAACTTGAAACCCAAAGCAAATGTTGCCTGAGAAGAGCTGGGGAGTGTTTGCCTGTGGTGAGGCTTGAGCTGTCTGGCAATCCCCTTCCATGATGTGCAGAAACATCCAGCTGCTCCCCAGAACTCAGTCCCTCTGGGCACGCAGGCCTCCTGGAAACCCCTGAGGATTCCAGCCTTTCTCCTGCTCAAGAGCATCTAACCTAAGCTGAGCTCCAGTTTCTTCAGCAAGGCCAAGGATGCTCACTTCCGTGCAGCTGACAGTGTCCATGGAGCTCAGCAGGTCTTTCTGATACTCCTCAGGCCAAGGAATTACAGTGTAGATTGGCAAGACATCAGCTGATCATTATCCAGTGTGGTTCATGTGGAACCAAGCTCTAACACGCTGACAAGTCAGGGGGAGAGAGCTCATTCTGCTTTTGCAAGATGGTATTTAGAAACATAAGACACCAACTTGGAACTATTCAAACCTCAACTTGCAGAATCCATCTCAAATAGACAAAAAGAACAATGGCAAGAGGCCTTGGAGTCTCCATAAAAATGCCCACCACTGTCATGATAACTCTGTGCTCGTGGCACTGAAATAGATGGTGACCAAAGAGACTTTGCTATTATCCTCTTCAACCCAAAGGAGAATTTCAAATCCAGAAATTGCAATGCACTCCCCTTGTGTACAAATAATTTATGTGGCTTTCTGTCCTTTTCCCACATCACCAGAGGTGACAAAGAGGGTTTTATCCTGACTCTCAGCTGAGCTCAGCCACTGGCCATGGTGGGAGCTGGAGCCCTCCCTGTCATTATAACAGTGCAGGCCAGGGATGGCCCTGCTCCTGTGGTAAAGAAACACAGCACTGGTGTCAACTGCCCACGCTGGATCCCAGCTCAGGCACCTGCCTGCAAGCTCATAACTTGTTAAAGTACCCAGAAACAGCCAAGGGTTTGGCAAACAATTCTAACTGCAGTCGGAGAAAAACACATCCTAAACTTATCCAGGCCACTCACACACGTGACTGAAGAATGTACAGATGACTTGAAAACCTGAAAGTTTCAACAGCCACAGGATTTGGAAAAGATGCTACACAATGGAAGAGAAGAGCTGCATTTAAAAAATGAAAAAGCAAGCAGAACTGCTTGGGCATTGCTTTGGTAGTAGATTTTTTTCTCTTTTCCTTTTTTGTTTACTTTTCTTTTTCCTTTTTTCCTATGTTTTCTATAAAATTGAAACTGGGAAGGTCTAACCTCTATTTCTCAGGATATTTATCACATGTCTACCCTGTCCACTGAAAAATTCTTGTCCTTCAGAAACAGAGTTCCAACATTGTTCAAAAAACAAGTGGGAAATGTCAGGCACGGCTGGAGGCCAAAATGGCAGGTTTCTGACCTGGTTAGGTTTCTGAACTGCCACTTCCCTTTCTGATACAACCAAAGCTACAGCAGATGCTGATGTGCTGCAGGGGCATTTTCAGAAGGGGACCTTGGTGGAAGTGGTGCCAGCAGATGGCAATGGGATTTTGTCCAATGGCACACAGAACATGGGACAGGTGAGAAAGACAGTGGGATCAGTGAGTATTTGCACCTTACCAAGACAGGAGTTGCATTCCAGGAAGGAACTTCTTGTTCCACCATTTCGATGCCCACGATTCCCAAAGACCATATGTCCACTTTGGGGCCACATGGTTGGCCTGTCACCACTTCAGGCGCCAGCCAGCCAGCAGCGCCGGCCACGGAGCTCCATCTGCCCTGCTCAGGGGTGAGCTGAGCAAAGAGGCCAAAGTCAGCTGTGGAGAAAAAAACAAACCGTGAAAGCCAGCTCCAATTAGGAAAACAAGCAAAAGAATTCCCCACTCTCAGGCTAAGAATGTGCTGTTAAATCTCCTGGAGAACTGTCCACACTCGATTTCCTTGGGGCTTTAGCCAAGGGAGTATGGAACTGGCCACTTCCAAAAAAACCCAGGTTTCTTAATGCTGCTCACAGCAGTGGACTTCATTCCCCTGAAGCTTTAGATTGTAGATCCCTCTGTCTAGAAGGGACACACACAGAGCAAGGCCACTCTTGACTGCTTGTGGTTCCTTATACCTCTGTGCACATTGCAACTGTGCCCTCAGCTCGCAGCAGGGGTCCCTGCACTGCCACCAGCACCATTTTTGGGGAGCTGGCAGTCACACGAAGCAGCCCCACACCCACATCCCTGGAACGCTGCACCTGACCAAGAATATACTGACACAGCTTGACAGAACCGTCAGTTCTGAGAAGGATGTTGCTGCTCTTCACATCTTGGTGGATGATGTGGTTTGAATGAAGAAAATCCAGTCCTTGCAGGCACTGAGCGAGAAAACAGAAAGAAGAGGGCAAAAATGAGTGATGTGATCATCACAAAAGAAACGAGACAAAGAATCTAAAAGATTCCCTCTCCAGGGGAATGGGGAGTAATGGCAGAACAGTAATGGCCACTGAGAAGCAGAACTTGCTGCTCCAACACTTGCAGAGCAGGACCTTTCTGAGGAAAGGCACATCAGCTTTTGAAAGAGCAACAGCACCTGCTGTTGTAGGCTGTCCCCTGCAAACCAGCCAGGATGACTCCTGCTGTAGTGGACGTGCTTTTTCCATGCAGAGGACAAAGGAGGGGTTTGGAAAGGAAAAGTCCCTCCCTTTGGTGTTTAGTGGATCACTTTTGTGTGGGAGGCTGCATGGAAAAGATTTTCTTGCTGGCCTCAGCACAGGCTTGGGAGTATCACACCAGTCACTTTGCGGAAACAAAGAGCATTTTGGCTGCACTTCTATCCTTTTCAGCTGAGGACTCTGGGAAATGAGTATTTTTTCTTTTCTGGTCATTTCAAATCCTGCCACCAGCACCTTTCCTTTTACAGGCAAGGAATGCAGTGAAGGCAGACTCCAGGCAAACATTTAGAGAGGCAAGGTGGAGAACAGCAAATACAAATACAAGAGAGAGCTAGAATACAACAGCAGGAGATAAGAGTACTGGCACTGAGTACAGGGAGTGCAGGGGCACTGGCAGGCCTTTGCCTTGAGATGCTTTTACTTGCCCATAGCATACCAGCAACACAGAAACAAAGCTTGGCACAGGAAATCACTCCAGCTCTGAGCCCCTGTTTCCCAGACAATCCTGCCCAAGCCCCTGGAAACACAGATGGGATTGCTGACCTCCCGACTGATGGCTGCCATCTCATCTTCCGACAGGTAGGTCTGGCTGATGACGTTGCTCAGAGTGCCTCCATCCATGTACTCCATAACCAGGGACAGTTCCTCACCCACAAGGTAGCTGAAAGAAGGAAACAAGGGCATGGAGATGAATGTACATGGCTAAGTTGCTGTTTGGAAAAGACAGGTTGGTTCTTCTTTTCAGGTCCCTTTGAGACAAAGACAAAAAAAAGGAAGAGACATTCCCTCTTGGCTGTGCATTGTTTGCAGTCTCAAGGAGAAAGGCACAGCTGCAAAAAAGGAGATGTCTTAGATGGGCAGCAAGCAAAATGTGCAGTTTTGTAACAGCCCAGATAAAAAAACCTGTCATGCATAGTGTTTCTGGAAAAAAAGCACCTAGTCTTCCTGGCATGCATAGCAATGGAAAACAGTGGCAACAATCCAAGGGAAATCCTTGTTAGTTTACCTGGACGTAAGAAGACACTTGAAAAAAAATCAAGCTCCGAAACAAAGTGGTGGCTGTGAATATAGAGATCATTGATTTAGTAAGACACAACTCATCCGGGTTTTTGAACAATTTTCAAATACCATGTGCCAGCGAAGACTCATGCAGACAAAATGCAATCTCTTCCCATCCACTGGAGATGAAAAGAGCAATAATAATTAGCCAATAATTACAGCTCTATTTTCTGCCAGTGACCAAAGTGGGATTTTACCTTGCATGTTTGCAACATGCAAACAAACATTCATGGGACAAAAGCACAACTCACCTGTCTAAACAGTTGACCAGGTTGGGATTTCTATTCACCTTCATGACCATGAGTTCGTTGACTTTTAATTCCTTCTTCCTCAGTCCTTGAAGCTGTATTTTCTTGATGGCCACCTAAAACGACATTGAAAATCAGTAACTTGAGAGGTTGGTGACATAAGACCACAAGACACGTGGAGCGAGTGATTTTGCAATGACACAGCTGAGCTGTGCCAAACTGCCTTGTGATTAGGCACTGCAGTAATTAGGAACTGACATTCCAACAGCCCATTTCTCTGCTCCCTTGGGAGCCAGTTACAGGACACGTGGGGCCACTGACATTTTGCCTTGACCACTTGGTAACAGCGGTGTCTCAGCTATCACCCACAAATCTCTGACCACACTCTCTGCTGCTTTGTTTGGGACTCAGAAGAAGTAATCCATGCCTTAATAATCTGTGGATACATCTTGTGATATGGGCAGGGCTTAGGGCTTTCAGGGACGCCTTGCAGATCTCTCCCTATGTGCAGTTCCCAAGTGCAGCACTGCAGGTGGCTAAGGAACTACCAGTAACTTTCAGATGGATTTGCTGGCAGCCAGAAATGAGAATTCAGAACTCTGAAGCTGTAGCCCCAAAGAGCAGTGAGGTGCTCGAAGGCACCACCTTTGTTTTAGCAGTGGAGAGCGAGTGAGCGCGTCCTTCTCTGAAAGGAACTGCTGCCCTCCGTGCCTTCCTTCCGGCAGCTGAGGAGGACAAAGTCCCAAATGTGTTTTGTGGGCTGGCACCAGTCTGTGCTTCGTGTGCCTTTTCAGCACAGCTCTGCCCAAAGCTCCAGCCACAGCTCACACCAGAGGGGAAAGCCCTCGAGTGCAGCAGAGTCTGCAGGGGCTGTTGACATTTACCTCTCCTCCTGTGGCAGTGTCAAGTGCTTTACAAACATCTCCAAAAGTCCTAGAAACAAAACAGAAGCAGAGAGAGGAGAAGCCATTTAGATCTTGCAGTGAAAGCCAGCCCACATAGGTGATCTGTGCTGTAAATACCGCAGACCTGCAGGACACTGGAAGCATTGAGATGTGTTTGACAATGCCTTCTGAGAACACTTAGAAATTCTGATCAGCACTGAACATCTAAGCCCAGTGCCTGAACACATTTGCAGCTTGTCTGACTTCACACTTGATACCTATTCCACCAGCAAAACACCTGATGCACAGTTTTGTAAAATTAACATTGCTTGGACTCACCCACTGCCAATATTTTCCAGTTCAATGTATTTTAGAATAGGATTTTCCATCTTCACCATTCTCCCTGAGGGAAACAAAATGCAAGATGTTCACTTCAAAGCAGAGATCTCACCTTCTAGGAGATACAAAAGGCAGCCCCACTGTCTGGGGCTCTGAGCCTCCCTTTGTGGACAGCTGGCTAACAACAACAGGAACAGGAACTGGAACAACAAGAAAAGAACAGCAGGCCGACAGCACAAGTGGCTGGCACAGAGACTGATTTCCAGCATCCTTTTAAGTGAGAGACCTCTTGACAGCAGGCACACAGGGAAGCACAGGGAGATACATTCAGAGGAGACTGAGACCAGAAGAGAATACCTACGAAGGCAAGTAAGTTTGTCATCTAGAAACATTTAGGAGAGCTGGAACTAACAGTGCCTTTGTTTTCTTGGGAATAAACACTGTGAGATTTATAAAAGGTTTCCTACTTGCTAAGATTAAGTGCACCAGGACATCTAGAATCAATTCCTCTGAACAGATGCCAAGTTCAGAACAGGAGGAATATTGCCAAGTGTTCCCATCTTTTCCACCTTGCAGCAGTTTGCCAGAAGAATGCCTCTGTGTTTGTAAACCAGAGCAGCTCATGCTAGAACCAATCCCGACGGGGCTTTCAGCATCAGGACCCTCACCCTTTATGAGCAGGCTGAGCTCACAGACGCCCTTGCCCGTGCCCCATGTGAAGAACCGCGCCGCTTCTCTTCACCCTGACAGCGCGGATCAGTCGCTCCCATTGCACTCGCCCTCTCGGCACCGCACACGTCCCCATCTTCCCAACTCGGCACGGCGGGCACGGGCACAGAGGACAGCAGAGCTCCTCAGGCGTCCCTGTGACACAGAGAGCTGCCCAGAGGAGATGCTGACCCTCTTGTGAGTCCAGGCCGTGCGAGGCAGAAGCCGGCCCAGAGCAGGGGCTGCTGCCTCAGGCAGCTCCGCGCTGCAGCAGCCGGGCAGCAGCGGGACCCTCCCAGCTAAGGAAGGCTCCAGCCTCTGCATGCCCACCAGCCCTCAGGGGCAGGGCAGCGACCACAACAAGTCTGGCACAGCCCAAGCATGAGCACTGACAGGCACTGATGGGAAGAAGCCAGAGTCAGCCTTAGCCCCGGACAAGCTGTTGCCCCCATTCAGGACACAACAGGATGGGCTTTGAGATCAGCCACACTGAGGCACAGATCAGTGCCCTTTTTGTCCCAACAGGTGATGGTAGACACAGAATCCACTGGGCTGTGTTCTCAACCCTACCAGATCTTATCTGAGAGCACAGCACTGGCAGCTGTTAAGGGCAAGAAGCAGATTCATTGGGTTGCGCTGCAGAATCACAAAGGGCTTGATGTGTTCTCCTAGAGACTGATCTCAGCAGGGCTTCTGCCAGTGGCTAGGACTCAAGCAGTCACAGCCTTCTCCTTATCCAGGAACAATCCCTGCTTCTGCCTTCGGCAGAGAGGGAAGCTCAGGCAAACTCCAGCCAGTCTAAGCTGCCCTCAGAGGCAGCAGGAACACCCAGAGCTCTCTCTTGCTGCCTCGGAGCACTGCCAGCACTTCTGTGACACTAAACTGATCAGAACCCTTGGTACAGCTATGCTGACATGTGCACACAACACGCTGTCCCTCAGATAAGAAAGATACCAGACGTACTCTGCTGCTCCAGGGAGTCACCCGCCATCTCCTGTTGCTGAGCAGCAGCTGGGTCAGCACGGGAGGTGAACCAAGGGTTCAGGCTCCACTTCTTCAGCTGGAGAGCAAAGGCTCCTTGGGACGGCACTGCTGCTTCTGCTGCAGCTTCAGTGTCAGAGTCGGTGTAGATCTGAGACAAGAAATGAGTTGATGTCAGGAAGGTGTGGCAGAGATTGCCCTGAAATGCAAGAGAGATTGCCATTTGAAATGCAAGCCCTTAGGAAGCTGCTGTCAGCCACATGCAGAGCTCTTCAACTGGATTGCTTTGGATGTCCCCTTGTGAAACCAAATGGTCAAAAGCAAAGGCTGGTTTGACTCGAGTTCATAGCCAGTTTCTTGTTCTAAAGGATGACTGCAGCAACGACCGCTCCACCTCCTCCCAAAGACTCCTTTCCCCCTCCTAGGTCTGCAGATACGTTTGCAGCTCCTCATTCTAATGTTCTACCTCCTGCCATGAAATTCTCTTTCTCTGCACCTTCCTCGGGACGAGCTTATCCTGCAGCATCTCTGGATGGTTCAGTTCCTGGGCCTCATGCCAGCCTCGGGGCTCTTGGTTGCCCGTCATTTGCTGGAACTCTCTGCAGGCTGCCAGGTAGGATGGCGACACTTCCACCTCAAGTCAAACAGAACAAAGCAGTCAGAGACTACAGCTTGTGCCCGTCAGCCAGGAGTCATCGACTGGGAAGAAAGTAAAGGACAGGAGCAGATCTGCAAGGGATATAGACAGCTTCTAGCTCGTATTCCAAATCTATGTGAGTGACCATGTTCACCTGCAAAAACACCTCAAGAAACAAGGTCACCTGGAAGAAGCCAGCAGGAGTTCATTCGGATGACTGCTGGCTAAATGGCCAGAGGAGTAATGCCACTGTCCAGAGCATCAGCTGAGATCCAGCAGAGCAGGAAGTGTCCTTGAGAGCAGCTCTGACAGAGGCCTCATCAGGATGGCACTCAGAGGCATCACCCACCCCTGCTGCTGCTCTGCACTGGAAAGGCAAGGAGGGCAGAAACCACCCTTGGGTGACTGCAGTGCTGATTGCTATTTCTCTCACTTGCTTTTCTAGAGCCTTTTGCTCCTGAAGGAGGCGATTAATTTTCTCTTGGATTATTTTAATTTTTTCATCTAGCCTCTTCTTCCTTGCCTTGGTCCTCGCCTCAGTTTCCTGCAGCTGTGTCTGCATCTGTTTGTCAATTTTCTGTAAACAACAACGGAAAGGACTCTCTCTCATGAGTGGAGTGGCTGCCATTCCTTCATTCACCTGTTTTTGTTGATTACCCCTGTGCATAGGGAGATTCTTCTCCTCTTGGATGTCTTCATTCCTCCTCTTCACTGCCATGATGGCACTCTGAGCTTCAGGCAGCTCTGCTTGTGGTTCTGCCTTGATGTTCTGTACACACAAAAGCAGAGCAAGTGACTGAGAGCTGCCATCAGGCTCAGCTTTTCCCTCTTTTAGCCTCAAAATCACGTTTATTCAGCCCCTTCTTTCTGCTTCCCTACCCAGCTCTGCTTCCACTGTAACCCTCCTGTGCTGGTGCTGATCTCTGCAGATTCCAAGGCTCTGTGCTTCCATTGCCTGTGGGACTCCTGGCCTCCTCAGTCCCAAGAGCTCTGGTTTATGCCCCTCTCCCTGCCCTTCCCTCTGTCCCCTGGCCAGTCAGGCTCACCTGGCCATTCTCCTGTGGCTCTTCCACCTGCTGCCTGAGCTGCTCTTCCTGCTCTCGGGCTGGGAACAGCTCTCCCTGAGTCTGGCATGGCATCTCAGATGAGGCAGTGTGCTCCTGCTCTTTCTCTAGAAGCACCTGCACAGAAAGCAGGAGAAGATGGGTTTCAACTTCCCATACGCCCTTTGTGGGCCAAGACTCAAAGGCTGCTGGGCTCACACGTTCCCAAAGCACTGTGCTCCTGCTCTCCTGGGTCATTCTCTGCCCGAGAGGAAGCACAGATTCCACAGTGACCCTGGCCCTACAATCAGGGGCCATCTGGGACTGAAGCTCCAACAGCCTCTCAGGCAGCTGAGAGGGAAGGGGTGGCATTTCTCAAGGGTCTGGTGAGGGCCTCCCTCTGCTTCTGCCGTGTCCTGTTTGTCTCTCCTGAAGGGATGCCTTTAGGTGAGCTTTGCATCTTCCACTGCTTTGGAGCAGAGTCAGGAAGATTTAAATAGATAGATAGATAGACAGACAGATCTCACTTTTATAATCTCTCTTTACTGTACTGTGGTATTTACATTTTTTGAATGGAGAGAGATATAATTCTCTCTCCTAGGTTTTTTTTAAGGGAAGGTAGTGAGAAACTTAGAGAAGAAGAGAAAACAATTCTAATCTCTACTGGCTGTTCTTGTTTTTTAGTATATGAAGAATGTGTTATAGTGATTGTTTTCTGAAAGTGATTTGTTAGTTGGATTTTAGTGATAGTTGTTTAGATTGATTAGCTAATTAGATAAAAGACTGCCTGGAGACAGTCACGAGTTTTTCTTTAGTAGCTTTTTAGTGAAGTATCTCTTTAGTATAGTTTTAATATAGTACTAGTGTAATATATCATAGCTTAAGAAAGCATTTGTTTAACCTTCTAAATCATAGAGCCAAAGCACATTATTCCCCACGTGGGGGTCACCCGGAATCAATCCTGTCCTTTCTGTCACTACACACATCAGCACTCGGTAGCAGTGCCCCGATCAGCAGCCATCCTGAATTTGCTCTCCTGTTGCTTCAGTAACCCACACTCTTGGGAAATCTGGAGCATGTAGGTCCTTATGGAATGCAACCAGACCCAGAGCACTGCACTGGGAACAGCACTCTTTGTGCATCTGTGCTCGGGCAAGTTCTTCTCTTGGACTCGACCACACTGATGGTGCTAAAGTGGCCTGAGTCAGAAATGCAGCCCAGCCCCTCCCAGCTCCTGTGATCTCTGAGCACCAGCTGGAATGCAAGGGCATTGATTTCCTACTCAGTTCCCAAACACATCACACACTGATTGCCTGGGCTGCCAAAAGACACGGGAGCCGTTAACTTGAAAATGATGGGCAAGCCCTACTGGCTGGTCTGGCACCAGAACAGCTCGTTCTGCACCAACATGTCTGGCCCAAGCTATGTGTTCTTGTGCAAAAATACTGCATTATCCAGAACTGCCTCCTTGAACACTAAAATTCTAGCAGAATTTTTGCCAGTGCTGTAAAAGGGCAGGAAAGATTGAGAAAAAAGCTCCCTTGCTCCCTGGAGAAGGAGAAATTGCACAAGGCTTCTCCTTCTAGCAAACAAACAAATCAACAAAATATGAAAGTGTTACCTACTCCAGTGTCTAAAGCACTTGGATGCAGTGAAGGGATGTTTGGCAGGGAAACAGCCCTCGTGCTGAGCATTGGCTCTATGGATCCAAGGCAGGGATCAATGGCAGTCTGCCTGAAGGTCCCTCATGAGCCCCCATTGTCCAGGGTAAAGCTCCCTCAGCACCTCCTCCCTGGCCTTGTGCTGCACCCCCTGCCCAGCTCCCCTGTCCCTCTGTGCCCACGCTGCAGCCCCTCCATGACTTTCTGCTTCCCAGGGCCCACAGCTGCACACAGCACTCCAGCTGTGGCCGCAGCGCTGCCCAGCACAGGGCCACGCTCCCTGCCCTGCTCCTGCTGCCCCACTGCTGCTGGCACAGCCACCGTGCCCTTGGCCTTCTGGACCCCCTGGCCCCACGCTGCCTCCTCTTCAGCTGCTCACGGCCGCCAGCCCTGCGTCCTTTGGGCCCACGCAGCTCCCCAGCCACAAAGGTGCCCATTGCGCTTCAGATACAGCAGGCATCATTGCAAGGTGTACATCCTGGGTTTAGCATTACAAGACAGCAGTCAAGGACTTGCAGCTTTGCTCCCACTCTAGGCTCCAATGCAGTTTTCAAATGCGGTTTTCAAAGCAGACTACACAATAGAAGGTATCAACAGACACATGCAGTGTCTGGTTTTTGCCTCAGAAGAAGGGTTCAGAACTACTCCCTGTTTCTTTTGCCACACTAGACAAGAATGGTCCCCCACAGCTTCATGGACAACACAGTCATCTCCTTGCAGCTTATCAAAGACCAAGAAACAGGCAGACTCAGAGCACCTATCTGCTCTGCTACTGGCTGCTCTGCCTGAAGGGGCAAAAGAGCAACCTGGCAACAAAGGCACCAAAATCCCTGACTTCAAGCAGCAACTCTACATCCCCAGTGTGTCTCTGAAATACTCCCAAGTAAACACACCCAAGAAGTTTGTGGAGACAAAGCACCAGAAAGAACTTTTGTGGTCAGATCAACACTTTTTGTGCCTGCAGCTACTTGGCCAGTCTGTGCAGGGGGACAGGTCGCTCCACGCCACAGTGTCCCCTGTGTATCCAACAAGGCTGAGCACAGTGTCTTTGACATGCTCCCTGCTCTGGGAACAGGGAGCCTTCGTGCTTCAGGCTGGCCCCTATCAAAATGCCAGAAAGCTGGTCCCTAAACATGACAGACCAAAGCCCATTGTCCATCTCTCACAGACTGGGGGCAATCACTGGGTCCTGGCAGGACTCCAGCACTCAGCATCCTCAGCCAGCAACAGCAGGTGCTGGCTGGTCAGAAACTTGCAGCTCTGCCCTGCACTAAAGACAGCAGCACACACAGCTGGCACTTACTGGCTCAGAATGTTCAGGCTGTGGTGTGAGCACTGATGGAGGCTGGCGCTCATCCACCTCATTTGCCTCCTCTTCGGCCTCCTCTCCATGAGCAGAGGGAGCCAGGGAAGAGACTGCTGTTGGTTCTGTGATCTGTGGACAGACGGCAGTGTGAGGGACACAAAGTTACCTATAATTTATAACCTTATTTCTATTCAGCACTTTATGCTATTCAGCTCTATTTCTACAACCAGCTCTGCTAAGGACAAATCAGAAACTTTGATAGCAATGGGATTCTAAGTCACTGACACTAAATTTAAATGGGCTAATTCAACAGAATTGCTAATAGTTCTGAATTAGACATTTCGCCCTGGCTACTATCAAGAAGCAACATTCTCTCTGCAAAATGAGCTTTTCATTCCTTGAAAGTTCTGAAATGGAAAATTAGGAAATAGCCAGCGATGCCTTTGTTATTGCTGCTGCAGACATGGAAATGGATTTTCTTTCAGCCTGCCCAGCTGGCCCTCTACACTCTACCTCCACAGGCCAAGCTCACAGCTTGCTCTACAATTCTTAAGCACCAGGAACATGAAATGTTCCTTTCTCACTCACCTCAGGATCAGCAACTCTGAATACACGCTTCAGGTGACCTGGAGTGGGCAAGGGAAAATGAACAAGTGCTGTGAGAAAACTGCCTGGGCTGCTGAATCCCACAGAAGAGAAGAAGTCAACCCAAACAGAGAGTATTTTTCTTTATCAACATCCCTCCACATGACATAGTTCCTTCACACAGCCAGCAAGAGATCAGGACAATAATCTTGGTTGTGCCTACACTTTGGCCAGTTTAGCCAGTAAATGAATACAAACATGATCAAGAAAATGCAAATTGTTCTTCAACACTCAATGCTTCTGTTCTGTCCAGCAGATGAAGCAGCTATTGTTCTCTTGTCTTTCAGGTACTTTTTTAAAAAAAGAAGTTGCATGCACTAATTCCCATTAAGTTGCTGAAAACAGTCACCCAGAAAAGCTTGCCCCAAATCCCCCTGAGCTGTGGCAGTTCTGCTGTGAAAGAGCACAGCAGCAGCTCCAGGCCTCAGGAGCAGACACTCACTGCTTTGGTGTTTGCACTTCACTGCAAAGGGAATCACTCTTTTAGCACTCTGTCAAGGGTCAGTCAAATCCTTTCATTACAAAATTTGGAACAAAATAAGCTTTCCCTGAGTTCTGGGGAGAACTACAAAGTCCTTAGAAGGCCTTCTGAGAAGGCCTCCCAGGCTGCATTTTGGAAGTTGTCCTGCTTGTCCCAGCAAACTGAGGAAATGACAGACTCTGCTGCCACAGACTCTCCCGTGGAGGGAACAGCAGCCCTGCAGGTTCCCTTGCAAATGCTGCCCCTGTGGCTACAGACACCCGCTTTTTAGCTGAACCTCTTGACAGGAGCTTTACCAAACCACTGGCATCCTAATGCTCTTTCTCTTTCAAAATCAGAAACTCAGCCCCCAAGAAAGAGCAGGAAGACATACAAAAGCCAGGTAAGGATACACCCTAACCTAAGTAGAATGGAAAACTCTACTTACATGCAAAGTGTGTAACGTAATATGCGGAAAAAGAAATGCCATAAGCAGCAAAAGCTGCTGTGGCCAGATGGTGAAATATTGTCATTTTTGAAAGTTAGGTAAATAGAAGAAACAAGGCTCTTGTCAGTGGGCAGCTACCCACTGACAAATATCCCAACCAGAAAAGTTCCCCTCAACTGAGCAAGGCCTAGGGCTGCTCTGACACTCAGGCCTTCTGTGCACCAAGGCAACCTTCTGATGTCACGACGACAAGGTGGCAACCATGCCCTGACATCACAAAGCAAACGCTCCATGTTGGTCTGTGAGTTTATGCAAAGCAATAACCAACCTTGCCTACAGCAAACACAAAAGAGCCTGAGAAGTTTTTCTGTGTCACAAAGCAGCGCAAAACCCCCTCATGGGCCAAACCCTGTTCAGGGATCCAAGAGGAACCCCAGGAGTGCCCCAAGCACCTACAGCCTGTACCCCAGCTGAGCACTCAGATGGGACCCAAGCAAAGGAAACCAGACCAAGATAATGGCCCACAGCATTGCACATGTGAGAAATGACTCTCACTTTTAAAATTTTAAAGGTTTAGTAAACCTTAACAAAGGACTGAATAAGGAAAAATTGCAGCATTGGGAGTCTCTGTGACTAGCAGCCATGTGCTCATCTACAAAAAGGATGCTCTGCCTTTCATACCCTTAGCTCCTCTAAAAGTTTTGTCAGTCAACTTTTTCTCTGCTATCCATTGGAGGATATTACTTTCTTGCATCCTGACTGGAGGTCAGGCGTTGTTACACCCTGCCTGCTGGTCACAAGCCAGCCCTCCCCAAATGCCCTGACTACCCAGGCTGTTACAAAGGGGACGGGAAAGAGGACTATGGGAGGATATATTACAATACCATCACATATTTGAACATCCACATAACATCTGCTTCATAATTGTCAGAGCCAACCATTGCATTACTCGTCCAGAACACACAGAACCAGGAGAGAAGCCACTGTTGGCATCACAGCTGAAATCCTTCCTAACAAATCTCCCCACATATTTGCACCTTTATTGGACATGCCCAGGGCTCCGGTGCGGGTACATCTCTGCCTCTCTTCCCCTTTGGCAGCAGTTGAACTGGCAGCATCTGCCCGCCAGCAGCAGCTGCTCCCAGCTGGGAACGCCACTGGCGGTGCTGATTTCCAGAGGCTTCTGTGTGCCAGGGGAAGCCAAGGCAGGAGCAGGTTGAACGGTGCTGGCGCTGCTGCTGCTCTGTGCCAGAGAGCCCCAGCTGGGCAGGGCACGGTGCCCACTGCGCTGTGGGCTCCTTCTCCTGCCACAGCTGGGCACACCTGGCAACAAGGCATGACAACTTGTGGGCAAGCCAAGGGGTTTCTGGGGCTGCACTGCTCTGCACACACCCAGCACACCTGCAGCACACAATTTTAACCCTCAAACAGGTAAACCAAAGGGAAACAGCTGGAAAAGATTTCATTTTGACCATTCTTACCTGCTCAACAGAAGTCTTCAAAATGAACGTTACCAAGCAGGGCCCAATTCCTGCTGCCAGCTCAGGGTTAGAAGAGAGGCAATCCTTGATCTCAGCACTGGGTGTGTGGGGAATCACTTCCCTAATACGTGCACACCCAGCAATCTCACTTACTAGTTTGTGTCCATCGATCTAAGACATATTCAATACTTTGCTGAAACTCACAGGCTAAATATTCCCCTATCACAGACATCTTTTCATTAAAATCCTTTTGTTAGGATTTTTCCTGCTGAAGCTGAGAAGTTTCAGCAACAAAGTGTAAACAATGGCTATCTACTGCTGTGGAATGTAACAGGTGGATGCATGATTGGTCTCCTGTGGATGTTTGGATTTACTGACCACTCATGGCAGACCTGGGTCTCGCTCTCTGCCAGGAGACAGACCTTTGGTATTCATTCCTTTTATATTCTTAGCTTAGCTAGCCTTCTGAAAACTTTTCCTTCTATTTCTTTTAGTATAGCTATAATGTAATATATATCATAAAATAATCAAGCCTTCTGAACATGAGGTCAACATTCTCGCCTCTCTCTTCATCCTGCAACCCTTGTGACCATCATCACATTCCCCCAAATTATTTGATTTACTGATTGATACTTATTGACACTTAAATCACTTCTCCGAATTTCCTGACATGAGAATAGGAGTGTCCTGTAGGTCCCTGCCGGTCTTTGACACAGGTTCAGGAGGAGACAGACCCATGCACAAAATAACCCAGGACAAAACTGGGCTTGCAAAGCAAATTCATTCTATTTGTTGCACTAGCAAATAATACATACCAAGCTCTGGATTCCTAAAAAGTTGCTGAGCAGTAGAAGGAGGTGGAGCATGGTGCTCGGCAGCAGGGGCAGGTAGGCAGTGCACTTTCAGGACATCCCCTGGATCAAAACCATGTGCATCTCATCCTTCTCACCCTTCCAGCTCAGAACCAGGCCTGGGATCTCCTGCTCAGGAGTGGAATTTCCCAGTTACAGCATTGGCTCACACATGCCTGTCGTGTGAGATGAGGCCAATGAATCCAGGATTTAAAAGAACTGGAAGAGTTAAAATTTTAGCAAGATTTAGTTAGGGGGAAAGAGTATAGCAAGAAGAGTAGAAATAATAAGGGATAAATAATTTTTAGCAGATAAGGTAGTTAAGGCTAGGGTAATATATCACTTGCCTGTCTTTACTATGTTTAAAGAAGCAGGATGGGATGCGGATTTCTTTGGGACAAAGAAGAGGACCATAGCCTGCACCTGGGCCCCGAAACTACAACTATAGCCAAGGGGTGTGAAAGCCTGCCAACAGGTCGTAAGGAAAGAGGTCAAATTGAGCAAGACGTCTTGGCCTTCATCAGAAGGAGACCATTCCCCACTTTAAAACCCACTCACCCATGTGATGTGAAAGAATCCGCAAATGTGAAGGAACTTTGGACTCAGTTATAAAACATTTGAATTTAAAGGGGGTAGGTGGGGTTACCTAATGAATATGTATTAGTTGTTTTGGGAATTATATGAATATGTAAGATTTTTTTAGATCAGTAGAGAGACAGTGCTTCTTCACACGTGTCTTCAGGAGACAACTCCTCCTGTGCCTGGCTGTAATAAACACACCACCTTCTACCTTTAACTGTGGTGAGTTTTATTCCACACCTCATTTGGTGACTGTGGCAGGAACGCTTCTCTGCTCCAGCGAGAACAACCGGGCTCTGGACGTCTCTGGGCGCTGCCAGGACTTTCCTTTCCTGGAGGCACCTCCGCTCTCGGCTGCTCCTCGTGGGGGACAGACAAGACTGCTGGCACTGTGGAGAAAGGGAATGTTTAACTGTGTATAAAGTAACCCGTAAGGCGTATGCAGGGGAAGGGCTGTTCACAAGTCACACAGAGATGTCCTGTGCACAACGTACGCCTGTACAGTTTGGGTGTGGGTCTGGCTGCTGGCAGAAAGGATTTGCTGTGTCAATAAGGACCTGCTAGCAATTCTGGGGGTGAATTGAGCAAATCCTGTTTTATTGCTGCTATTTTTCCTGTGTGTTGTAATTGTGGCTGTGTTTTCAGTGTGTGAATGTTTGAGGAAGATGATGTGGGTGGATGCTGATGTGGTGGATGGTGTGTGTTGTGTTGAGAAGAGTGAGCTCTCTGTCCCCTCATAAAGAGATATTCCCTTCCCGCCGGTGAGCCTGTGTGTGTGGACTTTCTAGTTGCCGGGATTGGTACTCCCTGTGACACCTGGTCCTTGGGCATATAGGGGGGTTGAGTGGTTTTTCTCCCTCATTGTGGTCATTTGGGACTGCACGGTTGTGTTTGGGGAGATTTCGGGATTTTGTTTTCAACAAGTGCAGCAATTTATGCAGAAAACTACAGTGTGGTGATTTATTATGTTGAACTATGGTAGTTCCTTCCTACCGCCCCCCTCTCCGAGCATTTAAAGTCTCCTGCCATGAGGAGGACACTCTCTTTCTTTCCCTGGACATCCTCTTTCCTTTCCTGGACACTCCCTTTCTCTCCTGGAGCTGTTCTCCATTAAAGCTGTGGGACTTTGGTCCTGGGAAGAGAGAGCGCCTCTCGTCTTTTGCTTTTGTCCTTGTCAGTGTCACTGGGCCCAGAGCTCACCAAACTGATCCCCCACAAGATGAAAACTGACAAATGGCCCCACATACACAGCTCAAAAATTGGCGACATTTTTGATGGACTGGGGTGTTCGCCACATTTTTGGAATTCCCTATTCCCACACAGGTCAGGCAATTGTTGAAAGGATGCACCACACTCTAAATCCCATTCTAGATCAGCAAAAGGGGGAGTGGCCCAAGCAACACCTCAGATGAGGCTGAGCAAAGCTTTATATGTCTTTATGTTTTGAATAGCGCATTTGCAGGACCTAACCCTCCAATTTTTAGGCACTTTTCAAACAGCACACAGGAAAAATTGAAAGAAAATCCTGCAGTTTTGATCAGAAACCTTGAGTTAGGACAAATTGAAGGACCATTTCCACTAATCACTTGGGGCAAAGGGTATGCTTGTATTTGCAAAGGTGTCGGACCTAAGTGGGTCCCCGTGAAGGATTGTTGATTTTTGGACTGTGAACATGGTTTGTATCATAGAGCTCTTTCAGCAAAAGCATGGTGCTCATTGTGTTCAAAAGAATTCTAAGATATCCAGATTTGTAAAAAATGAAGGTTAGAGGGACAGTTTAGTGCCCTATAGTTGGCCAGTCCCTGAACAAATGCTAAAAGATTTGCTTGAAAACTGAAATAGATGAGGAAACTTTTGCCAAAAAACAGCTGAACAGGAACACGGAGTTTGATCAAAGGATATACTGGCACTTGTTGGTTTTGCTTGCTTGCTTTTGCATGCATACATGCCTGTGGATCAACCAAAAATGAATGTTTGCCTTGCTTTAGCCAAGTCAGCAGGCTCAGACACCATGTGTTTGACCCATTTCAGCCCAGACAAATCCTTTGCAACCCATCTGGTTGGTGTGCCTGTGCCAGCCAAGGAGTAACCAATACCCAATCGTGACAAATATTGGTGTGAGGCTGCCAACGAGACCAATCCCATAACAGCTGGCATCACTGGGCCCCTGATCATCTTAAAGCACCTTCTGAACCTCAAGAATTGGAATTCTTGGTTCATTGGTGATGGAATTTTGTGCTGAGTTTCAGTACCAGGGAGATCAACAGTTAAATATTACTCCCCATCATCCTGAGGACAGACAGTCAAGTTTGTGGTGCAATTGTACTACCCCAGTGCCCCCTAAGGGTGAAACTGCTGATGAGTAGATGACCTAGATGAGTCCTCAAGCCAATTAGCAACAGAATATTGGCTCATTTGTGGAGATGGAGCCTGGCAGGACATTCCCTCAAAAATTAAATGTGGCCCATGTAGCATCAGACAACTCACTGTAATAGCACCTAGCGTTAAATAAGCCATCAAGAGAAAACACAGCAAAAAGATATGCCCATTATAAAGAAAACTGTAATAGCAATTTCAGACCCTAGGGCCCTGCAAAATGAGGTACATTGAATTTATTTCTCCATCAACTTGCCTCGGGCGAGGCATTGAAACCATTACACCGATTGTGGTGTTGGCTGAAGAAAGAAGACAGTGCAACTTCCATTGCAATTAGTGACACGATGACTGATGTTAGTTCTGTCAGACATGCAACATTACAGAACAGAGCAGCAATTGATTTTCTTTTACAGGCACATGGGCATTGCTGTGAGGAATTTGAAGGATTGTGTTGCATGAACCTGTCTGATCACACACTGAATCCATCCACAAAAGCATACAAAAGCTGAAAGATTTGACAGCTCCAGTTAAAGAAGATGGTGGGTCATGGTTAGATGATTTGTTCCAAGGATGGAGCTTTGCACCTTGGCCAACTTTGTAGAATAGGTCTCTATATGTATTGGGGTTTTGGTAGTGATAGTAGTAGTAGTAATACCTTGCATACTTTGGTGTGTGTAATAAATGATGGACAAAACTATCAAAAAGTTTTTATCATACAAGAGAGAGAGGGAGGAAATGGATTCAAGAACTCACAGAGAGTTCTTGAAATCTCACAGAGATGGTAGGTGAAGGTATAGACATGGAGGAAGGTTTTGAATTAAGACCTTGGAACAGGCTAAACTTTTTGGACAATGACTTGTAATTGCTGTCAGACATGACTTATGCCCTTTGAACTGACTGGACTTTCACAGCATTAAAATTGCTGTCTTGGAATATAGCAAGGCTTAATGCTAGCAAAAAGGATGGTTTAAGCAAGTAATTAGCAGGTATGCTATAGTAAATGTATGAAATGCAAGGTAGTTAACAAACAACATGGTTACAGAGGTTTCTTTTTAGTTGTACTGAGAGAGGGAATTGTGGGAATCCTTCAAATCAGAGGGTTTTGGGAAAGCTGCAAAAGGCAGACCTCAGAGACAGCAGAACTGCAATTAGAGCTAAGCAGCAGCCAAAAGACTTGTCAGCAGAAAAGTTATATAAATAGTAGAAAAATAAGGACAAATAGAACAATGGTCTGTGTATTAATGCTTGGCTAGAATGACTCCCTAAGCTTCAAAAAAGTATCTCTAGCAAGATATTAGGAACTTCTAAGCTTAAAAATGGAGCTCTGTCCATTGTGTTTTAAGGCTTACAAGCAGGTATTGTACTCAAAATAAGCAAGCAGTGTTTTAACAAAAGGTACGTGTGCTTATAGTGATTGGATAGAACTACTGTCAATATGCTTTTGCTTTGTGTGATTGGTCAAAAAAATTTTAAAGTAAGTTGTACCATTAAGTTCATTGTCTGCTGCCAGCGATGTGAGCTGCTGGCATCTTCCCATGGTCATAACCATGTAATGAGACTGATGCTGGAAAACAAACAGCTCGAGGCGCGTTCCTCAGCAGCCCCGGCCCGTTCGTGATTTGTACACAGACCCCCAGCTGGCAAGAGTATATAGGTGTTAAATTGCATCTATGATAAATTAATATGTATTATTTCATTCATTTTGATATCTTTTCATTTCATATAGATTTGTTTTCTTCCTCCAGCTTCGGAGTGTGATGATTTACTGCAGTGTAAAACCTTCAGCCCACTCAGCAGTCTGCCCCCAGGTGTGTGCATGCACACCCACCCACTGTGCCTGCCCTTCTCAGCATGTCAGGGCTGCTGTTTGCACAGAATTGCGATGAATTTAACGCGCCAGAGCCAGGAGTGGGGTGTCCAGCTTGTCATGAACACTCATCTGGCAATGAACAACACAGACCTCCCAAACCACATTATCACAGGTCATTTCAGTCCTGCTGGGCACTGAGGAACTCTTAAAAGACACAGAAAAGGGGTGGAAAACATTGGCATCGTGCTACTGCTGGTGTCCTCCTGGAGGAAAATCTGTTGGGTTTCTTAATGTCGTAGCTTTCCATAAACTAGGAAAACTGCTCAGCACTGGTAGCCCAATTGTGAATGGCTTTCTTGACTTGACAAAGCTGGGGTGTTAACAATGGACTCGGTCCTTGACTCAAATCACCTGCCCTCACCTGCAGACAAAAGCACCACCACCAGCAGCAGAAGCTATATCAGTCAATTTTCTCAAAAAGCTGTGTTAAACTTGGGAGAGGAAAGGAAAACACATCAGACACTGTGGATTATTGACAAGACTCTGAGGAACAGTTCCAAAGCAAAGGGCAGCAGCTTCTCTCTGGGCCACTCCTTGTGCCCCAAGGCAGCCGGGCTGCCCTGGCTGCCCAGGACCCTGCACCCCGCGGGCTCTGCAGAGCTGCACAGCGGGGAGGCAGCTTCGGGCACCTCAGCCCCTGGGCAGGAGGGGCTGCTTGCTCTGCAGGGCTGCCTGGGGGCAAAAGCAGGGTGCTGGCCTTCTGCTCCTGGCCCCAGCCTGGCCTTGCAGGGCTGATCCTGTTCCCTGTCTCAAATGTGCTAAGGACAGACTTGTTTGTTTCCAGCTCTGCACAGGTGTGATTTGCACCACAAAATACTGAAGGGCCTGAACAACAGACCCTGACTGAAGCCTCAACAACAGGACCTGAGCCAAAGCTGCCCTCTAGGTGACCTTCCCAAACCAATGTTCCATGTATCTGCTCCTTAATCAAGTGTTATTATCAAAAGGAATGTTGCATCCATTCACTGGTGAAACACATCTTCACCTTTCTGCATGAGGAAAATGGACAAGGCCACACCTGGCCTTGGTTCCTCCTTGAGCCCTGGCCAGGCTCGGGGAGAAAACCAAGAGGAGAATGACACCAGCTGTGCCCCAGCAGAAGCTCTGGCACATTGCTCGTCCAGCACTGTCGGAGCCGGGCTACTCTCACAGTGCACTCGGGAGCCTCGTGGCCGCCAAAGGTGGAGGCACCGCAGGATTTCCCGGTTCCCGGCCGTGGCTCTGCAGGGCTGGGCTGGGACAGCTTCCCCCAGCTGATGTGCAACTCTGGATGAAGGGGAAACCATTGGGGTACCTGGTGATGGATCTTCCGTAATCACCAGAGGCACCCTTTTGTAATAATGCTGAGGTGCATTGCTTAGCTTATCCTTTCCTGACTCTTTTTTGCACTTTTTGAATTACAGTAAATCACATTATTCCTTCGGCTGGTGTCTGTGTCTGCATCTCTGACCCTCTCCACCATCAAAACAAACACACAGCCAGTTCAGCATGAGACCTGCCTCTCTGCCAGCCCATCTCTTGACAAACACTCCTGGTGGCTGTCTCCACAAATGAAATTCCCTCTTTGTAATTTCCTTTTCTGCAGGCAGGTGAGAAAAGGAGCTACTCCCAGTTCTGGACACCTCCAGAAACCAGCTGCTTTCAGCAGTCACAACCCTGAAGTATCAACCTCCTTCCTTAACCTGCCACAGGGAGCTCCCACCAAGAGGCCTTTTGTCCAAGGATACCCACAGAAGAGCTGGAGAGAGGAGCAGTTTGAAACACAGCTGCTTCAGAGTTTAAACCTGCCTTTATCAAATGAGCACACACCAACCTCTCCCAAAGGGAAAGCAGGAAGGAAAGAGAAGCTCCTCTCCCACAACAGCAAACTCTGTGCTTCCTTCTGTTCCAGCTGGAGAGTGGAGGCCATGGGCTGCACCTCACTTTGGGAAGGAGCCCTGGGATTTGGCCTGGTCTGGGAGGGCAGCAAAAGGAATTCCCCAAAAAGTAAGAAAAGGTTCTCTGGAAGCATTAGAGTATGACAGTATTTCTGGAGGAAAGCAATAAAAAGAGTAAATGAAGTATTTCAAAGAGTTCCCAGACTGAAATTTGTTTGCCAATACGACAACCCCAAAGTCTCTGTGTTGTGTCAGGAAGCTCAGGAATGTAGAGAGCATTTTGAGCAGACACTGGATAGAAGCAAGATGCACAACCCTGCATAGGTTGCCTTAGACCAGAAGCATGCTGCCCTTGGGCAAACAATATAAAGAAATTTGCCAAGACTTACCCCAGGAAAAGAGATGTGAAGCAAGATATTCTAAGGATGTGAAGAGAAGATATGGGGCAGAATGTTCTGCTGACACTTTTGCCAATCTATGTACGTGACCAAAAATATGTTGGCTCTTTGTCCTATACATAACACTTTGTAACCACTTATATGTATTCTCCTGTTGCTGAATCCTGCATTACCATATAAATGTACTCTGAGATTTGAAATAAACTGATGTTATGTTTGCCCAATTATCCCATCATAAAAAGGCCAAACAATATTGAAAATAATAACAATTTTAATTAAATAGTTTAGAAAATATATAAACAAGGGATAATTTGGTTTAAATAATATTGCATAAGTAAAAACAACTGCGGGGTACGGAGGGCAGAGTTCAATGACCCTTGTCACTTCACGTACAGGCTTGCCAAGTGAAAATCACCCCTTATATGCCATGTGTCAATGCCATCTCCTCCCATTTTCGGTTCGTCACTTTTCTGTCTCCGCCTTCATCACCACCTTTACCACGCATGCGCCACCTCTCGGTTTGGTGGTCGCACAAGTCTTTGGGAATCGTCACTGATGAAGGCTCTGTAGTCTTCTTCGTTGTCCTTTAATTCACCTTTGGGTTACACATGCGCACCAAGCCAGTACAATGTAAGCCAAGACTAACGTATCACTGCATCTACATATCAAGGCAATAAATCCCTTATAATTAGTATTTTCTAGGACCCAACCAGGTTCTTGGTCATTTTTAGAAACTGTGTCTTCAGCTTCTTTCCTGTGGTTCTTGATGAACATCTGCTGGGAAGAGGGGGTGGGTGGAGCCCCTCCTTTCCCTCTCTTCTTTTGCATTACAACTTTTAGCTATTAACTATTTTATTATTCTTAATTATTAATTACTGTATCAATATTGATTACTGTTTCAATTTCTATCAGCACGAATCATACCTATTTATCACACTGAGCATTGATCATTACCTCCATGAAGATTGATCTCTGCCTGCAGAGGGCTCCTTTCTCTATAACCCCTCTCCTTTTCCCCGTCTCTCTCCCATACACCTTGTTTCTCTATCTGGCGTCCGTATACTTTCTTTCTTTACAGGAATGAACCTGCAAGGCTTGGATAAACACCACTGGTGTCCGTCCCCCAGAGCACGAGCAGCTCCCCAAAAAGACTTCAAGACTAAGGGACAAAGCTCCCCCCTTCAGCTCTCCACAGCAGCTCTAGGGAGTCTCTCCCCACTGCCAGATCTCCTTTGTCAGTCCACAGTGACAAGAGTTGGCTGCAGGAGGCATTTGCATTGGAGCTCTCCCCAAATGGGGGGAAAAAAAAGAAGAGGTGATTCCTGTGGAAATACAAAGGCAACGCTGCTTGGGAAGACACCAGTGTGAGTTTGCTACAGCTCTAGGCCAAAAATCCCTTGAAGAAAGCAACATCCATCCATGGGGCAGCACTTTGGCTTTGATATCAATGCTAACAAAATTGCTTCCCATTCCTGCTGCTGTAGCTGACTCTGAATCACGAGAAATGTGCCAACTCTGCCAAAGACAGGCAGACATAGTGAGATAAAACCAGCTAGTCTGTGGAAAAGGAGACCAAATGAATGTTTTCTAATCACCCCTTTTCATCCTTTTCCCAGCCAAAACAGAGCAATGTCCTTCCTCTCTGTCACCGATGGTGACCCAGGCACGGGATGCAGAGTGGGGATAACTGCTGTGCTGTGCCGTGCCGTGCTGGGCAGAGCCGAGCCGAGCCGAGCCGAGCCGAGCCCGGCCAGCCCCGGAGTCCCCGCGGGCCCGAGCGCAGCGCTCCCCTCAGGCCGCGCGCCGCCGGCGCAGCCGCGGCCGTTGCGCTGCGGGCGTTGTGGCCACAGTCGGCGATCGATGCCATGGCGGAGCTGCCGCTGCCCGCCGGGCTCAGCGCCCGCACCTTCCCCGCCAAGCTCTGGCGCCTGGTGAACAGCCCCCGCGTCCGCTCCGTGCGCTGGGACAGCCGCGCCCAGGGGCTGCTCATCGACCGCTCCCTCTTGGAGCGGGAGCTGCTCAGCTCGGGCCGCGCCCACAGGGGCCGTGGCCATGGGCCGGCCCCGGTCCCGCACACCTTCAGGGCCACGCAGTTCCGCAGCTTCGTGCGGCAGCTCTACCGCTACGGCTTCCGCAAGGTCGGGCTGGCTCGGCTCGGCTGCGCCAGGCGATGCCGGGGCCTGGCTCCACTACAGCAACCCCTGCTTTCGCCGCGACCGCCCCGACCTCCTGCTCCGCATCAAGCGCCGGAGCGCGGCCAACAGGCAGCGGCCGGCGGCGGGCCGGGATGGCCGCAGGCGCCCGCCCCGCGGCTCCCAGCAGCTCCCCGGAGCGCGGCCGCTGCCGGACGGGCGGCACGGGCGCGGTCGCTTCACGCCGCTGCCCAGGGAGCGGCCGCCGCTGCCGGCCGGGCGCCCGCCCAGCGGCTTCCTCCTGCTGCACAGGGAGCGGGCGCTGCCGGACGGGCAGGAGCTGCGCAGCCCCCGGCCCGGCCGCCTCCAGCAGCACCCCGTGGAGCGGCCGCTGCTCGCCCGGCGCCCGCCCTGCAGCTTCCACCTGCTGCACAGGGAGCGGCCGCTGCCGCTCGGGCGGGAGGGGCCCCGCAGCCGCTCGCAGGAGCTCTACGGGGAGCAGCTGCCTCCGGCCGAGCGGGAGGTGCTCGCCATCCAGCCCTGCAGCTTCCAGCAGCTCCACAGGGAGCAGCAGCCCCCAGCCTACGACGCACGAGGTAAGAAAAGAGTTGTAACATTGTTTTTCCAAAAGGTCCTGAAAAGTGACTGTTTGAAGTATTTTGCCGCAAGGCTCTGCCATTCTCGGCCAGAAGTTGTCAAGCCTATTAGGAAGGGGCACCTAGGAGGCCAAAAGATTCTCTGCCTGGTTTTGCTGTGTGCTTCCCGTGATGTTTGGTCCACAGCAGCACTAGAGCTCTGTGTCCCACAGCCACGTTGTGGAGCCTGACCAATGTGTTTGGATTCTTGCAGCCACCCCGGGCACTTCAGGGCCCAGCACCCCACCCGGCAGTTCAGCCTGTGCAGCATGGACGGCCTCCAGCTCAGCACAGAACGCACCTGGGGAGGAGGAATGGCCACCAGCAGATCTGGGCCTTGCCGTAGAGAAAATGATTCGGGAGATCAGGAGGTCCCTGTCTGAAAGATCTC
Organism: Melospiza melodia melodia; assembly: GCF_035770615.1. Taxonomy (NCBI): domain Eukaryota; kingdom Metazoa; phylum Chordata; class Aves; order Passeriformes; family Passerellidae; genus Melospiza; species Melospiza melodia. The sequence goes on along the minus strand of NW_026948525.1, from coordinate 16,860,077 downwards.
CCTCTGCTCAGGTAATTCCATTGGATGGGGATAAAAGGGCTGGACTGAGAGCTTTTGAACGTTGTTACACTGTTGAGAAGCAAAGGCTTCTTTAATTGAAATTACTTCATTATTATTTAGCTATTGAATTATTCTTGGTGTTGAATTCTTCTTGGATTTCTAAAAGAGGGGATGAAAAAGAAATGAAGAAGAGGTTTTTACTTGCTGGGAAAGAGGAGAAGAGTGTTTGGAGAAGTGGCACTGAAGGCCAAATGTCCCGTGCAGGGAGGGGCATGCCAGAGATGCCTCTGTTGCAGCTGCAGCAGATGTGGGCTGTGCCTCTTTTGGGTGGGAAGGCCAAGGCAAAGCAAGGGCTGGGCTGCAGCTGCTGCTTCCTGGAGCCTTCTACTACTTCCCCATGTGTGTCCTCCAGGCATCACCTTGGCCCCCTGAATCCTGAGTTTAAAAGGCTTGTCATGTGAACCATGTGGGCAGTGTTCCCTCCTCTGGTCTCCATGTCCTTTGGGATTGGAGAAGGACAGTTACTGTATCCCTGATATGATTCCAGCAAAACAGTGAGTGATCTTTGGGTTCCTTTCTTTCTGTTTTTCTGTTCAGGGCAATGTTGGTGTTGCCCCTGATTCTTCAGGAGGGGAGCCTGTGAACAGAGCTGCAGCAGAGGAAGCTTCATCTGGCACCGAGAGCTGCAGGAACAGTTCCCAGGAGCCCGAGGAGCCTGGTAAGGACAGAGCCCACACTGGTTTAGAGAGCTGTGAGATGGCTGCCCTGAGCAGGGTTGGTGCTTCCTGGTGCCTTGAGTTCAAATCCTGCGCTGGCACAACCTCCCTGAGCCCTGCCCTCCAGGCTTCTCCAGAGGCTCTGACACGGAGTCCTCTGCTGGGGCAGAGAGCAGGGAATAAACCTGACTTTGTGCGAGTTGTGTCACCAAGCCGTGTGTCCCAGTTTTGTGCTGAAGTTGGTGGATAAATTTACTGCAGGGTGCCAGGGAAGGCCAGGCTGAGTGACACTTGAAGGAGCAGGGGAAAAAAAGAGCAAAAATTCAGGGTAGAAGTCCAAATCACTGACTAAATGTAATACCAGTCTGCTGGTATTGGTCCTGGCCCACAAGAAAAACAAGGAGCACAAAATCAGAGGCCAAGTAATTGAAAAATCACGGTAACTCCAGTATCAGAAGGAAAAGCTTGAATGACCCCTGATTAGGGAGGCCTAAGAGGAGGGAAGGAGCACTTTGGATCCATTCCTTAGCCCAGCTGGTGCAGCCTGCAGGCCTTGTAGGGAGCTCTGTCCCTCCCAGCCCTTGCTGCCAGAGCTGATGGTCGAGTTGGAGCAGCTGCTGCTCCCTGCAGAGGGCAGTTTGTAGATGGCAGGTAATGGAGCTGGTTCATGACTCAGCTCCCAGCACCTTCAGCTTCAGCCATTTCAGTGAGGACTGAGGTCTCTCTGTCAGCTCAGAGAAAGAACAAGGCTGGGCTTCCTTGTGGCAGCTGGGACTGTCTGTGTTTCAAGCTCTCCTGGGTGCCCTTTGCACTGCAGGGGCTGAGACTTCATTTAGATACTTCAATGTTTTGAAGCACACTTTTGAACCCTTGGAATGGTCCCTGTTCTTTTAAGGGCACATTGCTTCAAAGTGCCAAGTGGGAGTCTGCATTTCAGGCCATCTTTGACAGCCCCTGGTAGAAGGACAATTGCTGCTCAAAGGAAAGGTGCACAAGGGCCAATATTGACTGAGCGTTCCCTTTGCTTCCCAGATGCCATCTGACCAACATCTCCAGGAGGGCTGCCCTGCATGGCAGGAAGAGACAGAGGAGAGCCTGTGACCATCAGGCAGGTAGAACTCCTCTGCTTGTAGATATGTTTATAGATTTCTATGGTTATTTATTAGTGGTTATAGTTCCATTTATAGATGATAGTGTTCTAATTATATAGACATTTATTGATAGATCTGTGTAGTTAAATGTGGATATGTATATAGGTATAGATATGATATAATTATATTTTATAATATATTTACATTTGTAAATTTTCAGAGTTAGATTTTTCTATGTGTAGAGTAAAATATTTATATATATATATGAAGTTACATTTATGAATGTGTATAGTTATATAGTAAGAGGAATGTTTAGATGGAGAGACAGATGGAAGGATTGGTGTTTGTGTAGGCCTAGGCTGCATTTGTAGCTCTTTCCCTCCTCGGCTGCCTTTTTCACCTCTTGCTTTTCCCCCGGTGCCCCCTGTGTCCCCTGTCCCTGTGCTGGGTCCGAGCTGGCGGCCGGGCCGGGCGGAGCAGCACTTCCAGCCCCGGCTGTCTCTGGAGCGGTGGGAGCTGCCGCTGGCCCCAGGCACTGTCCCTGAGGAGCTGCTGAAGGACGGTGAGACTGAGGGGACTGAGGGGGCCGTGGCGCTGAAGGGACAGTGACCCTGAGCTGCTGCTGGGGCTGAGGGCTGTGGGGCAGCCGAGGGCCTTGGTGGCACTGAGGTGACAGGGAAGTGGCACAGGCTGGCAGGGTGGTGGGTCTCAGGGGACGGGATGGCTCAGAAGGGACTGAGGGGTGTGAGAGGACTGTGAGGGGCTGAAGAAACTGAAGGGGGCTGGGGCTTCACCGAGAGCATGGCGGGGCTGAGGGGATGGAGGGGGCCAGCAATGAGCACAGAGGGCTCCGGGACTGCAGCTCTGCCAGGCCTTGGAAGCAATTCCAGAGGCTCTGCTTTTGCCACAGCTGCCATGAAGACCTTGAGGACAGCTGGAGACTGACAGGAGCCAGCAGGGAGGAGCTGAAGGCCAGCAGCGAGAGAAGTGAACGGGGACCTGCTGCTGCCAGCCTGGAGAGAGCCCGGCTGAGGCCACAGGCCCGGGGAGGCAGGTGGGGCTGAGGCTGCCATGGGCTGTGGCCGTGGGCACTGCCCGGCGGGGCAGGAGCGGGCCCTGCCCGTGCTGGGGCTGCTCAGCGCAGCTGCCCCGGCTGGCACAGGGGCTGTCCTTGGGCAAGGCAGCTGTGCCGGCAGGGCCCGGGAGCTGTGCTGGCTCTGCCGGCTCTGCCAGGGCTGTGGGACAGTCCCGCCGCGGCTGCGCTCACCACAGCCCGGCCCGCCCGGCTGCTTTCTCTTTCTGACCCCCTGGGGAGGCTCTGACATTTCCTCTTCCCTAATGGAAGTGCAGCTGCTGCCAAGGGAAACATCCCCATACTCACTCAGTGTTCCCTTTGATTCCCAGATGTCCCATCTGCTGTCCCTGTCCCTGTCCAGGGGAGCTGCTCTGCACGGGAGGAGGAGCCCGAGCGAGAGGCTTTGAAGATGGGGCAGCTGGGATCCCTCTGCTTTTAGTGTTCTTTACAGATACATGGACTTGAACATAGACAGGGATTATTACATCTGTATTTCTGTATGTGGGTTGCTATTTATATGGATTTATTTCCATGTGTATATTCTTGTATTTATGTATATTTATTTTGTTATGAATGCATTCTATTTGTATATATACATATATGTTTGAAATTACATATATGTGTATCAGTTTATCTCTGTATACATGGATATTGTTATATCTGTGTTAATTTCTATTTCTTATGGGTACAGTGGTGTAGGTATCTCCTTTGATATGATTTTTGTTATATGGCTTTTAAAATAGGAATATTGGTATTTGTATAGGTATATAAGTCTATTTGTATAGGTATATTTATCTGTTTATGTATGTAATTCTATTTTCATATCTATGGATGTATTTTTGTATTCCTAGATGGGCTTAATCCTTGTAGTAATATGTAATAAATTAAGTTGTTAAACGCCTAATTGATCTTTGTGTATAGTGAGTTTTTGTAGAGGTTGGCAAGAAATTAACTGAGGTTGGTATTTGTATATTATTACATACACAGGTTGTAATAATCGAATAAATTCCAGTTTTTAACCTAAATTGAGATTTGTATAGTATAGTTCTGTATTGTCAGTGTGGGTGTAGCACTTTGTAATAAATGACATTTTTCAACTGAAATTGATTCTCGTGTATTTGTGGATCAGCAGCGTGACTGTAGCAATCTGCAAGAAATGCCATTTGTTAGTTGTGATGGGTGTTCTGACATTTGTGCTACCCAAAGCCATGAGCAGGTGTAAATGCTGGAGGATTTTGGCCATGCCAATCTCCGGCCATGCCCAGCACATGCCCCACCTGCACTCAGGCTGGGCAGGGGAAGCGCAGATTTGGGCTGGCAGCAGAGCCCCGCGTTGGCTCAGAACTCGCTGCAGAGGCAGCTGAGAAAACTCCGGGGCTCCACTGAGAGTAGAACTCCAAGCAGGAGCAACCCTGACAGGAGAAATCATTCACAATGAAAAAAAGAGAGAAAATGTGGCAAAGCAGATGTGGGGATGCTCTGTGAGGCTGATAAAATACTCTGAATCACCCCTGCTTAGGCACGTCTTCTGCAAAAAGGTTTTGTTAAAAACTGAACACCTCCCATAAAATACAGATTGCTCTTTCCCCTTCACTTAGCTCACTGTGTGAGTGGAGACACACTCTCCTCATCACTAAGAATTTTTGCCCTTCAGCACCTCACATTTAATCAAAGATGATGTACTACCACTTGGCACCATCAATGAAAACAGCCCTGCCCTCGTGGCAGTGTTTGCAAAGTCTTCCCTCCTCCTGTCCCCACGTGTGACAGACGGAACCATCCCCTTCTGTCCAAACTGTGCCTGAGCTGAGTGAGGGCTCCAGGAGCTCAGGAGGTGCAAGAGCACCGCATGTGGGAAGGTTTAGCAAAGCTTCCTAAGCCCCAGTAAACTCTGGGTTTGCCAATCTTCCCCTGCAATATTGTCCTATTCAAGAATGATCTTGGAGGACACTGTGCCTCCAGCTCACTCAAGAAAAGTTTGTTTTCTTCAAGGCTTGAATAGAGGAAAATAAAATTTGTGGTTTTTAGAGTGAAATTCGGGGGGTGGTGCAGCTGGGTTCGCTCCACTATTTGCTGTGGGAAGTAGGGCAAAAGCTTTAAATTCCCAGCAGAGGCTGACTACCAGCCCACAAAGACCTGAATGAGGCCCAGGTGGGCTTGCTGCACGCTGGTCCAAGGGAAAAGCTGGAACAAAGTCCCCTTTTATTGCAGATGGAATCGGTACTGATGTGTCCAGGGCTGTCTGTGGTAAGACACGGAAATCCAGCCAGAAACTGTGGATATGAGAGTTCCAACAGCAACCTGCTTCTCCAGGGTGAGGGACGAGGCCAGCCCAAAAGCCTGGAAGGTGCTCTGGGCACTGGAGAAGGCCAGGCTGTCCTTGAGCAGGGATGGCCTTCAAAGGGGACCTCATACCTTGTGCTGCTGACCAAGGGCAGCTGGTGGCCTTCCACAAAATGCTTCTTTTGTCCAGCTCTTGGAAAATTCCAGCCAGCAACAATTCCTGCTGCTCACACCAGCCCTTTCCAAGCAGGAGGAATTTCAGCAGTAGCCTGATTGCTTAGTGGCAGGAGAATAAAATATTCAGCTGAGCGTTATCAACTCTCTGTCAGAAGCCACATCCTCAGCCCCTCATCTCCTCCAGTTGTCTCAGACGTGGAGGAAGCAGCAGGAAATCTCTGATCCTGGAAGGGAAAGCAGAAGGAGGAGAGGCAGTGACTGATCCCTGGGGCCTTAGGAGCAGTGAGAGCCATCCAAAACAGGATCTCTGCTGGGCTGTGGAGATAAGAGTGACCAATCAGCAATGCTCTGTGTGAGACTGGAGCCATCTGTGAAAGTGAGCATGGAAATCTGACCTTGCAAAACAGAGGAAAAGGTGTCTTTGGGTATTTGCCAAACCTCGCAGGGGCTCTGAGCCACCTGGTCTAGTGGAAGGTGTCCCTGCCCATGGCAGGGGGATTGGATCTAGAGGGTCTTTAAGGCCCCTTCCAACTCAAGACTTTCTGTGACTCTGAATTACAAACCCACAATGACAAAGAGAACACAGCAAACCTGGCCTCCACTCGGTTGTTGGAGATGTCTGCAGTCACTTGTGTCACCTGGAGACAGGTTTGGATCTGAAGAAATTTTCATGGTCCCAAAGTATTTCAGTGTGACTTTCCTGGTTCAAGGCCCCAAAAGATGCCGGAACAGATTATCTGGAAGCACAGAATTGGTTAAGCTGCCTGTGAACCTGATGGAAGAAGTGTATTCATGTTATTGCAGCATTTACCCTGTACAGGTGATATTTGGTTTCCATTTTGAAGATGCAATGTTCTTGCACAATGCTTGTATATGCAGAAATACTGGCTTTAAATCCTAATTCCATCTTCACACAAGGATGTGTAATCCCTCAGAAATGTTTAACACAGAGCCATATTAGCTTTGGGCTGGGTGGTGTGGTTTGTTTAAAGTTTGTGATGAGTAATGGCAGCGTTAACAAATACCACTCTTGTTAATTTGGGTCTGCCCTTTATCAGCCCTGTTGCATAGAAATCACTTCTTTACAGCAGAGACTAAATGAAATTCCTTCATACAGATGAGAATTGTGCAATTCAGGCTGATTAAAGGGGAAGTTTTCTGTTATTGTGAAAGGACAATTTAGATAACCTGTTTGCTGTTCATCCTGGAGGTGCTTTGCAGTTAAGAGTGAAAAGAAAAAAGGCATTTCTCTTAAGAAGTGTCTTGAAAGAGCTTTTTGTATTACCAGAAGCAGCTACATTGATATTGACCTCCACAATTAGAAATGCACAACAACCACTTAGGTGACTTAATCTGGCCATGACTTTTAGCTGCAATTCCAAAATCTCATCAAATATGTTGCTATCCTTTAAACAAGGAAGGAGAGCACAAATACCAACAATTCTCATCAGCCTTCTGGGTTGGAAAGACCATTTAATTTATGCTCCCTTAGCTGTTAGCCTAAACTCTGCTGTGCAAACCTTACGTCTGTGTTGGACCTCATAAACTTCTTGAGCATCAACTTAGGTGCAACCCTGCTACAAAACCCTTCAGGCACCACACTGATTTAGAGTGGCAGGACTTCACTGTTCTAGCAGAGAATTTTATTTACTTGCTCCTGCAAGTCATTTCCAGAGCAGATGTGAAATCAGTGCCTTGCTATCTGGATGTGATAAGATTTTCCTCCTGTCCCAACAGACAACAGGGGAAGAGATTTGTTTCTATTATACCATTGCATCTAAATCTTTGGTTTGAGAGCAAAAGGAAAGTGTTCCTTTAAGAAGTTCTGCCCGGACTTTTTGGCATGAGGACAAGCTGTGGTGTGCTGGCAGGAGCAGCACTGTCCCTGTGGGTGCAAACCCCCTGAAGGATGAACAGGCTGCTGTCACAGGGGCCACACCTGCAGCATGAAAACCCACCGTGCCACTAACTCAGTGCAAACTAAACACAAGTGACTCAGCTCTGCATCCTCAGCAAGGACTTGCCTCTGCAGAGATGTTACTGACAGACTCAGCTCTTGTTTGCAAGGGCTGTTAAATTGTCACACAAATCAACCACCCCTCCCTCTCTTGTCCTTGGCGTCCGGCTGCTGAGCTGCTGCTGAGAAAGAAGAGGCAGAGTCCTTCAGGGCAAACAGGGACTTTCCAATGGGCAGAAACTTCCTCCTTTCTTTTGTTTTCAGTGACAACAGAGGGGTTTGTCTTCAATCCCTGTGTCAGCAGGGAAATTGTGCCTGCCCATCACACCTAGGATCTGAACAACCTGGATTTTTATTGGTGTAAAATCCACAGTGACCTGACCTTCTGCAGGAATATGGAGAGAAGAGTCAAAAGGGATTCCTGGAATGTTGCAATAAGCAGAAAGTGGTATTAAACATATGTAGATAAAAAGGCATAAAATCTCATAAAAGCTCATATGGAACTGATGTAAACCTAATAAAAAGAGGCATTTTATTGTAATAAAGAGTGAGGGTTGCAGACCACAGTGTGAGATATAGCTACTCTTCATAGTTTAGGAAGGTTTATTAAACCTCATCAAAAATACAACAGAAGACTGAATAAAGAAAAAAAGTTACAGCACCAGGAGCAAAAGATTTTCCTCGCCATGTGCTCAGCCCCCTCACACTGGAGACTTTGCCTATTTAACCCTTTAACCCCTCCCAAAGTTTTGTCCATCAACCCCCTCTTTGCTGTCCAGTGGTGAAGATCTCTTCCTCAAATCCTGATTGAGGGTCAAGTGTGGCCATAGTGACAAGCCAGCCCTCCCAGATGTCCCAACCCCTTGGGGACATCTGGGAGTCATAGTGACAAGCCACCCCTCCCAGCTGTCCCTTGATAACCACGGGATAGGTTGCAGCATAACTATAAATCTATAAAACTTTTCTTAACTTATATACATGATATTTTTCTATTAATTGTGAGAGTCAATCATCACATGACTCATCTATCACAACAGGAAAAGCAGTTTTTGGTGGGAGGAACACTGGTTTTAAAGGTAGGACCAGCTCTTGAGGTTTGATTTGTTCCCTCTTTCAGATTACAAGGAAGCCATGGTGTTCCAGGGTAGAAGCTGGTCCCAAAAGTTTGAGAACAGGGTGTGATAAGATCACCAGGGTATTTTATCCGTATCTAGGAAGAAGCCCTGCAGAGCTTCTCTTTAGCTTTGACTGAAAGTAGAAGTCCTGTTTTTACCAAGAATTTTGATCTCTTTGTGTTTTGGAGAAAGAAAAAGAAAACCCCAAACCACCTGAAGTTTACATTGAGGTGAGGTGTATCACAGAGGGATGAGGGCTCACCAAAGCAAGAGACCCTCCTGTAATTTAAACTGTTCTTTCAATAATACCAATAATTTCTCAGTACATGTTGATTTCAGCAGGCACCAGATTCCCTCTTCTTGTTCTGGCCTTTCACATATCACTAAGGGAAGGTGAGGCTGTGTCATTGTCATTTGGATTTTTAATTCTTCAGAAGTCAAAACTGAATTCAAGTAAAGTTCATTAAACTGCAATTTACATATATGATAAATAGGTATGATTCGTGCTGATAAAAATTGAAACAGCAATCAATATTGATACAGTAATTGATATTTGAGAATAATAAAATAGAAAATAGTTGTAATGCCAAAGAATAGAGGGAGAGGAGGGGCTCCACCCCCCCCCCCCCCCCCCCTTCCCAGCAGATGTTGTCAATGACCACAGGAAAGAAGCTGAAGATACAGTTGCTAAAAATGAGTAAAAACCTGGTTGGGTCACAGAAAGTGCTAATTATAAGGGATTTATTACCTTGATATGTAGATGCAGTGATACGTTAGTCTTGGCTTACATTGTACTGGTTTGATGTGCATGTGTAACCCAAACATGAATAAAAGGACACAGAAGAAGACTACAGAGCCTTCATCAGTGACGACCCCCAAAGACTTGTGCGACCACCAAACTGAGTGGTGGCACATGTGTGGTAAAGGTGGTAATGAAGGCGGAGATAGAGATATGACGAACCGAAAATGGGAGGAGATGGTATTGACACATGGCATATAAAGGGTGATTTTCACTTGACAAGCTCGTATGTGATGTTGCAAGGGTCCCAGAACTCTGCCCTCTGTACCCCGTCGTTATCTTCTGTTTATGCACTATTATTAGAACCAAATTATCCCTCTTTTTAATCAAATTATATTGTATCAAATTTTTTTTTTATTTTAACTATTCAATTAAAATTGTTACTAATTTTAATATTGTTTGTGGTTTTTTATGATAGGATAATTGGGCAAACATAACAATTTTGGTGCCAACATCCATGACTCTCTCAACTCCGGTGAGGTAGATACTTTCTGGGAAGGAGCTCCCCACCAGACTTTTAAGTGGTCCCAAGGCTAGACCACTCTCCCTTGGGAAAAGAGAGGTTTTATTACAATAACGCATAAGCAAATTAGTTTTTAAGAGCGCGCAAGAGAGGCTCCCATCAGAGTGCCGGCTTATAGGAGAGAGAGTATCCATAGAAAACTGCTTTGTGCACGAAGACCCTTGTGAGAAAAGGAGGCTGTGAGTATCATGAGGTTTTGGGTCGGGGGGCGGCTGTATGCATGTGTGAGTGTGTGTGGAGTGTCTGAGACGGGGGCTGGGCAGTCCCGGACCCCCAAAGCAAGTGGGACCTCCCAGTACCACGTTTTCGTGCCCTCCGAGAGGAGGCTGGCCGGGAAAGTTGGGAAGTGAAAAGTGAATGAGTGGGGACCCTGGGAGGGTTTGACCCTGGGGGAAGGAGGGGATCCCTGGTCCAGGCACCTGTAGGAAGGTCCTTGGGCAGGAGGGATTGACTCAGTAGGGAGACTGAGAAAGAGAGTGAATGAATACGTTCAATTTCCTTGGAGGGGTTGGTAGCAGGCAATTTAGTATGTGATTAGATGGTGAGAGGACGGGGCTAATAGATTGAGAAAGAGGGAGAGATAGGAGTGGAACAGGTAGATTGAAAAGGCAGTGTGACAGAGTAATAACTGAGGAAGTTGAGCCACGAGGTGAGTGTGGGAAACTAAGACTCTCCTGGTACCGGGCATTTCTCAGTTTGTTGCCGACAGGAATGGGTCAGGGAAAAAGTAAGTTCCTTGACCCAGGGGCTGCGGACTGTGTGAAAAATTCGCAGTGGTTTGAGGTATCTGGGAACTGTGAAGGGGGTTCTCAGAGGGGGGAGCATTCCTCAGGACAGCCCACTGGGGATGATGATATGGTTTTGGGATGAATGGGAATCCTGAAGGGAAGAAAATCAAGGAATTCAGAGGGCAATGCCTAAGGGACGTAATATAGGAAAACCTTTGAGTGAGCATCAGAAAAAATATGAGTCGCCATCAGAATGGTTAAAAAGATTAAAAAGAGACTTGCAATTATATTCAGGCATAGATACTGATACTGCAGTAGGGCAGGTTCTGTTAAAAATTCAGTTTGTGACCAGATCTTGCAGTGACATCAGGAAAAAGCTGGAAAAATTAGAAAATTGGCAGGACAGGGGACTTCAAGTGTTACTGAGAGAAGCACAAAGGGCGTTTGTAAAGAGAAATGAGAAGAAGCAGAAAGCAGATGCCAGAATTTTGGTTGCGGCAGTTAGAGAAATGCAGGCAGCTTTGAATACAGAAAAATCTGCAGGGGAAAACAAACGGTGGATGTCAGGATCTAATTTGAGGAACACAAGACCTGTGCATTTTTCCCACCACAAGAAAAGATACTTAAAAAATTTTTGTCCTACTTTAAAGGATGCGGGACCTACCTGTTTTTATTGTCATAAAAAGGGGCACCTGCAAAAAAATTGCAGAAAGAAACAGCAAGATGAGAAAACTTCTCAGGAGAATCAGAGAGGTCAAGAGTTTTTTTTAATGAAGAGGACCGAAATACAACCAGAAGAGCCCTTGATAATAAAGCTAAAAAATAGGTCCTCAGAGCGAAGAAGTTATATTTTTAGTCAATACAGGAGTTTCTCGGTCGACAGTGACAAAATTACCCCAGGGATGTGAGATAAGTCATGAGCGAGTTTCAGTAATCGGAATTACGGGAGAGGCTTTCCCTGTTCCTGTAATAAAAGGAGTGCAAATTGAAACAGATGACAAATTTGGAGTAAATGATTTATTGTTGATACCAGAGGCCGAGAATAATTTGTTAGGCCGAGATTTAATAATAGCCTTAAATTTGCAGATAAAACCCTGTGAAGGAAAACTTAAAATTTATTCTTTAACTGAAGAAGATAATCTAGAAATTAATGACATGGGTTGGCATTCAGATGAAGTGGGAAAAAGTTGAGGGTAAAGGAGTCTGGTCCCCTTAGTCCCTCTTGGTCAGCATAAGCCTGTGAATTTTTTGCATTACTTTGTGCATTATTAATACTAAAAGGGCAAGAAGGGACTATTTATACAGACTCCAAATATGCTTTTAGTGTAGTACATACTTTTAGAAAAATTTGGAAGGAAAGAAGACTTATAAACACTCAAGGGAAAGGGTTAGTAAATGGGGAATTAATAATTCAGATACTTGAAGCTTTAAAAGGCTCAAAGAAAATAGCAGTAGTTCATGTAAAGGAATGCCAGAGAGGGAGGGATATTAGAGTCCGAGAAATAATTTGGCTGATGAAGAAGCAAAAAAAGAACGACCTTAAGAAAGGGAGATACTGAAATCATCACCTAACAAAAAATAGAAATTCAGCAGGAGACACTTTCCCTTCCGCTAGCAGAACTGGCAGCTATAAGGAAATTAGGAGCAACATTTAAGGAGGGAAAGTGGGTTTTTCCTGATGGCAGGATTATGATGCCAAAACCAGTGGCACATTAGATCTTAGATAACTTGCATAGACAGACACACTGGGGAACAAGAGCCTTTTGTGATCATTTTTTAAAATTTTATGGGTGCATAAGGATATTTGAAATTGGAAAACAAATTACTCAGGTGTGTCTTACCTGTCAAAAGCTAAATAAGAAAGTGTTAAAGAGCCCTCCCTCTGGAGGACAAAAAAAAAGCCTACAGGCTGTTTGAAAAGATCCAGGTTGATTTTGTAGACTTGCTTAAAGTGGCTCGGTGGAATATTTGTTGGTTATAACAGATCAATTAACTCAGTGAGTTGAAGCATTTCCAGCAGCTCGGGCTACAGTTTAAACAGTAGCTAAAATATTGTTGGAACATGAAATTCCAAGAATGTGAAAATATGGTGGGATTTAAGTAAGATTTATTAAGAATGAATTAGGCATCCTGGAGTGGCTGTGGACCACAATTCCCTTGAGCTCAGAGGCAGAAGAACACCAGTGGAAAAAGAATAGAAGACTTTTTGAATCGGTGGGAACGGCCTAAATGGATTGAAGATCTCCTCCAGGATCACCCACCAGCAACATTATTAGCATTGATTACAGAACTGCAATTCCAGAAACTGAGATTGATAACACCTGTTGCTAAAAGAGCTCAGAGACAAGTAAAATGTTGGGAGTGCAGTAAACATGGTTTAGGGTGTCATCCACGGATATGTATTGTTTGCACACTTTGCTTTAACTTATGGTGGAAAGTAAGAGGGAAGAGAAGGAGAGACAATTGATTTGCTATGGTTATGTATTTAACCAGCTAATTATAGAACTCATTGCTATTGATTTCTTTGAAATACCTTTGAGACTGGGAGACGGGACTCTTCCAGCAGCAATTGGATTAATAGAGAACTTAGATCAATTGGTTCTTGCTATGCTGGCAATAGCACAAATAAGAGAACGAGCAGTTCATAATATTATAGACCAGTGTCTCATAATTGATAGTTGTTGTGGAGAAGAAATCTATATATCACATCATAGGCATGTTTTTGGGGCATATTGGCCCCGGAATTGGAGGCAGACACTTAATGCACTCCCCGCCCTTGAAGAAAATTAAAAAAAAAAAAAATTAATTAAATCTTATTGTGGTTGGCCTATCTCTGAAATTTTGGAAAATATAAATTTCTAGTGTTCCGGCCTAACCTTTTCCCTGTTCTTTTCATTTTAATTATTTCTTCTTAACTAGCCAGAACCGAGAAATGAAATTTAAAAGGGGACAAGCAAACCCTGTGGGGCTATGGGTACCAAGGAAACGAAAAGCACCAGTGACTAGATTCCGAGATATTACCTTTGCTACCAAGAAGACTGGCATCTTGGCCCTTGGTTGCCACCCAAGGGGCCTTGAGAAAGGTAGAAAGGTAGATTTCCTGAGGATTATTTTCGCTGTGATCATTATGGTACCCTGGACGGTTGGCCAAAGCCAGAAAGCCACACTGGACAGAGTTTCGGCAATGAAAAAGCAAACAAGGCAAAAACCAAGTCCCAGCAATTTCAACATTTGTGACTATTGCAATCAACCTGTGTGGATTAAGGACAAGATGAAATCTGTGTTTGTGACACACCTATATGTTAGTTCTGCTTGCTACAATCGCAGCAGTTTTATAGATGTTTGTATTAAGGAAAGAAAGATGTATTGGGTAAGGAAAATTTTGAGATATAATGGACAAGCTCCTTATCCCCATGGTGATCAAATTTGCCCTCAGTATGGAAGATTCTTTTGTTTTGAAAGAGATGATAATGGAAAGGATCCAAGTACAGGCATGGGAAACCAGGCACTAAAAGAAAAATGGAAAGAGAAAATAAAAGAAGAAAAAGAAACAAAGGGGAATAGAGGAAAAAACAGGAGAAAAGAGTCAACAGAATTGGCTGAACTGTATAAACAACTAAAACAGCACTACAAAGATTGGGATTTGCCACCCTCGAATAAGAATCTGTTTGTGGGATTGATACAAGAGATTGCTACAGAATTGGGATTATCCAAATGTTGGATTTGTAGAGGTCTAAAAATGGCTGAAAGATGGCAGTGGAAAAACTGAGAACTTAGCTCCAGAGCAATTTTTAAAGTAGAATCGCACCCAAATTTCTGGAACATTAAAGAGACCTGAAGGATGGATTTCAAACCATCAAGTAATTAGAATCCTTCGTGTAACTTGAGAAAGAAGGAAATTTAATAAAGTAGTGGGGCATATTCTTTGCAAATCCACATTAGTAGTCAATATGGATAATTGTTCAAAAGTTTGGTGACCTGAAACTCCTATAAGATATTGAGGACCTATAAAAAAAAAAATTATGAATGGGATGAACAGATTAATTTATGCTGGTACAGAAGTCCTGAGCTAACCCCTACCAATCCATCGACAGCCTGAGGTCATATTGAGAACAACTGGAGAAAACTGATAAGAAATGGAAAGCCCCAGATGGGATATACTGGATTTGTGGGCAACGAGTACACAGTGAGTTACCTCAAAAATGGGGAGGAACCTGTACGTGTAGAGTAATACAACTCTCCTCCTTTGCTCTACTGAGGTCTAGGAGCAATGTGTTAAGAACTCCTCTGTATGAAACCCTGCAGCAGAGTAAAAGGCATTTGAATTTCAACTTTCCAACAGCAGGAGGGAACCAAAAAGGATGGGAGGACGAGTGACCTGCAGAACGAATTATAGCATATTATGAACCAGCAACAGGAGCTCAGGATGGGTCATGGGGATATAGGACCCCAGTTTATCTGTTGAATTGATTAATAAGGCTCCAAGCAGCAGAAGAGGTAGTGTCAAATCACACCTCCAGTGCTTTAAAAATGTTAGCCAGGCAATATACACAAATGCGGGCATTTGTGTACCAAAATAGGATTGCCCTAAACTATTTGTTAGCAGAAGAAGGGGGAGTTGGTGAGAGATTTAATGAATCTGAGTGCTGTGTAGAAATTGATGATTATGGGGAAGCTATCATAGAACTTGCAGAAGAAATTAAAAGAGTAGCTCATGTGCCAGTACAAAAGTGGAATTCAACCTTGAAAGCAGATTGGTGGGATAACCTCTTTAGAAGCTTTTGGAAGAAAAAGTTAGAGTTCATGTTGTTATGCTCAGTTCTGAGAATTCTGTTTCTGCCTTGTATGATTTTGTGTTTTATTAAGCTAATTCACTCAGTGATTCAGGGGATGCAGATTACAATAATGTCTCTATATTCAGAATCAGCAGAAAAAGGAAAACCAAGATCTATAATAGGATTAAAAGCTAAATCGACCCCTGTTAAAGAACAAAGACCTAAAAAGATTGAAAAAGACCAAGAAATGCTAACTAAACTTGAAAGAGAATGTGAAAGACTAGAGGCAGTAATAGAAATGCTAGAAAAGTTTGAAGCTGAAAAGACACAACGAGAAAACCAAAATTCTGAAAAGATATAAAAGATATCAGAGCATAGCTTTTTAATAAAGCACAAATCATAATGATCAAGAAGATAAATGGGGGATTTGTGATAAATAGGTATGATTCATGCTGATAAAAATTGAAACAGTAATTAATATTGATACATTAATTAATATTTTGGAATAATAAAAAGTTAGAAGTTGTAATGAAAAAGAACAGAGGGAGAGGAGGGGCTCCACCCCCCTCTTCCCGGCAGATGTTTTCAAGGATCACAGGAAAGAAGCCAAAGATGTCATTGCTAAAAATGAGCAAAAACCTGCTTGGGTCACAGAAAGTGCTAATTATAAGGGATTTAATGCCTTGATATGTAGATATAGCGATATGTTAGTCTTGGCTTACATTGTACTGGCGTGGTGTGCATGTGTAACCCAAAGGTGAATTAAAGGACACAGAAGAAGACTACTGAGCCTTCATCAGAGATGACCCCCAAAGACTTGTGCAATCACCAAACCGAGTGGTGGCGCATGGGTGGTAAAGGTGGTAATGAAAGCTAAGATAGAGATATGACGAACCGAAAATGGGAGGAGATGGTATTGACACATGGCATATAATAGGTGATTTTCACTTGACAAGCTTGTACGTGAGGTGGCAAGGGTCCCAGAACTCTGCCCTCCGTACCCCGTGGTTGTCTTTTGCTTATGCACTATTATTGGAACCAAATTATCCCTTTCAAAATATATTGTATCCAATTTATATTTTTTTTATTTTAACTATTCAATTAAAATTGTTACTACTTTTAATATTGTTTGGTTATTTTTATGATGGGATACTTGAGCAAACAACAAAATTCAATCTGCTATCTTTAAAAAAAAAAAAAAGCAGAGAGAACGTTTTGTCCTATTTTCTTTTCCTTTTTATAGTTTGATATCTAAAATCCCCAGTTGATATTGACCCCCAGCACCTTCTAATCCAGTCTGAATATATACAAATATCAGGACCCTTCATGGCTGACAATCAATTGCACTTTATTCCCACCCCCTCTCCACCATTTCTTTTATCCAACCCCTGGCACTCCTATGGATCAAGAATGGTATGGCCAGACGGAGAAGGTCAGGGATTCTTCCCCTGTGCTCAGCACTGGTTGGGCAGCATCTCGAGTGCTGTGTCCAGTTCTGGGTCCCCCAATTTAGGAAGGACATGGAGGGGCTGGAGTGTTTCCCAGAAAAGAGCAACAAGGCTGGGGAGAGGAGAGGAAAGGGCAAACAGGGATGGGCTATTTGCCCTTTTGCAGGGCAGGAACAGGGATGGGCAAAAGGAAGAAATTACTACCAGGGAAGAGTAAAAAAAGCAAAGGTGAAGCAGAGGAAATGCTCAGGGCAGTTTCAGGGTGGCTGCCAGGCAGCCCTGGCTCTGAGCAACAGCGTCTGCAGTGGGACAGGAAACTCCCAGGTGATGGGAACAAACTTTCTGGCTGACTGCAGAGGCCAGGACAAAGCTGAGTGATTTCCCTGGTGTCCCCCAGTCCTTGCAGGCCCCAGGGGCTGATGGCATTTGTGCTCCCTCAGGTTCATGTCCCCACAGCAACAGCATGGGGGTGCTACCCCTGCTATGTGCAATGCAACCAGGGGCTCCTGAGCCATTGCTGCCGTGTCTGTGTCTGCAAGGATGGGTCACCTGTGTGAGCTGGGGGAGAGGCCAGGGCTGCAGAGGGGGGATGTTGTTGGCAGCTCTATGAGGACGCTCTGGGATGCTGCCCTGGGCTGTGCAGCGCACTGGGAATGGATCAGCCCCTGCTCTGCTGCTCCTTCCCATCTCCCCCAGGGCCCTTGCAGCGCACCAGCCATGGTGTTTGCCCCCAGCCTGCCCACGGCCAGCCTGAGGCTTTTCTGTGCTGAGCATTGGCCTGGGCATGTTCTTGAGAGAGCCTGGGCAAGGAGCCTGGAGCCCGCAGGGCCTGGGCTGAGGTGTCAGCGCTGCCCCAGCAGTGCCCATGGCCTGTCGCTGCTGCAGCCCCGGCACTGCCACCCCCAGGGCTGTGCCCGGCCCCGAGAGCACTCAGGCCCTACAGCAACACCAGGGCCACCAGGGCAGCAGGGCAGGGCCACGGCAGCAGCACTGGCAACACCAAGTGCTGCTGCTGCTGGGCACAGCTACTGGGCCAGCACTGATCTGCCCCCAGCTCTGCACACAGACATTGCTGCTGCAGCTCCAGAGAAGGCAACAAAAGGGCATCTCTGCAGAAAACTTGGCTAGGAGGTCCTTTAGTTCATTTAAAGCCATCAAGAGTGCAGCCCCTCATTGACACAGTCTGTGGCCACAAATCAAGGTGGAGAGAAACAAAATGGGAAATGGCAGAAAGAATGACGTCTTTGTGGATAATATAGAAAAACTAAAGCAAACAAAACAAACTTCCACACTGAAGCCAATAAGAAGTATCAAAGATGATTTTATTATAGGTGATTTGCCGAAATTGGCCAGCAGTTTATTGTTTCTGAAACCATCCAGCCATCAGTCTCCACACTGCAGCCTTGAGCTCCCGGTTCCTCAGGCTGTAGATAAGGGGGTTCAGGGCTGGAGGCACCACTGAGTACAGAACTGATAGGGCCAGATCCAGGGATGGGGAAGACATGGAGGGCGGCTTCAGGTAGGCAAATGCAGCAGTGCTGAGGAACAGAGAGAGCACAGCCAGGTGAGGGAGGCAGGTGGAAAAGGCTTTGTGCCGTCCCTGCTCTGAAGGAATCCTGAGCACGGCCCTGAAAATCTGCACATAGGAGAAAACAATGAACATAAAACAACCAAATACCAAACAGGAACTTATAGCAATGAGTCCCAGTTCTCTGAGGTGGGATTTGGAGCAGGAGAGCTTGAGGATCTGTGGGATTTCACAGAAGAACTGGCCCAGGGCATTGCCATGGCACAGGGGCAGGGAAAATGTATTGGCTGTGTGCAGCAGTGAATAGAGAAAGGCACTGGCCCAGGCAGCTGCTGCCATGTGGGCACAAGCTCTGCTGCCCACGAGAGTCCCGTAGTGCAGGGCTTTGCAGATGGACACGTAGCGGTCGTAGCACATGATGGTCAGCAGGGAAAGCTCTGCTGCAATGAAAAAGACAAAAAAAAATAGCTGGACCGCACATCCTGCGTAGGAAATGTCCCTTGTGTCCCAGAGGGAATTGTGCATGGCTTTGGGGACAGTGGTGCAGATGGAGCCCAGGTCAGCAAGGGCCAGGTTGAGCAGGAAGAAGAACATGGGTGTGTGCAGGTGGTGGCCGCAGGCTACGGCGCTGATGATGAGGCCGTTGCCCAGGAGGGCAGCCAGGGAGATGCCCAGCAAGAGGCAGAAGTGCAGGAGCTGCAGCTGCCGCGTGTCTGCCAATGCCATCAGGAGGAAGTGCCTGATGGAGCTGCTGTTGGACATTTGTGCTGTCTTGGCATGGGGATCTGTAAAAAAAGTAATCATGGAATAGTTGGGTTTGGAGAGAACTTTAAATATCCCAGAACAGCTTAGGGGCACTTTCCCCCACTGCCTGCCCAGGGCTCTGCTGCCTGGAGCTGTCCCTGCCAGCAGCTGCTTCCCTGTGCCCAGAGCTGAGCCCTGCCAGTGCTGCCAGAGCCCAGTCCTGCGGGCTCAGCTCTGTCCTGCAGACCCCTCCCAGCTCAGACACTGGCCAGGGGCAGCTCTGGCTCTGCAGGCTCTGATCACAACGTCAGAGCAACCCTGAAGAGGCTGGAAAAGCAACACTGATCCTGCTTCTAGGAGGCCCTGTGCTGATCTCAATAACTGCCCAATTAATTCAGATATAAGGGAAATTCTGTTTTATTTTTTACTGCCTGAACTGAGAGAGGAGTATCTATGTGCAATTTCACATCCAGGCAACCAGAACAGGAGATTAAAAAAAACAGGATTTTCCCTTTTATGCATCCCCTGCCTCGCTGTTCCCTCTGCATAATCTACTTGGAAATGTTCTGCAGGTAAATGGCACGCCAGAAGCAGTCCTGAACAATGCAGCATCCTCCCCACACAAAAGGAACACTTCCAAGCCTTACCAGCTGTCTCCTCCCACCCAGATCTTGTCCCCCAGTGCTGGGAGCAGCTGCCAGGGCTGGCTGAGAGCTGTCCCTGGCAGGCAGCAGAGTCCCTGCCCCAGCACAGCGCCCTGGGCTTCAGGACCCTGCTCTGCAGGACAGCCCTGGGCAACCCTGGCTGCTCTACACAAGAGACAATCAGAGAACGTACTCACAGGGTTTGTAGGCATTGGGATTTTCCAGCTGTAGGAGATCACTCCAGGAGCTGCAGCTGCATTGTCCTGCAGCCAGAGGTTCCTGTGCCAAGGGCTGGCAGTGTTTCTGCCCCAGGCACTTCTCAGCCCCTTCCCAGCCCTGACTGATTGAAGCTCTCTGTGCCTCTGTGCTGTGCTTGGGGTGGCTGCAGGCAGTGCCTCAGCCCTGCTGGGCTGGCAGAAGAGCTGCTCACCAAGAGAAATGTGCTTTTGAAGCTCTTCTTGGTTACCAGGAGCTGCCTCTGTGCCAGGAGCCCAGGCCAGCTCAGCAGCACAGACACAGCACAAGGGCTTGAATGAGCCTCTGGGGCTTTGTGCTCAGGCCCTGAACATCAGTCCCGGAGAGGGAGCTGAAGAAACCTCTCCAGAACTTCCAGTCAGAATCCAACTCCAAAGTTTCTTGGACTTTTAATGGGTCCCACTGAGGGACACGACTGACAAAGTGTCCCCAGGCCCCAGGCAGAGCAGAGAACTGGAGGCACTGATGGCAGCTGGGGACAAAGAGAAGCCAAGTCTTGGTGTCCTGGGCCACAGCAGGGTTTGTGTGCCTCCAAGGGCTGGGAGGAGACACCTTTTGCTGAGGCCCTGGGGCCGTCCTGGCACAGCTCCAGCCAGGCTGGGCACTGTCAGCCCCTTGTCCTGCCCTCAGCATCCCCCCTAAGCCCACATCCCAGTGGCCTCAAGGATCTGCTGGAAGGAGTCCCTGGGGAGCCTTGCTCAGAAATGGCCCTGGGGGCTCCTTAATGCTCCCTACAGGGACTGCAGGTTTTTCAAAGGACTTTGGGTTTGGCTTTTGCCTTGGAGTCTCTGAGAGGTCTGTTCAATCTTGTCCTCCAATTCTCTGCTGTAATTAGTCCCTGGAGAGGCTTTGTCAGTAACAACACTCAGTGGAGCTCATTAATGCTTCAGGGTACTTTAGTTATTTTAAGGTACTTGGTGTTGCCCTTTTGATACAGAGTCTGTGAGAGGTTTGTGTAATCATGGCCCCAATTATCTGCTTTAATGAGTCCCTTGAGAGCTTCTTACATACACTCAGTGGGGCTCATTAATGCTTTGAGATACTCAAGGTTTTTGAGGTACTTTGGATGTTCCTTTCTACTCTGAATATCTGAGAAGTGTTTTTTCCAATTCTGGCCTCCAATTCTCTCCTCCAAAGAGTCCATGAAGTGCCTGTGTTGGGATGGACCTCAGTGGGACCCATTCATGGTTTGAGACACTTTGAGTTTTTTCTCTGACTGACTCTTGGAAAGGTTTGTGCAATCTAAGGCTCTGAGTTTCCAGGGCTCATCTCCAAATGCACCACGGGGCTCATTAGCATCAAGCAATACCTGACAAACCATGGCTCTGCCTTGATTTCTCTTGGCTCGTGAGCAATTCATTAGGTGGATTTCCTTTTACAGTTGTGGAGAAATATTTGAAACAGCTTCTAAGAAATATGTATTCCTATCTTAAAGAGTGTCTTTTATTGCTGTTCTTATTATACAAGAGGTGATTGCAACATTTGGTGATTGATATTGATCCAGGGTCTCTCCTAAGGAGGTCTGGCCAGGTCAGAAAAGTTGTACCTTGGAGCTGACCCAGTGTGGACAACCTTGCCCCACATTCCCCAACCCTGTGTGAGAAACGATTTTCACTTTCAAAAATAGAAATGATTTACTAAGACCTTATCAAAATACAACAGAAGAAGCTTGATTTTCATATATGTTAAAATACAACCAAAGACTGAATAAAGAAAAGAATACAGTGCTGGGACCAAAGAATTCAGTCACCATGTGCTCATCTACAAAATGGATGCTCTGTCTTTTATACCTCTATCCCCTCCCAAAGTCTTGTCAATCCACTCCTTCTTCACTGTCCAGTGGTGGAGATCACTGTCTTACACCTTGACTGGAGGTCAGGTGCTGCCATAGTAACAAGCCAACTCTCCCAAATGCCCTGACTACTGAGGCCATCCTGTGATAACAATGCAAGGGGAAGGATAACTATACAGCTACAAAACTTCTCTTAACATATATTTAATATTCACCTTGTAATTGTAGGAGTCAACCATAGAATTACTCATTTATAACACTCCTTTTCTTTTTTTCTCAGTCATTTTGCTTGAACAATTAAGTAAAAAATTTTCTCTCTCTCTTGAATGAGTCATACCAGCATCTGTTGATGTGGGCAAGGACAGTGGGAGCAGGAGAAAAAAACCTCAGGTTTTCCTTAGACACACTTATTTGGAATGGACAAAAGGGCATCCCAGATGTCCAGTATGGCTTTGGCTGTCATCTACCATGCCTATGTGGCTGCTACCCATAGTTGGTGTATCTTAGGGGTGAGCCAACTTGTTCCTGCCCTCCAGTCCCTGTTGAATTAAAAGACAACTGAGGAATGATAGAGGTCTGGAATGGCCTTATGTCCCTACCTTATCATGTCTACAGGGTTGCTACTCACAGCAGGGCTATGGAGCCTTCTTGGTAGCAAACAAAGGGGCCAACTCGGTCTTGCTCTCCTTCGTCTTATTTTCCTGAAGAAGCTGTCCCATTACCTTTTACAGTCCCTTGTGTACTTCTCCTCAACAGATGCTGGTAATTCTCACCCATGAAAACAGAAAGACAGTTCTCGAGCTTGTGAGTGGAAGCTTGACTCTACTTTTTGGGCGTCTTGGTGTTTTACTGGTTGTCTTTCAGTCTCTGCTTGAGAGTCAATCTTGTTTCACCCAGCCTGGATGTTACAGTCCACTCTTTGGGTTCTTCCTCTGTGCCTTTGACTCTGTTGCCATGAGTCCATCCCTGCTCTGTAGTTCACATGGCCCATTCAGTGGTGAGCAGTACCTGAAAGGGACCTTCCCACTGAGGAGTTAGAGGCTGATCTCTCCTTGCCTTAATCATCACCAAATCCCCAGGATTTATATTATGGATTCTGAAATCCAGATTGGTAGTTTGAGGAATAGTCCCTTTATGTCTTAGCCCTTCTAAGGTTTGTGTATGGACATAACATATTTCTTGGCATTGGCCTCCCCTTCCTCATAGATGGCAACTTTCTGGGGTGAGGTCAGGAAAGGTAACCCAAACATTATTTCATAGGGTGACACCCCCAGATCTGACAGAGGTTGGGTTCTAATTCTTAATAAGGCCAAAGGGAGACATTTTATTCATGACATTTGGATTTCAGTCATTAGCTTAACTAGAGCTCTTTTAAGAGTTTCATTCATTCTGTCAACCTGATTGGAACTCTGTGGATGCCATGGAGTGTGTAATTCCCATTTTACTCCCAGGGCCTGAACAACTTTCTGCAATATCATCAATGTGAAATGAGTTTCCCTGGTCTGAATCAATCCTGTTTCCCATTCCATATCAGGGACTGATTGATTCTAGAAGTGTTTTACTCACAACATTGGCAATGGCTTTCACAGTGGGTACCACCTCTACCCAACGAGCCATCTGTTCTACTATCACTGGCAAAAACTTCCACTGTTGTACATGGGGAAGCTCAGTAAAGTCTACTTGGATGTTTTGGAAGGGCCGTAAGGCTAGTTCTCGTCCTCTCCTGGGTGTTTTCCTCATAATTTTGTTATTTACTTTTTGACATATCACATACCATTCACTTACTTGCTTAGCTATTCTGAAAATTCCTTTGCATTCCAAATCCCTTAGAAATTGATCACTTAGCACTTGTGTACCCCAATGCGTTGCTCCATGTATGCCTTCTAGCATTTTCTTGGCAGAGGGTTTATTCAACATTGGCCTCCCCTCTGCTAATCTCCACTTCCCTTTGTTATCTTTCTTGGCTCCCATTTTGAGGAATTCTTCCTTTTATGTCCCACTGAACATCAGGACTTTTTGTATTTTTCTCAGGGGTGTTAGTATTATAATTAGTTTTTCTGTCTCTGATTCAGTTGCATTTTTAGCTTCTAAATTGGCTAAATTGTTCCCTTGCTCCCCTTTTTGATGTCCTTTAACATAAACCACCATTACTTCTTCTGGTAATTGTAAGGTTTCTAACTCTTCTAAAAAAAATTTTTTGTGAAACAGTCCCTTTCCCTTTGAATTGAATAGCCCCCTCTCTTCCCAAATTTTTCCAAAGGTATGCACTATGCCAAAAGTGTATTTTGAGTCTGTACATATTGTTCTCCATTTCCACAGCTCACTTTAGGGCATATAACTCCCATGCTTGGGCTGATCAGTTGGAAGGTAACTTTTTCTTCTCTATGGCCATCAACCCTTCATGCCCTATAGCACACCCTGATACCCTGTGCCTCTTTATTACCTGTGAAGATCCATTGATGTACAATCGTTTTCCACCTTGGAGTTGTTGATCTGTTAGGTCCTGTCTCATTTTAGTTTGATAGTTTATAACCTCTAGGCAATTATGGATTAGTTCCTCATCTGGTTCTCCATACAAAAACTGGGAAGGGTTGAGTTGGTTACTCAATATTAGCTCTAAACCATTTTGTATTAAGATGGCTTCATAATTTAGCACTCAGGAATCAGTGAGCCATTTCTCAGCCTTTTGATTTAGGATACTCCTCACTGAGTTTGGGATATACATCTTCAATTTTCCCCAGAAGGTATTTTTTTGCTTTCTGATATGAGTAGGGCAGTCACTGCCACAGCCTGAATGGAGGTTGGCCACCCGCAGCTGACAAGGTCTAGTAATTTTGATAAATTGGCCACTGGTTTCCTGGATCCTCTCCAGTCCTGGGCTAACACTCCATGTGCTACCCATTTTTCTATATCCACAAACAATAGAAGGGTTTGTCTAAGGCAGAAAGACTCAGTGCTGATGCACTGACTAATTTTTGCTTTAAAGCTTCAAACTTTTTTTGATCTTCTTCCCATCTAATCTCTTCTTCAACTAACTTTTCTTACAAGAACTGGATGGCCTGTGTGTATCCTTCAATCCATAGCCTACAATATCCCAACAGGCCTAAAAACTTTCTGATTTCTCTCTTAGTTTTTGGCCATGGGTGTGACACTATCCTTGTAATTCTCTCAGGGTTCAGCCACCAGCTCCCTTGACAAATCATATGTCCTGGGAATTTTACTTCCCACTCTACAAACTGGAATTTACCTTTTGATACCCAAAGTCCTTGGTTCCCCAGAAAATTTACAACACTATGGTGGATTCCCAAACTTCTTTTTCTTCCTGTCCTGGGAGAAGCAAATAATTTACATATTTGATGAGCTTTATCTCAGGTTTAATGGAAAAGAGTTGTAGTACTTCTCCTAGGGCTTGACCAAAGAGGTTTGGGGAGTTGGAAGATCCTTGGGGTAACCTAGTCCACCAAAGCTGTTGCTTCCTCCCAGAACTGGGGTCATCGCATTCAAAGGTAAATATATCCCACTTTCCCCTACCAGTGGAAAAAAAAGCATCTTTTAGGTCTATCACACTAAACCACTGGTGGGGGGAATGTTACTTAGTAGTGTAGAGGGGTTAGGCACTATTGGGTACCGATTCACTGCTCTTTTGTTCACTTCTCGCAAATCTTGGACAAGCCTGTAAGTCCCATCTGACTTCTTTACTGGTAATATGGGTGTATTATGGAGGGATATACATGGTTCTAAGGTCCTGTCCTCAAGCAGGTCCTGGCTCACCGGCTATAGTCCTCGTCTCCCTTCCAGGGAGAGCAAGTATTGTCGTGCCCGAACTGGATGGTTCTCATTAACTATTTTTATTACTATAGGTTTGATGTTTAAGTTACCTCACTTCTTCCATTTTGCCCACACCATCTCATGAATTTTCCCCTTATTTTCTTCCCTTAATTGGAGAAGCTTAATTACCATTTTCCCCTTCTTTGGGAGCACTCCAATGTCAAACTGCACCCATAAATCCTGTCAGAAGAAACTTCACCCTGCTTCTGAAACTAACAGAACATCCCCAATTTCTATTTTTTTTTTTGTTCCTTCAAATTTTATTTGCATTATAACTGAGACTTTGAATACTTCCCCTTGTCAAGGATTGAAAAGACGGGTGTCTGCTAAGGAAGGCAGGAGCTGCCCCAAAATGGAAAATGTAAACCCCCCTCCTTCTGAGAGGGTTTAATTTCAAAATGATAACAATTCCTTCTGAATTGTTATAATTTTGAAATTAAGGGGGCTTTCAGGCACAGATAAGGGAGAAGGAATAACAGTTCTTTACCAGAAAAAAGCAAATCAAAACAAAACAAAACAATGCAGTAATACAAAAGAATGACAAGAGTCAGAATACGACCTGAAACCCTGTGGGTCAGGGTGGTGGTAGTAGTCCTATTAAATGGTGGCTGCAGTCCTCCTGGAGTGGCAGGTGTGTTCTATTGAGGCAGTGATCCTGTAAAAGGCTGTAGTCTTCCTCTGAAGATCCTATGGTGGTGTAGGTGGGCTGGTCTTCCTCTGGAAATCCAGTGGGAAAGGGCTGCTCCTCTGGGAATCCAGTGGAAAAGGCTGTCTCTGGCGTCCCAAAATCTCAGATTATAGCCAGGAAGGAATATTTGGCTCCTCCCTCTGGGCGGAGCATCTCACAATGGGATGATGTAATTTTGATCAGTCACGCAGTGACGCTCAATGGCCCATTAACAGCAGATGTCTTCCCAGAGGGAGGATTGGTTGTTGAAGAGACAAAGAAACACTGCCCAATTAATAACTGGCCCACCTCTAATAGATGGGAATAGAACACACATATTACCTTGCAGTCTAGGACATTATCCATGCCTTATTCTATTTCCATCTGCATCACAATGAAACCTTACATATTGTTCTCACTTAAGACTAGGTTTCCTTGTGGTACACAACGGCTTTTTCCATCTTTCCGCATTACCTACCAAGTGTAACCAGGTCCTTGAGCAAAAACAATTCCATGTATGGGTTTGTCTTTGCATGAGGTGGGATTAATCGAAACAGTCTTTCCTAAAATACCTTTCATGTGTACAACAGGGACTTTGTCTCCATCCACTGTGTGCAAAGGCTCAGACTGGGCAGGACTGGGCAGGACCAGCTCGATTGATGGACCCTCTGGTGTTGAACATCCAGGTGGCTTTTGCTAAGTTCATTTCCCAATTTCTGAAGATTCCCCGGCCCAGCGCCTTCATGGTAGTCTTAAGTAGTCCATTGCACTGTTCAACTTTCCCGGCAGCAGGTGCATGATAAAGGGTATGATATATCCATTCAATATCATGTTCCCTGGCCCAAGTGTTGATAAGGCTGTTCTTGAAATGGGTCCCCTTGTCCAACTCAATTCTCTCAGGGGTTCCATGTCTTCACAGGACTTGCTTTTCCAGGCCCAGGATGTTGTTCCGGGCTGTAGGGTAGGTCTCCAACCATCCAGTGGTAGCTTACACCATGGTCAGCACGTAGCGCTTGCCCTGGTGTGTCTGGGGCAGTGTGATGGAGTCAATCTGCCAGGCCTGCCCGTACTTGTACTTGGACCACCACCCACCATACCACAGGGGCTTCACTCCCTTGGCCTGTTTGATGGCAGCACACTTCTCACAGTCATAGATAACCTGAGAAATACTGTCCATGGTTAAATCCACCCCTCAGTCTTGTGGCCACTTACAAGTGGCATCTCTGCCCTGATGGCCTGAGGCATCATGGGCCCATCAAGCTAGGAATAACTTCCCCTTTATGTTCCCAATCTAGGTCTATCTTGGACACCTCTATCTTTGCTGTCTGATCTACCTGCTCATTGTTTTGGTCCTCCTCATTAGCTCTACTCTTGGGGACATGGGCATCTACATGGCAGACCTTCACAGGTAGCCTCCTTACCCTGGTAGCAATGTCTTTCCACTCATCAGCAGTCCAAATTGGTTTTCCTCTACGCTGCCAGTTAGCCTCTTTCCACCTCTCCAGCCATCCCCACAGAGTGTTGGCTACCATCCATGAATCAGTGTAGAGGCAGAGCTTTGGCCACTTCTCTCTTTCAGCAATGTCCAGGGCCAGTTGAACAGCTTTGAGTTCAGCAAGTTGGCTTGATCCACCTTCTCCTTCAGTGGCCTCTGCAACCTGTCATGTGGAGCTCCATACAGCTGCTTTCCATTTCCGGTTCATCCCTACGATGTGACAGGAACCATCAGTGAAAAACGCGTAGCGTGTTTCCTCTGGTGGCAGTTGGTTATAGGGAGGAGCCTCTTCAGCCCGTGTCACTGGTTCTTGTTCTTCATCTGTGACACCAAAATTCTCACCTTCTGGCCAATTTGTAATTACCTCCAAAATCCCATTGTGATTCAGTTTACCTATATGGGCATGCTGAGTGATAAGAGCAATCCACTTGCTCCATGTGACAGTGTTGGCATGGTGAATGTAACGAACTTTGCCTTTGAACATCCACCCCAGCACCGGTAGTCGAGGTGCCAGGAGGAATTGTGTTTCTGTACCAACACCTCTGAGGCGGCTTGGACTCCTTCATAGGCAGCCAAGATTTCCTTCTCTGTTGGAGTGTAGTTGGCTTTGGCCCCTCTGTAGCTTCAACTTCAAAATCCCAGTGGTCGGCCCTGAGTCTCCCCAAGCACCTTCTGCCAAAGGCTCCAGGACATGCCATGGTTCCTGGCTGCAGAGTAGAGCATGTTCTTCACCTCTGATCCTGTCCTGATTGGGCCAAGGGCTACTGCATGAGCAAACTCCTGCTGGATCTGTGCAAAGGCTTGTTGCTGCTCAGGGCCCCACTGGAAATTGTTCTTCTTGTGGGTGACCAGGTAAAGAGGACTCACGATCTGACTGTACTTGGGAATGTGCATCCTCCAAAAACCTATGGCACCTAGGAAAGCTTGTGTTTCCTTCTTGATGGTCAATGGAGACATCACAGTGATGTTGTTGATGATCTCAGTGGGAATCTGACGCCGTCCATCTTGCCACTTCACTCCTAGGAACTGAATCTCACAAGCTGGTCCCTTTACTTTGCTCTTTTTAATGGCAAAACCACTCCCAGGAGGATTTGAATGATTTTCTTTCCTTTCTCAAACACTTCTGCAGCTCTGTTCCCCCACATAATGATGTCATCAATATATTGCAGATGTTCTGGAGCCTCACCCTTTTCCAGTGCAATCTGGATCAGTACATGGCAGATGGTGGGGCTGTGCTTCCACCCCCTGGGCAGTTGATTCCAGGTATACTGCACTCCCCTCCAGGCGAAAGCCAACTGAGGCCTGCATTCTGCTGCCAGAGGAATGGAGAAAAATGCACTGGCAATGTCTATAGTGGCATACCACTTCGCTGCCTTGGACTCAAGCTTGTACTGGAGCTCTAATATGTCTGGCACAGCAGCGCTCAGTGGTGTAGTCACTTCATTCCATGCACGATAGTCCAGACTTAATCTCCATTCTCTGCCAGACTTGTGCACAGGCCAAGTGGGGCTGTTGAAGGGTGAGTGGGTCTTGCTGACGACCCCTTGGCTCTCCAGCTCTCAGATAATTTTGTGGATGGGGATCATGGCATCTCGATTTGTCCAGTACTGTCAGCAGTGCACTGTTGAGGTGGCAATTGGCACTCATTGCTCTTCCACCCTCAGAAGCCCTACTGCAGATGGGCCTTCTGATAGTCCAGGCAAAGTGTTCAACTGCTTGATGTTTTCTGCCTCCACAGCAGCTATGCCAAAAGCCCACCTGAGTTCCTTTGGGTCTTTGTAAATCCATTCCAAAGGAAGTCTATGCCCAGAATATACAGGGCCTCTGGGCCAGTCACAATAGGATGCTTCTGCCACTCATTTCCAGTCAGGCTCACATCAGCTTCCACCAAAGTGAAATGTTAGGATCCCCGTCACACCAGCAATAGAAACCGATTCTGTCCCCACATATCTCAATGGGATTAATGTACATTGAGCACCAGTATCAACCAAAGCTTTGTATTCTTGTAGTTCAGATGTGCCAGGCCAACGAATCCACACAGTCCAGAAAACACGGTTTTCCCTAGCCTCTACCTGGCTAGAGGCAGGGCCCCTCTGAGCCTGGTTATCCTTCTTTCCCTGGGCATATGTCTTGGATTTTCCTTCAAGGGGATCGGACGTGTCATCATCATCATCATACCTTGCAGTTCGGCTACGGGCAACTGGTGCTGCTATCCTTCTGGTAGAACTCCCTCTCTGAGCCCCGTCTTCCTTCAATTCATGCACCTGTCGTGCCAGAACAGCAGTAGGTTTTCCCTCCTATCTCCTCATGTTTTCCCCACAACCACGCAGGTAGAACCATAGCTCAGCTCGTGTGGTGTACCTTCTCTCGCCATCTGGGGAATGTCTGCCTTGGATACCAGAACCTCTGATCTGTACTGCTGAAATTTGGAGAAGGTCTTCTTTAATCTCCTCTCTGAGCTTCTTATGATTCTCCTCTATCTTGTCCTCTAATTTCTGCACACGTATTTCTACTGCTGCAATTCTGGCATGTGTTGGGCCATGTACAGCATCTGCATATGCTCAGAGATTCCTTGCCATGTCAAGCACAGTCTCATCCCTCTCATGTCTCTTCATTATGGCTAAGGCAGAAGCATATTCATGTGGCCCAAGTCGCACAAGTTTTCGCCATATCACAGACGTGCATGGTACTAAGTCTGGGTTCTTAGCTGTCACGTCATCTGAGAAGATAATCTCTGCCACTGCCATTTCTCTCAGGTGTTGGATCCCTTGCTCTATGTTCTTCCATGGGATTTGTTGCATATAGAGATCATCTTCACACAGGTATCTTTGTGCAACACTTTCCAAGACCCATGCCCAGAGACTGAGTGGGTTAGCCCCCCTCATCATTTCTTGGTCAATGACAGGATCCTGTGGCAGGGATCCCAAATGCACCCAGAATTGCAGCCTCACCTGCAGCATCCCAGAGCCAAACTAACCAACTAATTATGGATTCATCAGGTCGTCGAGTGTAATCCTTCCGTAAGCCACAAAGGTCCTTCAGGGAAAAGGACTCAATATTTGCGTCTGATCTTGCACCTGCTGCTGTGACTCCTGATTTATGTCAGGAGGCATTGAGGTTCCTTCTCCTGTACCATCATCATTATCCTCCTGGTTGATTAGTCTTGTCCGTGCATTTCCCACTTCTAATACTGGTAGCAACAGCCATTGTTTCAGCTGCTGGCTTAGCCTCACTGTCTGGTCTGGCTGCTGGCTTTGAGCTTGGGGTGTTAGCTGCTGCCTGAATGATGGGTATAGCTGATTTATCTCCCTGCCCCCCTGCCTCTTTCTGCTGCCCTAGGGTATCTAACAGAGTGTGATACGCATATGCCAGGGCCCAGCTCACTGCAATGATCTTTTTCTCCTTAGGCTCATCCTGGTACTTCTCTTTCAGATATTTCCCCACCTCAGCTGGTGAATTTGTTCATGGAGAAAATCCCAGACTATAGGGTCAGAGAATTCCTTCAGGATCTGCCCCATATCCTCCCATTTCCCACACCAGTCAGGATTTTCCACACCTGGGTCTATTCCTGGATCAGGGATCTCATCAGCCCATCTAGAAATCTCAGCCCTCATTCTAGAGAAGATGCAGACTGTATAGAGGAAGGTTACCAGATCGAATACCAGAAAGATGGTGTCTTTAATATTCAGGGGAAACTGAACATTCTTCAGTAGTGATGCGACCGATTCATAAGAGAAGAAGGAAAGCAAAGGCTAAAAAGCCTCATCCCCTGCTCCTCCTCTTACAAACTGGGTGCATAACTATAGCCATGAACCATTCATACCTGGAGCAGACCCCAGCATGTTTATAAACTTCTTGCAAATCATTGCCACCAAGCCCAGCAGGATAGCTATTCTGGTGACTGCTCCTCTGCTGTAAAAACTATGTATTAGGGACAATACTAAAGCTATTTCTGGATAAGAAAATAAACCTAGGGACCACAGAGGTATGAAGATCTCAAAATCCCTACGGACCAGAAATGCATGCAAGCCTTCACCACAAGAGACATTATGAATTCAGAAAGCATGGCTATTAACTGCTTAATACCAACACAGAGTAATGGCAACCAAAATGCACTCAAAACAGGGTTTTTTCCACTCTCTCTCGAGCCCCATGTTGGCCACCAAATTTTGTCCTGGTCTCGGGCAAATTTGGGAGAGAATCTCCAAAGGGGTCCCTCCAGTAAGCAAACCCACACAGCCCCTCCCCCCAACCGGTTTGGGAAGAATTCCTCAGAAAGAAGGGGAAAGAACCTGTTTATTTAACAGGCACAGCAACCCCCAGCACACAAAATGAACAATACCGGATGACACCACTCTGGAAAAAGATGACAAATTCAGAAAGTCTCTCTTGGGGGTAGTCGCTCTGTTATCAGTCCCTCCGGTGCTGGGGCAGCTGCTGCAAGCCATAAGGTGCAAACTCTCAATGTTTCCAGGTCCCAGTCTGGAGCAGATTCAAGATGGTCGAGAAAAGGAGAGAAGAAACAGTCCAGGAAAAATTTGGACTGTTTAGCTAAACTAACTAATGAGCAGAAGCAAAAAGCAAGCAGAAGCAAAGCGAAGCAGAAGCAAGGTCAAGAGCAAGTGAAAAACAAAAGCAAAAAAGCAAAAGTAGCCCTCTGTGTCCCACCAGGCTGATAAGAAAAACCCAAACAAAACTTTCACCATTCAGAGACAGTCAAAGGCATAGAACACAATATCCAACATAAACAGAACACATGAATGGGGATACAAGCATCATAACGTCACCCTAGGACATCATCCCACAAAAGACCACCCCTGTACCCCCGTCCTAGTGGTCAAGGGGCACCTCTGAGCCTGCCTACTTCATTCCACTTCTTAAACCTAAGTCCCGCCTGGGTTTGGGGCTCGGCACCCCGGTTCCGGCACCCGTCATCAGAGCTGCAACCCTTTTTCCTCCCCCATCGGCACCCTCAGACTTCCCAAAAGTAAAGCCTGTTGGAATTTCACCAGAGCCTCCCAAGACCTCTCTGTTTGGCTGTGTCGGCTTGAAACATCCGGGGCTGTGAGGGAGCGTGACCCTGGCTGGATCCTTCCACTGCTACAGATGCTGAGGAGAGGGCCTGCCGGCACCCACCAAGTTTTGGGGCCCCGGCAGCTAGCTGGACCCCAAAAACCCACAGATGGACTCTCTTTTTCCAGCTGCTCTCAACCATAACTTTTCAAATAACAATTCCAGCTGTTCCCCTCTTAGAAAACCCCCCAGAGCCTCATCCAAAGACTGTGCCAATCTATGAAGGCTTCACGCTTGAATACTTGGAATGAGCACCGCCAACTTGATGATGCCTAAATCACCATCTTTAAAACTCGAATACAAGATGGCATCACATGTACTTGGAGGGAGATGAAGCCATTCCTTGACTGCCTTTTGAATCAACAGGTCAAGGGAATTGAGAAGGCCCACATTCACCTCAGTATGGTCAGCCAGATATACCAGTCTCTGGAGGGTTTAAGTCCTGAGTATATTGACCCTCTGAAGAGATTTGAGGGGTGAACTCCCAATATGATGGAGCCAGTCCACAAGTTTCTCTGATAAACCCGAATCTGTAAAGCCAGTCCAGGGGTCAATACATCTGCCAAGATATTTTTCTGAGCTCCCTGGGTCAATCATATTAAGGGGGGAACAATTTATCTTCCATGGGGGACAGTCATTGATAGTATATGAGTCCCTTGTTGGCTTGATGCAAAAGCGATGACATTTTTCCCCCTGAGTCTGGAGACCAGTAAGTTCACAGAAGGTCTCCAAAATTTTGATATTGCAACACATGCCATCCCAGGAATCACTCAGGAGAACTAAATCATCTGCCAACACCATGGCTGTTATTTTATGTTGGAACCCCTGACCCTCACTTTCAAGCTTGCATGGAAGGGGGTCCATCACCAGATTGAACAGCAAAGGTGACATAGGGTCACCTTGTTTGACACCAGAGCGAATGTAAATGGGGTCTCTCCTCTCCTTTTCAATGGAAAAGTACGTTTTGATGTTTCAATATATTTCCCTAACCAGCTGAAGCACATGGGGATCAGCCCTTCTCTGGATCAGACCCTCAAGTACATGCTGGTGACCAGCAATGTCAAAGGCCTTGGTGATGTCCATGAACACCACCCCCAGATGTCGATGCTCCTGCTTTGTGTTCTTAACCACAAGTTGTAACAACTTGGGGTTCTCGACACAACCCGATGCGCAAATAAAGCCTCATTGCCAGGGGTTAATGGGACGTGCTCTGGTCAGCCTCGCCGTAGCAATCCTTGAAAACAGCCTAATCACCATAGAACCAATAGTGATAGGCCTCCAGTTATTGGTATCACCAAGTCTATCCAAGTCAGAACACTTGGGTATCAAGACTGTTTGGCAGTCCCACAGCGCATCTGGGATAGTACTGGTAACAAGCCAGAGATTGAATATCTTAGTCAACAGGGAAAACTTAAGGTCTTTTTTTCATAAGATGACCCCAAGTAATCCCATCTGGCCCAGGAGTGGAGGTTTTACATATCTTGCTCACGTTTTTCTCAATCTCTTTTTCAGTAATCAGGGCTCCAAATATGGTGTTATCAGCCTCCGCATGCAGAGAAAAATTTACCAGGCTACCAAGCTCAACAGCTGTATCCCATCTCAACTTAAAGTGTGCATGGACAACGCCAGATGGCATTACAAGGCTTCTGTGCTGTCCAGAATAATATGCACCAGATGCCTCCTATGCAACTTGTACAACATCTGAAATCGAAGAAATTTCCCTCTCTTAATCGCTCTCTTTTGCATCCAGTTTGTTGTTGCTTTGGATGCACCCCAACCACGGGATGTCTGCCTTTTCCAGCCCCTGTCTGTTTTCATATTCTGGCCAGGCCCACCCAGGGTACCACGACACTCTTTGAAAACATCGTTCACCACCCCTTGCAGATGTTGCCCTAAAATTTTCATGAAGGCTTCCCAATAGCTGGTGAATCTGCAAGCCGATAATCGCGTTTGGATGGCATAATGGTACTGGAGCTTCAATTGCCCCTCCTTTGGTGATTTAGCAGACCTGGGACGATGTTCAATCACCATCTCACCTTCTGGCCCAGCCTGACCTTTCGTGGAAGGATCTCTGCCCAGAAGGTGCCTTCTATCACTGATCTGCTTTGCCCTTTTAGATGGAATATGCCTTGCAATAAGTTGGTTAATATTCTGACTACTGGCAAACTTCTCTACCAATTGTACCAGGAGAGCCTCCTCCTCATCAGTCCATACCCTTTTGTGGGCCCCTCTGGCTGATGACTCTTTGGGATGGGCGGCAACAATCCATTCCAAATTCCTCACAAGGGGATGTATTATCCTCTTGTGCTGGCCCAGGCCGATCGTGGTGGCAAAACCACATTGGCATACCTCACAGACCCAGTTGCCAGTTGGAGCCACACACAGCATCCCTTTACAACATGGGGCGTGACAGACAATACTGTGGTACTTAAGATTTTGTTTACCACATTTAGAGGACCTAAAGATGACCTTCTTTTGACCCTGGGCCCTCTTTAGATTGTCAATTAGCCCCAACATCCTAGTCAACCAGGTCGCACAACAAGGACAGGATGGCTTTCTCTCAGGGATGGACATGACAGGAGTTCTTATCGTTGCTCCGTCACCACTGGTCCTGGGAAGAGCATCAGGTGTTCTTGGCTCTTCTGTGCCTCCATCTGAACACTCAGAATCCTCTTGAGCCAACCCCAATGGGGAGATCTCATAAGGCTCACGGAATTTTGCCAAGCCCTCCCATGCGACTCCAAGATGTATTCCACAACCCCTTGTAATTGTGGAGTTAACAAACTCCAGACATACCAGATTAAATCCCTCTTCCCTGGGCACAGAGGGTATATAGATGGAATCTTGGCATCTTTGATGCTTAGATCTAGTGGGTCAGTCTGAGTGGCAGTCAATACATATCGCAAAGCCAATGATCGCACCATCATGTCAAAGAGACAACAAAAAGAGTGAGGGTAGAAGTAGTTAGCAGCTGGCCCTCTCCCAGACTGCCAGCTGTGTCCAACACTAGCCTGTGGACAAGGCTTTAGGTAGCAGCAAAATGACTGTGCCAACTTTTTGTTTCAGCAGCTTGTGAAACTATTATTGGGTGGTGAGTCCAACAACAGGGAGGGCAGATTTTTGCTATCTCCCACACTGGTACAGAAGTCAATTCTGTTACCACAAGGGTATCCGGTGGGGCTACAAGGAGGCGTGACTTGCGCAGCCATGCCGAGTTAGTAACTATGCCCTCTCTTAAGAGAGTCAGAGTTACTCCTACTGTTTACCTGCGATTCATTGAGTTTCTTCACTTTGACATTCAAAGCACTGGGCAGAAATCACATCGCGTCAACACCTGCCTTGGGCCTTCGCGATGCTTTGTTTTAATCAAACAGTCATATTCCTCTGTCCCACACCACTTCTAAGCTGGCTGGTAGGCACCGGCCGAGGTGGGGCGCTGGCCTGGAGAACCCCCCGGGGACCCTCACCAGCATGAACTGCTTGGCCGGTGCCGGCTGCAGCCACACACACGCTGGCTGCCCACCACATACATCCAACTGCCCCCAGAGGAAACGTGCTACACTATTTTGGAAAGCAGTCGTATGGAGCCCCACATGACAGGTTGCAGAGGCCACTGAAGGAGAAGGTGGATCAAGCCAACTTGCTGAACTCAAAGCTGTTCAACTGGCCCTGGACATTGCTGAAAGAGAGAAGTGGCCAAAGCTCTGCCTCTACACTGATTCATGGATGGTAGCCAACACTCTGTGGGGATGGCTGGAGAGGTGGAAAGAGGCCAACTGGCAGCATAGAGGAAAACCAATTTGGACTGCTGATGAGTGGAAAGACATTGCTACCAGGGTAGGGAGGCTACCTGTGAAGGTCTGCCATGTAGATGCCCATGTCCCCAAGAGTAGAGCTAATGAGGAGGACCAAAACAATGAGCAGGTAGATCAGACAGCAAAGATAGAGGTGTCTAAGATAGACCTAGATTGGGAACACAAGGGAGAGTTATTCCTAGCTTGATGGGCCCACGATGCCTCAGGCCATCAGGGCAGAGATGCCACCTACAAGTGGGCACGAGACCGAGGGGTGGATTTAACCATGGACAGTATTTCTCAGATTATCCATGACTGTGAGAAATGTGCTGCCATCAAACAGGCCAAGGGAGTGAAGCCCCTGTGGTACGGTGGGCGGTGGTCCAAGTACAAGTATGGGGAGGCCTGGCAGATTGACTCCATCACACTGCCCCAGACACGCCAGGGCAAGCGCTATGTGCTGACCATGGTGGAAGCCACCATTGGATGGTTGGAGACCTACCCTGTGTCTTGTGCTACGGCCCGGAACAACATCCTGGGCCTGGAAAAACAAGTCCTGTGAAGACATGGAACCCCTGAGAGGATTGAGTCAGACAATGGGACTCATTTCAAGAACAGCCTTATCAACACCTGGGCCAGAGAACATGGCATTGAGTGGGTGTACCATATTCCCTACCATGCACCAGCAGCAGGCAAAGTTGAGAGGTACAACGGACTGTTAAAAACCATTTTGAAAGCATTAGGTGGAGGATCTTTCAAAAACTGGGAGCAGCATCTGGCAAAAGCCACCTGGTTAGTTAACACCTAAGGCTCTACTAAGCGAGTGGGCCCTGCCCAATCTGAGCCTTTGCAGAGAGTAGATGGAGATCAACCTTGTCACCTTTTATGACCAGGTAACCCGCCTAGTGGATGCAGGGAAGTTTATAGATGTTGTTTATTTGGATTTCAGCAAGGCCTTTGACACTGTCTCCCACAGCATACTCCTAGACAAGCTGGCAGCCTGTGGTTTGAACAGGAGCATTCTTTGCTGGGTTAGGAACTGGTTGCATGGCCAGGCTCAGAGAGTGGTGGTGAATGGTGCTGCATCCAGCTGGCGACCAGTCACCAGTGGTGTCCCTCAGGGGTCTGTGCTGGGGCCAGTACTGTTTATATTTTTATTGATGATATGGATGAGGGTTTAGAGTCTTTCATTAGCAAATTTGCAGATGACATTAAGCTGGGAGCATGCATCAATCTGTTAGAGGGACAGAGGGCTTTGCAGAGGGACTTGGAACGGTTGGATGGATGGGCAGAATCTAATGGGATGAAGTTCAATAAGTCCAAGTGCCAAGTCCTGCACTTTGGCCACAATAACTCCCTGCAACGTTATAGGCTGGGGACGGTGTGGCTGGACAGTGCTCAGGAGGAAAGGGACCTAGGGGTGCTGGTTGACAGTCGGCTGAACATGAGCCAGCAGTGTGCCCAGGTGGCCAGGAAGGCCAATGGCATCCTGGCCAGCATCAGGAATAGTCTGGCCAGTAGGAGAAGGGAGGTCATTCTTCCCCTGTATGTGGCACTGGTGAGGCCACACCTTGAGTATTGCATCCAGTTCTGGCCCCTCACTTTAGGAGGGACGTTGAGATGCTTGAGCGTGTCCAAAGGAGAGCAATGAGGCTGGTGAGGGGCTTGGAGCACAAGCCGTATGAAGAACGGCTGAGGGAGCTGGGGTTGTTCAGCCTGGAGAAAAGGAGACTCAGAGGTGACTTTATCACTCTCTTCAACTTCCTCAAGGGTGGCTGTGGTGAGCTGGGGGTCAGTCTCTTTCTCCGGGCAACAACAGGCAGAACAAGAGGACACAGTCTCAAGTTGTGCCAAGGGAGATACAGGCTAGAATGAAGGAGGAGGTTTTCAACAGAACAAGTGGTGAAATACTGGAATCATCTACCCAGGGAGGTAGTAGAGTTACCATCCCTTGATGTGTTTAAAAAAGACTGGATGTGGATCTTGGTGCCATGATCTAGCTGAGGTGTTAGAACATGGGTTAGACTCGATTATCTTAGAGGTGTCTTCCAATCTATAAATTCTGTGATTCTGTGATTCTGCAGATAGCTTCGATAATAGAGGATTGTTTAGCTTAGAATAGAGTGTTGTTAATTTAGGGAAGCTCCGAGGTATCTTTTAAGTAGAAATGAAAGAATTGTCATTATAAGAACTAAGCTGTGAGAGGAAAAGCTGGGCTGCAGCCCAACTGGAGCCTGCAGGTGCTCCAAGCTGTCAGCCTGAACAGGCCACCTGCAGGGCAGCAGGATGAAGATGGAGAAGTGGCGAGGGGATACTTTGTTTCAGCCCGAATGCCAATAAAAGTCTAAAATATCCAGAGTGTTGTGAGACTCCCTTCCTTGCCAGGCTGTAGCTAAGTGGACAGTCCCTTTCAGAGGCCCAAAGAACATAGTGAGGTAAGCAGCTTTGCTTACCTGAAGTGTGGAATGCCCATGGGCAGCTGCAAGACTTGCGGGTAATGAATGCCAGGTGATGAGCTCACATTCAGGACAACACTAGGAGGCAGATGTGCAGTCCTTTCTGGGCCTCTTGTCTTGAAGATGTCAGGGTGATCAGCAGCAATCACCATTTTGTTCCCACCCTCCTCTCACTATGTCACCTATGGGATGGAATGGCATTGTCATAGCAGCATCTGGCCCTTCCTCCCTGCTTCTCTTTTCCCCCCTTTTCAGCCCAGAGCCCCAGGGACCATCTGGGCCAGCCTCATCCCCCACGGATGTGTGCAACCACCAGGGCCTCCTGCAGAGCCCCATTCCCACTCTGCTGCCTCCTTGGCCTTTTCCCACATCTGGGCCAGCCTCTTGTTGCCAGCTGTTGTGCACACACACACACACACACACACACAAACACACACACACACACACACAGCATACCACACCTGTCAGGGAGCAATTTGATGTAGGAGCCCCTGCTAACCACGGCTCAACAGCCCGGCACTTTTCCCACCCAGCTGTGGCTCCATTTGGACTCCATCTGCTGGGATACCCACTGTGAGGGACTGCTCAGGGCCTGGATGCTCCTCGAATGGTGTCCACAGGCCTGATTTCCACACCTCCCCATTCCTCCTACCCCTAAAGCTGCCTCAGCCTTCTAAACACAATTTTCCTTACTCTAATGGCTTCCTGTGCTTTACTGCATACTGTAAACAGGAGTACACAGTTTTGATTGTCTTTGCTCTAGAATTAATAAAGATAAGTTGGAAGTGCTGCTAGAGTTTGTAATTTCAAACTTGAAGCAACTGCAAGAAGTAGAGAAGCTTTCTGTGCAGCTTTTCAGTGAATCTGAAGTCTCCTTCCTCTTCACTCACTTTCAGCATATCTGTTGATTTTCCTTTGCTGTCATCTTTTAAGGTTCATCACTTGTCTATCCATCTGTAACAAAACCCT
This sequence comes from Melospiza melodia melodia, assembly GCF_035770615.1. Lineage (NCBI taxonomy): Eukaryota > Metazoa > Chordata > Aves > Passeriformes > Passerellidae > Melospiza > Melospiza melodia. The sequence goes on along the minus strand of NW_026948525.1, from coordinate 16,820,145 downwards.
GTAAACCCAATGCAAATTTACCATCCTTTGTATTTTTCCTCTTCTGGAAAAACTGAGGCTCCTGTCATTTAGACTTTGATTCCCATCTTGGCTTTGGCTAAGAACAGAACAAATGGAATTTATTACCTGCTAGTAAGACCTGCTATCAAAAGTCACAGTTAGAGCTAAGCATGGTGCTTCTCTCCCTCTTTTGAATACACATCTTTGTGTCTAGGCCTGGGGATTTCCAGGAGCACCTGGAAGCTACTGCCAAGAACAGAAGTCTCGCTCTTGCTGTTTTGGATATGGATCTTTTGGTAGGATTTTGATCTACACCTACAGTGACCTACAGGAACTGGATCTTTGACACAAAGTGCCTTCAAGCAACATTTCAAAGCATAGTGGGCAATGAAGTCCAGATACTAATGAGTAGTGGTTTGTTTGAACTCTATGTAACATATGGTACAATAGCCCAAAAGATGTTATTTTTGAGTGTTTCAGTTGTTTAAAACTTAGTCTTATTCTTGTCAACACTTTTCTTTCCTCCCTTCAGAAATCTACATGCCCAGGTACTAATTTCTTTCTCAGTTTGCTGACAAGTTACCTGTCAGACAATACTTGTTTCTTGATCCAGAGATGGGGCAACTGTCACCATTAGGCCAGACGTGACATACACATGTGATCAGGGTCCAAGAAGAAAAACAGTTTTTTATTCTGCACGTTGTCCAGCTTATACACTCTTAACCAAACGTGATCTTCAGTCCACCGCTGGCCTTGGCTCGCAGGTGGCCACCAAGTGAGTGTCCTGGGAGGGCATCTTGGAGTGGGCACGGCTGGTAAGTGAGCAGAGCCAGCAAGAGGAGCCGGTGGGGCGTGCCGGGAGGGGCTGAGGTGAGGCCCGGCAGGGCGGCAGCCATAACGCTGCGAGGGCAGCGAGCGTGGAGTGAGCAGGGGCTGAGCAGTGCCCCAGGCCGGGCCATGGTGAGCTGCGGCGGGGCCGGGCAGGGGCTGCCTGAGGCGTGGCGCAGCATCGGCCTCGCTGGCGGCATCGCGGTCCCCCCGCAGCACAAGGGCGCCCTGGTGCTGGTGCTGCTGTGGAAGGTGTCGTGGCCTGGCTTCCGCGGCGTCATGCAGCTCCTGGACTGGTTCGAGGTTCCCAAGGGCTTCACACTGCTCATGGAGCGTCCGCAGCGCTGTCAGGACCTCTGGTACTTCCTGCTTGAGTGGCAGTTCCTGACAGAGCCCGTGGCACGGGGGCTGCTCCGCCAGGTGCTGGAGGCCGTGCGGCGCTGCAGCAGCCGGGGTGTCCTGCACTGCCACATCAAGGCCGAGAACGTCCTCGTTGACCTGGCCATGGGCAAGGCAAAGCTCATCGACTTCGGGTGAGGCACAATCCTCCAGGGCACGTTCTACACCAGGATGTCAGGTAAGCCCAAAGCCGGGGCCCAGCAGGGCAGCAAAGTTTCCCCCTTGGCTGGCAGAGGGGGAAGAGGGAGTGAAGAAAGGAGGGAGGGAAGGAGGGAGAATCCTTCTTCAGCCAGCTGCAGCCAAGTTGCTTTTTGGCAGGGCAAGGGCTGGCTGTTGTGGAACAGGAGCTGGCTGGGAGGGAGGGAGCAGCATGGGCCTGATGAGCTAAGCCCGTGTCCCATAGGAACACCGGAGTACAGCCCACCAGAGTGGATGCTCTTTGGCTGCTACCATGGCCAGCCAGCCACCATCTGGTCCCTGGGCATCCTGCTCTATGAGCTGGTCTGCAGGCACCTTCCTTTCCACACCAACGAGGACATTGTCTGGGGCCAGCTCTTCTTCCTGCCCCGGGTGTCTCAAGGTGGGGATGTGCCTTCAAGGCATGAGGGGAAGAACGGGATTGGGAGGGGCAGCTGGCACATAAGCATCCTGCTCTTGCAGCTGGTGAGGAGGTAGATCTCCTGGGCTCAGCTGGAGGAGGTGGCACCTGTGCGTCTGTGCTGGTGTCATCCGCAAGAGAGGATTGATAGGAAGATTTTGGCTGTAGCTCTGAGCACTCCTGGTGGCCTGGGCATTGTGGAATGTGGGAGAGCATGGACAGGAGCCTTGTCCCGCTGAGCGGCGGTTTCTGGTTTCTCTCCGCAGAGTGCCAGCACTTCATCAGGTGGTGTTTATGAATGGAGCCCACAGACAGGCCATCACTGGAGGACCTTTTTGAGCATTCTTGGCTGCAGGAGCCCAGCCTGGCCCAGGAGACAGCAGAGATGCATTCCTGTGCACAGTAGGATCCAGGAGCCAGCAAGTAGCACCAGCACGCGTCTTGTGGTGCTGGAAGAAAACCCTGGAGCGTTTCCATGCAACTGCGGCATGGAGGAGAGAGCGCAGCCAAGGAGATGCTTCCGCTGGTCCCCATGAGCTGTGGAGGGAGCGGCTCCATGCTGCCCGTCCCATTGGAGAAGTGGTGGCAGTGCAGTGAAGATGCCACGGCACCACAGCTCAATGGCATCGTGATGTCCCTGCAAGCCGGGGCACAGCTGGCATGTTCTTCTGGAGCACGACCCCTTCCTGAGGGGGGAACACCCCCTCAGGAAGCTGGCTGGCTAACCCAGGATGTCGGCTCTGGCCTGGGCTGAGGGAAGGTGGGTGATGCTTTTGCCATTCATCTGCTCTGGCAGGAATTTGAACTTTAGACAATCACATGCCGTTATGTGGTTTCTCATCAGTTGTATAGATTGGAGAAGTCACTGTGTTCCAGAACTGTGCATAGAGGGTGAGTTTTGGGAGGGAAACGGGAGCTGCCCACAGGATCCGGGTGCTGCCGTCAGGATCCAAGTGCTGCCCTCAGAATCTAAGAGCTGCCCTCAGTTTCCAGGCACTGCCGACACGATCGAAAAGCTGCCCTCAGGATCTGGGTGCTGCCTGGTTGATCTGGGCACTGCCCTCAGGATCCTGGTGATGCCTATGGGATCCAGGCACGGCCCACACGACCCAGGCTCTGCCCACAGCATCCAGGAGCAGCCCGCAGGATCCAAACTTGGCCATGACGATCCGGGCAATGCAGTCAGGATCCAGACTCTGCCCACAGGATCCAGGCTCTGACCACACGATCCCGACGCTGCCCTCAGGACGCCATCCCACCGCCACGGCCCTCAGGGCAGGAGGTGGGAACGGAGGGGCCTGAGGAGAGTGCGGGCAGCAGCAGGGCTTGGTTTCATTTATCCTTGTTGCTTAATGTCCAGGGGAAAAAAAAATCCATATTTTTCCTTGTAGACCAAACCTAGGGGGCTGGAAGCTCTTGGTGGGCAGGGGGCAGGGGCAGCACTGGGGGCTGTCCTGACAACACCAGATGGTGAGGAGGAGGCCTGGGAAGCAAGCAGCCCCAAAGAGCTGTCCCAGGGGGAACAGGACCCCGACCAGAGCTGCAGAGGTGGAGAAGTGAGGCCCCATGTGAGGCCAGGCGAGGCCGGGGTAGAGCACAGCAACGTTCCCCCGTGCACAGTCTCAGGCCAAGCCTCAGGTCTGCCCAGCAGAGCCTCTCACAGCTGGGCAGAGGACTCCAGTCGTGAAACAATTCTTTTTCTCTTGCCCCCCAGCCCCTCCCCAAGCCAGGTGGATGCTCGCAGGCAGTGGGCAATAGCAGCAGCAAAGATCCTCCTGGCAGGGCTGCCCAGCGAGGAGGGGGACAGCTCAGAGGATGTACAGGGTGCCAGCAGCAGCAGCAGCGGGGAGGAGAGCGCCTATGTGCCCTGTGAGGAGGAACCAAAACCTCTGGTGCCATGCAAAGGCACAGGACACTTAGAGCTTACTCCCCAAACCGGAGATCAAGCAGCTGCCAAAGGGGATGCTGGGACGAGCGAGGAGCTGTCAGACGAGCAGGGCAGCAGGGCCATCACTGTCTGCACCATCTGGGTGAGCCCCCGCTACCCACAGCTCCGGGGGCAGCCCGACACGCCGCGGGAAGAAGAGGCGTGTGGGGACCTGCCCAGCACATCTCGAGCCCTGGCAGCTCCCAGGCACGCCACAGGCCAAGGCCCAGCCCTGACCAGCAGAGCCCCTCACAGCACGGCAGAGGCCTCAACTCCAGGCCTGGTTCCAGAGCGCTGCTCCCACAGCCCCTCCCCAAGCCTGCTGGAAGCTCCCACTAGTCTAAGGTTATGGTTGCACTTAGGGTTAGGTTAAAGCTTAGGGTTAGCATTAGGGTTAGGTTTAAGCTTAGGGTTAGCATTAGGGTTAGGCTTAGTTTTAACGTTAGGCGTAGTGTTATTTTTCATGTTCGAGTAAGGCTTAGTTGTTAGGGTTAGTGTTAGGGTTAGCCCCTTTAGGGACAGAAGCTGAGCCACGCCTGTCAGTGTCACCACCCGAGGAGGGCTCTGGCTCCAAGGGATCCAGGACTGTCTGGAGTGTACCCAGTGCTGTCTGCAGCATGGCCAGAAGACACCTGAGCTGGAGCACCGAGGAAGAGGTGAGTGCCTCACGCTCCTTCTCATGTGTGCCCATGTTCATACCAGGAACATGAGGATAATAAACAGGAGTGCTAATATAAGTTGTTTCTTTATGTGAAATACAAGGTAGTAATTTGTAATGCTCCCTGCCATTAGGGTGAAGGCCATCTCATGCCTTCTCTTCCTCTTTCATTAATAAATGACACATCGAGGTTCACTCCAGAAAGTGAAAGAAGCCAGGGGATTATGTTAAGAATTCTAAAGGCTTGGAGTAGAGGTGAGAAAAGTCCTAGGAAGAAGAAGAAATCTCTTAGGAAAGTTCTTAGGAGGCCATTTTTTGTTTTGATAGATGGTATTATTCTGCACTATGTCAGGAAGGTGTTCCTCTGGAATATGTTCCTTAGTCCTTTGAGTTGTAGCTTTTGCTAAGTTAGAAGTGGTTTGATGGTTGCTTTTGTTGAAATAAAAGGACAGAATGAGTATATGGAAGTATTAGTTATTTTCATTGCCCTGTAGTCATTGATTTGGGGGAAAATCCTGGAGCCCAAAGCCTTTTGGTCCCCAGGATGGTGCAGTGTGTGTGATGTGGGCAGAGGAGAAAGGCGCTGCCTGGTCTGGGAGGGATGTGAGGACACCAAGCCCTTGTACCTTGCAGCACAAGGCATTTGTTGGATGCAGGACCCCATCCTTTTGTGTCCATTTTTCTCTTTTTGGCACCTTCCTTTCCAGACTGGGGAATGCACAACTTTGGAATCATCTATCTTCATGTTCTGAAGCATCTCAAATGAGCACATGGTCACCTAATGATGAGTTCTCCAGGACTTCAATGCAGGTAGCAATGAGATTCCATGTCAGAGATGAAATTTCATGACAGTCCTTTCACTGGGCCAAAAGGGATGAACAACCTGAATTTTGGATCACCGAAATGGAGTGCAGAGGCCCTGAGACTCTTGTATTTTGGCAAAAAACGGGAATATTCCCTAGAAAACGCTGTGTTCTTTGAGGGAATCTGCATTAAACTTCCCCAGAACTGCAAGGCTGTCCAAGCCACTAAACAAGGCAAATAGTTCTGCATTTAATTTCAAAGTCACAGTCCTTCAATATCATCTGAACAGAGAGGGCACTTTTTAAGTGAGGGCAAAAATCCGTCAGCTTCTTGAGGAACTTTAGGCAACTCCCAACCTTGATTCTCCAGGACTGAGCACAGCCATTCAGAGCAGCATTTGTGCAGATTGTACTTTTCATGAGATGAACCAAATGTGGTATTCTTAGAGAAAGATACAACAAGGCAAAGGCAGACTTGAAAGGGTTTGCAGTGTAGGACTTCCAATCACATTAGGAAGGAAATATTTTGAATTCAACTAAAGCCAAAGAGATACTGAAGCAGTCCAGACCATCATGCGTCTTTGGTCTCTTTTGTTTCAAAATTCTGTTGTAGCTCAATAGCTCATGAGCAGATTCTTTTCTTTTACCTCATGAAACTTGTGAGCTGTCTTGTGTATTACTCTGCGTGATAAAGTGAGAAACATGGACTCCTTGTACTCCTTGTCTGTGCCCAGAGCCCTTGGAGACACTTGGGACCCCCCCCCCCCCCGCCCCAGACCGTGTTCCCCTTTGTGACGTGAGGCTTGCGTGTCTCCAAAGCCCATTGTGACGTTTGGGGCCGCGCCCTGACCAGGACAGTATAAAAAGGGGCAAAGAGCGCGGGGGTGCCACTCCCAGGAGAGCGGCTCCATCAGGAGCCAGCATCTTCCCAGGGGACGGCAGTGTCGGAGCGACTCCGAGATGTCCACGGACAAGGAGACGAGCCGAAGCCCACCGACTCGAAGCCCAAGCAGAAGTGGCTGGTGTTTCGCCGGAGGCAGGGGCTGAGGGATGGGGCAGCACCTCAGGAGGCCGTGGAGCAGCGTGACTCTTGTGCTGGCCCTGGCGCGCAGGCGGCAGCAGCAGAGAGCCGGGCAGTGGCCGCGCACAGTCGCAGGGCCCATGGCCGGGCTCTGCTGCGCTCACTGTGCCGCGGCTCCTGTGCCATCCTTGGCAGGGTGGCGGCTGTGCTCCTGTGACGCAGCCGGCAGCTGGGGACACAGCGGCACGGGCATCAGGGCATGGAGGCAGTGGCGGCAGCCACAGCCGCTGCAGCAGGGGCACAGAGCCGGGCGGCTTTCCCGCACGGCCCCAGCTGCCCCACCACAGCCTCGCCCACGCCGCTGGAAGCTCTCAGTGGGCAGGGGGCAGGGGCAGCACTGGGGGCTGTCCTGACAACACCAGATGGTGAGGAGGAGGCCTGGGAAGCAAGCAGCCCCAAAGAGCTGTCCCAGGGGGAACAGGACCCAGATCAGAGAGGCAGAGGCGGAGAAGTGAGGCCCTCTGTGAGGCCAGGCGAGGCCGGGGTAGAGCACAGCAACGTTCCCCCGTGCACAGTCTCAGGCCAAGCCTCAGGTCTGCCCAGCAGAGCCTCTCACAGCTGGGCAGAGGACTCCAGTCGTGAAACAATTCTTTTTCTCTTGCCCCCCAGCCCCTCCCCAAGCCAGGTGGATGCTCGCAGGCAGTGGGCAATAGCAGCAGCAAAGATCCTCCTGGCAGGGCTGCCCAGCGAGGAGGGGGACAGCTCAGAGGATGTACAGGGTGGCAGCAGCAGCAGCGGGAAGGAGAGCGCCTATGTGTCCTGTGAGGAGGAACCGAACTCCCCAAACCGGAGATCAAGCAGCTGCCAAAGGGGATGCTGGGACGAGCGAGGAGCTGTCAGACGAGCAGGGCAGCAGGGCCATCACTATCCGCACCATCTGGGTGAACCCCCGCTACCCACAACTCCTGGGGCAGCCCGACACGCCGCGGGAAGAAGAGGCGTGTGGGGACCTGCCCCGCACATCTCGAGCCCTGGCAGCTCCCAGGCACGCCACAGGCCATGGCCCAGCCCTGACCAGCAGAGCCCCTCACAGCGGGGCAGAGGCCTCAACTCCAGGCCTGGTTCCAGAGCGCTGCCCCCACAGCCCCTCCCCAAGCCTGCTGGAAGCTCCCACTAGTCTAGGGTCAGGATTAGGTTTAGATTTAGGCTTAGGGTTAGCATTAGGTTTGGGCTTAGTTTTAGTGTTAGGCATAGTGTTATTTTTCATGTTCAAGTAAGGCTTAGTTGTTAGGGTTAGTGTTAGGGTTAGCCTCTTTAGGGACAGAAGCTGAGCCACGCCTGTCAGCGTCACCACCCGAGGAGGGCTCTGGCTCCAAGGGACCCAGGACTGTCTGGAGTGTACCCAGTGCTGTCTGCAGCATGGCCAGAAGACTCTAAAGAAATTCCACTCTAATTTCTACATTTTAGAAATTAGTAATGCTCCCTGCTACAAATAAAGGTAACAGGATGAAGACTATCTCATACCATCTATTCCTGTTTAATAATGAAATACACTTTGGGTTTCAACATAGGAAGTCATATTAAAAAGTCAAGGGATTTATATTAAAAGTCTTAAAGGCTTGAACTAGAGGTAACCTCTTTTAATGAAATTTGTTAGGAAGCCCTTTTTGATTTTGATAGATAATATTCAACACTAGTCTTGGATATGTTCCTTAGTCTGTTGAGTTGTAGCTTTTGCTAAGTTAGAATTATTTTGATGGATTTTTGTTTAAATAAAAGGACAGAATTAATGAATCTGAAGTGGTTTTTATTTTCCTTGCCCTGTAGTCATTGATTTGGGGGGAAATCCTGGATCCCAAAGCCTTTTGATCCCCAGGATGGTGCAGTGTGTGTGATGTGGGCAGAGGAGAAAGGCGCTGCCTGGGCTGGGAGGGATGAGGGGACACCAAGCCCTTGTGCCTTGCAGCAGAAGGCATTTGTTGGATGCAGGACCCCATTCTGGGGTCCCCAGTTCTCCTCCTGGTGTGCTGCCTTGGTGCAGAGATCATTCTGGAGGATCTCTGAGGGAAGGATTGCTTGTCTGGCTTTGCAAATGGGAGCTCCTCAGCCACCAGCAGAAACAGATCTGAGAGCTGGCACAGCCCCAGCACCTATGTAATTCATAACATCTGCACTGTGTTTCCTGGTTGTTCTGTAAGAGCAGGAGAAGCGATAACCGAGTGAAGAAAATAAAAATCTGTGCTTTCAAATGAACATTTTAGCTATGAGAAGAAGGAGAAAGGAGGTCAGATCTAAGCATGAATTGATGTGAGCAAGGACAAACACACCTCTATGCAGAAACAGTTGCCAGCTGCTCTGCTCCTCACACCTGATTTCCCCCCCTGCTCAAAAATCCAGGTCCCTGCAGGAATGGCCCTGGGAGTGCAGGAGCCCCAGAGGTCTCCTGCCCTCTTGCAGGTGATGAGCCTGGGAAGCTTAAAGAGCCTCAAATGCATACAAACAAAATCCCAAAGCCTCCCATTCCACCAGCCAGATGAGCTCTGCAAAACACACAGCCTACACAAACACAGAGCACACTGGATGAGGGAACTACAGAGTCATTTCAAACATATTTGCACCCCTCACTCTCCTCTCTGCAGAGCCCCTTTCCAAAGTAGAGGAGCACTGACTGCTTTTCCAGCAAGCAGCTGCTTTCAGAGCCCAGGAACAATTGGCAAAAATGGCTTCTTTAAGGTACTTTAGAGATGAGGCAATTAAAAAAGAATTAAACTGTCATTTCTAACTTGCAGCATAAGAGGGATGTGCAGTTGTGAAATAATTCAGAGCTACTGCTGGCAAAATACTCTTTTCACCTGTCTGTTGCAAAGAATAAAAGGGCAAGAAGAATTTTTGGCTTTTTTTTCCCCTTTCTTTCTTGTAGTTAGTTTCTAGTTATTGATGCATCCCCAAATGCCAGAAGCCAGATTTTTTCCAAACCCCTGGAGAGAGAGATTTAGTGCTTGGTACCTGGTTTTTCCAGCCTCACTTGGTGACCAACAACGTTTTGCCAGCAAGACTTCCCTGCTCAAGTGATTCCCTTGAAGGGCTCAGAGCTTCCTTTTCTGGTTTATTGCATTGGCTTGAAAGGTCTTTCCTAGCACCTGATTCCAGTTTGGGGACAGAGCAGAAGAAGGGCTTTCCCCTTGTGCTTTGGTGGCTCAGACCTTTACAAGGGCTCTGCTGCCAGCACTGCCCCCCGCACTTTGGGAGGATATTTCACATTGCTCAGATGTTTCTTGTGCATTTCTTATTCTGGCCTTCGCATGGTCAAAACCTGCTGAAGAGCCAAGCCCCAGTCTCTGACCATCTGGCCACACAGTGCTATTGAAGGCATGTGGATATATCTATGACAGATAATATAGAAATGTGCTTCTAATAATTGTGCTTTTATTGTTACAGTATTGTAGCTGCCAAGGATGGGGGAACCCAGCTGTATTTTTCACTCTTGCAGTGATCACTGTGTGGTCATTACAGGCTGGATGCTGTGTCACAGTCTGCAAACAGAGAAGGAAATTATGTAGGTAAACCTGGGAATATTATTTGTGTTTACATGAACTCCCTGTGCTGTAGCTGTTTTAGAGCTGCTATTACATCTCAATTGACTAAATTGGAGATAAATACTCTCTTATCTAGTTATGAATGCCATATACAGTCTAAAAGACTGTACCAGGTGAAAAACAACACCAGTCTTCTGGACTTTGTGCCAGTAGCTGAGGCAGTGTGGTGTCAGTGCCCTGCTTTTCCCATATACTAGCTCTAAGGAAAAAATGTTGGTTTTTTTTTTTGAGGGTGGTGAAATGCTGGCACAGGTTGTCCAGAGAGGATGCCTCATCCCTGGAAACCAGAAACCACAGAAGTCACTGAGCCATTCCCTAAGAATCCCTTGCAGCCAACAGGATGTGTGCAGGAAGCTTGAAGAGAAACAAAATAAATCACTGCTCCTGCTCTCAGGTGGAAAGCACTGTAACAACAATTCCAATAGATCCCTTAATGAGAAAAGGAATTTATTGCTCTCATGATTTCTTCAAGCAGATAAACAAGAAAGCCATTACATGAACTTCAGTAGTACATTGAGCACACTCTGGAAAAAAACATTCCCACAGAGCAGGGGCGGTTCAGCAGCACATCCTACAAGGAATTTACAAGTGGGCTGCACTCTGGTGCAGAGACCTGTATTAGCTGGTTCAAGGGCTTGCTCCCATTCCATGTCTGCTCTAATCTTGCACAGGACCACAGCAATTTTACTGCTCAAAGCAAAAAAAAAAAAAAAAAAAAAAAAAAAAAAAAAAAAAAAAAAAAAAAAGCTCTTTGTCTGCTGTTCTGTTGGTGAGAGCTCAGGCCCTGCTCAGTTTCAGTCTGGAAGGAGGAAAAGTGCAGTGGGAGCTCCTTGTTCCAACAGAAACTCCACAAGTTCAGAGGCAGATGAAGCCTCACTTGGAATAAAAGCTGCCTCCTCCAGAGATAGCAGTGCCCTTGGCTGGGGTTAACTGACAAATGATGGATTGCTTGGTGCTCCCTGTTTACATGGGAGATTCCTGCTTCAGGCTTCTCCCTGCCAGGAGAAGACAAGCAGTGGAAGAGGAGGAGGATGGTGTGCAGGGGGACACAGATTGTACAGCAGCAGCTTTTCCTTTCTTCAAAGTGCTGTATCCATACTCCTCAATCATGGACATATTTACCATGAACACCTTTGGTAGCAAAGGTTAGCAATTTTACCATCAACATCTTTGTTAACAAAGTAAGAGAACAGTACCAATTGCCAAGGATTGTCTGGTGATTCCAGGTCAGTGAGAGCCTGGAATCTTCAGGGCTGGAGCTTTCTACCTTCTTAGTTTTGAGAACAATTTTCTGTGATGAAAATGAATTCAGCAGAAGTGATATAGGGAAGCAACAGGAAAATCAGCAAAAAGCAAAGGGTATTCCTATGTTTCATTGTTGACAAATACCATGCAGTGATCAAATCAGGATCCTCTGCCTAGCTCAGGGCTCCAGCCCTGTGTCCTCCAGCTCATGTTCAAGGGCTTCCTGTAAAGCCCCGGCAATGATGTCTCTGTGAACATAGTGCCAAAGGAGTTGTGTCTTCCTCACAGATCTGCCTCATAGATTCAAATGAGCTAACAGATATTCTGGCCCCTCTGGCTGAAGAAAAATGACTTCTGCTGAAAGCAGACCCTTCAAGCCCTCCCTAATGCTGCAGAGCAGGTCTATCTGCCCCATGTCAGCTACACATCATGACTGGCTGTGTCTGTTTTAGGCTATCACCCACTCTGACTGACACTGTGAGAGGGTCAGGGCGTGGGAGAGATTTCCAAAGCTTTATGTGAATAATGTGAAGTGCAGAAGTGCTGATCTCTGGGTTAAATTAAGCTCCACAGGGTTTCCTGTACCTTGCACAGGAGTTGTGGAAGTTTTTTTGAGGCAAGTTCTATACACTTTTCCCAGAAATCATAATGCATTTTAATTACTTCTTTCACACATCCAAGCACTTTATATGCAAGTCAACCTTCCAGGCAAGTGTCTTTTAAATAACTTTTTAGTTAAGCCTGGTACTTTTCATTTCACCAACCATTTACTCTTCCTATATAACAGACCTCTGCTCAAAATACTTCCACCATTATGCCAGAGGTACAAATTCCACTGACTGCTAGCACTAAACAGCAGAATAACTGGATGTTCCCAATTACCATAACTGCCTAAGCAGAACTGTCGCACAACATAAAGGTGTGCATAAGTGGTGCAGTTTAAATGGATATTAAACCACCCTACAGCAGGAGCACCCCATACCCAAAGGAAAAGCAGTATGATGAACAGGGGAGACTGGAGCTGGTAACTTTAAAATGGGGATTAGAAAATGAGTGTGGAAACTTAATGCATGATGGTCTCTGGAACAGCTTTGTCACTTTGCTGTCTGCCTTCTCTCCAGGTCACTTCAGATGGTGCTGAACAGCATGGTCCACACAGAGCATCACTGGTGGCCTCCCTCTGCAGATCACTCACCCACAGCCAGCCAGGATTCTTTTCATGCAAAGATCTTTCCTCTCTGAGAGGCTGCACAGCCTTCAGATAAGACTGAGCTGTTGCTAAGGGGCCCCATCAAAGGCCTTTGCAAACCTAAAACCGAACTGGAGCTTCCTGCAGAGGGGAGTTTGGAGAATTCTCACTCAGGGCCCAGCCATCCCAGAATTACAAACACACACAGACCACAAAACACATCCCTTGGGGGCAGGATGCACATCTGTTCCCTTATCTGGGGATTTCTTTGAGGAATGAAGTGAAAACGATCCATTAGTGACACCAATTAGTCTCCCATGTATGATCAAGCTAAAGTTTTCTGTGAACAGTGATAGATCTTGAGCTGAGCCAAGAACCTGACATCAAACACAACAGGACCCACTGTGTGACACCTGCTCAGCTGCTGCACAGATGGGAGGTGCTGAGCTGCAAACGTCCCTTTTTCATTCTATGAAATATGGAAACAAACAGCACAATCAGTACTTTATGTTAAATAACCTGGTAATAAATGCAAAGGTACATTACCTTGGAGCTTTACCTTCATTCTGCTGCATAACCTTCCACTGAAAAGGCAGAAAGCCCTAGAAAAAAAAATCAATGAAATATCACAGCTGGTAAGGAAAAAGGAAGCAAAGAAGAAAAACCTTCTGACATGGAAAACAAATTCAGGCTGCAACTTCAGGACAAACTGGATACTTCTAACACAGTGGTTAACAGAAGATGTAAAGTCATTATTAAGTTTCAAAGTTAAAGTCCCATTGCTGACACTGAGGCATTACACATCTCTTGGCAGTTACAGCCTTGGAGGATTTGTCAACACCTGCCCAAGTCTGCCAGGCTAATTCCTAAGGAAATTTTTCTTCACTAACCATTTGAATCTAAATCAAAGTGAAGAGTCTAACAGACACATTGGGCAGTGTTATGAACAAAAACTCGGTTAATATTTTTTTAATGAGAAAAAGTTTCAAAAAGGCAGCCAGACCACTGGCCCTGCCCAAGTTCTGTGTGTTTTGTTATTGTAATCACGGGTCGTTGTCGTTAATGGTTGTTTTTGTATTAGTAAAAGCCCTGGCTGGGGCGAGGTAATGGCCCTTCTCCTGGGTGGGGACCTTGCCCGAAGCTAAGTTCTACCTTTCTCAGAATAGGGAAGAAACCTGAGAAGGGGGGGGGGGGGGTTATGCAAAGTTACTCGCAAGACCAGAATGCTTTGTGGGACCCCCATCTCCAAACTCATGGAGAAACCCCAAAAACAACGAGCCACCTAAGAGTTGAGAGACTGGAGTGATGTCTGGACGTGAGGAACCAAGTGCTGAGCCTGCAGAGATGCGGGAAACCTTCATCGTTCCTCACCCTGTCCTCGAGATCCCCCGGGCCAGGACTGGGGGGGTCTGGAGACCCGGACCGAGGCAACATCTGACGGGGACATCACGCCGTAAAGGCTCCCACGAGGACTGGATTTCCCCCAGCTCTGCCCCTAGTGGACAGAGCTGCGCATATCCTCCTCCTCTGAGTCGCTGCAGACCGTCAAGCCGCCCAATCCTGAGCTGATCACTTTTTAATAAAGGCATTACACAGGAGAAGAAGTCTCCTAGCCCTGTTTATTTCAGCTGGGGACTCGTCCGGGATAGCCACGCCGCAAGAGGACTCAGGACTGGCCATCTTGGATCTTCAGAGGACAGCTGGCTACCAGGACCAGAGGGACCGGCTCAGGACAGCGACGCAGAGGAGCACCGGAGCACCGGACTGGTGAGAAACTCGGTGGCGGGAGCGGGAGACGTGCGCATGTGTGTGTGAGTGAGACGAGGGCCGGCAGCCGGACCTTCGAAGCGAGAGTGGACCCCTCAGTACTGCGGTTCCGTCTTTTCGCGAGAAAAGCAGCCAGGAACAGGGGGACGCGAGTGGAATTAGCGTGAGCGAAGTCGTCTCCCAAGGGGGAAAAAAGGGCCCCCCCCACTCCGGGCGTGCAGAGTGAATTACTGTGTATGAGTGGCACGCACCCCAAAGTCCTGACAAAGGGAGGTCAGGCACTTTTGTAAGTCTCGAGAAGGATTCGAGTAAGATTTGTCAGTCCCGAGAAGGATTCGGGTGTTTCACAAGCCCTGCAGGCAAAGTAAGTCCTGACAAAGGAGTCAGGCACAAACCCCAGCGAAGGAGGCTGCGGTTTGCTTTTAAGTCCTGATACGGTGAAGCCTAAAAATTGGCAGGTTAAGCAAACTAAAAATCAGGCAGTTGTTTTTCCTGACTGAGGGTGTCAGGCACGACCCGGATTCTTGGCCGAGGCTTCGTGTGTTCAAGTCCCGATAGATGTAAGACCTGACGCTGGGAAGTTGGGCAATCAAGAGATCGGGCAGTTGTTTCAGTATAAAGTCCTGAGCATCAGGCAGTAAATTTGAAGTTCAGTGGAGGAGGCTGGAGCTCCTCAAGGAAGGTTTTTTTTGAAATTCCCGGTCAGTAGAGGCACCTTCGGGATTTTTTATTGAGACTTGAAAAATGGGATGTTGTAGTAGTAAAAAGACTGGCAAGAGACTGAGGTATATACATCCCAATAGTCCCTTAGGAGAACTGTTAGTAAAATGGGATTCTATAGAGGCCACGGAGGGATTAGATAAAGTGAAAATGATCCATTATTGTATGGAAGTCTGGCCAGAATTAGAGGTGCAAGGAGGATGGCCTTGGTGTGGGACAAAGGATAAGTGGATGTGCCAACAATTAAATAATTATCTGACAGCTCGAGGGGATACTGATCCTGAGCAATTATTGTATGTGGCTTGCTGGTTAAAGAGTGCTGTTGGGGATGAAGGGGTGCGAATTTGTAAGGTACAGAGGAAGAAAGAGGGGAATGAAGGAGGGGATGATAGAAATAGTAAAAGATGGGACCCCCTGGATTATTTGCCTCCTTCTGCCCCTCCACCTTATAATCCTCTTCTTCAAGCACCTCAAATGGCAGGTCCGGTTCCTCCCCCAGCTGCCATCTCATTACCACCTGCTCAAATTCCTCCTTCTACCTCTTCAGCTTCCGCTATGATAAACCCAGTATCTCCTCCAGTCCCTTCTGCATCACCACAAGGGCCTACTCCACCTGCTGTATTCTCCACCCCTTCTCCAGCTCCGCTTAATATCTACTCAGGTCCCTCTCCCCCTCCTATTGCTGTCCCTTTACCTCCTCCTAGTTGGGACACAAATGCCTCCCCGCCCAGTAGACAGCTATCAACAAATACACCTGCTGATGGGCAGAAAGTTCAGGGTAACCCAGATGTCCCTCAAAGTAGTTTGGCATCTGAAGATGGGCCATACTGTAGCACCAGATCCAAGACCTCCAAGGCAGAGAGACTCTTTCCCCTCAGAGAGGTTCCTATGGGAGGAGTGGCGGGAGGTGTTGGCTTTGTGAATGCTCCCCTAACTGCTTCTGAGGTGAGAGGATTCAAGAAAGAGTTGGGGCATTTGGTTGAGGACCCAGTGGGCATAGCCAACCAAGTGGATCAATTTCTAGGTCCAAATATCTACACTTGGGGGGAGATGAATTCCATCCTGAGTATATTATTTTCTCCAGAAGAGGTCCAGATGATAAGGGCGGCTGGCATAAAAATTTGGGAGAAAGATAACAGTCCAGGACCCCAGGTGCCATCAGGTGAACAGAAATTGCCACTAACGGAGCACAACTGGAACCCTAATCAGGAGGAGGGGAGGAAGGCCATGAGGGAATATAGGTCTTTGATAATACGGGGGATCAAAGAGTCAGTTCCCAAAGGAACTAATACCCAATTGGCATTTGAGGGTGCACAGGAGAAAGATGAAGCTCCTGCTGCCTGGCTTAATCGCCTAAGGCGGAATTTCCAGTTGTACTCTAGAATAGACTCAGACACCCTGGAAGGTCAAATGCTACTAAAAGTCCAATTTGTTACCAGATCTTGGCCTGATATACGGAGAAAACTGGAAAAGATGGAAGATTGGCAAGAGAAGGACATTAATGAGTTATTAAAGGAGGCATTGAAGGTGTATTTAAGGAGGGAGGAAGATAAAGCAAGGGCCAAGGCTAAGATCATGGTTGCTGTAGCTAGAGAAAGTGCAGGGTGGGCGGGTCCACCACCAGGAGGAGGCAGAGGTAGGCCAGTACTGACTGGTGCACGAAGGGTTGAGAGACCTCAAGAAGTCCCTTTGAGAGGACGACAGTGCTATTACTGTGGGGAGGCAGGACACATCAGGAGGTTTTGTAAAAAGCTCAGTCTCGATGAGGCAATAGCCAAGGAACAGGACAATTTAGGAAGGATTCTTAAGGATTCTTAAGGGGGAGGACTAGGGGTGTCAAGGGCTTTTTACTATAGGGGACCCGATGAAACATCTAGAAGAGCCCTTGGTAAATTTTGAAGTGGGACCCCTAAATGAAGAATTTGAATTTTTGGTTGATACAGGGGCAGATAAGTCCTGTCTCAACAAAATACCACAAGGTATGGAAATTGGGAGACAATTTTGTGAAGTATTGGGTGCAGAGGGGAGACCATTTAGAGCATCGGTGATTGAAGAAGTGAAAATAATTGGAAACTCAAGGCAATATAAAGCTAATTTTCTTTATCTGCCTAACTTAGAAAAAAGTTTGTTAGGAAGGGATCTGCAAGTCCATTTGGGGGTTGGGATTGTTCCAAGGGAAGGGAGGATGGTAGTACAAGTGATGAAGCTGTCTCAAGGAGATGTTGCAGAAATAAACCCTGAGGTATGGGCTGAGGGGGGAAAGAGAGGTTTATTAGACATTCCACCGATAACAATAAAAATGCAGGATGATACCTCACCCATACGGGTTAAACAGTATCCGATTTCCCTAGAAGGAAAGAAGGGGCTTGCTATAGTTATCGAGCAACTGTTGCAGGAGGGAATGTTAGAACCCTGCATGTCACAGCATAATACCCCTATACTGGCAGTTAAAAAGGCTGAAGGGAAATATAGGCTGGTACAAGATTTGAGGGAAGTCAACAAAAGAACCATTGTCAGACATCCAGTTGTGCCCTACCCATATAGTCTCCTAAGCAGAATTCCAAGAGAACATGCTTGGTTCACTGTCATAGATTTGAAGGATGCTTTCTGGGCATGTCCTCTGGCAACAGAATGTAGGGATTGGTTTGCCTTTGAATGGGAGGACCCGAGTACGAAAAGGAGACAACAGTTAAGGTGGACCCAATTACCACAGGGGTTCACTGAATCCCCCAATCTCTTTGGACAAGCTTTAGAGAGTTTGTTGGAACAATTTGTCCCTGAACAAGAAGTGCAGATCTTGCAGTATGTTGATGACCTGATGGTATCAGGAAAGGAAGAAGATCAGGTCAGACAAACTAGTATTAAACTTTTGAATTTTCTGGGGGAGAAAGGACTAAAAGTTTCCCAAGGGAAACTACAATTTGTGCAATCAGAAGTAACATACTTGGGGCACATAATAGGGGGAGGGTATAAGAAACTAAGCCCTGACAGAATTTCAGGTATTTTAGCTCTCCCGGCCCCAAAAACGAAAAGAGATGTGAGAAAACTCCTGGGCTTGTTCGGGTATTGTAAGTTATGGTTGGATCAATACACACAGAGTGTGAAATTTCTGTATAATAAACTAGTAGATCCAGAACCCCTAATTTGGACAGCTGAAGATGATCAACAATTGGAAAACTTAAAAAACAAATTGTCTTCTGCCCCGGTCCTAAGCTTACCAGACCTCAGGAAGGGCTTTGACCTGTTTGTGAGTGCAGAAGGAGGTATAGCCTATGGAGTATTAACTCAAGAGTGGGGAGGGTGCAGGAAACCCGTGGCTTACATATCCAAATTGTTAGATCCAGTGGCTAGAGGCTGGCCAGTTTGTATACAGGCAGTAGCAGCAACTGCAATCCTGATAGAAGAGACTCAAAAATTGACCTTACAGGGAAAAATTAAAGTGCATACTCCTCATGATCTTAAGGCAGTACTGAGACAGAGAGCTCCGCAGTGGTTAACCGATGCTAGAATATTAAGATATGAGATAATACTAATGAATACAGAGGACTTAGAATTTATCACATCAAATGCCCTCAATCCAGCACAATTCCTAATGGGAGAGCCTATAGAGAATTTAGAACATGATTGTCTAGAATTGGTTTATCTCCAAACAAAAGTAAGAGAAGATTTAGAAGATCAGCCTCTAGCAACTGGAAGAAGCTTATTCATAGATGGCTCTTCGAGGGTAGTAAATGGAAAAAGAGCTTCAGGTTATGCCATTATAGATGGAGAAACATTACAAATTGCAGAAAAAGGGAAACTATCCCCAAGCTGGTCAGCCCAAAGTTGTGAAATATATGCCCTGAAAAGGGGACTGGACTTACTGGAGGGGGACCGGGGAACCATTTTTACGGACTCCCAATATGCATATGGGACAGTTCATACATTTGGGAAAATATGGGAGGAACGTGGGTATTTAAGTTCAAAGGGAAAGAGCTTAGCCCATGAGAACCTAGTCCGATCAGTACTAGAGGCCCTACAAAAACCTATAGAAATAGCAGTGGTCCATATAAAGGGGCACCAAAGAGGAGACAGTTTAGAAGTTAAAGGAAACCGACTGGCTGATCAGATAGCCAAAGAAGCAGCTCTAGAACCAGGGGATCCAGTAAAAATTTTGAAGACAAAAACGACACCTGAAAAAGGGGAGGAACCTATATTTAGTGAAGAAGAATTAGAAACAATAAAAGATTTAAAGTTACATCAAGGACAACAGGGAGAGTGGTTAACCTCAGATGGACGGGTGTTTTTGAATAAAGCACTGGCTCGGACAGTGCTAACAGAACTACATAAATTAACTCACTGGGGAGTCCAAGGACTATGTGATCATTTCCTAAGAAATAACCTATGCATCGGGGTATATAGCCTGGCTAAAGCTGTTACCAGAGGGTGTATCATTTGTCAAAAAGTGAACCAGAAAGTTATGAGAAAAGTAGCACCTGGAGGAAGGGAATTAGCCTTGAGACCCTTCCAAAGCATACAGATAGATTTCACTGAAATGCCCCCAGTGCAAGGATACAGATATTTACTGGTTATAGTTGATCATCTCACACACTGGGTAGAAGCCTTCCCGACCAGGAGGGAAACAGCTCAAGTCGTGGCAAAAGCAATCCTCGAGAATATTATCCCCAGATATGGTATTGTGAACACCATAGACTCAGACCGAGGTCCACATTTTGTGTCCCAAACATTACAAAATATAATTGAGGCTTTAGGAATGAAATGGAGGTTGCATACTCCGTGGCACCCCCAGAGTTCTGGGAGGGTGGAGCGAATGAACAAAACTCTCAAAAATGTATTAACTAAATTGATTGAGGAAACAAAGATGAATTGGCTGAAGTGTTTGCCCCTAGCGCTATTGCGCATCAGAACAAGACTTCGGGCTGACATAAGAATTTCACCTTATGAAATGATGTTTGGGCTGCCATTCTTGTTAACACCTTATAGCACAGGAGACTATCTGGAAGGGGAAGAAGCTACCAGAAAGTATTTAGAAATAATTGGAAGAACTCTGGAGGGACTTAGAAAGTAAGGATACCTTCCTCAAACTTCCCCTCTCGACACAAAAGTTCACAACATTAGTCCAGGAGATTGGGTTTTGATAAAATCATGGACTACGGGAACATTAATGCCTAAATTTGAAGGCCCCTTCCAGGTGCTCCTGATCACAAATTCAGCTGTGCGGACCAAAGAAAAAGGTTGGACTCATATCACAAGAATAAAAGGGCCAGTCTCACCCCCAGGTACGGGACTGGATCCAACATCAGCTTCCCCCTCTGGCTTTGGACCAGAGTCTACACCACTCTCACCCCCTGGCGCTGGACGAGATTCATCTGCTTCACAAGCTAAATCACCTGAGTACACTGTGGTAAAAGGACCAAAGGATTTAAAGTTGACTCTCAGAAGGAAGAGTCAAAAAGACTGAACTGTGTGGGAAAAAATTGTTAAGAGTTCTAATATTGCTTAAAATGTTTTAAGACTGTTCTGTGTAAATTATGTTGGTAAAAAGTTTAGGACTGTAAATAAGTAATTCTGGTTAAGTTCCCCAATTTATTTCTAAAGACTCCAGGTTAATCCTCTACAGAACACTCCCCTGGGAGGGGAAACCAAAATTGGCAGGGAACAGACCAAGAGAGGTTTAACCAGAGAAACGGGTAGAAGGGACTCTAAAGAGCTTGGAAGCTTTTCCTCAGTAAAATTCCCCAAGAGGCAAGGCCGGGTGGGCAGGCTGTGTGAGATGACCCATACCGGACTCTTGGGAAGGGTAGTGCTGATGGCTCTGATTGCTGGTGGTGCTCAGGGGAGCCCAGCTGAGCCGTGCAATGAATGCTACCAACCCCTCTGTGAGGAGGAAGTGAGCTCCTTGTCGAGAGTCCACATCAGTTCTAACCCTGATTGTGTTAACCTCTCCCAATTGGTCTTTTATCAAAAAAATAAGAGAGTGTATTGGATAGTATACAATACTGCCACTTTTAGGCAGCCACTCCTAAGAGAGTGCCCTATAGGGGAAGCCTGGTTGTGCTTTGAATGGGATGCTGCTGAAACAAGCTCAGCAGATCTAGTAAAAAGCAAAGAAATGGTGAAAATGGTAAGAAAAATTGTTTGTTACAAGTATTTATATGAGTGTACTGGAAAAGAGATAAACCCCTTTAGGAACACATTTCAGGGGAGCCTTAAACCCCTAGATTTGATCTTGTCTGGCAGCTGCACCGCTAGAGTGATAAAACCAATTTTCTTACTACCCAAAGAAATTGGATCAAGTTTGGGAGTTCCTATATATAATGATTTGGGAGAAATTAAACAGAACAAGCAAAGTGGAATAGAAATTGAGAAAATCCAAAATTGTAAAAGCCAAATTTGGATCCCAATATCTATGTTAAACAAAGTTATTCGGCTCCAGGCAGTATTAAAAATAAAGAATTCAATTATTAGGAACATTTCAAATGAAATAAAAAGGTTAGCATGTGTAAATAATGAGGAACAAACTCCTACACTTGATCCCAGTGGGTGGGAGAACCTAAAGATTTTCAAAAAAGATGTATGGGAGAAGGTAGTTTTTCTCACTGTGTGTGTACTTGGAGGATTGCTCTTTTTACTATGCTTGTTTATCTGTTTTAGTAAAATAGTACTGGCCGTGCAGACCAACCTGAAGAAACCAAGGAAAGTAACAAGGTTAAGTAACCATGACTACCAAAGTGCACAAGAGATTTATATTAGATTCAAAACAAAAATTAAGAGTTGATGCGAGCTTAGAGTTTAAGCTCGATCAAAGAAAAAG
The DNA here is from genome assembly GCF_035770615.1 of Melospiza melodia melodia. NCBI lineage: Eukaryota > Metazoa > Chordata > Aves > Passeriformes > Passerellidae > Melospiza > Melospiza melodia. Next base: position 16,798,580 of record NW_026948525.1, on the reverse strand, counting down.
AGGGGGGACTGTTATGAACAAAAACTCGGTTAATATTTTTTTAATGAGAAAAAGTTTCAAAAAGGCAGCCAGACCACTGGCCCTGCCCAAGTTCTGTGTGTTTTGTTATTGTAATCACGGGTCGTTGTCGTTAATGGTTGTTTTTGTATTAGTAAAAGCCCTGGCTGGGGCGAGGTAATGGCCCTTCTCCTGGGTGGGGACCTTGCCCGAAGCTAAGTTCTACCTTTCTCAGAATAGGGAAGAAACCTGAGAAGGGGGGGGGGGGGGTTATGCAAAGTGACTCGCAAGACCAGAATGCTTTGTGGGACCCCCATCTCCAAACTCATGGAGAAACCCCAAAAACAACGAGCCACCTAAGAGTTGAGAGACTGGAGTGATGTCTGGACGTGAGGAACCAAGTGCTGAGCCTGCAGAGATGCGGGAAACCTTCATCGTTCCTCACCCTGTCCTCGAGATCCCCCGGGCCAGGACTGGGGGGGTCTGGAGACCCGGACCGAGGCAACATCTGACACCATCTTATGGGATCAGGAGACCCAAAAAGGCTCCCAAGAGGATCTGATCCCCAGCTCTGCCCCTGGTGGACAGAGCTGCGCATATCCTCCTCCTCTGAGTCGCCCTGGGAGACGACGGACGCTGCAGACCCGTCGAGCCGCCCAATCCTGAGCTGATCGCTTTTTAATAAAGGCATTACACAGGAGAAGAAGTCTCCTGGCCCTGTTTATTTCAGGCAGTATTTGGACACACCACAGGACTCGCTTTTGTGTTAGGAAGCTTCCATATGTGTCAAAATATTTAAATGAAGAAGGTTCCTGTGCAATGAGTAGCAAAAGTGGCTTCAATTTGGGTCTTTTGCTCTTTGAATTTTGTGTCTGCAAAGATTTTCTTCCACAATACTCAGCTGGTTAGATTACTGTGCATGTTTCCATCAGAGACACAAGTGTCACCCCAAGAGCATGCACCACCATAGCCAAAATAAAGCTTTCCCCATTATTAACTCATCACTCAAAAGTGCTTAAACTACAGAAACATTCTGAAATACGGCTGGTAACTGTTGTGTTTATTAAGGAACTGGTTTGGAAGTGGAGTTTGTTTTTTTTTAATAACCAGCATGATACTTCCCCTTCCAAATAAAAAGAAGAGTAACAGAAAGAAAAACTCAGCAAAATACAAGAAGGGACAGAGGGACAATCCTGGAGTGTTCTAACTTAGTGAGTTAACAGATCTCTAAAGCCAGTGTCAAAAAGTCATCACACTCATGAGGGCAGCAGGGCCAATTTATCCAGTGAATTCTCATAACCTCTGCTTACAGATCCTGCACAAAGCTCGAGTGGATGCATCGCCAGTCCAGCAAACAGAGACAGAGCAAGCACATGCGAGTGGTTTCAGTCTCCTCAAGTCTCGCATTTCATTACTCAGGGGTTATTAGATTATTTTCTCATAAAAAGCAGTTTAAAGCCCAGCAGTGCAATCAAGTTCCAGAGCTCCCTGTGATGCAGCAATGCTGAGCAGTGGGTCTGGACTGTGCAGAGCACACACCATGGTGTGCTTTTCCAGCCCAGCTGAGGAGACCTTGTGTTGGAGAATTTTGTTCAGACATGGCTTATAGAAAGGCCATGAGCACATACAGCTGGTTAAAAAGTAAAAGGCAGCTGTAAGCAGCAAGTTCTCAGGCTTTTTCCTTAACAACAATAAACACCATGTCCTTGAGTAAAGTGATGAGAAAAACATGGTGGAAAACATGGAGGCCTTGAGAATGGTCAATAACAAGTCAACAGCAGGATGGGAAAAACAAGTATTAGCCTCAACAAGGAACCGCAGGTATTGGCAACAAAGGAGGGGTTGGTGTGTAATCTGTAACCAATGATGAGCTCGGGCTTTGCAATATGTATGAGCTTAATTAACACTACTATAAAAGTGTGCAAGCTGGATCAATAAATCGGAGTTCGATGCTCATCAATCGGATGTGTGCTTGTCTCCCTTCACTTTCCTCAGCTCTGTACTGGGAGGGACTGGGACAGAGCGGCTTTGTACTGGGATATACTGGGAGGGACTGGGGGGAGTCACTGGGATGGACTGGGATTAACTGGGACAAACTGGGACCGACTGGGATGTACTGGGAGCACTGGGATCAACTGGGAGCACTGGCATGAACTGGGATGCAGTAGGAGCACTGGGATTGAACTGGGATGCACTGGGATGGACAGGGTTTGAACTGGGAGCACTGGGATGCACTGGTTTGTACTGGGATGCACTGGGAGCACCGGGGCGCCCCCTGCTGGTGTCCCCAGGGGATGGGGCAGGGCCACCCTGGGGACACCTCAGGGACCCCTTGGGGCACTTTGGGGACACCTTGGGGACACTTTGGGGTGACCCTGGGGCCACCTTGGGGACACCTCAGGAACTCCTGGGGTCATTTCAGGGACACCTCGGGGACACCCTGAGAGCACCCTGAGGACATCTGGGAGTGACCCTGGGGACACCTTGGGGACATCATGGCGCCCATCGTGGGGTCACTTTGGTACCCCCCTGGGAACACTTCGAGGACATCCTGGGGACACCCTGAGAGCAGCCTGGGGACACCTTGGGGACACTTTGGGGACATCTTTGGGACACCTTGGGGACACTCTTGGGACACCTTGGGGACACTTTGGGGACATCTTGGGGTGACCCTGGGGACATCCCTGAGACACCTCGGGGACACTTTGGGGACATCCTGGGGACACTTCGGGGACATTGTGGGGTCACTTTGGGGAGACTTGAGGGACACCTTGGGGACATTTTGAGGACACCCTGAGAGCACTTTGGGGACACTTTGGGGACATTTTAAGAACCCCCAGCTCAGGAACACCTTGGGGACACTTTGGGGACACCCTGGGGTCATTTCAGGGACACTTTAGGGACATCATGGGGACACCCAGAGAGCACTTTGGGGACACTTTGGAGCCACTTCAAGGACACTTTGGGGTGACCCTGGGGACATCCCTGAGACGCCTTGGGGACACCTCAGGAACTCCCTGGGGTCATTTCAAGGACACTTCAGGGACATTGTGGGGACATTCTGGGAACGCCAGACCCTGGGGTCACTTTGGGAGCTGTCATGGGGACACCAAGGGGACACATCAGGAGGCCCCTGGGGACACTTTGGGGACACCCTAAGACCACCTTGGGGACACTTTTGGGGACACTTCAGAGCCACCACTCTGGGCACACTTTGGGGACACCTTGAGGAAACCTTGGGGACGTTCTGATAACCCCAGGGGGACACTGTCAGAACCCCCCTGGGGACACTTTGGGGACACCTCAGGATACCCCGTGGGGACCCCTGGGGGACACTTCAGGGTCACCATCATGGGGACACCCTGAGAGCACTTTGGGGACACCCTGGGGACACCTTGGGGACACTTTGGGGACATTTGAGGGAGATATGTGAGTGACGCTGGGGAAGCTTTGGGGACATCTCAGGGGCCATCGCAGGGGCACTTTAGGACCCCAGGAGACACCTTGGGGACACTTTGGGACACCTGAGGGACACCTTGGGGACAGTTTAGGGGGACATCTTGGGGACACCTTGAGGACCCTTTGGGGGGACATCTCAAAGCCACCCCGGGGACACCTTGGGGACATCTCAGGGTCACTTCAGGGACACTTTGAGGACACCTGAAGAACTCTTGGGGACACCTTGGGGACATCTCAGTGGCCATCGCAGGGACACCTTGGGAACACCTGAAGGACACTGTGGGGACACCCTGAGAGCACTCTGGGGACATCTTGGGGACATTTTGGGGACCTGAATGGAGCATTATGGACACACCTTGGGGATACCTCAGGACCCCCCTGGGGGCCCTTTGCGGCCATTTGGGGATATTTTGGGCACTTTGGGGCCATTTGGGGCCATTTTGAGGTGATTTTTGGGCCATTTGGGACATTCTGGGGCCATTTGGGGACATTTTGGGTCCCCACATTGAGCACAGACTCAGGCCACGCCCCTTTCCCCGCACCATTTTATTCCCAACCAATCAGAACCTCCAGAGTGCTTCAAATGGGCGGAGCCTCCTCTGCTCACTCCTCCCCCTTCAAAACAGTGGGCGGGACCTCTTCAGGGGTGGGTGGGGCCTCCTCGGGGGTGGGCGTGGGCTGCAGGGCATGGGCGGCGGCTCTCCAGCACTGCAGCCAATGGGAGAAGGGGGCACAGCCAGGGGGCGTGGCCAGGACCCACTGAGCCGGCTGGGCCCACCTGGGGGGAGGGGTGGGGTTAGGAAAAGAGGGTGGGGCTTGGGGTGGGAGGAGCCAGGCCCCCATTCCAGGCCTCTCCCCCTCCAGGCCCCGCCCCATCCCTCACCATTGGCTGATGAGCTCCTGGAGGCGGGGCCAGTCCCTGATTCCCTTCTCCGACCAATCGCAGCCGGGGCAGCAGCTCGGCCACGTCCACAGCGAGGGGGTGTGGGGCCAGTGACTCTGGCTCCGCCTTCAGGGCAGGCCCCGCCCCCGGGCGCAGGCACAGCGCCCCCTGGTGGAGCTGCTGACGCAAGATGGCTGCCTGGGACAGCAGCGAGCCCTGACGGACACAAGGGGCAGGGGCGGGCTTAGCCACGCCCCCCAAACCCCGCAGGACATGCCCACAATTGGCGGCACCCTCCCCCACTTTTTCAGCCCCATTTAAGCCCCATCCCAAATCCCTCCCAATCTCTCCAAGCCCCTCCCCCACTCGTTAAGCTCCTCCCCTTTCCCTCCAGCCCCTCCCCCACATTTCAAGCTCCTCCCCAATCCTGTTTCCAAGCTCCTCCCCCTAAATTTAAGTCCCTCCCCCATCTTTTGGCTCCTCCCCATTCCCCTCCCCATCCCTTAGCTCTCTAAACCTCTCCCTCCTCGAGGCCCCTCCCCCACTCAAGCCCCTCCCCCACCCTTCCAGCCTCTCCCCTCCCCATCTTTAAGACCCTCCCTCTCTTTAGATGCCATCTGTCTAAACCCCTCCCCCTTTGAGCCCCTCCCCACTCTTAAATCTCCTCCCTCTCCCTCAAGCCCCTCCTCCTCTTTAAGTCCCACCCCTCAAGCCTTTGCCCCACCCTTTAGGCCCCTCCCACTTTAAGACCCTCCCCACTTTATCCAATCCCCTGGTTTAAGCCCCTCCCCCATTTAAGCCCTCTGGGTTAGGCCCCTCCCCCTGGTATAGGCCCCTCCCTAATTTTAGCCCCTCCCATCCCTCTTTAAGCCCTGCCCCTCCCCCTTAGCACCCCTCCCCCACCTGTGCCACGCCCATCTCCTATGCCAGCCCCCACAGAGGGGGCGTGGCCTGTGCCAGGGGGCGGGGCTCCTCTCCCAGTGCTTCCAGTGCTCCCAGTGCCAGCTGCCGGCACCGCAGCCATGCCGCCTCCAGAGGGGGAGGGGCCAAGCCCGACCCCGCCCACACCACGCCCACAACCTGCGGCCAACCAGAGACGTCAGGAACTGGGATCAAACTGGGAGGGACTGGTAGGGACGGGGAGGGAACTGGTTTATACTGGGAGGGGACTGGAGGGAATTGCGAGATACTGGTTTATACTGGGAGGGATTCGGAGGGAACTGGGTTATACTGGGAGGGTACTGGGATAAAACTGGGAGTTACTGGGATCTCAGCTGGATTCAAACTGGGAGCACTGGGAGGAACTGGGATGGACTGGGAGCACTGGGATCAGAGCTGGAGTCAAACTGGGATGAACTGGGAGCGACTGGGAGGGGACTGGTTTGTACTGGGAGGCACTGGGGGATACTGGGTTATACTGGGAGGGGACTGGGATGGAACTGGGGGGAACTGGGAAGGACTGGGAGGGAACTGGGAGGGAAGTGCAGGATACTGGGATGGACTGGGTTATACTGGGATATACTGGGATGGAACTGGGAGGGTGCTGGGAGGGACTGGGTTATACTGGGAGGGACTGGGATCAAACTGGGAGTTACTAGGAGCACAGTTGGAGACAAACTGGGAGCACTGGGAGGAACTGGGGCATACTGGGACAGACTGGGAGGGAACTGGGATATACTGGGATCTCAACTGGATTCAAACTGGGAGTATTGGGATGAACTGGGATTGAACTGGGATGGACTGGGAGGGAACTGGGAGTTACTGGGAGGGACTGGGAGGGAAATGAAGGATACTGGGATATATTGGGAGGGAACTGGGATCGTACTGGGAGTTACTGGGAGCACTGGGATCAGAGCTGGACTCAAACTGGGAGCACTGGGATGGACCGGGATGGAACTGGGGGACACTGGTTTATACTGGGAGGGACTGGGATGGACTGGGAGGAAACTGGGACATACTGGGATGGACTGGGGAGGAACTGGGGGATACTGGGATGGACTGGGGTTACTGTGAACACTGGGAGGGGACTGGGATCAAACTGGGAGTTACTGGGATCTCAGCTGGAGTCAAACTGGGATGGACTGGGAGGAACTGGGAGGGACTGGGAGCACTGGGATCAGAGCTGGAGTCAAACTGGGATGAACTGGGACAGACTGGGAGGGGACTGGGTTATACTGGGAGGGACTGGGAGCATTGAGATCACAGCTAGTGTCAAACTGGGATGAACTGGGAGGGACAGGGAAGGAACTGGGATAAACTGGGACGGACTGGAGGATACTGGGATATACTGGGAGGGGACTTTGGGGCTTAGTGGTCTATACTGGTCCATACTGGTCCATACTGGTCTATACTGGTTTATACTGATGCGGTGCCCACCTGTTCCTGCAGGGGTACTGAGGGGTCACTGGGGGGGTCCCTGGCGGGGTTTAACCAGTTTATACCGGTCCATACTGGTCCATACTGGTTTGCTCCCCACCTGCTCCCGCAGCGCTCCCAGCGCCGCTCGGCGCCCCCTGGTGGCGGCGCTCAGGAACCGCAGGCGCTGCTGCAAACGGAGCTGGGGAGGGAAATGGCAAAAATCAACAGAATTCACCCTAAATTCACCCAAAATAACCCAAAAATCAACAAAATGAACCCAAAATTCCCCCAAAACCATCCAAATGTACCCAAAAATCAACATAATTCATCCAAAAGTAAACCCAAAATTCACCCAAAATGAACCTAAAATACACCAAAATGAAACCAAAATAAACCCAAAATTAATCCAAAATCACCTAAATTACCTAAAAATCATCAGAATTCACCCCAAATTCATCCAAAATCCCCCAAAACCATCCGAACGAACACAAAAATCAACAAAATTCACCCAAAATTGACAGAAAATGCACAAAATTCACCCCAAAATCCCCTCCAAAATCACCCAAATTAACAAAAAATCTCCCTGAAATCACCCAAATTAACCCAAAAATCACCAAAATTTGCCCCAAATTCACCAAAATTAACCCTGAAATCCCCCCAAATTCACCCCAAAATCACCAAAATTCACCCAAAATACAGAAAAATTAACCCTGAAATCCTCCCAAGTAACGCAGAATTAACCCCAAAATCACCCAAATTAACCCAAATTAACCCCAAATACACCAAAGTTCACCCCAAAATCCCCCAAAATCCCTCCACAATCATGCAAATTAACCTCAAATCACCAAAATTTACCTAAAAATCCCCAAATTAGCCCAAAATTAACCCAAGAATCCACCAAAATTAACCCAAAATCACCAAAATTAACCCAAAAAACCGTGGTCCACAAAATACCCCAAAAATCTCTCCCAAATCACCCAAAATACCCCATAATCACCAAAATTACCCAAAGTTCCCCATTTCCCCCAAAATTCCCCTTTCCCCCCTAAATTACAAAAAAAAAAAGCCCAAAAGCCCAAATCCCCAATCCCAAACCCGAATTCCCAAAATCCCTAATCCCCCAAAATCCCCCAAACCCCCAAAACCCCAAAAACCCCCAAATCCACCAAATCCCCCAAAATGCCCAAACCCCAAAAACACCAAATCCCAAAAATCCCAAAAACCCCCCAAACTCCCCCAAAATCCCCAAGCCCCAAACATTCCAAAAACCCCAAAACCCCAAAATCCCTCAAAGCCCCCCAAAATCTCCAAAATTTCCCATTTTACCCCCTCAAAAACCCCAAATCCCAAAACCCCAAAAAACTTCAAAACTTCAAAAACCTCAAAATTCCCCAAATCCCCCAAAGTGCTCCAAACTCCCAAATCTCCCAATCCCAAAAAAACCCCAAATCCCCAATACCCCAATTTCAGCCCAAAATTCCCCATTTTACCCCCAAAAATCCCAAAGTCCCCAAAACCCCAAAATGTCCCCAAAACCCCAAAATGTCCCCAAATCCCCTCAAAACCCCAAATCCTCCAAGTCCCCCGAAATCCCCAAATCCCCCCAAAAACCTCCAAATCCCCCAAAATTCTCCCCCCAAATCTCCCAAAAACCCCAAACCTCCAAAAGCCCCAAATCCACGAAACCCCAAAACCCCCAAAATTCCCCCAGATTCCTCCCAAAATCACAAAGCCCAAAATCTCCAAAACCCCCAAATCTTAAATCCCCCAAAACCCCAAAACTCCCCCAAAACCCCCCAAACCCCAAAATGTCCCAAATCCCCCCAAAATTCCGAATCCCAAAGCCCCAAAATCCCAAACCCTCAAATCCCCAAACCTCCCAAATCCCAAAATCCCCTCAAATACTTCCCCAAAACCCCCAAATTCCCCATTTTATGCCCCCAAAACCCCAAATCGCAATCATCCCAAAATCTAAAATCCCAAAATCCCCAAAAAACCCCCCAAAATCCCAAACCTCAAAATCCCCAAACCCCAAATCCTAAATCCCCAAAACCTCAAACTCCCCCAAATCCCAAATCCCCCAAACTCTAAACCCCCAAAACCCCCAAATCCAAAACCCCAAAAAACCCCAAACCCCAAAATCCCCAAAAATGCTCCCAAAACCCCAAAATCTCCAAATTTCCCATTTTATCCCCCCAAAACCCCAAATCCCCAAACCCCTCCCCCAAAAAAATCCAAAATCCCGAATCCAAAATGTCCAAAATCTCGAATCCTCAAAATCCCAAATCCCAAAACCCCAAAATCCCCCAAACCCCAAACCTCCCCAAAAAACTCCAAGGCCCAGAACCACCAAAAAAAACCCCAAAACCTCAAACCTAAAATCCCCCAAAATCCCCCAAATTCCCAAATCCCAAATCCCCCAAAATCCCAAATCTCCCCAATCCCCCCACTCCAAATCTCCAACCCCCAAAATCCCAAACACCCAAAATTGCCCCAATCCCCCAAAATTTCCCATTTTATACCCCAAAAACCCCAAATCCCCAAAAAACAACAAAAAAAAAACCTCCAAAACACCCCCAAAATCTCCAATCCTAAATTCCAAAATTGCCCATTTTACCCCCAAAAATCCCATAAACCCCCAAAACCCCAAAAACTCCAAAGCCGAAATCCAAAAAAACCCTAAAAACCCCCAATTCTCAAATCCCAAACCCCAAAAATGTCCCCATTTTACCCCCCAAAAGCCCATAAAACCCCCCCAAAATCCCCAAAAACCTCAAATCCCAAACCCCCGAACTCCCCATTTTATCCCCCCAAAAACCCCAAAATTCCCTCCAAAACTCCCCCCAAAATTTCCCCCAAAATTCCCGCACTCACAACTCGGCCCCTCCCCCTCCACAGCTGCTGCTGGAGCTGCTTCAGGGCCGAGTCTGGGCTCAAATCCGGGGATTTTGGGGCCAGATTTGGGCATTTAGGATCCAAATTTTGGGGTTTTAGAGCCGATTTTGGAGCTGATTTTGAGGCCAAATCTGAGGATTTTGGGTCCAAATTTTGGGATTTTGGGGCTGAATTTTGTGGATTTTGAGGTTTTGGGGCCAAATTTTGGGGTTCCTGGGGTGGGTTTTGGGGATTTTGGAGCTCCTGCTGGAGCTGGGTCAGCGCCCGGCCCAGGGAGGCCCAGTAGGCCAAGAGCCCCTCCCGGAGCAGGAACTGCCTGGGGAGGAAATTGGGGTGAGAAATGGGGAAATTGGGAAAATGGGGAGAAATGTGGATTAGGGGGAGAAAATGGGGATTTTGGGGAAAATAGGGGGAAAAATGGGGGAAAAATGGGAATAAAAATTGGGATTTTGGGGTCAAATTTGGTGATTTTTGAGCCAATTTTAGAGCCAATTTTGATGATTTCAGAACAGGTTTTGAGGCTGAATTTGGGAATTTTTGGGGCAGAATTTGGAGATTTAGAGCCAAATTCTCGAGTTTTGGGGCTGAACTTTGTGATTTTGGGACCCAATCTGAGGCCGATTTGGGAAATTTAGGGGCTGATTTGGGGCAGAATTTTGGGATTTTAGAGCTGAGTTTGGGGCCAAATGTTGGGGATTTTTGAGGCCAAATTTGGGGATTTTGGGGCCGATTTTGGGGAATTTGGGGCTGAATTTGAGGATTTTGGGGCGGAGTTTGGGCATTTTAGAGCAAATTTTCAGGATTTTATGGACAATTATGGGGCCAAATTTGGGAATTTTGGGGCAAATTTGGAGCAGACTTTTGGTGGTTTTGATGCCGAATTTTGCCCCAAAAGGCAAGAATAACTGCTTAAGAGACTCAGCTTAAGTCAAATAAGCAAGAGGTATTTTATTGCGACGCGTCGGAGAAATCACAAAATGGATTTCTGAGTTTTCTGTAACAAAAACAAGCCTTTTATACAGTTTTGGATATAGGATTACATCAGATCATATACATAATCATATCTTTGCATGAATATTCATATGGGGCATGGTGTAGGCGGAGCGTGGGCGGGGACACCTCTTTTGGGGATCATCTTGGTGGTCGTTCCGGTTGCCTTCATCATGGGCTGGGGTCTCCTGATGAGTCTTCCTCCTTAAACTTTTGAACTTCTTTCCTAATTTGGCCAATTCCCGGTGTCGCAGACATTTCTCCACAGAAATCCTTTCTTTCGGATTTCTGCGTCTTCGGGAGGCCAGAGGCCCCCGAAGAGAAGGTAAACAATTATTATCAGCTGCTGTGGAATGCAACAGGGACACTTTGATTGGCTCATTTCCTATGTTTATAATTAAGGGCCAATCACCAGGGCAAGTGAGGGGACTGAGTCCCTGGACACAGCTTTGTTTGGGATTCTTTTCTATCTATTCTTAGCTTAGCTAGCAGCTCTGCAAACCTCTCTCTATATTCTATTAGTATAGTCATAATGTATTATATATATTATCTTAATAAATCAAGCCTTCTGATCAAGAAACAAGATTCACCGTCTCTCTATCACCAGCAGCGACCCACTCAGGTCGCTGTAATATCTGGTGACCCCTCGTGTAAGAGCAAAAATTAATCTGATAAAACCAGAGGAGCAAAATTGCTGCACTAGGTAAAAATCCTGTATGTGTAGCATTTGGTGGTTGCTTTGAAGTGAGCACAAAAGTGGATTCAAGCCAGGAACTGAAGATCCTGATATGGACAGAGTTCACAGCCAAGGCTGACCACAAAAGAGAACTTTCTTCTGGAAAACCATCAGGAAACATGGTAGACAAGAACAGCACACCTGCAGAGCTGGCCAGAGAAAGCTGGACTCTTTCAAAAGGTACTGTTCACTTTTCTATCCCTGATGAACCAGCCCTTCGTAGTTTGTGGCTGTTTGTATGGCAGACCCATGCCTTGCCAGAAGAGATTCAATTCTCCCCTTCAGAGGAGAAAATTATTGCCCTCTGGAAACGTTGGTCTAGAGAAGATGGTTTCCTTTTGTCAGAAACAGATATCTATGAATTCTTTCAATGGGCAAAGCTTTTTGGGTTCTTTACTGATATCTTGTACGCTTTAGATGCTTTTGTCTGGGAGTGCATGGACTCCATTTTCCAGTTCGTCTGGAACCAGGGACGTGTCCTGCCTTCTATCTACCCAGCATTTATAAAGCTTTTCCAATCCTGAAACGCAGAGCAGCTTGTTTTCAATGGATCTCTAATTGTTATGGCCAAGCTCCGTTTCCACCACCCTTGGCAGAAGACCCCGTGGGTGATGACTTTGGGCTTTTCAACCCCCCCTGCTTGGCGGCGGGGGGGCTGAAACTTCGCAGCGCGAAGAAGTTTTTTTTACTCTTGCTCCGGAGCATGCTCAGATGGAGTTTTCTCCTTCCCCCCCTTCTCTCTCTCCGGGGGGATGGGAGTGGCCGCTCAAGCCAGCGCCGGCCTCTCAGACTCCGCCTTCAGACATGGGGGCGGCACCGGTCTCTGAGGTTTCCTCCACGGCCCTGCCAGAGCCGTCACTCCAGGAGGTCCTGCCCGCGGTTTCACCAGCCTCCCCGCCCCCGCCAGAGCCTGTGTCGGAGAAGGCAGAAGAGACAGCACTTTCAGCGATTGACCTGTTGCTAAGCAACAGCGACGCTCCACCGCTTCTCCCGGCTCCGCTGCTGCTAGTTTGCGCTGCGACGGAGACTGCGACTGCGCCTCCACAGCGGACCCCAGAGTCAGCGGTAGAAAACCGCGCTGAACCTGCGGGACCCTCAGAGCAGCCCGCAGCATATCCCACGATCAGCACGGTTCCCTCCCCAGTTCCGGCTCCCCCCTCGCTGCTTCCACTGGCCATCCCAGCGGCTCTGCCGTTGTCGGAGGCTCTGCCCTCCGTGTGGGCGTCAGAGACTGCCCTGGAACCGGCTGCTTGTTCTAGCTCGGACCATCCTGGACTGGCTGCTCTAAGCCACACAATGTATTTTTAGACAGTGACTGTGCTCTGTCCAACTGGACAAACCATATGCAGAAGTGACTAATTCTGTCAGCAGGAAATTCAGCTGACACAAGGGGGTGGTGGGAACCAGCTCTGCACTGGAGATCTTACAGGAAAGCAGAGATTCTCCTGCAGTGGGGGATCATGGAAAGGCTGGGATACGCCATGGAATACGGCTCCCCAGCATGATTTGTGCAAAGCAGGGGTCCCCCTGGCGGGGGGTCTCTCCTTCCGTGGAGCGGGGGCTTCCCGCCAGCTGACTGTTGCGGCAGTCCAGCTGCCTGTTTTTAAGATCAGCATTCTCGGCGGTTTGGGGGGTGGTTTTTTGGGGATTGTCCCATGGAGGCCGCCGCCTCTCTTGTGCCCTAGTGGCATGTGGGGGCAGGTGCATCCAGAGAGTTCTGCCTCTGATCCCCAGCCCGGAGGGGATGGGGATGATGCCACGGGGCGGATGAGAGACAAACCCGATGCATTGCAGAGGGAGAGGGCACAGTTGGAGGAGACCATAGCTGGTTTGCTGTGGGAAACAAACATTCCCAGACCCAAGATGAAGATTCTCGGGGCAGCTTCTACTTCCTCACTGCTGGCATGCCTCAGTGGTATTGGGGAAAGGAAGCGTGTCACTACCCGTGCTGCCATTGTGCTGGCAGCAGGGTTCAGGCCTGTGGATATGCAGAGCCTTCCTTATGGGTTTGGCCTGGGACGTTGGGCTCAGATGGTTCCTGGGCCAGGGCCCTCATTTGGCCTCCTTGTGATTTTGGGGACTCTGGTTTCTCCTACCGGTCCTGGTCCCCCTTTGTGAGCCAGTTTTGGGGTTCCTGGTCCATCATGGGCCAGGGCCCCCAGGGCCTTTCCTTCTCTGGCACTGCTCTGCTCGGCTGGCTGCTGCTCTTTTGTTTTCGATCAAAAAAAAAAAAAATTAAAATTAAATAAAAAAGATTGAAAATAGCGGGCAGCAGCTCTGAAGCGCTGAAGCATTGAAGGGCCAGAAAGGACATTCCAAAATTGTTCAAATGGTTTCAAATTTTTTAAATTGTTTAAAATTGTATTAAGACTGTCGGTGGTTTTTGATGGCTATTGATGGAACTCTTTTGCAGAAGTCTGTTTCAGGACCAAAAGGACTCTCAGATATTCCAAGGGAAACAACTTCGGCTCTTGGACTGCTCCTGAAACTCAGCTGCATGGACTTCAATTTTCTTTGCATTGTTTTTGGCATTTTTCTTATATTGTAGGATTGTTTTAGTGAATTGTTAGTATTCTATATTTTATAGGTGAAGAAATTTCCTGTTCATTCCACATCAGCATTTTTCTTTTATTTTATACAATTTAGAAAGGTGAGATGTCGCAGACATTTCTCCACAGAAATCCTTTCTTTCAGATTTCTGCGTCTTCTGGAGGCCAGAGGCTTCAGAAGACAAGGTAAACAATTATTATCAGCTGCTGTGGAATGCAACAGGGACACCTTGACTGGCTCATTTCCTATGTTTATAATTAAAAGCCAATCACAAGTGCAAGCTAGGGGACTGAGTCCTTGGCCACAACTTTGTTATAGATTCTTTTCTATCTATTCTTAGCTAGCCTAGCTGCTCTGCAAACCTCTCTCTATATTCTATTAGTATAGTAATAATGTATTATATATAATATCTTCATAAATCAAGCCTTCTGATCAAGATACAAGATTCACCGTCTCTCTATCACCAGCTGCGACCCACTCAGGCGTGGTAATATGCCATCACCCCAACATCTCCAATGTCCCCAAGGTCCCGTCACCCCAACATCTCCAAGGGTCCCAACACCCTCCATATTCCCAAGGTCCCAAAGGTCCCCAATGTTCTCCAATGTCCCAAAGCCCCAATGTCCCCAAGGTCCCCATCACCCCAATGTCCCCAAGGTCCCCAATGTCCCCATTGCCCTCAAAGGTCCCCAACGTCTCTGAGGTCCCCGAGGCCCCATCACCCCAACATCTCCAATGTCCCCAATGTCCTCCATATTCCCGAGGTCCCAAAGGTCCCCAGCTGTCTCCAATGTCCCAAGGTCTCCAATGTCCCCAGTATCCCCAAGGTCCCATCACCCCAACATCTCCAAGGTTCCCAACGTCCCCAAAATCCCAAAGGTCCCCAACATCTCCAATGTCCCCAAGCTCCCCAACATCTCCAATGTCCCAAAGGTCCCCAAAATCTCCATGATTCCCAAGGTCCCCATCACCCCAACATGCCCAATGTCCCCAAGGTCTCTAAGGTCCCCAAAATCTCCAATGTCCCCAGTGTTCCAATGTCCCCATCACCCCAACATCTCCAGTGTGCCCAAGGTCCCCATCATCCCAATGTCCCCAAGGTTCTCCAATGTCCCCATCACCCCAACATCTCCAATGTCCACATCACCCCAACATCTCCAGTGTGCCCAAGGTCCCCATCATCCCAATGTCCCCAAGGTCTCCAGTGTCCCCATCACCCCAATATCTCCAATGTCCCCAATGTCCCCAATGTGCATACATCTCCAATGTCCCCAAGGTTTTCCAATGTCCCCAAGGTCCCAATCACCCCAACATCTGCAACATCTCCAAGGTCTCCAAGGTCTCCTCACTCGTGTCCCCTCTCCCCCAGGCTTGTCCCCCGTGTCCTGCCACCCCGTCCTGGCAGGTGACGCGCTGCTCCTGGTGGTGGCCCAGCTGCCCCGGGTGTTCCTGTGGGGGGCCGGTGGCTTCACGCCACATGCGGACATCTCACACAGGGACGTCCCACACAGGGACATCCCTCCCAGGGACATCCTGCACAGGGACATCCTGCACAGGGACATCCCGCACAGGGACATCCCGCACATGGACATCCCGCACAGGGACATCCCGCACAGGGACATCCCGCACAGGGACATGTGGTTATGGGGGTCCATCAGGATTATGGGGTCATGTGGTTATGGGGGTCCATCAAGATCATGGGAGTAACCAGGGTCATGGTGTTATGGGGTTCCATCAGGGCCATGTGGTTATGGGGGTCCATCAGGGTCATGCGGTTATGGAGGTCCATCAAGGCTATGGGGTTATGGGGGTCCATCAGGGTCATGGGGGTCCATCAGGGTCATGAGGGTCCATCAAGGTCATGGTGGCTCAGCAGGATCATGGGGTTATGGAGTTCCATCAGGGTCATGGGGTTATGGGGATCCATCAAGGTTATGTGGTTATTGGGGTCAATCAGGGTCATGGGAGTCCATCAAGGTCCTCGGGGTCCATCAAGGCCATGTGGTTATGGGGGTCCATCAGGGTGATGTGGTTATGGAGGTCCATCAAGGTTATGGGGTTATGGAGGTCCATCACGGTCATGTGGTTATGGGGTTCTGTCGTAGGAAGGAGACCAGGACACCAGGTGGTTCATCACAGGTCCAGTTTATTGAAGAAAGCATCAAACACTTATCCAGCAAATAATAAGCTTATGAATATTCTGCAATCCAAGCAATCTATTGGTTAAACTATTCCACGAACTCTTCCTCATTCCTTAGGGTTTACATCTCTCTTTTCTCATGTCTCTTTCACTATTTGTTATCCTACTACAGCTAGGCCCAAGGACACGCTATCTCACAGGTGCAGGACTTGGAATTAGCCACAGTTTTGTACTTTTCCAATCTCCAGCCTCCTAAATTTCCCAACACTTCCCCTGTTTTTATTTTTTATGAAAAGCAAAATTCTATGGGCTAACTGTGTCACACTCTTCGCAACACAAAAACAGGCAATTCTAACAACTAAACAGTATTTCAAACAGCGTTCTCAGCTAGCAAGGTTTCTCTGTTACAAGGGATCTAAGCCAGGGAAACAAACCAAAAAGGCTGTCACTATTTATAGGATATGCTATATAACAGATACAAAAAGAATTCTATGTGCTACAAGGCTCAAACCAAACTCAGGTGTGCTAATACAACCTACAAAAATAAGCTAAAGGCGTAACATGTGCGGAGGTTTCACCTGCATTTATTGTCTCGTAAGTTTGCTTTCTATTCTCAAACAGCAGATATGCTTCAAACAGGAACAGCTTTACTCACAAATGCTTCTGATTGTCTCCTTTAACTAAAGTTTCTCTGATGTTCACACAAGAACACTTTGCACACAAGTCATAAAATAAACGTCTATCATAAAAGCATAAATCTATCAAACGTCACTTAAACTTAATAGTACCTAGAATTAAAATACTTAAAACATTTAAACTTAACAAAACTAAACCTTAACAATATTTAACATTTAACGGCACTTAATAGATAATTTATCTTAAACTACTTAGTAACAAATAAAACTTACTATAGAAAGAGAATATAGCATTGACTATAACTTACTTACAGGCCTGATTCCAAAATACTAAACTAAAACAAGTTTATTCACGTATTTGCTGCAGCATTTTTATACTTAAATGCACTTAAACATAAAAAGTTTTTTTTCAAGGTATACCTGTGGAGAAATTCTTTTGAATTCAGTGCTTGCTTTTACATTTATCACATCTAAACAAAGCTTAAAAAATCCAAAAACCACACTCATTACATCTTACTTCTACAACCACTTTAACACATTTTTAACATTTTTAAGTTTTTCAAAATATAATTTCAGAGTTTAATGTTCCACCGATTAAAGTCTGTGATTCTGATGTTTAAAGTCTCTGTTAATACAGGTGATTTTAAGACAGCATAACGAGTGCTGAGCCAATTCGGCCCAAATTTGACTCCCGCATTCACTTCGCTGATTTGTCTTTCACAGTCTCTGCTAGGAAAAACAAAAGGGTTTTTCTAACTTAGGTGAGAAATGCTGGCGCAATGGTCCTTGGTGTCGTTTGTTTGTTATCACTGGTCTCTTAATTGTACTAGGAATCTTTCTTTTGTTGACAAGAGTCAGATTCATTACGGCTGTTATATCTCAAACTGTAGCTTTTGCCCGCTGCAGGGCGGAGGGAGAAGCGCTCCCGTCTGAAAAAGCGCTCCAGTCCCGCGGCGGGTGTGTCGGAGCGGGCGAACCCCCCCATGCTGGACTCTTTGCTTACTCGCCGGCAGGCTGACTCCACTGCAGCCACCGCTGGTCGGGTCGTTCCCCCCGCGGCTGCTGCCGCTACCGTCGCTGCGCCCATGCCGAGTTCGGAGCGGCACAGCCCTGAAGCCGCCCTGAGCCGCAGCTGCTGCTTTGCACTCAGAGACATGCTGAAGTGTATTGTATATCACCCGCCATGCCTTGCTCGGTTTCTTTGCTGACTTATCATCTTCTAACACTGCTTCCCATAGTATATCCCCAAATTTTCTCCATTCCGAGAGTTCATAGACCGTATGTGGGTTAAGGCACCTCAGCTCTCTGATGATCCCAGCACCATGCTGGGCCCTGTTTCAGACTGGATCAGAGCAGATGTTGACGGGACAGGGGCCCTGCGGGGCTGTCAGGGCCCTACAGCTTGCAAAGTGCTCTGCTCTCCCTCAGGTGCTCTCTGAGAGATCCAATCCCAACTGGGCACCTCAGGGCACAAGTGGCATTGCCTGTTCATGGGCACACAGCTGATGTCTGCCTGGAAAGAGGCACAGGTGTTAATACCTGTTAGTTCCATAATATAGAAGCAAATCTTTATTTTCTGGGTCTTTTGAGAACTTTTGAGAAATGTAGACATTTTCTCTCCTGGAAAAGGAATTTCCTGGATGTGCTGGATTCTTCTTCTGATGGCAGGAGAAGAAATACTCATCTTCCCCTCTGCCTTTGCCACAAACATTCACTCTAATATTTAATCACCCCTTCCCTTCAGGTGTTTCCAGCTGTCCTGTTGAAATGGCCCTGTCTAAGAACATCTCTTCATTTAGAGCAGCTGCATCTATGTCCTTTCCATCGCTCCCAGATTTTCTCATCCAGATGCTCTCTGGTCATTCAAGTACCTCTCAACTGACTCGTTTCATGCTTTGAACATCAGGGAGTTGTCAAATCTTTCTGAAGTTTAAATAAATATCACAGTAGACAGCATCCTAATTGTGTTTATATCTATCATAGAATTACCATTTCTTATGTCTTTGTCAATAACTCTTGCTATACAACAATCCGTGGGGAATGGTGGACATGTCAGATGGTGCTGGGACATCCCAGAGATCCGAGGGAAGAGCTGTGATGGTTATTAAACTGTTCAAATGTTCAACTTCTGGTTTTTGGCAAGAAACCTTTCTGTGTCTCTGAGTATCACCAGGCCCTGAGCGCAAAGCACACAAACCTGAAGAGTTGTGGCTCCCAGTGCAGGGGCACTTGGACCTTGGCTCTGTGCAGGAGAGCTCTTCATCTCCTTTCTCTCTTTTTACTCCCTCTGGGTATGGAGGGAGCTCCTGAATTCAGCCTGTGACTTGTGTGTGCAAAGAGCAAATCTGGGCAGAATTGGGGCAGGGAGGGTTTGCACGGGAGGATCTGTTGGGATCTGTGCTGGGCACAGAAGGTGTTTTCCATTGCTCTGAGATGTCTGCTGTGCAAAGTGGATTTAATACCTTGCAGAGGAATGATTTTGGCATTTGATGGAGCTGTGCATTCCCTTGTCTTTGTTGGCTGACAAGAAATGAACATCCCTCTGTGTCTCGGGCAACTCCTTCTCCAAGGAAAGCAGGTGGGAGTTGGAGCCAAGGAGCTGAAAGCTAAAGGTGCAGCCTGGGCTGGAGGGAGCTCAGATTTGCACAAGGCTGCTCTGAGTGCCAGGGCTTGGATGGGGGAAATGGTGGGGTGGGTGTAGGGACAGAGTCTGATTGATTGTCAGCCATGAAGGGTCTTATGTCGCAGAGAACTTTTATGAAAAATCCTTTCTTTAGGATTTTTCCTCCTGAAAAGCTGAGAGACCTCAGGAACCAAATGTAAACAATGATTATCTGCTGCTGTGGAAGGCAACATGCAGATCTGTGATTAGTCTCATGTAGTTGTGTGTAATTAATGGCCAATCACAGCCCTGCTGGCTTGGACACGGAGCTCGAGCCACAAACCTTTGTTATAATTTCTTTCTTTTCTCTTCTTACCTAAGCCTTCTGATGAAATATTTTCTGCTATTATTTTATATAGTTTTAATGAATTATATATCATAATATAATAAATCAAGCCTTCTGAAACATGGAGTCAGATCCTCATCTCTTCCGTCATCCAAGAACCCCTGTGAAAAACGTCACAATCTTGATTTTGTTATCTGTTCCAACTACATGAGAAGGTACTTGGATTCAAAGTCAATTGTAGATTGCTATTAACAGGGGAAAAAAAAAACAAACAACTAAATAGGATCTAAAAAATGTTTTCTCACTGTATTTTTAAATAGAATATATTCAGTTGAATGCACTTCTGAAATCTCTCTTTGTTAACCACACAAGATATGGAAACTGAAATAAAATTGTCCCCAGAGGCTTGGCTTGTTAAGGTGTTCTGAATGTTAATGAGCCCTGGGACACTGAATTCCTGCACTGAAGAGCTGAAGGCTGAACAAGCCTCTGGAGCAGTACTTGGAGTCAGTGTCAATTGGAGATTGCACATTTTAATGAATTAACAGGAAAAAAAATCACAAGACCATAAAATATGTTTTGTCACTCATTTTAAAATATATTGCATTCAGTTTGGATATACTACTGAGATCTGTTGAATTAACCACAAATGATTTGAAAACTGAGATCAGATTATTCCCAGAGGCTTGGCTTGTTCAGGTGTTCTGAATGTCAATGAGCCCTGGGACACTGAATTCCTGCACTCAAGAGCTGAAGGCTGAACAAGCCTCTGGAGCAGGAAAATTCAGCAGCAGCCTCCAAGGTGCTGAGGATGTCAGCAGCCTCCACTGAGGCCATCCCTGCCCAGAGACCGTGGGGGAATGGGCAGACAAGGAGAGCGTCCCTGGGGCTGGGGCAGCACAACTCAGAGGCAGCAGCGGCTCCAGCTGGGAAATGGAGTGTGGAATGTGGCTGGGAAAGCCCTGCCTGGGCTGTGCCAAGCAGGACACACAAGCCTTGACTCCCATTCCCCAAAAAAACTCTTTTAAGGAGACATTCTAAAGGAATTACAGTTATGTGCTCTGAGTTGAACTCACTGGAGAAGTACCATCAAGAGGTTCTTAGGAGCTCAAAACTATAAAACAGCCTTTACTGGGAACTTGACAAAATCAGAGAAACTTTGACAAAACGTTTATTATGACATTGTTGTTGGTTTGTTTATTCAAGATTTTTCTAATCTTGAGATTTCTTAATTAGCGTATTGATGAGTGTGTTGGGTTTTATTGTCAATTAATTATTTATGTATTTTTTTTGTTGTGAGAGAGGATTGTGAGAAAGGTAAAGTAGGCTTAATATTTTTAAATGGTAGAAAGAAAATTTTATTAAAAGTAACTAAAAGAAAAAATGTAGCAATAATTAAAATAAGCTCTTTAGAACACTTTTTTTTACAACTTTTTTTTACTGGCAATGTAAAGAAACTAAACTTAAAATTTCTAGTTATTTACTATTTCTAGAATAGTCTTTTTTTAGTTTACTTTGGGAGAGAAGTTTTTCTTGTTAAGGTTATGGAGATTCTTTTACAAGAGGAAAAAATATCTTTTTATCTGGTTCTTAATTTTGTCATGGATAACAGTGGTCTGGGGGACTTTGTTATTGTGAAGTTATTTTTATTGCCAGAAGGTTTTTTACAGCTTGTTGATGGGCCATGTTGACTTATGGGGTATTGTTTTAAAAATAGTTCTTTACAGGTAAAAGTGTTCATAATTTACTTTTAAAATTATTTTTATCTCTTGGAATACAGATCTTCTCTTGGGAATACTGGATTACTTTTTTTCCCCTGTTTAAACTTTTTATGTTATTACAGTTATTTTAATAATTCTTTTCTTTTAGCATGGAGGTTTTTCTTTGATATTAATTTGAAATTTTTTATTAGTTTTATGTATTTTAATGAAAAATAGGTTTTTTGGGATTTAATTTCTTCTTTACTGATTTTTATGGTTTTATGTTTGTTTTTTACATGCTTGCATTTTGTTTTTCTTTTACTCGAGGGAGGACTGAAGTATTGAAAGGATTAACACCTGACCTGCCAGTAGCTTGTGGTTGAAGTTGTGGTTGGGTTAGGATTGGTTTTATGGTTCATTTTTGTGGGGTTTTTTGTTTAACTTTAGTTCTAGGGTTGAATTTGTGTGTGTTGTAGGTTGTAAGAGTTTTTTGTTTTAATTGTCTTGGGGGGAGGGGACTTGATGGTAAGATTTTAATAGCTGTGACTGGCTTTGTTCTGGTTAGGGGTTTGTAGCCTCTCTTGTTTTCCTGTTTGGTAGTTGTTGACGTTTGGTTTAATTAGAACGAGGCCGATTGGGGGGGGCAGGGGGCAGCCTGGGGAGGTGGGAAGGGGCTCAGCCCGTGGCAGAGTTGCTTGGTTTGGTTTGGTTTGGTTTGGTTTGGTTTGGTTTGGTTTGGTTTGGTTTGGTTTGGTTTGGTTTGGTTTGGTTTGGTTTGGTTTGGTTTGGTTTGGTTTGGTTTGGTTTGGCTTGGTTGGGTTGGGTTGGTTTGGGTTGGTTTGGATTGGTTTGGTTTCGGTTGGTTTGGGTTGGTTTGGTTGAGATGGGGGCTGGGGCCAGGGCCTGCTGCTTCTTTGTTGACTGGGAAAAAAAGAGGAGGTTCCTGGGTTTTTTCATCTTTAACATTTGTGTTTCACAGAGGCGTGTTCAGTATCTTAGTGGTTTAACAGATTTTCAGTTACACAAAAATTTTGTATTACTTTTTAAAATTCTTCTCATCTCAAACTACAACAGACATTCAACCAACAGAAAATTCTTCTCAAATCATTGACTTGGCCCATTCAACTTCACAAACTCTATGCCTGTTCAATTAAATGTTAATCAAAATTTGCAAGAGAAACAGAAGAAGAAGACACAGAAAGACAGAAAGACAAAAAAGATACAGAGAGGCACACACAGAGCTACCAACTCCTGGATTCCAGTGGTGTTCAGATGGAAAATCCAAGAGGAGGTAGGGTCAAGATGTGTACTTGCCTTGTGATCAGGCTTAAATACCCCTTGGTCTTCCTGGGCCCTTCCCCCAGGTGGGACTTGGGCTCATTTGGTCCCTCAGGAGCTGGGCTGGGGGCTCCAGAGGTGGCTGTGGAGCATTGCCTGTGCTGTGCCAGGGACTGGCAGCCATTGCTGGGCTGGGATAGAGGCTCTGGGGGCTTTGGGGTTCCAGGCAGGGCAGCGCTGGGGTCACAGGGCAGGGCAAGGCTGGACCTACCCCCACTTCCTCCCCCACACATGAAATATTTCCAGCCAACAATCTCCTCCAGTCTGTCACAACAGGCTGTGTTGGAGGTGGAACCCCAATTCTGGGCATGGGCACCTGGCCAAGAAGTACAGTTCTTTCCCATAGGAAGGAAATCACAGAGCCCCAGTGTTTGGAAGGCAGGTGAGAGCCTCAGTAGGCCAAGGCCATCCAGACTTTTCAGAAATGACATATTTTGTCTGGGAGCTATCTTTGGGTGTAGGGAATTTTGGAGGTGGAAATCCAATCTCAGCCATGGGCACCTAGAGAAGCAGGACAATTCTTTCCCATGGGAAGGAAAGTGCAGAGCCTTCCCCAATGTTTTGGAGACAGATGGGAGGTGACCCTTGTAAAACCAATGCAAGACAGACTTGTCCTGGCAATATTCCTATGGGAACAATCCCTGGATATAAGGAAATTTGGATGTGAAATCCCAATTCTGGCCATGGGTGCCTGGAGGAGAAGGACAGTTCTTTTCCATTGGGAAGGAAAGCATGAAGCCCCAGTGTTTCATAAGCAGATGAGAAGCGACCCTCAACATGCCAAGGTCAGTTGGACCAGTCAGGCAGTCCATGGAAGGCCAAACCAGTCAGACATGCTCTGTGTCTCCTTGTTTTTAAGAGGCCCCATAATGTCACAATGGTGCCTTGATTCCATGGGGTCCAGCAGTGTCATAATGGACCCTTGGTTCAGTGGAGTTGCACAATGTCAAAGTGGCCCCCAGGTTCCAGAAGGCCCCAAGTGTCAGAATGGTCCAAATGATTCCATGAGGCCTCGCAGTGTCACAATGGTCTCTGTGGTTCCCCAGGCCCCACAGTAACATGTGACTATTCTGTTCCATGAGCCCTGAATGTCACAATGGACCTTTGGACCTTGGGGGTTTGCGGAGTCACAATGGTCTCCTTTGACTCAAGAGTGTCACAACGGACGATTGATGACAGGAGGCCCTTCTGTGTCACCCTGGAGCTTTGGTTCCATGCAGCCCTGCAGCGTCACAATGGTCTCCTTTTGTTGCACAGTGTCACAATGGAGCACTGATGACACGAGGTCCTGCAGTGTCACAATGGACCTTTGGTTCCATGCAGCCCTGCAGTGTCACAAAGGCCTCTTGGTTTCATAAGGCCCCACCGTATCATAATGGTGCTCTTGATTCTGTGGGGACCCCCAGGGTCACAATGTTATCACTGGTTCCATGAGGACTCACAGAGTCACAATGCTTTGCCAATTCCATGGGGCCTCACAGTGTCACAATGTTCTCCATGATCCCATGAGTCTCCTCAGTGTCACTACGTGCCCTTGTTTCCATGAGGCTGTGAAGTGTCCTAATGGTCTCTCCATGGTTCCATGAGGCCTTGCAATGTCACAATGGACTTTTGGCTCCACGGAGTCTCGCAGTATCACAATGGGTCCCTTGGTTCCATGACACTCTAAAGTGTCATAATGTTCTCCACAGTTCCATGAGGCCCCACGGTGTCGCAATGGACCCTTGGTTTGATGGGGCCTCTCAGTGTCACAATGATCCCTACATTCCATGGAGCCACACAGTGTCAGTACAGTCCCCTTGGTTCCATGAGGTCCAGCAATGTCACAGTGCTCTCCATGATTCCATGAGGCCCCACAGTGTCACAAAGGTCCCTTGGTCTCATAAGGCCCCACAGTGTCACAATGGTCCCTTGGTTCCATAGGCCCTGTGCTGCTGCATTCCCCCCTGCCCTTCTCAGGCCGCCCTGCCAGCTGAGAAATGCTCCCTGGGCCTTGGCCTTGGCCGACAGCCCCTGGGCTGAGCCCCTCTGCAGCTCATCACAAACACTGTCTGCTCCAGGCACTGCTGCCCAACCAGCTCCTGGGTTCTGTAGGAGCAGCCCTGGGACCTGTTTGTGTTCCCTGAGTGGCATAACATCCCTGTTCTCACCCTGCCAAAGAAAGCAGTTGATGCCAAGTGCGGCCAGGATGAGCCATTGCTGGGACTGAAGCCCCTCTCTTGGGGCCCTGCAAACAGCGCTCCAAAAGGAGCCCTTGGAGCTCTCCTGGGCCAGCGACTCCCTCTGAGTGGAGCCTCTCCCAGCTGGGAACTCTCCCGTTTGCTGCACTCGGGGATCCGGAACAATGATGGAGCCTTGGCCGATCTGCCCCCCCTCCTCCAGGCTCAACCCTTTGCCTGCCGGGGAGATGCCAAAGGATCCACAGTGAGCATTGCCTGCCCTCAGGGGAATTGCTCACAGGTGCCTAGCACTGACTCTTTGTGTCTGTGTGCACACAGGAGTGCCTGTGCTGGGGAAATGTGGCAGAAATGCTGCTCCCTGAGGGGCTTGAGTGCCTTGGATAGCTGACTCAGTCAGGCCTGTAAGTGAGGTTAAGTCACGAAGTCTAAGCTAAGCTAAATGCTGCTAAGAGTTTTTCTTTTGCTAAGTTTTTATGTTGAATATAAGTTAAGTTGAATATTGTTAAGTGTTATTCCTCTGTTAGATTGCTAAGTCATAGGTTGTAAGTAAGGTAAAGCTCTGTTCTTTTGCTAGATTGTTAAGTTGAAGGTATCAGTTAAGGTTAAGTCCTGTAAAGTTTCAGCTCTTTTAACCTTTTGGGCCGTATTCCTTTCATCCTTGCCCTCACTTCCCATGTGTCACACACACACAGGGACAGTTCTCAGTTCATTTCTGGTTTGATTGCCTGGATTTGGTTTGGTTTTGTTGTTGCTTTGTTTCCTTGGTGTGCCTGAAGTGTCCAGTCAGGAGCAGAGTGACTCTTGCCAAGGAACTTTGTGCTGCTGTCCTTAAATATTTAATGTGGTTTTTGCTGCTCCCTTGCTAGGGATATTTTCAGCGCTCTCAAGCTCTCGTTTATAACAGGGTGAAGGAGCCCTGGCCCAGGCTCTGGCCCTGGGGGACATGGGGACGCTGCCGGGGGGTCCCTGTCCCCCTGTGCCACCCCCAGGGCGCCGTCCCCCCGTCCCCGTGTCAGGCTCTGTGGTCGATCTCATGGAACATCCTCTGGGGGAGGCTGCGGGGCCGGGGCCGGGGCCGGGGGGACCCGGAGGGACAGGGGACCCCGCTGTGCACGAGCAGGGTTGGACTGCTCTGGGGGGAACTGTGAGGGGGGCCGGGGCAGAGTGACCTGCCCAGGGACCTCGCACAGCTCCTGTGATGTCACACAGCCTTCCTGTGATGTCACACAGTCATCTGAGACGTCACCCTGTGATGTGATACAGCCATCTCTGTGATGTCATAGATGACACTGTGATGTCATAAAGTCACCATGTGATGTCACTGTCTTTTCTGTGATGTCACAGTGTGTTCTGTGAGGTCACAGCCTGATCTCTGATGTTGCACACCCATCTGTTGATGTCACAAACCAATATTTGATGCCACAGATTAACACTTTATGATGGCAGAGTCGGCTCTATTGCCTCACATCCTACTCTGTGATGTCACAGCTCCCTCAGTGATGTCACAAAACACTCAAGAACTCAGTTACATTGAAATGCTGAAGTTTCTTGCACTTTGAAGAGATTCTTGTCGAGGACACAACTGGGAAAGTGTCCCCAGGTTCCAGGCAGACCAGAACACTGAAGGCAGTGATGGCAGCTGGGGACAAACAAGGCAATGGTGTCTCTGGTGCTGAGCACACCTGGATGTGTTTCAGGAATGCAAAGGGCCAAGGTCTGAGCCCCAGCCCCTGGCCAGGCAGATCCTGTCCCTCCCTCCTTGCTCAGGGCTCTTCCCAGGATGGGCACTGGCATGTGGGGCTGTGCAATGGCAACGGCAGGAGCATGGGGCGGCCCCTGCCAGGCTGCTGAGCAGGGACAAGGAGGCAATGAGGCCCCAGCCCTGCAAGGGTCACTTGTCCCCTCGTGGCCTCAGGCCCAGGCCCAGCAGCCATGGCCAAAGTGCTGCCCAAGTTGGCTCTGGCAGGGCTGTCTTGAAGCTGCTGCCCATCCCTGTGCCCTGTGCAGCCCAGGCTGTCCCATGGTGTCCCTGCCCTGCGTTTCTGTCCCTGCAGGCTGTCGTCCCTGGCACAGCACAGGCAATGCTCCATGGCCACCTCTGGAGCCCCCAGCCCAGCTCCTGAGGGACCAAATGAGCCCAAGGCCCACCTGGGGGAAGGGCTCATGAAGACCAAGGGATATTGAAGGCTGACCACAAGACAAGCACACATCTTGGCCCTACCTCTTCTTGGAATTTCCATCTGAACACCACTGAAATCCAGGAGTTGATAGCTCTGTGTGTGCCGCTCTATATCTTTTTTGTCTTTCTCTCTTTCTGAGTCTTCTTTTTCTGTGCTCCTGCAAATTTTGATTAACATTTAATTGAACAGGCATAGAGTTTGTGAAGTTGAATGGGCCAAGTCAATGCTTTGAGAAGTGGTTTTTTTGGATTGAAAGTCTGTCATAGTTTGACATGAGAAGAATTTTAAAAAGCAATTCAAAACTTTTTGTGCAACTGACCATCTGTTAAAGATACTGAACATGCTCTGGGAAACACATTTGTTAAAGATGAAAACACCCAGGAACCTCCTCTTTCTTTTCCAGTCAATAAAATGCAGCGGGGCCTGGCCCTGGCTCCCATCTCAACCAAACCAAACCAAACCAAACCAAACCAAACCAAACCAAACCAAACCAAACCAAACCAAACCAAACCAAATTAACCCTGCCGTGGCCTGAGCCCCTTCCCCCCAACCCCCCAGGCTGCCCCCCCATTGGCCCCATTCTAACCAAACTAAACCCCAACAACTACCAAACAGGAAAAAGAAAGGTTCTACAAAACCCTAACCACAACAAAGGTAGCCACACCTATTAAAATCTTACCATCAAGTCCCCTTCCCCCAACACCTTTCAAATCATAAACCTCTACAACCTGCAACCCATACAAAATACTCCTACAACTAAAATTAAACACAAAAAAACCCAAAAACAAACCATAAAACCAATCCTAACAGAGTCCAACCACAACTTCCACCATAAGTTACTGGCAGGTGAGGTATTAGTCCTTTCAATACTTCAATCCTCCGTCAAGTATAAGAAAACCCCAAAATACAAGCATATAAAAACAAATATTAAATTATGAAAATCAGTAAAGAAGTAATTAACACTCAAATAAAAAAGAAGAAAAAATACCTTAATCTTAAAACTAAAACCCTCTTGTAAACTCTAAAGAAAAAGCTCTTTTCTTTTATTACACATAAAACTAAAAACAAGAATTCAAATTAATATCAAACAAAAACTTCCATACTAAAGTATACAAATGTTAAAATAACTGTAGTTTCATTCAGAGGATTAAGCAAGGGAAAAAAGTAATCCAGTATCCCCAAGAGAAGACCTCTATTCCTAGAGATAAAAAAAAAAAAATTAGAAGTAAATAATAAAAACTGTTACCTTTAAACAACTCATCTTTACAACATTTTAGAATTAAACGAAAAAAAAGAGTATTCTACAAACAGTAAATTAAGTAGAAATTTTAAGTTTACATTCTTTACATTGTCAGTAAAAAGAAAAAGTTGTAGAGAATAAAAAAGTGCTCTAAAGAGTTTATTTTATTCTTACTACCTTTTGCTGTTAAATTTATTTTTAATAAAATTTTCCTTTAAACCCTTTTAAATTTTTCAGCATACTTTAACTTTCTTGTAATCCAATCTCACAACAAAATAAATACATAAAGAATTAAATGTCACTAAAACCCAGCACACTCATCAATACAATAATTAGGAAATCTCACAATTAGAAAAATCCTAAATTAACAAACCAAAACCACTACAATGTCATAATAAACCTTTTGCCAAAGTTTCTCTGATTTTCTAAAGATCCCAGTAAAGGCTGTTTGGGTGTTTTGAGCGCCTGAGAACCTCTTGTTGGTATTTTCCAAGGAGTCCAACTCAGAGGAAACAAACAATTGTAATTCCTTTTAAATGTCTCCTTGAGAGAGTAATCTAGTGGATGGGAGTCACTTGAGTGTCCTGCTTGGCCCAGCCCAGGCAGGGCTTTCCCAGACACATTCCACACTCCATTTCCCAGCTGGAGCCGCTGGTGCCTCTGAGTTGTGCTGCCCCAGCCCCAGGGACGCTCTCCTTGTCTGCCCATTCCCCCACGGTCTCTGGGCAGGGATGGCCTCAGTGGGGGCTGCTGACATCCTCAGCACCTTGGAGGCTGCTGCTGAATTTTCCTGCTCCAGAGGCTTGTTCAGCCTTCAGCTCTTCAGTGCAGGAATTCAGTGTCCCAGGGCTCATTGACATTCAGAACACTTTAAAAAGCCAAGCCTATGGGAATCATTTGATTTCAGTTTCCTAATAATTTGTAGTTAAGCAGATCTCAGAAGTGTATTCAAAGACATGATATTTAAAAAGACAGTGAGAAAAGATTTTTTAGGTCCAGTTTAGTTTTGTTTTCCTGTTAATTCATTGACATGTGCAATCTCCAATTGACACTGACTCCAAGTACTGCTCCTCATGCAGTTTGAATAGATATGAAAATCAAGACCCTTCATGGCTGACAATCAATCAGACTCTGTCCCTACCCCCACCCCACCATTTCCCCCATCCCAGCCCTGGCACTCAGAGCAGCCTTGTGCAAATCTGAGCTCCCTCTAGCCCAGGCTGCACCTGCAGCTTTCAGCTCCTTGGCTCCAACTCTCACCAGCTGTCCTTGGAGAAGGAGCTGCCTGAGACACAGAGGGATGTGGAGAGTTTTGTCAAAGAGTGGCTTGAGGAGAGAGGACACAGCTGAATTAATTTGGTAAAAATGTCCTAACTAGGGCAGAGGCCTTTTTGCAGGCAGGGTGTCTGTTGAGAAAGTAGCTGACTAGAGAATGGAAAAGTACAAGACCGTGGTTAATTCCAAATCTTGCACCTGCAAGATGAGGTGTCCTTGGGCCTAGCGAAGTATGATAAAGAAATGGACAGCGAGACGTGAGAAGTAGAGAACGTAGGCCCAAAGGAATGTGGATGAGTTAATGGTATAGTTTAACCAATAGATTGCTTGGCTTACAGAATATTCATCAGCTTATTATTTGCTGTATAAGTGTTTGATGCTTTCTTCAATAAACTGGACCTGTGATGAACCATCTGGTGTCGGGGTCTCCTTCTCTCGACAGAGGGATGTTCATTTGTTGTCAGCCAACAAAGCCAAGGGAAGGCACAGCTCCATCAGATGCAAAAGCCATTCTTCTCCCTGGCTCTGCCTTGCACCTGATCCCCACAGCCTGTCCTGTTTCCTTCATGCCTCCTTTGCCAGGGACTCTCTGGGACAAGGGAGCTCTGCTGTGGGGATGGAGGGAGATGCAAGGGCCACCGCTGGGATGGGAGCCACAACTCATCAGGTTTGTGTCCTTTGGGGGTCAGGAACTGATGAGACTCAGAGGCACAGAAAGTTTCTCTTCATGGCCAACAGACCATAGTTGAACAGGACACAGTTTAATAACAATCACGCTCTTCTCTGAGCTGTGGGAAACATCCCAGCAGTGTCTGATGATTCTGCCATCCACAGGTGATTTCCATACTAAAATTACTTTCAGACAAACATGGTTTTATGATAGATAAAAACACAATTCAATTCTTGCATCAGGATGCTCATCCTGGTGTGGTGCACAACAGCTCCAACAATTCGTGATTTGCAAAGCTGTCAGTGGTGGATGGAGAAGAGAAGTCAGGCTGCTTTTGGTGTTGTGGAAATGCTGAAACCAGCCTGACTCATTTCATCTCCTCCTGTCCTGGCTGATCTCTCCTTTCCCCTACCACCCATAGGCTTTTGTCTCCCACCAGGCCCCCTAGTGAAGAGCCTGGCTCTGTGTTCTCCATCCCCTCCTCGCTGGCACTGCCAGGCTGGCATGAGGAGCCCCTCAGCCTCCCCTGCTCCAGGCTGGACCAGCCCAGCTCCCTCAGCTTCTGCTCACAGCCCAAGGGCTCCAGCCCCACCTTGGAGGCCCTTCCCAGACCCTGCTCCAGCTGCCAGACATCTTTCCTGCCCTGGGCAACCCAACCCAGGCCACAGTGACTGGATAATCCCTCTCCTTGATGTCCTGGTCACACAGTCCTGGCCCCTTGTCACCTGTCAGGCTCTGGGGTGGATCCTGTGGAACATCCTTTGGTGGAGGCTGTGGCTCCAGGTGGGCCGGGGGGATCCCGGGGGACCCTGCTGAGCATGAACAGCATTGGACTTGTTGGGAGAAACTGTGAGGGGGAGCTGGGGCAGAGTGACCAACCCAGTGACCTGACAGAGCCCTGCTGGGATGTCACACAGCCCCTCTGGGATGTCACACAGCCCCTCTGGGATGTCACAGCCTGCCCTGTGATGTCACAGCCCATTCTCTAATGTCACACAACTGGTCTCTGATATCACAGCCAACTCTGTGATGTCATATTCTGCTCTGTGATTTCAGATCTCTGCACTGTTGTGTCATGGTGTCACAGTCTGCTCTGTGATGATGTCTATGATGTCATACCTGCTCAATAACCTTACCTACTGCACTCTGTGATGTCATAGCCCACTCTGTGACCTCATGCTACCAGATGATAAATTGTCTCCACCAGGTGAGCTGACACCTGGAGCTTGTTCTCCAAAACCCCAGGCCTATGGAAGCCACACAATGCCCATTGTGTGAGAAGGGAACTGGAAGGACACCAGCCTCAGTGTC
Organism: Melospiza melodia melodia; assembly: GCF_035770615.1. NCBI lineage: Eukaryota > Metazoa > Chordata > Aves > Passeriformes > Passerellidae > Melospiza > Melospiza melodia. The sequence continues at coordinate 16,767,095 of NW_026948525.1, read as the reverse complement.
CTGCCAGCTCAGCCAGGCCCTACTGGAACACTGGGGTTCACGACCACCAGGGACCACCAGAGAGACCCCCAGGACAGAAGAACACATGGGTTAAGGGGAGGGGAAATATGTTAATGATTTTGGGAAAATGATTATCAAAATATGTTTAGTCCGGGAAAATCAATATGTGTGCAAAATACAGAAAATAGACAGAAACTTTCCTGTACTCAGCATGCACAGCTTTGGGAGGAGCTCTCCCCTGTGCATCTGGCCAAATAAAGAATGCTGCTTCTTAATGCTACATTGGGGTTAAGGAGTTTTCTGTTTCACCGAATTTTTCGTAGCACTCCCAATGCCAAGGAAAGCTCTGTGTCCTGCTGTTCACAAACAGAGAAGGGCTGGTGGCAGATGTTGGGCTCGGAGGTTGCCTGGAGCACAGTGACCATGAAATAATCAAGTTTTCAATGTTCTGGGAAAGAAGGAGGGGCAGCAACAAAACTTCTGCACTGGAATTAGAAAGGGCAGACTTTGATCTATTTAGGATGCAGATTTGGGGAGTACTAAATCAGGCACTGATTTTTTTTAAGGAAAACATCCCTTAAAAACAAAGGGGTCCAGGAAGGATGGACACATTTCAAGGAAGTAATCTTAAGGGGGAAGGAGCAGCCTGTCCCAATGTGGCAAAAAATGAGCTAGTGAGGAAAATGACTGGCCTGGCTGGCCATGGAGATTTTGTGGGAACTCAAAGGTAACAAGAGGTGCATCAACTTTGGACAGAAGGTCAAGCAGCTTAGGAAATGTTTAAGGATGTTGTGAAGTCATGCAGAAAAAAAGTCAAGAGGTGAAAGCTCAATTAGAGTTTAACCTGACCACTTCTGTGAAAAAAAAATAGACAATGTTTCCACAATTAAATTAATAGCAAAACATGGGATAAGGAGAACCTCTACTCTTTATTGGATGCAGTGGGGAATATAGAAACTAAAGATAAGGAGAAGGCAGAGCTACTTAACATCTTGTTTCTCTCAATTTTCGATATTAGGACAGGCTGTCCTCAGGACAAGTGCTCTCCTGAGCTGGTGGATGGGCACAGGGACCAGAAAAGCCCCTGTAATCCAGGAGGAAGCAGTTGGTGACCTGCTGAGCCACTCAGATGCTCACAGGTGTGTGGGGTCAGATAGGATCCATCCCAGGGGGATGAGGGAGCTGTGGATGAGCTCCCCAAGATGCTCTCCATCATTTACCATCAGTGCTGGCTCAGCAGGGAGGTCCCAGAGGACTGGAGGTGCCAGTGTGAGCCCATGCCCAAGAAGGGCTGGAAGGAGGATCTGGGGAACTCCAGGCGTGTCAGCCTGACCTGGGTGCCCGGCAAGGTTATGGAACAGATCACCCTGAGTGCCATCACAGGGCACCCACAGGATGGCCGAGGGGTCAGAGCCAGGCAGCGTGGATTCCACTGTCTGCATGGAATGGTCTGGATGAGGGGATTGTGTCCAACATCAGCAAATCTGCAGATGACACGAAATTGGGTGTGAGTTTGGATCTGCTGGAGGATGGAGGTAGGAGGGCTCTGCACAGGGCCCTGGACAGGCTGGATCCAGGGCTCAAATCCAACAAGGTGAGGTTTAACAAGTCCAAGTGCCGGGTCCTGCACTTTGGCCACAACAACCCCTGCAGCAGTACAGGCTTGGGACAGCGTGGCTGGAGAGCAGCCAGGCAGAAAGGGACCTGCAGGGACTGATGGACAGCAGGCTGGACATGAGCCAGCAGAGTGCCCAGGTGGGCAAGAATGCCAATGGCTCCTGGCCTGGATCAGGTATTGTATGGCCAGCAGGAGCAGGGCAGGGATTCTTCCCCTGTGCTGGGCACTGCTTGGGCAGCACCTCGAGTGCTCTGTCTAGTTCTGGGTCCCCTGGGGTGGGGAATTAGAAGAAATTTGTATCAGGAAGAGTAAAGAAAGCAAAGGTGAAGCAAAGGAAATGCTCAGGGCAGTTTGGGGGTATCTGCCAGGCAGCCCTGGCTCTGAGCAACTATGCCTGCAGCGGCACAGGAAACTCCCAGCTGATGGGAAAAAACTTTCTGGCTGACTGCAGAAGCCAGGACAAACCTGACAGGTTTCCCTGGAGTCCCCAAGCCCTTGCTGGCCCCAGGGGCTGATGGCATTTGTGCTCCCTCAGGTTCATGTCCCCACACCAACAGCATGGAGGTGCTCCCACTGCTCTGTGCAATGCAAACAGGGGCTGCTGAGCCAGTGCTGCCGTGTCTGTGCCTGCAAGGATGGGGCACCTGTGTCAGCTGGGGGAGAGGCCAGGGTTGCAGAGGGGGGATGTTGTTGGCAGCTCCATGAGGACGCTCTGGGACGCTGCCCTGGGCTGTGCAGCGAACTGGAGATGGATCAGCCCCTGCTCTGCTGCTCCTTCCCATCTGCCCCAGGGCCCTTGCAGAGCCCCAGCCATGCTGTTTGCCCCCTGCCTGCCCACGGCCAGCCTGGGGCTGCTCACAGGGCTTTTCTGTGCTGAGCATTGGCCTGGGCATATTCTTGAGAGAGCCTAGGCAAGGAGCCTGGAGCCCCCAGGCCCTGGCCTGAGGCATCAGCACTGCCCCAGCAGTGCCCATGGCTAGTCCCTGCTGCAGCCCCGGCACTGCCACCCCAGGGCTGTGCCCGGCCCTGAGAGCACTCAGGCCCTGCAGCAACACCAGGGCCACCAGGGCAGCGGGACAGGGCCACGGCAGCAGCACTGGCAGCACTGCTGCTGCTGCTGGGCACAGCTGCTGGGCCAGCACTGATCTGCCCCCAGCTCTGCACACAGACATTGCTGCTGCCGCTCCAGAGAAGGAAAAAAAGGGCATCTCTTCTGAACACTTGGCTGGGAGATCCTTAATTCCTTTAAAGCCATAAGGGAACCAGCCTCTCATTGGCACAATCTTTGGCCACATGGAAGGTGGAGAGAAACAAAATGAGAAATGGCACAAAGAATGACATGTCCTTGTGGACCATATGAAAACAGTAAAAGAAAAGAAAAAACTCACAACCAAACAAACAAGAAGTATCAAAGGTGACTTTCATTACAAATGATTGGCAGAAACTGGCTAGCAGTTTAATATTTCTGAAAGCATCCACTCATCAGTCTCCACACTGCAGCCTTCAGCTCCCGGTTCCTCAGGCTGTAGATGAGGGGGTTAAGGGCAGGAGGCACCACCGAGTATAGAACTGACAGAGCCAGATTCAGGGATGGGGAGGAGATGGAGAGAGGCTTCAGGTAAGTTAATGTTCCAGTGCTGAGGAACAGGGAGAGCACGGCCAGGTGAGGGAGGCAGGTGGAAAAGGCTTTGCGCTGTCCCTGCCCAGAGGGGATCCTCAGCACAGCCCTGAAAATCTGCACATAGGAGAAAACAATGAACACAAAACAACCAAACACCAAACAACCGCTGACAGCAATGAGCCCAAGTTCCCTGAGGTAGGATTTGGAGCAGGAGAGCTTGAGGATCTGTGGGATTTCACAGAAGAACTGGCCCAGGGCGTTGCCATGGCACAGGGGCAGGGAAAATGTATTGGCTGTGTGCAGCAGTGAATAGAGAAAGCCACTGGCCCAGGCAGCTGCTGCCATGTGGGCACAAGCTCTGCTGCCCAGGAGGGTCCCGTAGTGCAGGGGTTTGCAGATGGACACATAGCGGTCGTAGCACATGACGGTCAGGAGGGAAAGCTCTGCTGAGATGAAGAAGAGACAGAAAAACAGCTGTACAGCACATCCTGAGTAGGAGATGGTTCTGGTGTCCCAGAGGGAATTGTGCATGGCTTTGGGGACAGTGGTGCAGATGGAGCCCAGGTCGCTGAGGGCCAGGTTGAGCAGGAAGAAGAACATGGGCGTGTGCAGGTGGTGGTCGCAGGCTACGGCGCTGATGATGAGGCCGTTGCCCAGGAGGGCAGCCAGGGAGATGCCCAGCAAGAGGCAGAAGTGCAGGAGCTGCAGCTGCCGCGTGTCTGCCAATGCCAGCAGGAGGAAGTGCCTGATGGAGCTGCTGTTGGATATTTGCTGTGCCTTGGCACGGGGATCTGTAAAAAAGTAATCATGGAATAGTTGGGTTTAGGAGAGGACTTCAAATATCCCAGCACAGCCTGGGGGCACTTACCCCCCACTGCCTACCCAGGGCTCTGCTGCCTGGAGCTGTCCCTGCCAGCAGCTGCTTCCTTGTGCCCAGGGCTGGGACCTGCCAGTGCTGCCAGAGCCAAGCCCAGCCCTGGGGGCTCAGCTCTGCCCTGCAGAACCCTCTCAGTTCTGGCACTTCCCGGGGGCAGCTCTGGCTCTGCAGGCTCTGATGGCAACATCTCAGGAACCCTGAGGATACTGGGAAAGCAACACTAATGCTGCCTCTAAGGGGCCCTGCAAGGATTTCTGTCACTGCCTGGTTTATTAACATCTGAGAGAATTTTGGGGGTTTTTTGGGGTTTTTTTCTCAACCTGAACTGAGAGATGAATATCTATGTGCACTTTCCTATCCAGGCAACCCAGAACAGTATATTCAAAAAGCAGGAAATTCCCTTTCATGCAGCCCCTGCCTTGCTGTGCTCCCTGTATAATCTCTTTGTTCTGACATTAAATGCCATCCTGGAAGCAGTCCTGAACAATGCAGCATCCTCCCCACACAAGGAGAACACTTCCAAGCCTGACCAGCTGTCTCCTCCCACCCAGACCTTGTTCCCCAGTGCTGGGAGCAGCTGCCAGGGCTGGCTGAGAGCTGTCCCTGGCAGGCAGCAGAGTCCCTGCCCCAGCACAGTGCCCTGGGCTGCAGGACCCTACTTTGCAGGACAGCCCTGGCCACCCCTGGCTGCTCTGCACAAGAGACAATCAGAGAATGTACTCACAGGATCTGCAGGCATTGGGATGTTCCAGCTTTAGGAGATGGCTCCAAGAGCTGCAGCTGCATTGTCCTGCAGCCAGAGGTTCCTGTGCCAAGGGCTGGCAGTGATTCTGCCCCAGGCACTTCTCAGCACCTTCCCAGCCTTGACTGATTGAAGCTCTCTGTGTCTCTGTGTTGTGCCCGGGGTGGCTGCAGGCAGTGCCCCAGCCCTGCTGGGCTGGCAGAAGAGCTGCTCATCAAGAGAAATGTGCTTTTGAAGTTCTTCTTGGTTATCAGGAGCTGCCTCTGTGCCAGCAGCCCAGCCCAGCTCAGCAGCACAGACACAGCACAAGGACATTAATGAGCCTCTGGGGCTTTGTGCTCAGGCCCTGAACATCAGTCCCTGACAGGGAGCTGAGGAAACCTCTCCAGAACTCCAAGTCAGAATCCAACTCCAAACTTTCTTGGACTTTTAATGGGTCCCACTGAGGGACAGGACAGAGAAAGTGTCCCCAGGCCCCAGGCAGAGCAGAGAACTGGAGGCAGTGATGACAGGTGGGGACAAAGAGAAGCAAAGTCTAGGTGCCCTGGGGCACAGCAGGCTCTGTGCCACCAAGGGCTATGAGGAGACACCTTGTCCTGAGGACCTGGGGGCTCCTGGCACAGCCCCAGCCAGGCTGGGCACTGTCAGCCCCTTGTCCTGCCATCAGCATCCCCCCCTAGCCCACATCCCAGTGGCCTCAAGGATCTGCTGGAAGGAGTCCCTGGGGAGCCTCGCTCAGCAATGGCCCTGGGGGCTCCTTCATGCTCACAGAGTTTTTCAAAGGACTTTGGGTTGTGCTTTTGCCTTGGAGTCTCTGAGAGCTTTGTGCAATCATGGCCTCCAATTTTCTGCTGTAATTACTCCCTGGAGAGGCTTTCTCAGTAACAACACTCAGTGGGGCTCATTAATACTACAGGATACTTCAGTTATTTTAAGGTACTTGGTGTTTCCCTTTTGATACACACTGTGTGAGAGGTTTCTGCAATCATGGCCCCAATTATCTGCTTTAATGAGTCCCTGGAGAGCTTTGTACTGAAACTTAGCAGGGCTCATTAACACTTTGAGATACTCAAGGTTTTTAAGGTACTTTATGGATTTAAGAATACTTTTAGGTACTTTTAAGGAATTTCCTTCCAAAATTTAGTGTCTGAGAGGTTTTTGTGCCATCCTGGCCTCCAATTCTCTTGTCCAAGGTGCCCATGAGGAGCCTGTGTTGGGTATCTTCTCCCTTTCTGTTTTACAACAAAGATGGAACTGAAAGAATTTTGTAAGACTTTCTAAAAGCATCCAAACAAACACGGGACAATGAACAATACAGCAACAACCACTAAGAGAATTAATAGTCCTGTTTTAGATAAACATCATCCAACCCTTTATTCCCTTGGATTGGAAGAGTTTATTGAACCAGTTGTTGTTTTCCACTTGAAGCTTCTTCAACCCTTCCTTCAGTACCTGAATGCTCTTGTGGATTGACTCGCTGTGGATGGAGTGGTTCATGCAACACATGCCCTCAGAGTCTACACAGCCATGCCCATATGCCCAGAGTTAAAACTCTATCACTGTTCTGCAAGGTGGCATGTTTGATGGTCTCTATGTCTGAGAGCAGGCCACTCATTGTGAGGGAGGTAGCATTGGTTTGCTTACTTAACAGGCACCCAGGATGGTCTGATTATCCTAGAGCTTTAGCTGCAGCCACCCAAAGTATTTCAAATTGGGGGTGCTACAATCTGATACCTGTATTAAAGCTTTCAAAGCCATCTCTTTGATATCATTCAATACTTCTCTGGCGATACCTACTGCTTGATCATCTGGTAGGCTGTGTTGTCATTCTCCAGCTAGATAGTTGATTGTCAATTCCGCCCTTGCTTCATTATTAGCATAGTCATTGCTATTAGCATAATAAACACTTCCACCCCTCTTCCCACCAGGTGTATTCTGTAGGTGACAACAACATAATATATTTTAAATCATATGAGGTTGAGACATATGCTGTAAACATGGCCCTCATTAGGTCATTAAAGCAAGGTAAGTCCTTCCTATGGTCTTTAGATACAAAGATCCTTGATTTCCCTGCAAACCAGTAGCTGATACCTGGGATTCTGCCCCCTGTTTTCATAACATAACAGGGCAATGAGGAATTTTGAGGCTATGTGCCAGTCTCCTTCCTTAACTGGAGGCATGGTCCAGGCTGGAGAGGGAATAATTGACAGTGAGGGCAGGACCCGTAGTTGTGTGGTTGGAGTCTGGAGCTTTTTTCAGGGCAGAGGCGAAAGTTGTGGTAGCAGGAAGTGGAGGGGCCAAGATGGAGGGAGGGTGGTCAGGCTCCTGAGCCATATTTTGGCTCGTTCTGTCTTGAGTCTCCAGAGCATGATGCTCCAAGACAGCATGGCCACTGCCATCTTGGACCATCATTAAAGGTTTGAGAAAGGCAGGTTTGAGGGGAGTTCCCGAGTTAGGAGTTACCAACGGATTGAGTTTTCAACACACTGCTTGCTGGTCAAGTGTGGTGTGGAAGATGGGGAGCACGCAGAGTGCAATGGGGTCCCTTTTGATCAAAAATTATACAGATCAACTCCCACTGAGTCGCAAAATTCAGTGGTATGGATTTCATCAGCAGAGGCATCTGGAAAATTGTTAATGATCCACCTCATGATTGATTTTAATTTGTTCTTTGAATGACTCCTAGGACTTGAAACTCATGCCCAGTTCTTCCGGGGTAAAATCTGGCTGACTCTGAGTTACAGCTGGGCTAATTCTCACATTGCTGATTTGCAATGGTCCCTTGGGACCATGCAGCCCAACAGAGCCACAATGATGTCCCTTGGATCCATGGTGCTCTGCAGTGTCACAATGGCCCCTTCATTTCACAAGGCTCCCAAATGTCACATTGGACTCCATAGGAAGAAAGCCACGGAGCCCCCATGTTTCAGAAGCTGATGCATGGCAACCACCAGAGGCCAAGGCAAGCCTGACCTGTCTGTCCTGGCATGTTTGCTTGGACCAACCCTTGGATATTCAAAATTATGAATGTGGAATCCTAATTTCAGACATTTGTGCCTGGAGAAGACGGATGTTTTTCTTCCATAAAAAGAAAAGCACAGAGCCCTTTCCAGTGTTTGCAAAACAGGTAAGTGCTGGCACTCAGGAATCAAAGACCAGCCAGACCTCTCTGTCCTGGCAACTTTTGTCTGGTAGTATTCCTTGGATACACAGAAATTTGGAGGTGGAATCCAAGTTTTGGCCATGGATACCTGGAAAAGATGGACAGTTCTTTTCTATACAAAGGAAAGCCCAGAGCCCCAGTGTTTCAGGGGCAGATGGGAGTGACCTTCCACATTCCAAGGTCGGCCAGACCTGTCAGGTGAACCCTGGGAGTCCAAGGCAGCCACACCTATTTCATATTCCCTTGGTTCCGCAGGGCCCTGCACTGTCACAATGGTTCTCTTGCTTCCATGATGCCCTCTGGTGTCATAATGGCCCCTTGGTTACACAAGTCTTTAAGGATCTAAATGGTCTCCATGGTTCCAAAAGCCCAGGCTATCATAATTATCTATTGGTTCCATGAAGCTCCTCCTGGTCACCATGGCCCCTTGGTTCCATGGGCTCCAGTGGTACCACAATGATCCCCTTGGCTCCACAAGTTCCCATAGTGTCACAATGGCCCCTTCCCTTAATGAGGCCCTGCAGTGTCACAATGGTCTCCATGATCCCATGGGGCCTTGCAATGCCACAATTTTCTCCACGGATCCACGGTGCCCTGCTGGATCACAATGACCCTTTGGCTCCATGAGGGCCTGAAATGCTACAATTGTCTCTTGGTTCCACAAAGCCCCATGGCTTCACATTGGCCCTTTGGGACCATGCAGCCCAACAGAACCACAGTGATGTCCTCCCTTCCATGAGGCTCCACAGTATCACAATGGTCCCTTGGATCCCTGGTACTCTGCAGTGTCACAATGTTTCCTGCATTTCAGCAGACCTCAAAGTGTCACAATGGCCCCCATAGTTCCTCAAGACTCCACAGTGTCATAATGGCCCCTTGGATCCATGGTACTCACAGTGCCACAATGATTCTCTTGGTTCCACAAGTTCCTACAGTGTAACGATGCCCTTTGGCTCCACAACCCCCCACATTGTCACAATGGTCTCCATAGGAAGGAAACAACCAAGCACCGGGGCAGATGAGAGGCAGTCACCAGAGGCCGAGTCTCGCCACACTTGACTGTATTGGCAGATTTTGTTTGGGAGAAACCCTTGCATATAGGGAATTTTAGAGGTGGAATCCTAATTTCAGGCATAGAACCCTAGACAAGAAAGAGAGCTCTTTTCCATAGGAAGGAAAGCATAGAGCCCCAGTGTTTCACAGTCAGATGAGAAGTGGCCCTTGACATGTCAAATTCAGTGGGACCTGTCAAACAGCCCCCAGGAGGTCAAAGCAGGCAGACCTGTTCCATGGTTCCTTGATTTCATGGGTCCCCACACTGTCACAGTATTCTCCTTGATTCCATGAAGTCTTGTAGTGTCACAATGGCTTCTTGGTTTCATGAGCCCCAACAGAGTCACAGGGTTCCCTTGGCTCCATGTGGCCTCGTGTGTCACAATAGCTCCTTGTTTCTATGGGCCCCAGTGTTTGATTTTTGACCCTTGCATCCATACTGCCCCTGAGTTCCACAATGGTCTCCTTGATTCCATGAGGCACCATGAGGTCACAACTGACCCTTGATTCCATGAGATTCTGTACTGTCATCGTGGTTGCTGTCAGAGGCTGGATGAGATCGATGTCCCGAGACACCTTGGGATGCTCAGAATGCCCATGTGGGGCCAGGGCCGGGTCAGGCCTTGGTTTGTGGCGGGACAGAACCCCACCCCCAGCCCTGGCCTGGCAGAGCTGTCAGTCACACAGTACGGGCAGTGCTAACGTAGTTCTGATTGGCTGAGCTGTCAATCAATCACACAGCAGCCGCTGGTGCCTACCATGGCTCTGATTGGACATGCAACTGGCAGTCTCACCCCAGGGGCGGGCCCATGAAGGAGCAGGGGGTTAAAAGCTGGGGCTTGAGGGCAGTCCAGGGTCTGGATCCTGCCTTCTCCTGTGGTTCCTCTCTTTGCGATGCTGGAACCCCAGACGTTGGTACCTATGTGCGTGTTGTTCTATGGATCTTCTGTCTTTCTCTTGTTCTCTCTTTCTCCTCCTTCTAATCCTACTTACCTGGAACATTTTTGGGCAACTTCACATATTAAGGGTTAAAGGATTTTAGGTTAAATGTGTGGGAATCCAAGGCACAGGGAATATTTCTTTGTCTGCTCTGAGGGGTCCTGACCCCCAGAGAAACACTGCCTTTCAACTTCCCCCATGGAGAGGATTTCCAAGATTTTGAGATAGATTAGAATTTACCAAAGTGTGAAATAGGTAATAGAGAGTACTATGGTATGTTCCTTGGGTGAGAAATTTAAGTTTTTGGGGTTGTTAGTATGGTGTAGATAGGAAGCAAGATGGAGGAATTTGGGTGTAGTCCCTGTCTTCTTCATCTGCTCTATTTTCTGCACTGTTGGTAGCACAGGGTGATTGGTCATGGAAAGCACAGTGCAGAGGATATGTGGACAGTCAAGGGATGAGTTATTGGTAGATAAGTAGAAATAATGCACCTTTCAAGTGTTTATTGGATGAGACAATGTTAAAAGAGCTTGAAACTGTATGTTTTGGGGCCATTTTCCAGTGCTTTTCCAGTGCACTGAGCCTGGTGTGGACAGCAATGCAAAACTTTAGATGAGATAACAATAAACAAGTAGCTGAAGACTGAAAAAGTCCCATGCATCTCTTTTTACCTGGCATAGAACTGCTACAGGAGGGATTTCCCCATCCAGGGACCCCAAGAAAGGCCCAACATAAAACGAACATCAATAAATGGTGTTATCTGAGTGGATTTTTGCGGAAACACTTGGCTGACAATGTTTGGAATAAGTTGGCTTTTTTTCCATAAAATTGTTTACTGAAGGGTGTTGTCTGAATTGGCCAATCATGTGAAATGTGTTGATTAAAGGACCAGTGAGGTCCACCTGTAGCAAACCAAGGTATAAAAGAAGAGGATTGAAAAAACAGGTGGCTTTTAGCCCTTAGCCTTCTGATCTGAGTCTGTGTCATCTCTGATTCAATGGTGACGTTTGGGCATCTATGGGGGCTATTGGGAATTCTTTCTGCATGTTGTGACCCAACAGGAGTTTCCCTAATAAATTTTGCCTGAAGGTCTCACTGTGCCCATGACAGGAACACCTGTGAGTGTCTGGGACACCCCAGCTCTTTGGCAGGCAGGGGACTCCTGGGATGTCACCGTAGAGCCCCAGTGAGTGCCTGTGACAGATCGGTGCCTTTGCAGCCCAAGGTCCCCTGGGATGTCACCATGGAATGGCTGTGACTGCCTCTGACCACACGGCCCTTTACAGTCCCCAGAAATGCCTGGCAGGTGTCCATGGAGCCCCTGTCTCTGCATATGACATTCCAGCTGTGGAACAGCCTGGAGACTCTTGGAAAGTCCCCAAGGAACCCCTCTGAAGGCCTCTGACAAATCTGACCCTTAGCGGGCAACCATCACCAGGACCCTGTTGCTATGGTCAGTTTCCATGGCAATCATCACCAGGACCCTGTTGCTATGGTCAGTTTCCATGGCAACCGTCACCAGCCCCCTGTTGCTATGGTCAGTCCCTTGGCAGCTCCATGGAGACCCCACACCAGGGGTGGTTGCCATGGACACCAGCTCAGGCCTGCAGCCACAGCCCGTTGCCATGGCAACCATTGGCCACCCCATCCCCAGGCTCATGGGATCCCAGAACCACAGAATTGGCTGAGCTGGGAGGGACCCATCAGGATCCTCCAGTCCAACTGCTGGCCCTGCACAGGACACCCCAACAATGCCAACCTGGGCCTGGCAGCGCTGTCCAAACGCTGCTGGAGCTCAGAGAGCCCTGGAGCTGGGACCCTTCCCTGACGAGCCTGGGCAGGGCCCCAGCAGCCTCTGGGCAAAAACCTTTTCCTGACATCCAACCGGAGCCTGCCCCGACTCAGCTGCAGCCGTTCCCTCCACTCCTGTCCCTGAATATCCATGTCGAAGGAGAGGAGGATGCACCAGAAGAAAAGGGCAGCTGGGCGTCATCCTTCCACAGGGAAGAGGGGGGCAGAAATCTCTCGCCCTGCCTCTAGATGCTCCCACAGGGATGTGAGGGCTAATCCCAGAGCCCCAAGGGTCACAGTCAGGGCTGCCCTAGGGAATGCTCACCTGGTATTGAGGGGCAGCGTGGGAGCGCCTGGATCTTGGAGCACCCAGCTGCCCCCCATGTTTGCAGGTGCCTGAGGAGGGCTGGGACGATGCCAGGGACATCCTGCAGTGACATCCCCCCTGTCCAGCTCTGGGTGATCTCAGTCCCAAACCTGACCCTGATCCTGGTCTCAATCTCACTCCATGTTGAGACACACTCACAGTTCTGTATTTAACCTCATCCCAGTCCCAGACTCGACTAGCCCCAGACCCAACCCCAACCCCAGCCCTAAAGCCAATCCCATGTCTCGCCTTAACCTCAATCCCAGCTCGAATCCAAATCTCAGCCCCAACTCCAACCCCAGCCCCAATTCCAGCCCCTTCCTAAATCCTCAGTCCCAAACCAAATCCCAGGTTCAGCCCTTCTGGGGCTTTGGGGGTGTCTCTGTCCCTCTGACCCCAATGATGTTTGAGTGGGGTCACAGCAGGGCTGAGAGGGACAGAGACCCCCCAGCCTCCCCAGGTGTGAGAAGGTCGGAGAGCCCCCCCAGCCCCGAGCACCCTCAGCGGTGAGAGGGACACAGAGTCCCTGGTCCCCAGCCCTGCACAGGCATTGCCTGAGACCAGAGGGATGGAGACCCCCCGAGCATCCCTCAGGATGAGGGGACAGAGATCCCTGAGCATCCCCTGGGGTGAGAGGGACAGAGACTGCCCCGAGCACCCCCTGGCACAGGGGTGAGAGGGAGGGAGACCCCCCAGGCATTCCCTGGGGTGAGAATGATGGGGGAACCCTGGGGAATGGTCTGGGGTGACAGGGACAGGGACAACCCCCCCAAACTCTTCCCAAGAATCCCCCAGTGCGAGAGGCACAGAGACCCTTGAGAATCCCCTGGGCACTGGGCAAAATAAACTTGGCCGCAATCAACCTTTACTCTGCATAAATCACTTCATGAATATTTGATTTTCCCACAAGTCACATATGATGTAAATGCAAACAAATCCCAAACATGATTACACTGAAAATAGAAGCAATTCTGTGTCAATTACAAGTCAGATCAATTCTTGCACAGCTCCAACTCAGCTGCTTGCAGGTTCCAATTAAAGAATAGTGCAAATTTGGCCCAATACAGATTATTAAAAAGAAGGAGAAGTTCTGTGTAGCTGTCACAAAGGTGACAGGGATGAAGAGAATAATGACTCTCACATTTGGAAAAGCCCCCAAGGGCGTGAACTCAGGAGTTATTTGGGAATTTAGCTACTTGAGCTGGGCTTCTTGTGGGACTTCCAGCAGCCCCTTGTGTTCCTCACCTTGGGGTGAATGAACCTTGTCAGTCTCACTCGTATCACATGATCCCTTTCCTGCAGTGATTTTAGTAAAGTTTTCAAGGAAAGACAGCAAAATATTTTCTTTTTCACTGGCCACCTACAACAGCCATTTTCCTCATCAGTTCTCCCATAAGTCTCTCTGAGGAAGCTGTGTCAAAGTTTCCAAAAGTTCCTCCAGAGAGAACCACAACCTCCTCAGAGGAGGGAGCCATGTGGTTGTCAAAGGCACTTGGGGTCAGACAACAGTGCCCTGAACTCACTGTGCCAAAATAATGTCGCGATTTGGTTAAGAAAATTCTTAGAAAGATGCCTCTGCCCCAATTAAGGTGCTAACAAGACCAAACCGAAAGTGGATTTTATTGAACAGTAAATGTGAGGTAGAGAGAGAGATGGAAAGAGAAAAGGGGGGAAGAGCAAGGGAGTGACAGGGACAGAGACCTCCCCTGAAGCACGCCAAGTGTGACATTGTCCCCTGTGGGCGTGGCCTTCCCAGGGTGGGGGTTTTACACCTGACCCAGTTCTGGTAAGGGGGTTGGTGTTCACCCCCTGAGCAGGGATTACCCCACTGTTTCAGGCTGCAATGTAAGATGTAACCAAATGCATGTTTTCAATCACCATCTTCATCAACTGCTATAAACAGGTGGGGCAGTGTTCTTTATCTCTTCCATGACTCACCCCTGATAACACCCTCCAGGGGAGATATCTTCTGTGAATGGGCCATTGAGTGTCATTGCAGGACTGATAAAATTCCATCATCCCATTGTGGGATGCTCCACCCAGGGGGAGGATCCAAGCATTCCTACCAGGATATAAGCTGAGTCTTTCAACACCAGGAGCAGCTTGCCTACTGGATTCCCAGAGGACAAGAGCTCCATAACCATCACGGGACCTTCAGAGGAAGACCAGACCCTTCTACAGGATCACTGCTTCAACAGAATCACGTTCATCACTCCAACAGGACTGCAGCCACCATTTAATGGGGCTGCTGCCACCACCCTGACTAACAGCTTGTCAGATTATATCCTGACTCTGTCAGTTTAAGGCACTGTTTCTTGTTGTAGTGTGTTTGTTAAGTTTCTTTGTTTGCTCCCCTATTTTCTGTATTGCTCCCCCCCCCGTTTGATAATGGTTCTGCCCTCCCTGTTTTTCTCACCTGTCTATTATGTTGTTCCCATGGCAACTCCTGCCACTTGGGTTGTCAGTCCTTTTAGTTATATAATTCCTCCTCCCCCTAATACCCTTATATGTACATTTATTTCTCCTCCCTGGGCCCAGTCAATCACCCCCACTCCTTCTATTTTGCCAGAATCTTCTTCCCTAGGGGGGTTATGATTGGCTGTGGTCCCGGGGCCCCTCCCTTACTTTCTATTGATTGGGTGTTCCCTCATGCCCGTTATGTTAAGTTCATCCCTTCACCCTTCCCTATTGGTTCTGTGTAAACCCCTCCCTGAAACACCCACTCCCTTTATAACCTTGTTCCACCCTCCATTCCTGGTCTCTCCCTGGTTGTCGTCTTGGGCTTCATATTAAACCGGATTTGACCCCATCGAGAGTCTAGCTCCTTATTTCCCGTCGTGTGTGCAGCGAGACTAGTCCGCAGGTGAGCACAGCCCGAGGCCCTCAGACGCCGAGGGGTGCTCGCTTTGGATTGCAGCTGGGTGTCGGCCTACCCTCTGCTAGCCAGACACTGACCTCCCAGGCCAGATACACCTCGCCGCAGTTTCTGTATCATTGCAATTTTGGTTTAGACTCTCCCCCAGGTCTGCTTTCAAAGCAGTACAAAATTCAATGTGCTTATCCCTTGTTTTCCTCCCACAACAGAATTTCCCATCCCCAAACCTTCACCAGATGGAACACAAGGCTGCAAGGAAAATGAGGATCCCCCAGGACCCCCAGACAGGTGAGGAGAAAATCAGTGCCCTTTCCCCTTCTCTACCGCTCCATCTCCCAGCATGGCCCCCAGCTGCAGGACAACCCCGGTGCCAGTGACATCCTGCTGGGGATGCATTGAGGGGATCTCCTTCTCCTTCCCTCTGGCACGGAGGGAAATCACATCCTCTCCTTGTCCTTCTTCCCCCAGACAAGGAGCTGAGGAGGGAGGACAAATCCCTATGGCAGGACATGGTAGAAAAGGCCATTTTGAGCAGCTCCACGGTCTGGAATCCAGCAGGGAGGAAAAGCCTCTGAGGTAGAACAGGAGGAGGGGCTGCAAACCTCAGAGCCCCAGGGTGCTCTGAGGATGAAAGACCCACCCTGTGCCAGGAAGGTGGACAGAGCTTAAGCCAAAGCTCAGAGACAGTGGAGGAAAAATCTCCATGGTAGAACCTCATTGAAGATGTCATTTTGAGTGACTCCACAGTGCAGAATTCCAATGGGGAGGAAAATCCCCAGAGATCCTGCAGGAGGATGGGCTTCAAAGCCAGCCCAGGGTGGCTGAGGAGGAAAGACCCACTGTGAGCCAGGAAGGTGGACAGAGCTTCAGACAGAGTTTGGAGCTGGTGGTCCATGAGCAGATTCATGATGGGGAGAAGCCCTACAAGTTCTTGGAGTGTGGGAAAAGCTTCAGGCAGAGCAGCACCCTGATCAGCCACCAGGGGATCCACACCAGGGAATGGCCCTATGAGTATGGGGAATGTGGGAAGAGCTTCAGCTACAGATCCACCCTCATGACCCACCAATGCATCCACACCAGGGAGAGTCCCTATGAGTGTCCCCAGTGTCAGAAGAGTTTTCACATCAGGTCCCATCTCCTCAGCTACTAGCATATTCACACAGAGGAGAGGCCCTTTCCGCTGCCCTGACTGCGGGAAGAGTATCTAGCAAAACCTCCACCTCATCAGGCACCAGCGTATCCACACTGGGGAGAAGCCCTGTGAGTGTGGGGAATGTGAGATGAGCTTCAGCTGGAGCTTCAGCCTTAGCTGCCACCAGAGGATCCACACCAGGGAATGCCCTCCCTACAAGTATGGGGAATGTGAGAAGAGCTTTAGTCATAGGTCCCAGCTGATCATCCATCAAATGATGCACACTGGGGAGAGGCCCTATGAGTGTCCCGAGTGTCAGAAGAGGTTTCAGACCAGCTCCAATCTCCTCGGCCACCAGTGGATTCATACTGAGGAGAGGCCCTTCTGCTGCCCTGACTGTGGGAAGGGCTTCAAGGACAACTCCATCCCCGTCATCCACCGGCGCATCCACACTGGGGAGAGGCCCTATGAGTGTCCCCAGTTTGGGAAGAGTTTCTTTGGCAGCTCTGACTTGACCAGACACCAATGGAGGCACCGGTAAGGGAAGCCCTGGAAATGCTCCAACTGCCGAAGAGCTTCGTGCACCGCTCCAGCTTCATCCCCCATGGGAGGATTCACATTGGTCAGAGCCCTAGTGACCCACATTTCCTGTGATCCATGTTGGGAGGACACCTGGCTGGTTATCCTTTTGGTTTGGCCCTAATTTTCTTCTGATTTTTCTTTATCACTTAAAAACACCTGAAATATGACATAAAAGAAAGTAATTGATCAAGGATATCTAAAATCCTACTATTTAACAGGTGTTTGAGGTGGAATTTATGGTTTGGGAACATATTCTGGAAGATTTGTGTGTTCTTGGGGGATTTCAGGAAGTATTTTCCATATCCTTGCACTCCAGAATTCAAGATAAATTGGTTTGTCACCTCAATATTATTCAGTCCCACTGAAAACACCTCAATTTTACCCCAAAATGGCTCAATTCATGTGAAATTGCCTTGTTGCCACCTCAGAAAAACTAAGTCCCATGCCATATCTAGTTGATTCCACAATCTCCAGGGTGAGATGGTGTTGGAAGGAGATTGGGAGAAGTGAGATCGAAATTTGAGGGTGTGGGATCAGGATTGTGTAGGTCTGGGTGTGTGTGATCTATTTTGATAATAAATAAGACTTTTAGAACTATCAATTTCTGTCCCATTCATTTTCCATCAGTTCCAGTTCTGTTTTTCAGAGTGTCACCTTCTCAGCTGATTGTGTTTGTGTCCTCCTTTCTCTCCTGCCTTTCTTTGCCTGCTCTGTTTCTCTCTCAGTGTCTCCCTTAACCCAGGGCAACTCCCACCAAAAATCCTGCCCTGATTTACGTCCCAATCCATGAGCTACAAATACCGTGGGTGAAGTTATGGAGGTTGGCAGTGAAACGTCACTGTAAGATCTTGCTGCACTTGGCTTTTGGCTCCTTCTTAAGAGCTTTGCCTTTGAGGGCAGGAACATCTTTTCCTGTGTGGGAACTGGAATTCCAGCCCCTGGCAGTGTGTGCCATGGATCCCAGAGGGGCATTCCCAAGGCTCCTAGGGAGCTGCTCCTGCCGTGCCTCCCAAGGAGCTGTGCAGGGCCAGGGGACAAGGTCCAGCAGCTCTGTTGCTTCTGCAGTGCCACAAGGGCCCCTGGTTCCATGAGTTTCTGTACTGTCAACAGCAGTTCCTTGGTTCCCATGATGCCCTGCTGTGTCACCATGGATATTTGGTGTCATGAAGTTCTTCAGTGTCACAATGGCCTCCCTCACTCCATGAGCTTCCACAGTGTCAGAATGGCCTCCTTGGATGGGCAGTGTCACCATGGACCATTGGCCCCATGCAGCCGCGCTGGGTCCCCATGGACTCCTTGGTTCCATGAAGTTCTGGGGGTGTCTCCATGGTATCCTTGGATCCACAGTGTCACAATGGACAACTGGATCCACGTGGCCCTGCTGTGTCACCATGGCCCATTTGTTCCATGAGACCCCAGGGTCACAATTGACTCCTTGCTTCCATGTCACCCCCTCAGTGCAAAAAAGGGCCTCTTCGTTCCACAGGGAATGCAAAAGTTTTGTAGAACAAAGGAAAAATCTTTACACCTGGAAATATTTGTTTGCATTCAAGAGAGAGGTTAACAGTGAGGATGGCACCAGCAGCTTCTATCTGCAACGGAGATCCAGGGAAAGGACATGGACAGAGAATTCAGCTGCAAGACTCAGAGAATTCTGCTCCCAGAGATCATTTCTTCTGGATCACACTGTCCCTTGGAGAAAGGTGAGCAGGTGGCTCCTGAGTGGGGTTTATTGTTTAGGAAAGCTCAGGCTTTTCCATTCTTTCCTTCCCAACAAAAGAAGGAAAACTTCTCCTGGGCCTTTGTGCAGGTAGACCCCTGAGGAGAGCAGGTGGGACATGGTGCAATGGACTGGACATGGAGCTGCAGAGCTCAGGGGACAAGGTTCTGCTGCAGGGCACAGGGATGTCAGTCGCAGGTGGGCAATGTCAGTCATGATAAGGTTGGGGGTGAGGAGCAGCTTGTCCAAACAGGGTAAGCCCTCAAGAGGCTCATTCTTCTCTGTACTCAGACCTCCTATGGAGACATTCAGCATCAAGATCACCTGGGGAATGCTTCTATCAGCTCTTCTCTAAGCTGAAAAATGAAAATATTGCCTTGAGTAAACAAGAAAAGTCATGAGGTGCACTTTGAAATCTTCCTCGTTAACAGAACTCCAAACTGACTCCAGTCAGCTGCACAAGCCCTGGACACTTGGAAGACAACTGAAGGAAAAGAAAGAGCCCCCAAGGGCTTTCTGTATTTTGTTGAGCCCCATGGTGGATTTGTGGCCGAGTCCAGGACCCTCAGGTGCTGAGGGAAGGCTGAAGAAAATGCTCAAGGAGTTGGAAGCAAAACTCCAAGTCCCTTGGAACATCTCTGGGTCCCACTGAGGGCAGGGAGTGCCAAAGGCTCCCCAGGGACTGGTGAGAGCAGATCCTTGAGGCCAGGATTGCAGGCAGCCAAAGGCTCTGAGCAGGGAACTGCAATGCTGAGCAAGACCTGGGCTGGTTGGGGGAAGCAGAAAGGCCAAGCCCTGAGCCCAGCCTGAGACAGCAGGACCTGTCCCTCACGGGTGCCTCAGGGCTCTTGGTGGGCCAGGGGGATGTGAGGGGCAGCAAGGACGAATGTCACAAACCCGTATGACACTCCAGATCCTCAGGGAACCGAGGGCTGGTATGACACAGCAGGGCCTCTTGGAAACAAGAGGCCATTGTGAGCCTGCGGGGCTGGGACACCCCAGAACACTCAAATGCTGGGGGCAACCAAAGGCTCCTTTGCTTGACTTTGGTGCTCAAGAGAATCACCAACTAGATATTCTCAAGAGGTCCAAATGACACAGTTTTACTGGTAAAGTACAAAAATCTAAGAAACTTTGGGAAAAGATTCAATGTAACATCCAATTCAACATATAAAACCATAGCAGTAATTTCATTAACTTGGCCCATTTAACCTGGAAACCTTTAAACACTTCAGTTCTGGAGGTACCCAAAAATGTTCCATAGGAAAATGTTCCATAGGAAGAGCATTAGAAGGAGAGGAAAGAGAGAGACAGAAAGACAGAAGCTCTATAGAAGGACATGCGTGTGGCTCCCAACTCCTGGGGTTCCAGCATGGGTGAGACACAAACCCAGGAGAAGAACAGTTCATGCTAGGGGTTGACCTTGTGCTCTGTGTTTTTAAGCCCCTGGGCCTTTGTGGGGCTCCCCCCAGGTGGGATTTGTGATTGCTTGGGCAACCAGGGCTGGGTTAGCACTGTCCCCCACTGTGTGACTGAGTGACAGCTCATCCCAAGGTGTCTCGGGACATTGATCTCATCCAGCCTCTGACAGTGACCATGGTGACACTGGGGAACCTCACTGAACCAAGGGGCCCTTGTGACACAGTGGGGTCTCATGGAAATGAGGAGTCCATTGTGAATTGTAAGGAAGATTCATTACAGGCAATTTGATGGGTGAAGGTTTTGGTGTTAACATCTTTGAAATGGTCTTAATGTGTCCATTAACGTTATTACAGAGTCTAGACAGCTTGGCTCCTGAAACAGACATGTGGGTCTGCATGAGCTTGAGTTTATGAACTTTGGGGTAAAATGACAGGTTTGAGTTTATGAACTTTGGGGTAAAATTACAGGTTTGAGAGGGGAATATGTGACAGGTGGTTTGGGAAGGCTGAACCTTCCTAGTACCTCGGCCAATGGGGACAGGAATAGGGCAACCTGCAGCCAGGATTTTTGGAAAAAAGGAGGCTGCACCCTCTGAAACCTCGAGAGAGAAAACCCTGTGGGTGTGTGCCCTGGTAGACTCTTTCCCTTTATTGGAATAAAGTTGCAGGACTCCTCTGTCTCATTTATAGACACGGCTTTTCATAGTATGATTTTCCGTACATGACACTATGGAATGTCATGGAACCAAGGAGTTATTGCGACACATCGAGGCCTCATTGGAACAAAGAAACCATTGCTGACAGTACAGAAACTCATGGAACCAAGGGGCCATTGTGGTGTAAGAGTCTGTCAGAATTTTCCGTTATCTGCCTCACGACCGTCCTTGGGAGACCACTGAAGAGAAGAACCCCCCCGTCTATATCTGGCTCTGAAGGAGAAAAGTCACATGCCAAATGCCCTGAGACCAGAAAGCTCAGTGTTAAGCTATTGTTTTCACAAGTGCGTTTGCTGTAAGCTAAGAAGGCGGCACCGTGTCCTGTTGGGATCTTAGCTGCTAGAGAATGGAAAAGTACAAAGCTGTGGCTAATTCCAAGTTCTGCACCTGTGAGATAGCGGGTCCTTGGGCCTAGCTGTAGTAGGATAACAAATAGTGAAAAGAGACATGAGAACAGAGAGATGTAACCCCTAAGGAATGAGGAAGAGTTCATGGTATAGTTTAACCAATAGATTGCTTGGCTTACAGAATATTCATAAGCTTATTATTTGCTGTATAAGTGTTTGATGCTTTTTTCAATAAACTAGACCTGTGATGAACCACCTGGTGTCCTGGTCCCCCTCCTATGACAGTGCCCCATTTGCAACAACAGCAGCTTTGGAAGCTGTCCCATCTCTCGGCCTGGCTGGACTTCTCCTGAGTTTCAGGTGGTCTCCCACAGAAGACCCTCACTTGTTTTAACAACCACCGTGACAGACAGACTGAGATGTAAGAAGCTTCCACACCAAAGACTGAGACATGAAACTCCTAAAAGGCCCTTCTGCTCCTTCTGACTCTCATTTACTGCTGAGAACATAGACTACCTGTTACATCTATCAAGCTCATTTACTGCTGAGAACATAGACTACATGTTACATCTGTTCCCTATTGTATCTGTTTCCCCCCCCCCCTCACAATTTTCAATAATAAAAAACTCTGAGTTAGCTAGAGCCTTTGAGATCTCCCCAGCGTAGCAGGCGGACCCTTGGCTGGACTGGACCGAAGGACTTCGTCTCTGCATTGGTAGCTATATCCCCTATCTCTCTCTCTCTCTTCTTTCTCTTTATCTTTTGCTTTCTCTTAATCCCTCTATTGCATTTTTGCTGTGGTTATTTCAATAAAACTGCATTTGGTTTGATTATCACTGCAAATCCCCTTGTACCGTGTTAGTTTTTACACTCTGAGATCACTCCTACGAACCATCAGGTCATCTGTTCACTAGGACGGATCCTGACATGTGGCAATGCAGATCCAAGGACACCATGGAGACACTCTGGAACTTCATGGAATCAGAGACCATTGTGGCACCCTTGTGCCTCATGGAATTGAGGAGACCATTGTGAAACTCAGGGACCCTATGGAACCAAGGCTCAAGGATGAAGATGTGGGGCCATAGAACCAAGGAGCCATTGTGACACAGTGGGGCCACATGGAGCCAAAGGGACATGGTGACACCTCAGGGCTTTGTGGAACCAAGAAACCATTGTGACAATGCAAGACCTCATGGAAGCAAAGATCCATTTTGACTCTACAGAAGCAAGGAGAACATTGTAACAAGGAGAATATTTTCACACTAGAGGGACTCAGGGAACCAAGGAGACCATTGTGATACTGCGGGGCCCCATGGAATCCAGGGAGCATGAATGTCGACGGAAGGGAACCAGGACATCAGTTTGATCATCACAGGCTCGATTTTATTGATCAGTACGGCGGGTTAAATACAGTTAATAATGAGCTTCATACATATTGCAAAAGTTGAGCTCAGGATTGGTCAGCTTACATATCAGCACCTACGCCTACTTCTACATTCCTATGGTTCTACTTTTGATACTTTCTACATATTCTTAGGATATATTCAGGACTAATCTCAACTCCCTATCCTCATGTTGCAGCAAGGTCACTGCTGACTCTTCCTTTCAGCTTGCTGACTGCTGACTTTTCTCCTTCAGCTTAACCAGTGGCATTATATCAGTGTGGCCTTTCTCAGCTAACCAATTATTAATAATGCTCTCCACATTTCCCCCGTTTTCTTCTTGTGCAAGGAGATTAGTTTGCCATGTTTTTGCTATTGTACGGCTGACCATGTTTTGAATACAGTTAAAGATACAAGGCAAAATAAGCAAAAACAGTAAAATTACACCCAGCAGTCCTATAGCATAGATCACAAGGTTCCTCAGCCACGGTCCGAGTCCCAAGCCTTTAAGCCATTCGTCAATTCCTAAACCGTCTTCTTCCTTAAGTTTGTGAAGTCCCTGTTGTAATTCTTTTATCTTAGTGTGAATGGACGCTGAATGATCAGACAGATTCATGCAACACATTCCCTCAAACTCTTCGCATCCATGCCCTTGTGCTAAGAGCAAAATATCTACAGCAGCTCTATTTTGCAAAACAGCATGGTTAACACTTTGCACATCTGCAGTTAACATGTCTAGAATTTGTGATGTCTTGTTCAGCTCATCCCTTGCCCAGCATCCTAATTGTTTTGCCAAATTCATGGCTTTATTGGCAGATCCTCCTGGTAAGATAGTTGAAACCACCACCTGTTTGAATGTGCCCCAAAACCGTGGATCTCCTATCTTGCTGCAGTCTAAGTCATGTATGCTACGTTTTCTCCTGTTTGAATTTTGACTCAACTGCATTAGCAAGGACACATTAGGATGAAACAGTGACAAATTTCCCAAAAAACAGGGTCCACCCTGTGGTTTAGCTGGTATACCATTCCATGCCCTGTCTCCACAAATCAAAAATATTCCTGTGGGTAATTTCATTGGTGCTGTGATATTTGTGCCGTTACATTGACTGTAATGCTGTGGAGAGAATTCACTCACATTCAGGGATGAATCTAGGGTGGCCCGTGTTTCTTTAGGTTGGTTTAAATTCTGAGCACCCGAAAGTTTGAAGCTAAACCATCCACCAGCTGTAGTGTTAGATATGCTGGCATTTGTACTTCCAAAATATCCAATTCTTCAGGAGGAGAATGCAAAGAGGTGTTAAGTGATTGGATTAGTAAGCATTGACGATAGCCATCACTCTGACCTGCAGTATACCCTTGTTGCACCGGCAATGTGATGTTTGACATGTTAGACATACATAAGGTTTGATTGTTTATCAAACTACAAAATTCTCCAGGAGACCACACCGGAAGTCCCACCAGGCATGTTCGAAATGGGTTAGTGACTCCTTCAAGACTAAGACAAAGTGATGATTGGTTAGTTTGATTAGCAAGTGTTACCCATAAATTTTCCCTTGGTTGACTAAAGTGTGTTACTCCTACTGCTTCACTTGCTACAGCATTGAGCAGTATTACAAAAACAAACCTCATTTTTCTTTCTGCTTGCTTTGCTTCTCCTTTTCTTCCTTCTGCTTACGTTGTTTTTCCTTTCTTTGCTGTCTTTTCCCTGGTTTGCTAGATTGTCTATTGTAAGGCTGAGTCAATTCTTGAATATACTGATCTAATTCTAAATCAGCATCCTTGCTCACAAGTATAGCACGAGGTAAGTTTGAAGGCAAATCAGCTTTACAGCGAGCTGCTATGATGCGTGAGGCTTTATTAATTTCAAATATTCTAAGGTTTTCCTGCAACTTCCACCTAAGATATGCTATAACCACTTGTTCTGCACTCTCAAAGAGCTGTAATCCTGTCCGTCCTGGCAGGCCAGTACTTTGTTCAAGAGCTCTAACCCAGATATGATTTCGAATCCACTTTCCAAAACAAGATGTACACCATAAATATCCCAATGACTTCTGTGAATACCAATAAACCTGATTACAATCTGCACAATGCAAAGCTACCCATGCATAGCATTTATCTTTATCCTTTTTGCAAATATAACAAGGAAGCGAATGTAAGTAAGGACCAGTATAAAATTGTGTATCTTCAACCCAATGCAACCAATTCAATGGTGGTGATTGCAAAGCCTCTTCAGCCTTTTTACTATATGAGGCTAACAGCTCAAGGTCTTTCTTTAACACAAGGTGTATCTTATTTCGTAATCGTAGTTCTTGTTCGTTATCCTCCTCAACAACTATATCCTCCCGAGGGTCCCACAACAGTAAAATTGTTCTAATCATAGAAAATTAATTAGCAATCACTGATACCCCTATTCAAATGAGACCGTTCCCTTTTTGCCTTCTTTTTCTTATCTGTCTTCAATCTTGCTGCTCCTAATTTCACTGGTCCTGCCACTTTCAAACTTAATTTTTGCAACTTATCAATGCAGCAATCTAATGCTCTATCAGGATCCCCTTGGAAGGGTCCTACAACTGAATGCTATGTTAAAGGCACTAATTTCCTACACCTTATAGAAACTATACGTGATTTACTTTGAACCTTAATTCTATTTACAATACATTGTATTTCCCATCGATAATAAGCAAGAACCTTCTGTTCAGGAGACTCATAAAGATTTAAAGCTATATATGCGTTTTGCCCCGTTTGTCTCCTTAATTCATCTTGCCAGCTTTTTCCCCACATATGCTCGTGTTCACAAGTATGACACCACAAATCCCGTAATAATGATTGTTCTATCCAAAAAGTTCTTTTACAACCCCCACAACGTAGAGCTATCCAGGCAGCACAATGTGAATTGTGACAGTCAAGGCAATGTAGTTTCGCTGGATCTGTTAAGTGAAAAGTTGATAATGAGTCAATGAAACCAATCAACTCCTGGACCGTCCGGTAGTGATGTGTCAGTGCTCTGTCCACCGCTTCCGAGTACCCCTTCAATTGTAACAGTAGTGGTCGTAGGACTAGAAGCAGTTTCTTCCCCAGCCGCTCCTTGTCCTCCTCTGTAAGGCGATCCACCAGAGGCTGCATCAAAAACAGGTTTAGTCCACTTAGCAGGCACCCACAAAGGCCCTGTAGGTGAGGAAACACAAAGATACCCCCGACCCCAATATAATACTTCTGCAGGTTTTTCCCATAATCCTGTACTTGGGTTCTTATACTTAACCCAGACCTCTGTTTCCTTAGTATTTTCCTGACCTGACCTCGGATGATGTTTCATTGCAGGGGGGGTATCATCTTCCCCAAAAATGCATAAATGATTAATCACATACAAAACCTTAGCCAGACATGCTTGTGGGTCTGTCAAATCTTGATGTTTTTCAATATACTGCTTAAGGGTACCATTTGCTCTTTCCCGTAAAGCTTTCCTTAACTGTATCAGTAACTCATACAATCGTTTATTATTCACTTTCTTAATTGCTGCTTCCTCTATTCGTTTGACTACTCCTGCAACATACATAGAGTCTGTGACCACATTTAAAGGCTCCTGTAAGTTGGACACCGCCCATACTACTGCTAACAATTCCAAAGTTTGTAAGCTATCTGCAGGGTCTGCTGTGAGGAGTTGATGCTTCCATTGTCCTTTTTCTTGCCAGGTAACAGCAGCACGCCTTGATTTCTTTCCTGCATCTGTAAAAACTGTAATAGCTCCTTCTATGGGGTTTTCTTCTCTTAAAGGTCGAGTAATCCAGTTCCATTCTGTCATCCATTGCAAAACTCTAGGCACTAATTTACTAGTCTCTACTTTAGCAGATGACATCAATAATGCTTCTTGTAAATTCTTTGAATTTATCAAGTACCAGTCCAAGGTTTCTTTTTCCATAGGTAATCTAATAGTAGCAGGTTCTCTACCATCCACTTCAAGAATTCTGAGACGCCCCTTTTTGATTAATGCAGCCAATTGTTCAGTTTTTGAAGATATTGTTTTCTTTTGCTGTAGTGGTGGTGATAACCATTCCAATACCCGTATCTCCCCTGTTTTCTTTTGCAACTGAGAGAGAGCACCAAGCAAGTGGCAAGGGCTATTCCAAAAAGTAAGGTCAATGGGGTGGTCGAGTTGTCGATGAGGCACATACCCTTGCTGTACACAGTTACTAATTTGCTGCAAGGCAAGACGATGCTCCTTTGTCAGGTGTACAAGAGTAGTAGGGTCCACACCTTTTAACAAAGGCCGTAGGGCTTCTAGTAAATGATTTGGTATTCCCACAATAGGCTTCAGCCACTGTAAGTCTCCCAGCAACTTCTGTGCATCATGTAGAGTTTTAATGTCCAATTGTAATTCCAATTTTTGTGGTATCACTATTTGATCCATCAAAGTCCATCCCAAATATTTCCAGGGCTTTGTAGTCTGAAATTTCTCTGCAGCAATAACAAGTGAATATGCAGCAAGAGTATTTATAATGGTGTTAATCTGTAAAGAGGAGAATGGCTGTTGCTGTGCAAACAAAATATCGTCCATGTAATGATATATTATAGTTGCTGGCCATTTACGACGTAGTGGCTGTAATGCTGCATCAACATAAAGCTGACATAAAGTGGGGGAGTTGCGCATGCCCTGCGGAAGAGATGTCCATTCAAATCTTTTATCTGGTTCCCCACGATTTATTGCTGGTAAAGTAAAAGCAAATCTCTTCATGTCATCAGGATGCAGGCCAATAGTGAAAAAACAATCCTTTAGGTCAATAATTAAAAGTGGCCAGTGTTCTGGAATCATAGCTGGATTTGGAAGACCAGGCTGTAAGGCCCCCATTGGTTCCATTTGGTCATTTACAGCCCTCAAATCATGTATCAAATGATATTTCCCTGATTTCTTTTTGATTACAAAAATAGGTGTATTCCAAGGGCTTGTGGATAGTCGAAGGTGTCCCTTTGTATATTGTTCCTGTACCAATTCATGGGCATGCATAAGACTCTCCCCTTTTAATGGCCATTGCTTAACCATCACCGGTGTATCCGTTTTCCAGGTGAGTGGAATGGGGAAAGTCCAAGCAATGGCAATTACCCCAAAGGGTGCTGATTAGTTAACACCACTCCCAATTGTGTTAAAATGTCCCTTCCAATTAAGCAGGAAACTGTAGGAGGCAGTTGAACAATTGAAAACACAGCAGATATTTGTTGATTCTCAATGCACACAGACAAAGACGGCGACCTGCTTGCCAATGTAAATCCTCCCACTCCTGTGAGCATGTTTGATGAGGGAAATAGAGGCCAATGTTGTGGCCAGGCTTTTGGAGAAATGATGCTAGTATCTGCTCCTGTATCCAATAATCCATAAAGGGTTATGCTTTGATGCCCATAGGTAATTTCAACCTTTTGTTTTGGTCTATTTTGTAAATCCACAGTTAAAAGTGTAACACCAGTAGAGCCAAAACCTTTTTCATCCCGTGCTTGACCAGTAAATGATTGTATTCCTGATGTCATTTGTGACAGTGGTACCAATTCTGCAATGCGTTGTCCTTTTGTAATTTTAATCGGAGGATAAAGGGTGTAAGCCATAATTTGTATTTCCCCTGTAAAGTCTGCATCGATAACACCAGGCAAAACAAATAATCCCAACATAGTTATAGAGGAATGTCCCAGCAATAATGCTCCACATGTTTGTCCATTTAATATAAGAGGACCCTTTACTCCAGTGGGTATCCTCTCAGGCCGGTTCGTCATTAGTGTGACGTCTACTGCTGATGATAAGTCCAAGCCGAGGCTCCCGGTTGTTGCGGGTTGCAGACAGGAGGTAGCAGCGATGTCACGGCAGCAGCTGGTGTCTCCGATGTCACGGCAGTAACTTGTGTCTGTCCCTCATTGCCGCATCGGTAGCACTTGATGAATGGTCTCCAGCCTCTTTACGTGACTGCCAGTGAGCCGCTTTGGAGAGGAGCAAGAGCAGCTAACACCTGATTTTGAGTAGACTATGCTTTTGCAACCCTAATCCTAATTCCTTTAAGGCTTCTGCTATAAATGCCTGTGAAGCTATTGGCATTAATGCCATTCACTCTAATGCTTCCTCAATAGTCCAGTTTGCCCCTAAAGTAGCTAACACTCTTTGGGTTGCTGGATTGCTATTTTGCAAAGCACACCTGCTTCAATAGCGCCCTGCAACACCAGCCCGATCTATAGCAGTAGCTGTTCTATCGATAAAATTTCCAAATGATTCTTCCCTTCCTTGCTTAATACCCATATAAGCCGGTAACCCTCCTGGCTCTTTAACCATATCTATTGCAGCACGCACCAACCTCATAGACTCTCTAAGTTTATCAGCTCCCGATATCATCTGTGCCTCTGTACGCAAATATGCCCCTAAGCCCATCAGCTCCTCTACTGTCACCCCATGTAATGGGTCTCCCTGGGCTCGTTGTACAGCAACCGATTCATTTACCAACGCGTGCCAATGGGCATTAAATAATAACTGCTGATGCTGAGTGAATATCAATCGAACTATTCCTCTTAAATCATTAGGACATAAAACCTGAGTATTAAAAAGATAATCTAACATTTGCTTAACAGGTTCACTTTTTACTCCAAACTGACTAACCATAGAATGTAGCTGAGTTAACAGCTTCCAATCTAAGGGAGTATATTCTGCTATATTATGCGTAAGGTTCCCCTGTGCATCATACTGTGGTGTGTATGTAACTGGACATGCAAGACTAGAAGCTACTTCCACCGCCTCGCCATCCCCCATTTGCATTACTTCTTTCGCCAAAGCAGCCCAAGCTTCCCTCCTCTGTTTAGCCATCTCCCCCCATGGATCACGGTGTGCCCCTGGGATGGGATCTGGCCCTTTAAGGGTGCTATGCTGCTGGCGCTTCGGTACAGACACCGAGTTTTCGCTTGGGGGGGGCAGTGAAGCAGAGGCTGGCTCGCGCGGGGGAAACAGCCCCCCCGCTGGAGCTGACAGTGAAACCGGAGCCGACTCAAGCGGAGCCAGCCTGCAGGGGGCAATCCGCCCCCCCTCTGGAGCCGGCTCGGGCAGGGGAGGTGACCCCCCCACCGAAGCTGTAACCTGAGCCGGCTCACTGAGAGGTAGCAGCGGAGGCAAGGCTGGCGGCGGAGGCGAAGCTGGCTTGCTCCTACCCCCACCATCCGACCCGCCTGAAGCTGGTGGCGGAGGCAAGGCTGCCTTGCTCTTACCCCCACCATCCGACTCGCCCTCCCCCTCTGACAGGAAAGGTGCAGATAGTTCCACTGTGCCTATCGGAAAATCCTCCACACCACTTTGCTGGGGACTCTTAGGCATAAGTACCTTAGTTACAGAAGGTGCCAGGGGATCATCTTCACGACCATACCCTATATTCCTCTTATGAGCTTCTGTTGCCCTTTCTACTGCTTTTCTCTCAGAGACCTGCTGAAGTAACGTGTTATACACCACCCACCATAACTTCCCGAATTTCTTTGCTGACTTATCATCGTCTAGTACTGTATCCCACAATATTTCCCCAAACTTTCTCCACTCTGATAACTCATGAACTGTATGAGGATTAGAAAAGATACCCTTAGCATGGCCATAGGCTAATAACCCTGGTAACTCCTTTTTTAAATCTATCCCTTTTATCCCACGCCGCTCTAAATAGGCAGTAAATAAATCATATGCCGCTTGCCTATCCATACCTATTAATCAGCGCGTGCTGTTGCAGCTCTCCAGGCTCCTGCGACACGTATTGGCTTAAGTCACCGTTGTGAACCTTAAGGGTGCTTCAAATTCCGGCACCGTCCCGGCTGCTGGGACCCAAACCCAACTTCCGGACCATGGCGTAATCCCTTTTTCTTTTAATCCGAGAAAAAGGGCAGAGATTCGGTTATGCCCGCATTCTCCACCATTTGTCGACGGAAGGGAACCAGGACATCAGTTTGATCATCACAGGCTCGATTTTATTGATCAGTACGGCGGGTTAAATACAGTTAATAATGAGCTTCATACATATTGCAAAAGTTGAGCTCAGGATTGGTCAGTTTACATATCAGCACCTACGCCTACTTCTACATTCCTATGGTTCTACTTTTGATACTTTCTACATATTCTTAGGATATATTCAGGACTAATCTCAACTCCCTATCCTCATGTTGCAGCAAGGTCACTGCTGACTCTTCCTTTCAGCTTGCTGACTGCTGACTTTTCTCCTTCAGCTTAACCAGTGGCATTATATCAGTGTGGCCTTTCTCAGCTAACCAATTATTAATAATGCTCCCCACACATGAAACAGGTCTTGACTGTTTGATTGGCTTGGCCTTCTGGGGGCCATCTGACAGGTCTGGCTGACCTTGGCATGTCAAGGGGTGCTTCTCATTAACCCCTGAAGTACTGGGGCTCTGGGCTCTCCTTCCTATGGAAAGAACTGTCCCTCTTTCCAAGTGTCCATTGCCAAAATTGGGATTCTTTCTCCTGTTTTCCTTATATGCAAAGATTGTTCCCAGATGAAATCTGCCAGAACAGACAGATCTTTCTGGCTTGACCACCCTGAGTCCACCTCTCATCTGCCTTTGAAACACTGGGGCCATGTGGTTTTCTTTCCTATGGGAGAAAAGTACTTTTCATGTCCAGGTCCCCATGGCCAATGCCGGGAACCCACCTCTAGAATTCCCTATATCCAAGCATATATCCCAGAAAAAACCTGCTAGAAGATAAAAATCTGGCTTGCCTTGGCTTCCTGAGGGCTGTCTCTCATCTGCCTTTGAAACACTGGGGCTCTGGGCTTTCCTAAAGAAAAGAACTCTCCTTTCTGGCCAGGCACCCACAACAAAAACTGAAACTCCACCTCCAAAATTCCCTATATCCAAGGATTTGCCCTAGATGAAAAATGTCAGGAGGTGTCTGGCTCTCTTGGCCCATGTGTGGCCACCTCTCATCTTCTTCCAAAAATCTTGGGCTTCGCACTTTTCTTTCCTCTGGAAAAGCCATCCACCTTGACCTGGTGTTCATGGTTGAAACTGGGATTCCACCTCCAAAACGCCATCCATCCAAGGATTGCTCCCAGGTGAAAGCTGCCGGGACAGACAGGTTGCCCTTGGCCTCTTGGGGGCTGCCTCTCACCTGCTTTTGAAACACTGGGGCTCGGTGCTTTCCTTCCAATGGAAAAGAACCATCCTTTTCATCAGCATGTCCAGGGCTGAAATTGAAACTCAGCCCCCCAAATTCTGTATATCCAAGGATTTCTTGGTGACAAAAGCTGCCTAGAAAACAGGTCTGGCTGGCTTGGCTACCTGGGAGCCACCTGTCTACTCTTCTGTCTTTGAAACATTTGGGCTCTGTTCTTCTCATCTTCTAATCCTTCTCACCTAAGCAAAAATGGCCAAATGTAGGTTCCACCTGCAAAATTCCATATATCCAAGGGTTGGTTTCAGACAAAAGCTACGAGAGGTCTGGCTGGCCTTGGCCTCTGATTGCCACCTTTCATCTGCCCCTGAAACACTGGTGTTCCATGCTTTCCTTCCGATGGAAAAGAATCATCCTTCCCCTCCAGGCATGCATGGCCAAAATTAATATTCTGCCTCTAAAATTCCAAATATCTGGAGATTGCTTTTTACCAAAAAGCATATTTGCTACCAAGCCCCAGGACTGACTGTCAGGGGCTTCTCCGAGTCAGGTCTCTTATGAAGCTGCAAGCATTTAACTGGCCAAATGTGGAGGGGGTATGGAGCTCAGACCAACGAGAATATCCACACTGGTCTATCAAATGTTCTATATAAAGGGTAGCCTGGAAAATAAACTTCCTCTGTGCTACAAGATCATTGGGGATGAGTTGTCTGGGTCTCCTTGCCCCTCACACCCCGTACATGACCTAACAATTACTCCCAGATGAAATCTGCTAGCACTGTCCAATATGTCTGCCCTTGACCTCTGGTGACTGCCTCTCACCTGACCCTGGAACGTGAGGGCTCGGTTGTTTCCTTCCTGTGGAGACCATTGTGACACTCTGGGGCCTCGTGGCACCAAGGCCATCCCTGTGGCACTGCTGGGCCGCATGGTTCCAAGGGCCCAGTGTGAAGCAGCAGGGCTTTGTGGAACCAAGAGGCCATTGTTGCATTTCAGGGCCTCATGGAGCAAAAGGGCCGTTGTGATCCTGTAGGGCACCGTGGATCCATGGAGAGCATTGTGGCATTGCAAGGCCCCATGGAATCATGGAGACCATTGTGACACTGTGGGGCCCCATGGAACCAAAGGGCCACTGTGACCCTGCAGGGCCTCATGGAAGCACTGAGCCATTGTGACACTGTAGAAACAAGGAGAACATTGCGATACTGCAGGGCCTCCTGGAACCAAGGGGAGATTGAACAGATCTGGCCAGTTTGGCCTCCCAGGGGCCACCTGACAGGTCCAGCTGATCTTGGAATGCTGGGGGCTGCCTCTCATCAGCCCCTGGAGAGCTGGGGCTCTGTGCTTTCCTTCCGATGGAAAAGAACCATCTGTCTTCCCAGGTTCTCACAGCCAAAATGGATACTCCCTCTAAAAAACTCCTATATGCAAGGGTTCTCCCCAACAAAAGCTGCCAGGACAGAGAGCTCTGGCTGGCCTTGGCCTCTGCTGGTCACTTCATCTCAAGGAAGCCCTGAGGAAAGTACTGGAATAGTTTTGACTACTGTAAAATCAATGGGTCTCTCATCCTCTGAAAAACTCAGATGCTGTTCTGATCGTATGTGCCTTTTTTTCCTCAGTGTGTATTATACATGAAATAATTTTTTCAGCTCCAAGTACTATTCTTCTAACTCTACCAGTGTTATCTGACACAAAACACCTCCTCTACATATGGATCCAAGTCACCTCTACAAGCAAACACAAGAAAGAATCCCGCAGGAATTATTTGTCCCTGCTCCCATCTCCTCTGGAGCTGGAGGTGCAGCCCCAGCACTTGGCAGGGCTCAAGGGCTCACAAGCTCAGCTCTCACCCAGAGAAGTTGCAGACCCTGGGCTGCTCTTCTTGGCCCCAGCACGCTCAGTCAGGCTGAGATGGAAACTGATGGTTTTTGAGCCAGGCTCTCTGAGCCCAGCCCAGCTCCCTGCAAGCTCTGCCAGCTGCCCTGAGCTCTGGGCAGCACCAAGAGCCTCTCCCCAGCCCAGCCTAGCCAGCTCTGGCCCCACAGCTCTGCTCAGGCCAGGCTGCTCTGGGCACTGCCCCACGGCCTCAGCCCCTGGCAAGGGCACAGCAGCAGCTGCAGCTGCCACAGGACTCAGCCCCAGCCATGGGGAAGGTGCTTGGCCAAGGCCAAAGGAGGCTCCCTGGCTGCCCTGCTCCCCTCGGGCTGAGGTGCTGAGAGCTCTGCAGCCCCTCCTGCCATCCCATCTGCCCAGGGCAGCACCAGAGCCCCGGTCTTGGGGCCTTCAAGAGCTGCTCCTGCTCCAGGCCCAGGGCCCATGCCAAAACTGGGGCAGCCACAAAGCTCTACCCATTTTTGTTCATTGCTGCTTGGATGGGGATAGATCCTCAGCCCCTTGGAGATTGGTGAGGAATTTTACTTTTCCAGAGGCCTCATCTTTCTTGAGCTCTTCAGTTGAGAAATTCAGTGACAAAGGCTCATAAACATTTGTTCAAAACACTCAAACATGACAAGCCCATGGGAATAATTCAAGTCTTTGATTCTTCTGTAGTTAATCAGGCAGATTTCAGAAGTGTATTGAAAGTGAATCTACTATATTGAAAACAATGAAAGGAGAATTGTTTTGTCCTGTTTAGTTTTATTTTCCCCTTTTAAAATTGCTATCAGCAATCCCCAGTTGATATTGATCCCCAGCACCTCCTCATGCAGTCTGAACAGATATGAAAATCAAGACCCTTCATGGCTGACAATCAGTCACACTTTGTCCCTACCCCCACCCCAGCATTTCCCCCATCCAATCCCGGGCACTCAGACCAGCTGAGTGGAGTCACATCCAGGGGTGTCCCCAGGGCTCGGGATTGGGGCCAGGTCAGTGAAATCCCTTTATTGCTGATCTGGATGAGGCCATCCAGGGCACCCTCAGCCAGTTCCCAGGTGAGCCCAAGCTGGGTGGCAGTGTGGCTGTGCTGGAGGGCAGGAAGCTCTGCAGAGGGATCTGGCCAGGCTGGAGCCATGGGCCCAGGATAATGGGATGAGGTTCACCAAGGCCAAGGGCCTGGTCCTGCCCTGGGCTCACAACCACCCCAAATCCCTGGCTGTGCCCTGCCCCTGAACCACACAGCCTGTCCTGTTTCCTTCATCCCTGCACTGCCAGGGACTCTCTGGGACAAGGGATCTCTGCTCTGGGGATGGAGGGAGGTGCAGGTGCCACCACTGGAGTGGGAACCAGAACTCATCAGTTTTGTGCCCTTTGGGGGTCAGGAACTGGTGGGACTCAGAGGCACAGGAAGTTTCTCTTCATGGCCAACAGACCACAGTTGAACAGGACACAATTCAATAACAACCACGCTCTTCCCTGAGCTATGTGCAACGTCCCAGCAGCATCTGACATCTCCACCATTCACAAGTGATTTCCATACTAAAATTATTTTTAGAAAAATATGGTTCTGTGATAAACACTGTGATGTTCTTGTATCAGGATGCCCATCCTGGACTGGGGGTAAAGCAGCCTGAATAATTCCTGATTTGCAAAGCTGTCAGTGGTGGATGGATAAGGGAGTCAAGCTGCTTTTAGAGTTGAGGAAATGCTGAAACCAGCCTGACTCATTTCATCTCCTCCTGTTCTGGCTGATCTCTCCTCTTTCCCCTTCCACCCATCGGCTTTTGTCTGCCCCCAGCCCCCTGTGAAGAGGCTGGCTCTGTGTTCTCCATCCCCTCCAGCACTGCCAGGCTGGCATGAGGAGCCCCTCAGCCTTCCCTGCTCCAGGTTGGACAAGCCCAGCTCCCTCAGCCTCTGCTCACAGCCAAGGGCTCCAGCCCCATCTTGGAGGCCCTTCCTGATAGTGGAACCCTGGAAAAAGTTAAAGATAGAATCTAAAATGTTAGGCTTTGTTCTTTCCCAGATCAACTGCACCTGCATAAGCAGTATGATAAATTATATAATTGTTAGATGTGATGATTGTTTAGTAATTAAATGTAATTATTATATAACCATAAGAAGAATAGTGAGAAACTATGTTGGAAATTCAGAGAGGGGCTAAATTGATGTATACAATAGAACAATATAAGTTTAATAATTAACATGAAAGTTATGTAACGATAGAGTATAAAACATGATCATTTCGGATGTATGGTCGGAGTCAGATTTGGGTTGAATATACCCCGATTCCTAGAGCTCTTAATAAAAAGCACCGCATATAATCGCTCCGTGATTATGTGTTTTTGAATGCTAACATTTTGGCGACCCGAAGATGGGACCCTTGTGAGTGCTGCTGAGCGAGTTCGCGACTCGATCACGCTCCAGCCGGCACCGAGGGATTCTCGGGGAGCCCATCGGCCACGACCACTTCCGCCACTCACAAACATCCCCGGGAGAAAGGTAAGGTGCTTTTTACTTTGGTTTGGGTGCCTGCCAATAAGACTCAGCGAAAACTACGCTTGGTTGGGCTAAAGGAATTCCTTTTGGTGTAAGCCTAGGCGCCGTTCCGTAAGACAATCACAAAAGCGTTGCAGGTTCGGCATTTGTGGTATTTTTGAAATGGAGAAACTTAAAGGGATTTCGGGCAGTAACACTCCTATCCCGCAAAATTCTCCTCTGGGGTGCTTATTAGCACATTGGAAACAAGGTAACTTTGGAGAAGGATTACGTAAAACTAAGTTGATTGATTATTGTAATTCATGGTGGCCAGAATATGCCTTGGAGAATGGTGAAAAATGGTCAAAATACAGTACTCTGCAATATAACACTATTTCGCAGTTAATGTCGTTTTGTAAACAAGAAGGAAAATGGGATGAAGTCCCATATGTTGATTTGTTTTTCTACTTACGGGGAAAGCCAGAATGGCAGAATGAATGTGGATTATTAATGGTTAAAACATCTTCAAAGTGTGGGGTTTGTGAGGAATGTTGTTTAGAACACTTGGCGTTAAGAGAAAGCTTGAATAGAGAAAATTATACAGATATTGATTTACAAGTAGCTCCAATAGGAACAAGAGAACCTAACCCTATCCCACCTGTTTCATCTGTCCCTATCCCACTACCTGCTCCTCACCTCCTCACCCACCTACCCCTGAACCTGTTTCATCTAGTACATCTTTCCCTCTTTATCCTCCTCTCCCATCATCACCCGATCCCTCTTCCTCGGAAGATGAGCAAAACCTAACTGTGATAGAAAGGGGAAAGAGGTATGCAAGTGAAAAAGATAGCAATGGTAATGAATCAGTGACCCCAATAGCTCATAGAACCCGGGGTTGGGCAAAGCTCGCTCCAGTTGTGCATAGAGATGGCATAAGGAAACAAAAATGGACTGTGATTGCCCCCTTGCGACAAGGTGTCGGAGTGGAAGGGCCTGTATTTGTAACAGTGCCTTTTTCCCTGGCAGACTTAGTAATTTGGAAACAGTCAGCCGGAACTTATAGAGAAAATCCTGATAAAGTGGCACATGTAGTAAAAATGGTTATGAAAACGCAAAATCCTTACTGGGATGACATACACGTGATATTAGATACTCTGATGGATTCTACTGAAAAAGAAGCTAGTAGAAGGCAGCAGCAGAATCTTATGGCAGTAATACAGGGGAGAGGAAACCCAAATTTCAAGGGGCGTAACAGGAATGGTCGGGGTAGGAGACCAGTTACCCAGGGGTTAAGCCTGAATCAATGTGCATATTGTAAGCAGGAGGGGCATTGGAAGTAAAATTGCCCAAGTTTGAATAACCAGTTTAACCAGGGCAATCAGTTCCAGCAGGCTACAAAGGAGATGGTCCTGGGGGAGTATACCAGCTGACTAGACGTAGAACCGGTAGAACAAGTTAAGGAACCTGTTGTAAATATACAGTTAGGGCATAAAGAGGTCAGATTTCTAATAGATACGGGAGCTACCTTTTCTGTATTGAATGATTTGCAAGGACAAATTGGGGACAAGGAAATGACAATAGTCGGCGCTACAGGGAAAGAGGAAAAACGGCCTTTCCTGCAACCCCTAAATTTGTGTTTTGGAAATAAGGTCATGACACATGAGTTCTTGTATGTACCTGAGTGTCCAATTCCGCTTTTAGGGAGAGATTTGCTAGCAAAACTTGATGCGGTAATAACCTTTGAAAATGGAGAGCTTATAATGAAAATACCTGAATCGAAGATGGGACAGATATTAATGATCAAAGAAAAACCTGTCCCCTCTATCCCTAGGGAGGTAGAAGATGCAGTGATTCCCTCTGTATGGGAGACGGATATACCAGGGAAATCTAAATTGGCACAACCAGTGCATGTAGAGTTAAAAGAAGGGGCAAGGGCTGTACAAGTCAAACAATATCCCATAAAACCAGAAGCACGGCAAGGAATAGTAAAGATTATTGAGAAATTCCTGAAATACCAAATTTTAGAAGAATGTGAATCAGAATTTAATACACCAATATTTCCAGTAAAGAAGCCAAATGGTGAATATAGATTAGTGCAGGATTTGAGAGCAATAAATAAAATAACAAAGGACATTTATCCAGTGGTAACAAATCCTTATACATTGCTAGCATCCGTAAAGGAGATATATAAATGGTTTACCGTAATTGATTTAAAAGATGCCTTTTTCTGCATCCCCCTTGACAAAGAAAGTAGGAAACTATTTGCCTTTGAGTGGGAAAACCCAGGGAATGGAAGAAAGACCCAGCTCACCTGGACACGATTGCCACAAGGCTACAAGAACTCGCCGACCCTATTCGGAAACCAACTGGCAAAGGAACTGGAAATTTGGACTGAAAATGGGCAAGTACCAAGAGATCAATACTTATTGTTGCAGTATGTTGATGATATACTAATAGCTACAGAAGAAAGAACAACCTGTATAAAGGTAACCATTGAGATTTTAAATTCACTGGGGATGGGAGGCTATAAAGTATCCAGAGGAAAGGCACAAATCGCACAACAGACTGTGATTTACCTGGGATGTGAAATTTCACAAGGGCAACGAAAACTAGGTACTAATCGTATCCAAGCTATTTGTGCTATTCCAGAGCCCCAGAATTTACATGAGCTGCGAATCTTCCTCGGGATGGCAGGATGTTGTCGCCTGTGGATCATGGAGTATGGACTGATTGCAAAACCCCTGTATGAAGCTCAGAAGACGCAGCCATTCACCTGGGGCAAACCACAGAAAGAAGCCTTCCTAAAATTAAAGGAAGCACTGACAACTGCTCCAGCATTAAGGTTACCTGATCTGTCTAAAGATTTTCAGCTGTTGGTACATGAAAGGCTGCGCCTAGCACTAGGAGTCCTGACTCAACGTCTGGGAAGCTGGAAAAGGCCGGTGGGCTACTTTTCCAAACAACTTGACAACATAAGTGCCGGGTGGCCCCCATGTCTGCAGGCAGTCGCAGCTACTGTGATCCTGATACAAGAAGCCAGGAAACTTACTATGGGAAGGCACATAGATGTCTATGTACCACACATGGTAACCACTGTCTTAGAACAAAAGGGGGGCCATTGGCTATCTCCCAGCAGGATGATGAAATACCAGGTAGTCCTGACTGAGCAGGACGATGTCACATTAAAACAACTAACCTTTTGAATCCAGCTTTGTTCCTAGGCACCACAACTGAAGAAGGCCCATTAGAACACGACTGTGTAGAAGTAATAGAGTACACCTATTCAGCAAGAGAAGACCTGAAAGACGTCCCACTAGAGCAGCTGGAGTGGGAGCTGTTTACAGATGGGAGCAGCTTTGTGGAAAATAGAATCAGATACGCTGGATATGCGGTAACAACAGTCAATACAGTGGTGGAGGCAAAGGCATTACCACCAAATACATCTGCCCAGAGGGCAGAACTGGTTGCTTTAACCAGGGCACTAGAATTAAGTGAAGGGAAAAAGGTAAATATCTGGACTGACTCAAAATATGCTTTTGGAGTGGTGCATGTACATGGAGCACTGTGGAAAGACAGAGGACTGTTATCGTCTCAGGGTACGCACATTAAACATCAGGATGCAGTCCTGCAATTGATAAAGGCAGTACAAAAACCTGAACAAGTAGCAATCATTCACTGCAAAGCACACCAATCAGGAAACTCCAAAATCTGTGAGGGAAATCGAAAGGCAGACTGGGCAGCCCGACAGGTTGCTCGAAAGGTACAAACAACAATGGCATTGATACATTTGAAGCTTAATGTATCCCAATTCAATTTGCCTCCAAAACCAAAGTATTCAGTGGAAGATGAGAGACTGGCACGTTTGCTAAATGCACAAAAGAATTCAGAGGGATGGTATGTAACTGCACAAGGACAAATAGTGGTACCCCCCTTGATAATGAGAGAGGTTCTACAAATTAAACATAACGAATGTCAATGGGGAGCAGAGGCATTGGTAAAATTGCTAAAGCAGAGTTTAATTTCAGTACGGATGTTAACAATGGCAAAATCAATAATGTCAAAATGTGATATCTGCTTGAAAAACAACCCAGTGGCCAGGCGACAGGCACAGCTAGGAAGAATTCGGATAGGAATAGAGCCAGGAGACTATTGGCAGGTAGATTTTGTAGGACTACCAAGGACTCGAGGATACAAATACCTGTTAGTGGGGGTTGACACATTCTCTGGGTGGCCAGAAGCCCTTCCCTGTTGCACGAACCAAGCAAAGGAAACAGTTAAGTGGTTACTACAGGAGATTATTCCCAGGTTTGGGGTACCCCTAGGGGTATCATCAGATAGGGGACCCCATTTCATAGATACAGTAGTAAGAGAGGTAAGTATATTGTTGGGGATAAATTGGGACCTCCACACACCGTGGAGACCCCAGTCAAGTGGACAGGTAGAGAGGATGAATCAGACACTAAAAAGGCAAATCAGTAAAATATGCCAAGAAGCCAAATTGCAGTGGCCCCAGTCTTTGCCAGTAGCACTGTTGAGGATTTGGATAAAGCCTAGGAGTGGGATGTCAGTCAGTCCTTATGAGATATTGTATGGGAAACCATATGAATCTCCTGAGCCTAACCCTAATGTACATGTCATAGGAAAGCAGGAAGTGTATAATTATGTTCTGTCTCTCGGGAAAACTTTAGCTCAGCTCCGGAGTATCCTCGTGTGGAATAGACCACTGACTCTCGAGAACCCAGTTCATAACATACATCCAGGAGACGAGGTGTACATCAAGAACTGGAACGAGGAACCGCTGAAAGAAAAGTGGAGTGGACCCCATCAGGTACTACTGACCACCTTTACAGCAGTCAAAGTAGCCGGCGTGGAACCCTGGATCCACTATACCCGAGTGAAGAAAGTCCATCCTGGATCACAGGCTGTATAAACTCTGGAATGAACAAAGGCTGCAGATAAGACGTGATTAATTGCTTTCAGAATGCTATCAGTAATTGTGCTAACATTATGGTTATTAATATCTTTGAGATGTGGAATGCAAAATGATCAACTAACCACTCTTCATTCTAGAATGAAGAGAGAGGTACAAACGGAAACACAGGTGATAAAGGTTTCTAATGCAGTTCAGACTGAGAATGTAATGATGGGATTAGTCAAAGATTTTGCCAAAATGCAAAACACCAGCCGAGTAACTGCCTGTCTGCCAATATCAAAGGCAGCAGGAGACCCAGTAAATTGGGGAATCATAACATCAAAACTACCTGAAATACAAAAGAACAAAACAATTACATGTAAACTGGTACCTGAATCGAGGCAAGTTACAAAAACAACTCTGGTATGGGAATGTGAGGCCAGGGATAAGAAAGATCAGATAGAACCTTGGGACAGTGCGTGGTCTGTGAGTATTCTTCAAAGATTCCAATATATGGCAAACACCCCTTGGTGTATTAAGTAGGAAGGCCCCAAGAATGAAACAGATCCAGCAATAACAAATACTGACACTAGTAGCAGAATGAGGGCAAACAAAGTAAGTTGGTGGGCATGTAATAAAACTTATGACTGCACTTCAGATGATGAAGAGGTAAAACAGATGCCACCCCTGGAAATAGCCCTACAAATTGGTTGTGCTTGCAGAGGGATCAAACATAAACAAGGCAGAGTGAATTATAAAGCAGTTATAGGGTGTACCAGGATTACAATCCGAGGTCCAGGACAATTTGTATGGGCAGCAAGTGATGGTACCTGGACAACACATCTGCCTGTAGATGGGAAAGTAAAGGAGATTACTTTAGGCCTCCCAACCTTATGTCCAATTTGGAAAAAGTCCCCATTTAATGGAAAACATGAACTTCTACAGATAAGAGCAAGATGAGAAGCTCTAGACAATGAAAATCCAGATGACACTTGGCAAGAACCCTCTAGCAGAGTGAAATTTGGATGGACCCTAGAGTCATTGCTTGGTCCTATATCGGAGTAGAGAGATGCTGTACAAACTTACAGGTCAGGTAGGTACACTGGCAAGAGTCACCCGGGAAGGATTTAATGAATTAAATATACAACTACAAGCCACCACAAAAATGACTTTACAAAATCGATTGGCCCTAGATTTGTTACTCCTGAAAGAGCATGGAGTATGTGGATTTTTAAAGGGACAAGTTGATCATTGCTGCGTTCATATCCCAAATGCAACTGCAGATGTAGAATATGACATCAATCAGTTGAAACAAGTAGATCATGAAGCACAAGAAGAGCAAAAGGATTTGGCTACAAGCTGATTAGGAAAAATCTTTAAAGGATTGGGGTGGAATGTGAGTTCATGGATTAAATCTATCATTGAGAGTGTGATAATCTTACTAATTGTATTCTTAGCAATTTGGTTAGTTTACAGCATCTTAAAGGAAGAGATACAGAGGAAAACGTCCTGGAACCAGAGGATAATAAAGGCACTAACACGAGATCCATGCCCACCATCTTCTGGTTCTCCAGTTCGTAACAGCATCCACGACAACGTTTACATCAACCCTGGATTTGAAGAACCAAATACGAATTGAGGAATAAAGGACTGTATCAAGTGAAAACATTTACACCTATAGTGAAGTGAAAATGCTTTCAAAGGGGGGAGAATGATAGTGGAACCTTGGAAAAAGTTAAAGATAGAAT
Organism: Melospiza melodia melodia; assembly: GCF_035770615.1. Taxonomy (NCBI): domain Eukaryota; kingdom Metazoa; phylum Chordata; class Aves; order Passeriformes; family Passerellidae; genus Melospiza; species Melospiza melodia. The sequence continues at coordinate 16,724,612 of NW_026948525.1, read as the reverse complement.
CTAAAATGTTAGGCTTTGTGCTTTCCCAGATCAACTGCACCTGCCTAAGCAGTATGATAAATTATATAATTGTTAGATGTGATGATTGTTTAGTAATTAAATGTAATTATTATATAACCATAAGAAGAATAGTGAGAAACTATGTTGGAAATTCAGAGAGGGGCTAAATTTATGTATACAATAGAACAATATAAGTTTAATAATTAACATGAAAGTTATGTAACGATAGAGTATAAAAACATGATCATTTTGGATTTATGGTCTGAGTCAGGTTTGGGTTGAATATACCCCGATTCCCAGAGCTCTTAATAAAAAGCACCGCATATAATCGCTCCGTGATTATGTGTTTTTGAACGCTAATGCCGCAGTTATAACAGTTTCCACTGCCTTTATTACATTTTGTATTGTGGGGAAGAATATTTGCTGCAACCAGTGCTTCCATTGCACCATGGCCGGTGGCCTTGGCTAGGCTGGAGTCACGGTCCGAGTCCGCTTGGCAAATGCAAGCGTTAACTATCTGAGCTATGGTTGGCTCAGGGTAAGGGGGAGGGTGTGCAGAACCTTTCTGCAGTCAATACTGGCATTATAGAAAGCTAATTTCCTAATAAAATAATCCCGGACCTTTTCGTCATCTACCTGTTTTTCCAGCACTTTCATAAGGTGATCGATAAACTTGATATAGCTCTTGTCCAGGCATTGGCGAATGTCAGTGAAGTCAGTGTGGGGTGTAGAAACATCAGGTGTTTGGAGGAGGGTGGACCGTGCAGCACCTTTGAGATCTTCCAGTATTGACCAGGGGAGGACTTCAGCCTGATACTGCAGTCTAGTATAGTCTCCTTCCCTTGTAATGTGGTCCACTGTGAGTTGTTTTCGCCCTTCTTCCTTAACATAACCTTTTGGAAATTCATTAAGTTTATTTATCCAAAGTCCTTTCCACAAAATAAACTCAGCAGGTGACAATATAATTTTCATACACTGTTTTAAATTTTATGGTACCATCAGGTGGGCAGAAAATGTCGTGTCCAGCAAATGGTTAAAACAGGGAGAAACCCTACCATAATCCTTTGCATCCCTAAGTAAATCCTTCATTTCCCTGTGGGGAATAGATTCTCATTGAGGTTTTGGCCCTTGTTTATACTGCACATGTGCCACCTGAATCTTGGATACCACCTCCCAGTCCCCCTCCTTTGTGGCTTTTCTTTGTATCCTCTGCCAAGAATCCTTGGGCTCATCCTCACTCTTGGATAAGCTATCGCTCTCTTCCTCTGTAGAGGAAGCAGGTCTGCTGGCAGAGGCACAGGGCTTTGGCTGACTGGCAACACTCTGTGTTGAAGGCCTTTGGTAGCAAAAATGGCTTCCTTCCAGTTGGCCCCATTTCCAGTTCTGGGGGTGGAACTCAATGCCAAAGTGGGACCTGTCACAGGGGAGGTACCTGGAGCAAAGGCAGGAAATGGGGATGAAGGCAAGAGGGAATCTGAACTGGCGGTCTCTCTAACAGGAGCATTGCCATCTTGTGATTTATAGGAAGGGGGATTAGGATCAGGGGATGAAGGAATGTGGGCGAGTGCATATCTCAGGGCAGCATGGCCACTACCACCCTGAGAAGAGGACAGAAAAGGAGGGAAGATGGCAGATGGCAGATAGCAGATGGCTTGTCTGTGCCTAAAACAGACATCTCCCATCCTGTTCTCAGGGAACATGGATTCAGGAACTTGGGGGGAGGATTGAATAAACCAGGACAATGGGTTGGAACCATGAACTCGTTACATGATCCCATAAATTGAATGAAACAACAGCAAAAATTTCCCAGCTTTTAAAACCCCTTGTGTTTGTAAAATATAAAGCTTTTTCCCAACAGCATCCCAAAATGGTAACTGATAGATAGAAGCAACAGAGATATCAGGAAGCTCCTCAAATAACCATGAACAGTACCTTTTAAACTCCCCTCAGAAAATGAACTCCCCTCTAAATTTAAAACTCTCCAAAACTTAGCAAAAACATCCTTTGCAGCTTGGGACTGATTATTTCCCATAGCTCCCCCCAATAGAAGAGGGAATGTCCACCCACAGGAACAGAAAATCAAAAGCCCAAACCCCTGGGAGCTCTCTGCCCCTCAGTCACTCACTCTCAGTCTCACAGGCACAATCTCCAGCCAAAGTGGAGTTTATGGGGCTGTCAGAGAAGCTGGTCCCACAGATGTTGAAGGGATTGTCGACTTCTTCTTCAGTGAGATTCGATAAAACTCGAGTCTAACTTCAGTGTTGCAGCTGACCCGAAGGGGTACAGCTTCCAGTGATGTCTGACTGGCAGGATCACCACTGGAGACACTCACAGGGACCTCAATGAATCAGGTCCCTGTTCGGGTGCCAGGTGGCACTACTAAGGCCCTTGGAGCGTCCAGCACTCATGGGCCCAAAGCTCACTGCTACCTTAGAAAGCTGACGGAACAGGCAGGATAGGTCTTCATATGATCTCCAGCAAACTGGGTTTATTGGTACAGGAACAGGGTACACAGCTGAACACGGTTCAGGGATGAAGACAGAATGTAGGCTGAAGAAACAGGGCCCTATATGGGGTAGTGAGGGTGGAGCTGAGGGTCAGAGTCCAATGGATATGGGGGAAAATGGTGCAGAGGAGGGGTCAGAGCTCAGGTCAGCCAATAGGAAACAAGGGTGGAGGAATGCAGCAAACTAGGGCCAGTGGAGGGACAGAGAGAGAACATTCTAAGGGCCAAACAAACGTGAGCAATAGGAGTTGAACTAGGGTAATTAGGCCAATGGGCCAATGGGATAACATAACGTGACATAACTCAGGTGTATGCAAAGATCTATGGGAGAAGAAAGCGTCTCACCCTAACTTGAAAGCCTATTCCTCTTATCTGGAACCAGTCCTCCATGTCTAGGGGATTGAGACTCTGATGGTGGGCCCCTGGGCCTCCACACATCCTCACAGCTGGCCCAAGGCAGGTCTGGAGTGGTCTTGGTGGCAGCTTGGACTTGGCACACACTTGAGGAAGGTGTCTGTTTTCAACAGGGAGCTTAGGAGTTTTGGATTGCTAAAATAAAAGAAGAAAAACCCCTCTTTGCCTTAGTGCAGCCAGTTCTCCAAGCTAAGCTTACCCCAGGTGAGTGAGGAGAGACAGGATGGGGTTTGGAAATGTGGAGCAAGGCTCTCCACACTGGGTCAGATCTCAAGACACAGCTTCTCAGAGCAGGCCAGACCTCCTTAGGAAAGCCCCTGGGTCTATCAGTCACAAAATGCTGTTATCATTTCTTCTCTAAAGAGAACCATACACCCTTTAAACAGGAATGTGGATTTATTAGAAGCTATATGACATATTTCTCTGTAACAATAGAAAAAGAACTTCCTAGTGAACTGCACTACAGTTGAGGGAAATCAAAGCAAAACCATGATTTGTCAGGAGTGCTTGATCATAATGAGCCTCATGGTGCATTTGGAGCTGAGCCCTGGAACCTCAGAGCCTGAGAGGAGATTGCATAAGCCTTTCCAGGAGTCAAAGATGGACAAAAACCCCAAAGTTTCTTGAGGCATGAATGGGTCCCTCTGAGGTCCATCCCCAACACAGTCTCCTCATGGACTCCTTGGAGGAGAGAATTGGAGGCCAGAATGGCACGAAATCCTCAGAGACTCAGAGACTCAGTGCAGAAAGGAAAATCCAAAGTACCTTAAAAACCTTGAGTATCTCAAAGTATTAATGAGCACTACTGGGTGTCAGTACAAAGCTCTCAAGGGACTCATTAAAGCAGAAAATTGGGGCCATGATTGCACAAAGCTCTCACAGAGTCTGTATCAAAAGGGAAACACCAAGTACCTTAAAAAATCTGAAGTATCCTGAAGTATTAATGAGCCCCACTGAGTGTTGTTACTGACAAAGGCTCTCCAGGAACTAATTATAGCAGATAATTGGAGGCCATGATTGCACAAACCTCTCAGAGACTCCAAGACAAAAGCAAAACCCAAAGTCCTTTGAAAAACCTGCAGAGAGACTTCCCGCACAGAGGCAGCTCCTGGCAAGGGCAGCGCTGCAGAGAGGCAGCTCTGCCCAGGAACAGCTCCTGTGCACCGCCCAGCAGGGCTGGGGCACCGCCTGCAGCCACCCCGGGCACAGCACAGAGGCACAGAGGGGTTAAACTCAGCCTGACCTGGGAGCACAGAGCAGAGCTCACTCAGGGCTCACTAGAGCAGGAAGCATCCTAGGTTTGAAACAGTCATTCCCTGGCTGTGGGAAGAGAAGCTGCAGTTCCTGCAGGGATCTCCTGGAACTGGCACATCCCACAGCTTTCAGGACCTTTCAGGAGGACTCTCAGAGCTGCTCCAGGGCTGTGGCCCCAGGGCAGGGCTGGCTTTCCCTGCTGCCCCAGCCCAGGCACAGCCCAAGGCAGCTCCTGTTGCCAGGCTCTGCTGCAGGGCTGAGCAGCCGGGGCTGCAGCCAGGGGTGCCCAGGGCTGTCGTGCAGAGCAGGGTCCTGCAGCCCAGGGCACTGTGCTGGGGCAGGGACTCTGCTGCCTGCCAGGGACAGCTCTCAGCCAGCCCTGGCAGCTGCTCCCAGCACTGGGGAGAAGCTCTGGGGGGAAGGAGCCACCCTGAGCAGGGCAGGGGCTGCTGCTGAGAGGGGCTGGGTGGGGCAGGGCTGCTCCCCAGCTCCAGACCAGCCTGGGCACAGCTCTGGAGGACACTTCCCAAAGAAGGTAAGCCTGGGATTGCTGTAAAGGCCAGGAGCTTTCCTGAGAGTGTTTCAATTTTCTGCTTGGACAAAGATGGGAACGTTGGGGTGGTGACAAAAAGATTTTTGTGTTTTTTACATTTTTATAGATTCATAGCTCTCTGAATTACTATTATATAGTTACAATTCTATAATCCTTACTTAACTGTATAAACTCTTAACTGTAGTAAACCACTATTATATTCTTATATGGCTTTAATTCTGAATTAACTCTAGTATGTTTCCTTACCTTTCTCTTAATAACCTGACTGTCTAAATATATTGCTAAAAGGCGGTATAGTCCTATTCTTTTATATAGTCCTGAAATATTATATAGTCTTCTAGGAACTGGACATATAGGAGCATTTTGGGTTTTGAGAATGAGCAGAATATGAGCAGTCATAAAAAGTGAAGGCAAAGAAGCCTTTGGACCTACTCCAATGGGTTGACCCAGGGGTGTGTAACTAGGGAAACTGAATCTCCTTTTGGAGATTCCTGTTAAATATCCTAATTATCAACCTTAATAAATTGTTGAAATCAGGCCCTGGGTGTGCCCCATCCTGACTAGGACACCTGGAAGCTTCCAAAAAATGTCTCGTTTTTACTTTACTGTTCTAACACTGCTGCAAGGGGTTTTTTTCCTCTTTGGGTTATAGACAACAGGGGGATAAGAGAAGCAGAACAGGAATTGTAATCCCAGAATCACAGAACATTCTGAGTTGAAGGGGACACACAGGATCATCAAAGGAATGTTTGAACATTTACATAGAGTCCAGAAGTGTAACTTTGGGTGGTCAGTCTCTCTGCTGCTTGCCTCCCAAAGGGCCCTCAGCCACTCCTCAGCCCTGGACAGCAGCAGCATCACCTCTGCAGGGCCCAGCAGGGCTCTCCTGAGCTGCCCTTGCCCAGCTGCACACAGAGCCTGCCCCAGCCAGGGCCCTGCACACAGGCAGGTTTCTGTAGGGCCCCAGCCAGGGCACACAGGCTGGGATGGGCTCTGTGGGCGCTGGCAGGGACAAGGCTCCTCTCAGGAGGGAATGTCCAGGCCCAGATGCTCAGGGAAGGAGAGGGGGCTGAAGAGAGCAGTGCTGGGGGCAGGATGAGGGCACTGTTGGTGTGTGGGAGGTGCCGGGCACAGCTGGGCACGGGAACACTGTCCTGAGTGCCTGGCTGTCTCTGCCCTGTCCTCTCAGGCACAGCACCACAACATCTTCTCTTGGTTCTGCCCTGCCCTGATATTGACCCTGTTATCTGCTGATCTCAGGGAGGCTCTGGCATTTGCAGCAGCTGAGTCAGGCACTGCCCTTGGCATTCCTGCCAGGCAGGGGTGTGTCCATGGGAATAGGGTGTCCAAGATTCCCTTGCACCTGTGGGGCTGTGGGCAAAGCAGTCCATGGGAAAGGGGAATGAGCTGAGCCCCTGCCTGAGATCCCATCATGGGCACAGCTGGGGATCTCCTTGCAATGCCCTTCCAAGCTCTGAGCTGCCCTTCTGGATGCAAATCTGTGCCAGAGCCTCTGGGAGTTCCCTGAATGTCCCACGGGGAAGGGCAGAGCTGCCAGAGCTGAGGAAATGCTGTTGGGTTTGGCCAGGGAGCCGTGAGTGTCCTTGGCACAGGGGGTGCTGAGAGCTTGCCCAGAGACCTTGAGCCAGGGTGAGACATTCAGGGATCCCTCTGCTCTGGGCAGGGTCTGGTTTATCCCAGGGTGACGCAGGAGTGTGATTGTGCTCTGATTGCAGCCTAAGGTTCAAAGCCAGAGCAGCTGGGAACAAGCCCATACAGCCCCTCACCTTTCCTCAGCCACAGGGAATCCTTTGCCTCTCCCATCTCTCAGTGGCAAACTCTGAGTGCATCAGAAATGGTGGGGATTTCTGACCTCAGAGAGCCAGAAATGATGTGTGGGTAGGAATATAATTCCTAAAACAAACTCCTGCCATTTGTGTCTTATAGGACTGTGAATGCAGATGCTACAAAGCCTTTCTGCATTAGCAGTGATTCCCCTGACAAATCCTGAATATCCAGCCTTATCCCTCTGCCACATGGCCACAAACCCAGGGCAGAGGGGCAAGGATGACTCTTCGAGAGCCCCCATGCACAGGCCTGGCTGCTCCTGGCACACTCAGCCAGCACAACTGGAGCTCAGGCAGGGACCTGAGTAAAGGTTTTCACACAGCAGGAACAAGGGTGGGTGAGTCCCAGCGGGACAGTCTGCAGTGAATGGCCCAGGTTTGCTTCAAAGCACCCTCTCCTGACTTATCCCTGTCCTTTCTTCATGAACAGGTCCCCATGTGCAGGCACAGCAAATGTCCAACAGCAGCTCCATCAGGCACTTCCTCCTGCTGGCATTGGCAGACACGCGGCAGCTGCAGCTCCTGCACTTCTGCCTCTTGCTGGGCATCTCCCTGGCTGCCCTCCTGGGCAATGGCCTCATCATCAGTGCCGTAGCCTGCGGCCACCACCTGCACATGCCCATGTTCTTCTTCCTGCTCAACCTGGCCCTCAGCGACCTGGGCTCCATCTGCTCCACTGTCCTCAAAGCCATGCACAATTCCCTCTGGGACACTAGGAACATCTCCTATACAGGATGTGCTGCTCAGGTCTTTTTCTTTCTCTTCTTCATTTCAGCAGAGTATTTCCTCCTGACCGTCATGTGCTACGACCGCTATGTGTCCATCTGCAAACCCCTGCACTACGGCACCCTCCTGGGCAGCAGAGCTTGTGCCCACATGGCAGCAGCTGCCTGGGCCAGTGCCTTTCTCAATGCTCTCATGCACACAGCCAATACATTTTCCTTGCCCCTGTGCCATGGCAATGCCCTGGACCAGTTCTTCTGTGATGTGCCCCCGATCCTCAAGCTCTCCTGCTCACACACCAACACCCTCAGAAAGCTGGGACTCATTGCTGTTAGTGCCTCTTTAGCATTTGGCTGTTTTGTGTTCATTGTTTTCTCCTATGTGAAGATCTTCAGGGCTGTGCTGAGGATCCCCTCTGAGCAGGGATGGCACAAAGCCTTTTCCACCTGCCTCCCTCACCTGGCTGTGGTCTCTCTGTTTGTAAGCACAGCATTGCTCGCCTACCTGAAATGCTTTTCCATGTCCTCCTCATCCCTGGATCTGGCCCTGTCAGTTCTATACTCGGTGGTGCCTCCAGCCCTGAATCCCCTCATCTACAGCCTGAGGAACCAGGAGCTCAAGGCTGCAGTGTGGAGACTGATGACTGGGTGGTTTCAAAAACATTTAAATGCTGGCCACTTTCTGGAAATCATTTGTAATAAAAGTCATCCTTGATACTTTTTGTTGCTTTGGTTGTGGTGTTTTTTCCTTTGTTTTACTTTCATCATATTGTCTACAGATAAATATCATTGCTTGTACCATTTCTCATTTTGTTTCTTTCTGCCTTCCCTGTGGCCAAAGACCGTGTCAATGAGGGGCTATTCCCTTGGTGGGTTTAAAGGAACTAAAGGATCTCCCAGCAGAGTTTCCTGCAGAGATGCCTTTTTGTTGCCTTCTCTGGAGCTGCAGCAGCAATGTCTGTGTGCAGAGCTGGGGGCAGATCAGTGCTGGCACAGCAGCTGTGCCCAGCAGCAGCAGCATTTGGTGTTGCCAGTGCTGCTGCCATGGCCCTGCCCCGCTGCCCTGGTGGCCCTGGTGTTGCTGCAGGGCCGGAGTGCTCTCGGGGCCGGGCACAGCCCTGGGGGTGGCAGTGCTGGGGCTGCAGCAGGGACAGGCCATGGGCACTGCTGGGGCAGCGCTGACAGCTCAGGCCAGGCCCTGTGGGCTCCAGGCTCCTTGCCCAGACTCTCTCAAGAACACGCCTAGGCCAATGCTCAGCACAGAAAACCCCCGTGAGCAGCCCCAGGCTGGCCGTGGGCAGGCTGGGGGCAAACAGCATGGCTGGGGCTCTGCAAGGGCACTGGGGCAGATGGGAAGGAGCAGCAGAGCAGGGGCTGATCCATCCCCAGTGCGCTGCACAGCCCAGGGCAGCGTCCCAGAGCATCCTCATGGAGCTGCCAACAACATCCCCCCTCTGCATACCTGGCCTCTCCCCCAGCTCACATAGGTGCCCCATCCTTGCAGGCACAGACACGGCAGCACTGGCTCAGCAGCCCCTGTTTGCATTGCACACAGCAGGGGGAGCACCCCCATGGTGTTGGTGTGGGGACATGAACCTGAGGGAGAACAAATGCTCCAGCCCCTGGGGCCAGCAAGGGCTGGGGGACACCAGGGAAACCGCTCAGCTTTGTCCTGGCATCTGCAGTCAGCCAGAAAGTTTGTTCCCATCAGCTGGGAGTTTCCTGTCCCACTGCAGACGCTGTTGCTCAGAGCCAGGGCTGCCTGGCAGCCACCCCCAAACTGCCCCGAGCATTTCCTTGGCTTCACCTTTGCTTTCTCTCCTCTTTCTTGTTCCAGATTTCTCCCTCTTGCCCATCCCTGTTTCCTCCCCTCCAAGGAGCCCATCCCTGTTTGCCCTTTCCTTTCTGGCCCCACTCCCCATTGCAGTTCCTGACTTGGCACCATGGGAACATCCCCTGGGGAGCAGGATCATCCTCCTACAAGTGCTGCAGGAATTGTCTGCAGGCTCCTGCAGTGCCTGGTTCTGCTCCCTTGCCAGAGGCACCTCAGGCCAGGGGGGCACATCTGGGCTGCTGTGTCTGGCTCTGGTGCTCTCTGTTCTGGGCAGTGAGGAGGGGCTGCAGAGGCTCTGCGGGACTGACAGGATGGGCTTTGGGGCTGGCAGGAGAAGCTGAGGGACCAGGGCTGCTGGAGCTTCTGAAGAGGAGGCCCAGGGCTCCTCCTGCAACTGCTCCAATGGTGATTCCAGAGAATCCCAGAATCAGGAAGGTTGGAAAAGACCTTGGAGATCATCAAGTCCAACCTGTTCCCTGACACTTTCTTGTCTCCCCTGAGCCTCCTGTTCTCCAGGATAAACAACCCCGGCTCCCTCAGCCACTCCTCACAGGACTTGTCTTCCAGACCCCTCACCAGCCTTGCTGCCCTTCTCTGGACATGCCCCAGCCCCTCCATGGCCTACCTAAATTTGAGGCCCAGAACTGGACACAGCACTTGAGGTGTGGCCTCACCAGGGCTCAGTGCAGGGGAAGAATCACTGCCCTGCTCCTGCTGGCCACACCATTCCTGATCCAGGCCAGAAGCCATTGGCCTTCTTGGCCACCTGGACACACTGCTGGCTCCTGTTCAGCCTGCTGTCCATCAGTCCCTGCAGGTCCCTTTCTGCCTGGCTGCTGTCCAGCCGCTCTGTCCCCAGCCTGTAGTGCTGCAGGGCTTGTTGTGGCCAAAGTGCAGGACCCGGCACTTGGACTTGTTAAACCTCACCTTGTTGGATTTTGGCCCAGGATCCAGCCTATCCAGGGCCCTGTGCAGAGCCCTCCTACCCTCCAGCAGATCCACACTCACACCCAGCTTGGTGTCATCTGCAAATTTGGTGATTTTCTATTCTTTTTCACACATGTGATAATCATTTCTCCAAAATCTTTAAGATTTCCCCTCCCCTTTACCCATGCTTTCTTCTGTCCTGCGGGTCTCTCTGGTGGTCCCCGGTGCTCATTGACCCCAATGTTCCCATGGGCCTGGCTGAGCTGGCAGGACACTGAGGCTGCTGAACTTCCAGTTCCCCTTCTCACACAATGGGCATTGTGTGGTTTCCACAGGCCTGGGGTTGTGGAGAACAAGCTCCAGGTGTCACCTCAGCTGGTGGAGACAATTTATCATCTGGTAGCATGAGGTCACAGAGTGGGCTATGACATCACAGAGTGGGTTATGTGAGGTCATCGAGCAGCCATGGCATCATAGACTGCCTCTGTGACATCACAGACCCACGTGTGACATCACAGGGAAGAGGTCTGAAATCACAGTGCAGACTATGACATCACAGACTCTGGTGGGACATCAGAGACCAGCTTTGTGACATTAGAGAAGGGGCTGTGACATCCCAGAGGGGCTGTGTGACATCCCAGCAGGGCTCTGTCAGGTCACTGGGTTGGTCACTCTGCCCCAGCTCCCCCTCACAGTTTCTCCCAACAAGTCCAATGCTGTTCATGCCCAGCAGGGTCCCTGTCCCCCGGGATCCCCCCGGCCCACCTGGAGCCACAGCCTCCACCAAAGGATGTTCCACAGGATCCACCCCAGAGCCTGACAGGGGACAAGGGGCCAGGGCGGCGTGACCAGGACATCAAGGACAGGGATTATCCAGGTCATTGTGGCCTGGGTTGGGTTGCCCAGGACAGGAAAGATGTCTGGCAGCTGGAGCAGGGTCTGGGAAGGGCCTCCAAGGTGGGGCTGGAGCCCTTGGGCTGTGAGCAGAGGCTGAGGCAGCTGGGCTTGTCCAGCCCAGAGCAGGGAAGGCTGAGGGGCTCCTCATCCCAGCCTGGCAGTGCCAGCGAGGAGGGGAGGGAGAACACAGAGCCAGGCTCTTCACCGGGGGCTGTGGGGAGACAAAAGCCAATGGCTGGAAATGGAAAGAGGGGAGATAAGCCAGGACAGGAGGAGATGAAATGAGTCAGGCTGGTTTCAGCATTTCCTCAACACTAAAAGCAGTTTGACCCCCTTCTCCATCCACCACTGAGAGCTTTGCAAATCAGGAATTTTTCAGGCTGTTTTATCCCACTTCCAGACGAGCATCCTGATACAACAACTTAACTCTATTTATATCTATCACAGAACCATATATTTCTAAAATTAATTTTAATATGGAAATCACTTGTGGATGGTGGACATGTCAGACAGTGCTGGGACATTGCGTATGGCTCAGGGAAGAGCGTGGTTGTTATTGAATTATATCCGGTTCAACCACAATCTCTTCGCCATGAAGAGAAACTTCCTGTGCCTCTGAGTCCCACCAGTTCCTGATGCCCAAAGGACACAAACCTGGTGATTTCTGGTTCCCACTCCAATGGTGGCGCCTGCACCTCCTTCCACACCCAGAGCAGAGTTCCCTTCTCCCAGAGAGTCCCTGGCAATGCAGGGATGAAGGAAACAGGACAGGCTGTGTGGTTCAGGGGCAGGGCACAGCCAGGGATTTGGGGTGGTTGTGAGGCCAGGGCAGGACACAGCCCCTGACCTTGGTGAACCTCATCCCATTGTCCTGGGCCCATGGCTCCAGCCCGGCCAGATCCCTCTGCAGAGCTTCCTGCCCTCCAGCACAGTCACATTCCCACCCAGCTTGGGCTCACCTGGGAACTGACTGAGGGTGCCCTCGATGGCCTCGTCCAGATCAGCAATAAAGAGATTTCACTGACCTGGCCCCAGTCCGGAGCCCTGAGGACACCCCTGGATGTGACTCCATTCCTCAGCTGCTCTGAGTGCCATGGGTTGGATGAGGGAAGTGCTGGGATGGGGGTAGAGACAAAGTGTGACTGATTGTCAGCCATAAAGGGTCTTGATTTTCATATCTGTTCAGACTGCATGAGGAGGGGCTGGGGATCAATATCAACTGGGGATTGCTGATATTGATCTATAGACAGGGAAACTATAAAGGACAAAAGAATTCTCTTTTCATTGTTTTCAATATAGTAGATTCACTTTGAAGACACTTCTGAAATCTGTCCAATTAACCACAGAAGAACTGAAGATTTGAATTATTCCCATAGGCTTTTGTTGTTTGGGTGTTTTGAACAAATCTTTATGAGCCTTTGTCACTGAATTTCTCAAATGAGAAGCTCAAGAAAGAAGAGGCCTCTGGAAAAGTAAAATTCATCACCAACCTGTAAGTGACTGGGAATCCATCCTGATCAGAGCATGGATGAACAGAAATGGGCACAGCTGGCTGGCCCAGCTTTGGCATGGGCCCTGGGCCTGGAGCAGGAGCAGCTCTTGAGGGCCCCAAGGCCAGGGCTCTTGTGCTGCCCTGGGCAGATGGGATGGCAGCAGGGGCTGCAGAGCTCTCAGCACCTCAGCCCAAGGGGAGCAGGGCAGCCAGGGAGCCTCCTTTGGCCTTGGCCAAGCACCTTCCCCCATGGCTGGGGCTGAGTCCTGTGGCAGCTGCAGCTGCTGCTGTGCCCTTGCCAGGGGCTGAGGCCGTGGGGCAGTGCCCAGAGCAGCCTGGCCTGAGCAGAGCTGTGGGGCCAGAGCCGGCTGGGCTGGGCTGGGGAGAGGCCCTTGGTGCTGCCCAGAGCTCAGGGCAGCTGGCAGAGCTTGCAGGGAGCTGGGCTGGGCTCAGAGAGCCTGGCCCAGAAACCATCAGTGTCCATCTCAGCCTGGCTGAGCGTGCAGAGGCCAAGAAGAGCAGCCCAGGGTCTGCAAGTTCTATGGGTGGGAGCTGATCTTGGGAGCCATTGAGCCCTGCCAAATGCTGGGGCTGCACCTCCAGTTCCAGAGGAAATGGGACAGATAGGAGTAGGGACAAATCATTCCTGCTGCATTCTTTCTTGTGGTTGCTTGTACAGGTGACCTGGATCCATATGCAGAGGAGGTGTTTTGTTTCAGATAATACTGGTAGAGTGAGAAGAATAATATTATTTAGCTGAAAATAATATTTCATGCATAATACACACTGAGGAAAAAAAGACACATATGATCAGAACAGCATCTGAGTTTTTCAGAGGATGAGAGACCTATTGATGTTGCAGTAGTCAAACCTGTTCAAATACTTTCCTCAGGCCTTCCTTAAGATGAGAGGTGACCACCAGAGGCCAAGGTCAGCCAGAGCTCTCTGTCCTGCCAGCTTTTGTCTGGGCAAACCCTTGCATATAGGGAATTTTTCAAGGGGAGTATCAATTTTGGCCTTGGGCACTTTGATAGACTGATGGTTCTTTTCCATAGGAAGGAAAGCACAGAGCCTCAGTTCTTCAAGAACTGATGAGAATCAGCCCCCCGTATTTCAAGATCAGCTGGCCCCTGGGAGGCCAAACCGGCCAGATCTGTTCGATCTCCCCTTGGTTCCAGGAGGCCCTGCAGTATCACAATGTTCTCCTTGTTTCTGCAGTGTCACAATGGCCTCGTGCTCCCATGAGGCCCTGTAGGGTCACAGTGGCCCTTTGGTTCCGTGGGGCCCCAGTGTCACAATGGTCTCCATGATTCCATGGGGCCTTGCAATTCCACAATGCTCTCCATGGATCCACGGTGCCCTGCAGGATCACAACGGCCTGTTACCGGGCTTGCAAGGGTTCCTCAGGGGTGAAGAGAGAGACGAGAATCTTGACTTCATGATCAGAAGGCTGGATTTATTATTTTATGATATATGTTACATTAAGATGATACTAAAAGGAATAGAGAGCAAAGTTCAGAAGCTGCTATGCTAAGGATAGAAAAAAGAATGAATCGACAACAAGGTCTCTCTGATCTGTCCCAGAGAGAGCTTGGCCCCTGATTGGCTCTTAATTCTAAACATGGAACATGGGCCAATCACAGGTGCACCTGTTACATTCCACAGCAGCAGATAACCATTGTTTACATTCTCTTTCTCAGGCCTCAGCTTCCCAGAAGAGGGAAAAATCCTGAAGAAAAGATTTTTCACAAAAGATATCTGTGACAACGGCCCTTTGGCTCCACAAGGCCCTGAAATGCAGCAATGGCCTCTTGGTTCCACAAAGCCCTGCTACTTCACACTGGCCCCTTGAGACCATGCTGGCCAACAGAGTCACAGTGATGGTCTTGGTGCCACAAGGCCTCACAGTGTCACAGTGGCACCTTCATTTCACCAGGCCCCACGGTGTCACAATGGTCTCCATGGTTCCACAGGTTCCCTGCAGTGTCACCACAGGAAGGAAACCACAGAGCCCCAGTATTTCAGGGTCTGTTGAACTGCAGTCACCAGAGGTCTAGGACAGGCAGACCTGTCTGTCCTGGCAGGCTTGTCTGGGAGCAACTCTTAGATATTTGAAATTTTATATGTGGAATCCCAATTTCAGTCATTTTTGCCTGGAGAAGAAGGTCAGTTCTTTTGCACAGAAAGGAAAGCACAGAGCCCTTGTGTTTGGAAGGCAGGTGAGAGCCGGCCCTCAGGAGGCCAAGGGCTGCCAGACTTGTTGGTAATGGCAGCTTTTCTCTGGCAGCAATCCCCGGATATTGGGAATTTTGGAGAGGGAATCCTGTTTTGGCCGTAGATGCTTGAATGAGAAGGGCAGGTTTTTTTCCATTTGAAAGTCAGCTCAGACCCCAGGGTTTCGGGGGTACATGAGAAGAGACTCTCGACATGCCGAGGGCAGTTGGACCAGTCAGGCTAAGCCAACCAGACCTGTTCCCTGTTCCTTTGGATTCATGGAGCCCTGCAGTGTCGCAGTAGTGATGTCATATTGTATCCTTGGTCTCATCAGGCCCAGATGTGTCACACTGGCCTCTGGTTTCCATGGGGCTCCAGAGTGTCACAATGGTCTCTTGCTTCAATGAGGCCTGGCAGTGTCACAGGGGTCTCCTTGGTGCCGTAGTGTCACAATAGACCCTTGGTTCCATGGGGACTCACAATGTCAGAAGGGTCTCCTTGGTTCCATGAGGCCCTGCAGAGCCCCTTGATTCAACGACGCCTCCAAGTGTCATCATGGCCTCCAGGATTCCATGAGGCCCCGCAATGTCACAATGGACTTTGGTTCCATGGGGTCCTGTAATGTTCCATGGATCCTTAGTTCCATAGGGCCCGGGAGCGTCACAATGGCCTCCTTGGTTCCATGGTGCCACACAGTGGGACAACTGCTCCTTGGCCTGCCAGACTCCACAGTGTCACAATGGTTCCTTGGTTCAGTGAGGCCTTGTAGTGTCACAGTGGTCTCCATGATCCCATAAGGCCTTGCAGTGTCACAACAGACCATTGGTTTCATGAAGCCTCAATGTGTCACTGTGGTCCCCTTGGCTCCACAAGGCTCTGAAGTGCCACAATGGCCCTTTGGTTTCACGAGGCCTCCAAGTGTAAAAATGGCCTCCATGGTTCCATGCGGCCGTGCTGTGTCACAATGCACCTTTGGTTCCATGATGCCTCAGAGTGTCACAATGGTATCCTTGGTTCCATGGTGTCAGAATGGACCCTTCATCCCATGGACACCCACAGTGTTCACTGCAATCCCCTTGATTCCACCAGGCCCTGCCATCCTCCAATGGCCCCTTGGTTCCTGTGGGTTCCATAGTGTCAGAACAGTCTCCATTGTTCCGTAAGGCCCCACAATGTCACTGTGTTCCCCTTGGTTCCACAGGACCCCACAGTGGAACAATGGACTCTTGGTTCCATGAGGTTCCGCAGTAGAACACGGTCACCTTGGCTCTGTGACGTTCTGCAATGTCACAATGGTTCCACCAGGCCTTGCTGTGTCACAATGGCCCCTTGGTTCCAAGAGGTTTCTCAGGGTCACAATGGTCTCCTTGGATCCGCACTATAACAATGGACCTTTGGTTCAATGTGGCCCCAATGTGCCAAAATGGATTTTAGTTCCATGAGGTTCTGCTTTGTAACCATGGACCCTTTGTTCCATGAGTTTGCTCAGTGTCACAGTTGACTCCTTGATTCTGTGAGGCTCCACTGCCACCAAATCTCAAAAATATCAGAATAAGACTCATTAACACTAATTTCCTATTTAAGTGTGTATCATTTATTCCGGACTGAGGTCTAGCAAGGGATAACTCCTAACCTTATGTGAACATGTAATTCTACCAGCGTCACTAAATGTATATTACAATTTACTGATTGCCCTAAAACCCACCCCAAGTTCCCAGATTCAGACCTTCTTTTTTCTGTCACTGCATTCTTGAGCCAGATGTCTTCATCTTCTCTTCCAACCATTCCTGCTAGGAAAGCAGCCCCTCAATGCCTTATTCCTGTGCTGAAAGTTCACAGGGAGAGTAAAAATTTAATTAACCCTTTTGAATTAAGCTTTTGGTATTGAATTGAATTAACCCTTTTGGTATCAACCCAAGGCTTTGTGTGGGCAGACAGAGGCAGGCAGGAGGCAGAGCTGTCAGCAAAGGAAGGGCCCAGCCAGGTGGGACAGCCGGGGGATCCTGACAGCCTGCAGGGACAGAGGCGCAGGGCAGGGACACCGTGGGACAACGTGGGCTGCACAGGGCACAGGCATGTGCAGCAGCTGCAAGACAGCCCTGCCAGAGCCAACTTGGGCAGCACTTTGGCCATGGCTGCTGGCCCTGGGCCTGAGGCCACGAGGGGACAAGTGACCCTTGCAGGGCTGGGGTCTCATTGCCTCCTTGTCCCTGCTCAGCATCCTGGCAGGGGCCGCCCCATGCTCCTGCCCTTGGCATTGCACATCCCCACATGCCAGTGCCTGTCGAAAGAAGGGAGAGCAGGACACCAGATGGTCATCAACAGGTCCCGTTTATTGAAGAAAGCATCAAACACTTATACAGCAAATAATAAGCTTATGAATATTCTGTAAGCCAAGCAATCTATTGGTTAAACTATACCATCAACTCCTCCTCATTCCTTTGGGCCTATGTTCTCTACTTCTCACGTCTCTCTGTCCAATTCGTTATCATACTCAGTTAGGCCCAAGGACATGGTATCTTGCAGGTGCAGGACTTGGAATTAGCCACGGTCTTGTACTTTTCCATTCTCTAGCCTGCAAAAAGGCCTCTTCCCTGGTTAGGACATCTTTACCAAATTAATTTGGCTGTGTCCTCTCTCCTCAAGCCACTCTTTGACAAAACTCTTCACACTTCCCTCGTTTTGTTCTTGAGCAAGGAGGCTAGTCTGCCAGGTTCTTTCTATCATTCAGCTGACCATATTTTGAATACAATTAGAGATACAAGGCAAAATAAGCAAAAGCATCAAAAATCATACCCAGTATAGCATATGTCACAAGGTTTCTCAGCCACGGTCCAAGTCCTAAGCTTTTAAGCCATTCGTCAATTCCTAAACCCTCTTCTTCTTAAAGATTGTGAAGTCCCTGCTGTAATTCTTTTATCTTCGCATGAATAGATACAGAGTGATTGGACAAATTCATGCAACACATTCCCTCAAACTCTTCACATCCATGACCTTGTGCTAAAAGCAAAAACTCTATAGCAGCTCTACTTTGCAAAACAGCATGATTAACACTTTGCACATCTGCGGTTAGCATATCTAAAATTTGTGACGTCTTGTTTAGCTCATCCTTGGCCCAGGATCCCAATTGCTTTGCTAAGTTCACAGCTTTATTTGCAGCTCCTCCTGCCAAGATAGTTGGAACTATCGCTTGTTTTAACTCACTCCAAAACTGTGGGCCTCCTATCTGGCTGCAGTCCAAGTCATGCAGGCTGCATCTCTTCCTGCTTGAATTTTGACTCAATTGCATTAATAAAGACACATTGGGGTGAAACAATGACAATTTTCCCAAATAGCAAGGTCCACCCTGTGGCCTGGCTGGTATACCTTTCCAAGCTCTGTATCCACAAATTAAAAATATCCCTGTGAGTAATTTCATCGGTGCCGTGATGTTAGTGCCGTTACATCAGCTGTAAAGCTGCTGAGACACCGTACCCAAATTCAGGGATGAATCTAGGGTAGCCCATGTTCCTCTATGCTGATTTAAATTCTGGGGATCTAAGGGATTGAAACTGAACCATCCACCATTTGAGGTGTTAGTCATACTGGCGTTTGCACTTCCGAAGAGGTCCAACTCCTCTGGAGGAGAGTACAAAGTAGTATTAAGTGATAAGATTATTAAGCATTGGTGGTAACCATCACTTTGACTTGTAGTGTACCCTTGTTGCGTGGGTAACCTAATGTTTGTCATATTGTGCATGATAGAGTTTGGTTATCAATCAGACTGCAAAATTCCCGAGGAGACCACACTGGGAGTCCCACCAAGCATGTTCGAAATGGGTTAGTAACCCCTCCAAGGCTAAGACAAAGCGATGATTGGTTAGTTTGATTAGCAAGCATTATCCATGTGTTATCTCTTGGTTGATTAAAGCGCGTTACTCCTACATCCCCTTCCGTTATTGCACTGAGCAGTATAACAAAAATAAGCCTCATTTTTCTGTTTTCTTTCTCGCTTTCCTTTTCTTATCTGTCTTTAACCTCATCGATCCTAACTTTTGCAATCTAAATCTCTGTAGACTCTCAATGCAGGAGTCCCATTGCCTCATTGGGATCTCCTTTAATGGGTCCTACTACAGAATGCTGTGTTAGAGGCACCAGTTGTCTACACCTAGCAGAGGCTATGTATGATCTACTTTGAGCTTTGACACTTTTCACAATACACTGTACCTCCCACCAGTAGTAGGCCAAGATCTCCTGCTCAGGAGACTCGTAAAGATTTAAAGCCAGAGCCGTACCTAGCCCCATCTGTCTCCCTAGTTCCCTTTGCTAGTCTTCCCCCCAGGTGTAGTCATGCTTGCAGGTGTTACACCATAAACCCCAGATCCCGGACTGTTCTAACCAGAATTTTTACCACAACTCCCACAATATAGAGCTACCCACGCAGCACAATAGGGGCTGCGACACTCAAGGCAGCGCTCCCTCGCTGGTCCTTTTATGTGGAAGGTCAATAGTGCTTCAACAGTGTCAATCAGCTCCCTGGCCGTCTGGTAGCGGCGTGTCACTGCTCTGTCCACCGCTTTCAAGTGTCCCCTCAGTTGCAGCAATAAGGGTTGTAAGATCAGTGGCAGCTTCTTCTTCAGACGCTCCTTGTCCCCCTCCGTAAGATTGTCCACCAGATGCTGCATCAAAGACTGGTTTAGTCCACTTGGCAGGCACCCACAAAGGCTCTGTTGGTGAGGAAACACAAAGATATCTCCGACCCCGATATAGCACTTTTGCGGGCTTTTCCCATATCCCTGTGCTTGGGTTCTTATACTTCACACAGACCTCTGTTTCCTTAATAGTTTCCTGACTTGATCTCAGGTGATGTTTAACTGCAGGGGGGGCATCGTCCTCCCCAAAAATACATAAATGATTGATCACATACAAAACCTTTTCCAGGCATGCTTGTGGGTCCTTTAAATCCTGGTGTTTGTCGATGTATTGTTTGAGGGTACCATTTGCTCTTTCCACTATCGCCTGTCCTGTGGGGGAGTGTGGAATACCTGTCACATGCTTAACAGACCATTGGTCCAAAAATTTTTGGACCCCAGCACTTGTGTAAGCCGGACCATTATCCGTTTTGATACCTTTTGTAACTCCCATGACAGCAAAGCAGCTCAATAAGTGCCTGATCACATGTATCGCTTTCTCTCCTCCCTGAGCTGTAGCCCATATATAATGGCTATATGTATCTATAGTAACATGCACATACTTGAGCCCACCAAACCTAGCTACATGCGTGACATCCATTTGCCATTTCTCATTCATTTCTAAACCTCGAGGATTAACTCTGCAGCCCAGACCTATTCCCCCATTATGATAACTGCACATTGGACATGCCCTGACAATGGCCTTGGCTTCTTATAAGCCCAGATCAAAGTTCCTCGCCAACCCTTTCACATTTTGATGATATCTACTATGGGCTTCTCTTGCCAATGTATGCTTATCAACAGGACAAGAGTTATCAATGGGTAAGGTAACCAATTTATCTGCATGCTCATTCCCATCTCCTAGACCCTCAGACCACTTATGGCTCCTGATATGGATTACAGAGTACACTGCACTTCTATCCCGGAGAGCTCTCCTTAATTGAACCAGTAACTCATATAGCTGTTTGTTATTCACTTCCTTAATTGCTGCTCCTTCTATACATCTGGCTACTCCAGCGACATACATGGAGTCTGTGACCACATTCAAGGGCTCATGCAGGTTGGACATTGCCCATACTACTGCTAACAATTCTAAGGTTAGTAGGCTATCTGCAGGGTCTGCTGTAAGAAGTTAATGCTTCCATTGTCCTTTTTCTTGCCAGGTGACAGCAGCACGTCTCGGTTTTTTCCCTGCATCTGTGAAGGCTGTGGTGGCTCCTTCTATGGGGCTCTCTCTTCTCAGCAGCCGAGTGATCCAGTCCCATTCTGTCATCCATTGCAGGACCATGGGCACTAACTTGCTTGTCTGCACTTTTGCAGATGGTGTCAATAGTGCTTCCTGTAGAACCGTAGAGTTAACCAGATACCAGTCCAGCATTTCTTTTTCCATGGGTAGCCTAATGGTGGCAGGTTCTCGACCGTCCACTTCAGTAATTCTGAGACGGCCTTTTTTGATCAACCCAGCCAATTGTTTGATTTTTGAGAATATTGTTCTTTTATGTTGTAGCGGTGGTGACAGCCATTCCAATACCCGTATCTCCCCCATTTTGTTTTCACACCGGGAGAGCGCCAAACAAGTGGCAAGGGCTATTCCGAACAGTGAGATCAATAGGGCAATCCAGTTATCGACGAGACACATATCCTTGTTACACACAGTTGCTGATTTGCTGCAAGGCAAGATGGTGCTCCTTTGTGAGGCACATGGGGGTAGAGGGATCAGTGCCCTTTAACAAGGGTCGTAGGGTTTCTAACAAATGATTTGGTATTCCCACAATGGGTTTTAGCCCCTGTAAGTCTCCTAGCAACTTTTGAGCATCATGCAAAGTCTTAATGTCCAAGTGCAGTTCTAATTTTTGGGGTACCACTGTTTGGTCCATTAGGGTCCATCCCAAATACTTCATGGTTTCGTGGTCTGAATTTTCTCTGTGGCAATAACAAGTGAATATGCTGCAAGAGTGTCTCTGATCCTGTCTGCCTGCAAAGGGGAAAATGGTTGTTGCTGCGCAAACAAGATATCATCCATGTAATGATATATTATGGTAGCTGGCCACTGCTGACGCAATGGCTGTAATGCAGCATCAACATAAAGCTGGCACAACATAGGGGCATTGTGCATCCCCTGCAGTAGTGACGTCCACTCAAATTTTTTGTCTGGTTCTCCATGATTTATTGCTGGTAGGGTAAAGGCGAACCTCTTCATGTCATCGGGATGCAGCCCAATAGTGTAAAAACAATCCTTTAAGTCGATGATTAGAAGTGGCCAATCTTGTGGGATCATGGCTGGATTCGGAAGACCAGGCTGCAAGGCTCCCCCCATCGGTTCCATCTGGTCATTCACAGCTCGCAGATCGTGTACCAGGCGGTATTTTCCTGATTTCTTCCTAATCACAAAAATGGGCGTGTTCCACAGACTCGTTGAGAGTCGTAAATGTCCTTGCGTGTATTGTTCCTTCACCAATTCATGGGCATGCATAAGACTTACCCCTTTCAAGGGCCATTGCTTAACCATCACCGGTGTATCTGTTTTCCAAGTGAGTAGAATGGGGAAAGTCCAAGCAATGGCAATTACCCCAAAGGGTGGTGATTGGTCAACACCATCCCCAGCTGTGTTAAAATGTCCCTGCCTATCAGGCAGGAGACCATAGGAGGCAACTGAACGACTGAAAACACAACGGACACTTGTTGCCCATCAATGCGCACTGACAGAAGCGGTGTTCTGCTTGCAAAAGTAAGTCCTCCTACTCCTGTGAGCATGTTTATTGATGGGAGCAGGGGCCAATGTTGTGGCCATGCCTCTGGAGATAAAATGCTGGTGTCTGCTCCTGTATCCAGTAATCCATAGAGGGTTATGCTCTGATGTCTATGGGCGATCTCAGCTTTTTGTCTTGGTCTCTCCTGTAAGTCCACAGTCAAAAGTGTAATACCGGTAGAGCCAAAACCCTTCTCATCACGCTTCTGTCCAGTAAACGATGGTATACCTGATGTCATCTGTGGTAGTGGTACCAATTGTGTGATGCGTTGTCCTTTGTTATTTTAACTGGGGGATAAGGGGTGTAAGCCATGATTTGTATTTCCCCTGTATAGTCTGCGTCTATGACCCCAGGCAATACAAATAGTCCCAGCATGGATGTCGAGGAGCGTCCTAGTAATAATGCTCCACGTTTTTGTCCTTGTAGCGTGAGAGGACCATTTACTCCAGATGGTATCCTTTCAGGCTGGTTCGTCATTAATGTGACATCTACTGCTGCTGCTATGTCCAAGCTGAGGCTCCCTGCTGTTGCTGGTTGCAGACAGAAGGTGGCGCTGATGTCACAGCGTCAACTTGTGTCTGGGCGCGGCCACTAACCGTTTCCCGATCGGCGCCAACAAGCCGTAGTGTTGTGGGAGCTAGATTGGCAGCTTTGGCACCACACGCCAGTCGCTCTGCATTCTCGGCGCATGTGTCCCCCATTGCTGCACCGGTAGCACTTGAGATGTGATCTCGAGCCTCCCTGTGTGACTGTCATGGAGCCGTTTCGGAGAGGAGCAAGAGCAGCTAACACCTGATTTTGAGTGCATTCTGCTTGCTTTTGCAGCCCTAATCCTAATTCCTTTAAGGCATCTACTAAAAATGCCTGTGAGGCTGTTGGCCTTAATGCCATTCACTCTAGTGCTTCCTCAATGGTCCAATTTCCTCCCAGAGTGGCTAGCAACTTTTACGTTGCCTGATTGCTATTTTGTAAGGTACACTGCTCCAATAACGCCCCCTTTGTATATTCTGCACCTCCTGCCCGGTCTATAGCCACAGCTGCTTTGTCAATAAAACTCCCAAATGATTCCTCTCTACCTTGTTTTATGCCCATGTACACCGGCAGCCCTCCTGGCTCTTTAACCCTCTCTATGGCAGCACGTACCAAACGCATAGCTTCTCTAAGCTTATCTGCTCCTGATATCATCTGTGCCTCCGTGCACAAATATGCCCCTAAGCCCATGAGCTCATCTATTGTCACTCCATGCAGCGGGTCCCCCTGAGCTCGCTGTGACGCAACCGACTCATTAACCAAGGCTTGCCAATGAGCATTAAACAACAATTGCTGATGCTGAGTAAATATTAACCGTACTATTTCCCTCAAATAATTTGGGCACAAAATCTGCGTATTAAAGAGATAATCCAGTATCTGCCTAACAGGTTCGCTTTTTGCACCGAACTGACTGACTGTGGACCGCAACTGAGATAACAACTTCCAGTCTAAAGGGGTATACTCTGCCAGATCCTGTGTGTGGTTATCCTGAGCATCATACTGTGGCGTGTATGTAACCGGACAGGCAAGAGCAAAAGCGGACTCCATTGCCTCATTATCCCCTGTTTGCATTGCCTCTTTTGCCAGAGCAGCCCAAGCCTCCCTCCTCTGTTTAGCCATCTCCTCCCATAGGTCACTGAGTGCCCCTGGGATAGGATCTGACTCTCCGAGAGTTCTGCGCTGTTGGCACTTCTGTGCAGGCCATTCAGGTGGGGGAGGCGGCAGGCTCGGCTCGCCCTCTCTGCGGGGAGGCGGCGGGCTTAGCTCTCTCTCTCTGCAGGGGGGGCGGCAGGCTTAGCTTGCTCTCTCTGCCGTCCTCCAACTCGTCCTTCTCCTCCGACATAGAAGGTGCGGACGGCCCCCCACGCCTGTAACAGGATCCTCCATACAACACTGTTTTGAACCCTTTGGTATTAACACCTTGTTTACTGAAGGCTCAAAAGGATCGTCCTCACGACCATACCCTATATTCCTCTTATTAGTTTCTATCACCCTTTCTGCTGCCTTGTGCTCAGAGACATGCCGAAGCAGTGTATTGTGCACCACCCGCCATAGCTTGCCCTATTTCTCTGCTGTCTTATCATCTTCTAACACCGCTTCCCACAGTATATCCCCAAATTTTCTCCATTTCGCGAGCTCATGGACCGTATGTGGGTTAAGGAAAACCCCCTTAGCATAGCCGTAGGCTAACAACCCTGGTAGCTCGTAGCTCCTTTTTTAGATCTATCCCCTTTGCACCTCGCCTTTCTAAATACGCGGTGAAAAGATCATATGCTGCTTGCCTATCCATACCTATTTGTATACGTCAGTGCTGTTGCAGCTTTCCAGGCTCTGGCAGACACGTATGGCTCGAGTCACCGATGAGAACCTCGAGAGTGCTTCAAAATTCCGGCACCGTCCTGGCTGCGATCAGGACCCAACTCCAACTTCCCTCGACCGTGGCGCGTCCTCCCCCGTTCTCTTTTTCAGCAAGATGTGGAGGCAGACGTCAGGGTCACCAATTGTCAAAGGAAGGAGACCAGGACACCAGATGGTCATCAACAGGTCTGATTTATTGATTGATACGGCAACCTAAATACAGTACATAATGAGCCTCATACATATTGCAAAAGCTGAGCTCAGGATTGGCTCTTCAGCTACATGTCAACCCCGCCTAATTTAGCCTTTATCTACATTCTTGTGGTTAGCAAGCATAGCAACTTCTGCATTCCACATCCCATTCTTGTATAACTTCAGCATCTTCTTTGTGAACAAGGACACCCTGCCTGCGAAAGGGCCTGTGCCCTAGTTAGGACATCTTCACCAAATTGATTTGGCTGTGTCCCCTCTCCTCAAGCCACTCTTTGACAAAACTCTCCACAGTTTCCTGCCAGGAGAGCCCTGCACACTGCTCCATAGATCTTTCATAAAGGCCCAAACCAACTCCAAACACTCTCTCTGCAGCTTTTCACAAAGGGCTGCAGCAATCCAGGACAGCTGCAAGTGAGTGTCAGAAGGCTCTTGTCTTGTTCCTGACAGCAGAATTCTTGATGATCTTGTGCAATTTTATTCAGATGTAACATGAGAGCTGAGGTTTTTGTGTTAAAATATTTCTTGATGAATAACAGGCCTTGAGAGAATGAGGTGCAGGACTGACATGCGAAAGCATGAGCATATCCTCCAAAGTGGCCAGTCTAATTGTCCATTTTATTACTCTTCTATTTACTCCACACTAATAAGGAAAACCAAGCTCTGCGTGGAGGTAAAACAGGCATGGGATAAACTACAGTCCCTCGCAGGCTCACCAGGGCTGGCAGTGACAGAGCAGGCAGTCTGCTTCATTGTGAACCACTACAGAGCTGCATCCCAATCTGGTTTAAGTAGCATGGTATTATTAAGAGCTCCTTTTCTGCATGAGATACAAAAAGGAGATCCCACATGATCTTCATGCAAGCATGCAGTAAAGAACTGATCTGGCTGTCCTAACAGAGCATTTGCTTTGGCAAATACACTCTTCCCATTCATCTTTTGAGGCAGACACCTCACGTTTTCCCCTACACCCCTGCAAGGCTGGCAGTCGTGGTTTCCCAGTTCCTGTTCTTCCCTAGAGATGGTGCAGTGGCTGCTTTGAAACAAAGAGCCCTGAGATCTGGGCAGCCTGAAGGAGCATGAAATGCTAATTAAGTGCTCATATTGGTAATACTCAGGTCTGCACTGCCCAGTTGTCTGCAGCAGCAGCAGCAGGACCATGCATCATTCCTGTTGGTGGATGTTCATGTTTCTCATGTACAAGAGCAATGACTTTGAGGAGGGACCAAAATGCCCCTCTTCAAACAGTAGCTGTGCAAGGAGATGTGAAGTTTCACGGCCTTTTCTAGGATATTTCAAAAAGATCTAAGAGAATATTGTGGCACGGAGTGGGTCCCAAATTTTGTCTCCAGAGGAATCCCCAAAGGGCACATTCACTCTGCTGCTGATGGCAACCCCATAAGCTCATGGACAAGTTTTCCCTGCAACGTGCCAGCCTGCCTGGGCTTTACTGGGATGGGACTAGACCCAGAGCTAAGCAAATACAGGCAGCCAGGTGACATTGTGTGACATCGGGGGCTGGCAACCATGAGGACTTTGCTGCCGAAAGGTTACAGTTTGTACTGGGCCCAGAAGTGTTTTTCCTTAAGGCAAAGCAAATTGAAATGTGAAGTTTCAAAGCTTCAAATTACTATAAAAAGAAACTGCAGAATAATTTCTGGAAGGGCAGCATTGTCAATGATCATGCAGCCCACCAACAGCTGGAGCTGAATCCAGAATTGCTTCTTCCAGCTGTGCAGGAATTCATTACATTGGCAAGCACTGGTCCATGGGAACAAATGATCCCCTAGCTCTGGCTAGGGTGCCCAGGCGAATGGTGCCCAGGCTGCAGTGCAGATTTGAGGAACCCTTGTCACTTGTTATTGGCCTCCCAGTGCACTCATCCTTCTGCAAACAAGGTGCAAACAACACAGCTGGAGTGCTGTCCCTGGTAAATATACATACAGGTGACTTTGCCAAAGCAGCGCATCATTTCCCAGTGAAAGACATGACCTCTTCTTACCTATAGAATTGTGATTGAAGACACCTGTGAACCAGATCTGTGGGAGATTGCAAAGGAGCAAAGCTTTGGGATTTGGGCACACTTCTCTTGGTTTCTTTGCTCAGGCCGTTGGTGAGCACAGAACACCCCTAGGTAGAAAACCTTTGACTAGACAGGATCTTTTGGATCCATTGTCCCCCAAAAAGGTCAATGTGTGGCCCTGTTGTAATGCCAAGTAACAAAGAGCAGCACAAATGACAAAAAGAAAACATGGCCAAAGAGGAAGAGAAGAGACTCAATAAGGAAAGGATGTGGTGAGACACTGGCACATTGAGTGAGCTGCACTCCCATAATCTCTAGGCTAGCAGGTCCTGGTCTCACATTCTTCTCTTGGTTTATTTAAATTTTATGTATTTATTTACTTTTTTTCATCATCAAAATAAAATATATAGAATAAAAATATGTCATCAAATTTGAAAGATACCATCAAAACTCATTAATTCAAAACTGCATCTAAAGATCAGAACATATGTACAGCTCTAACTTGAAGCCTAACACATCAATCCTATTCTTCAAACACTCTTCACACAGGCAGCAGCTTCTTCCTGAGCTTGCAGGAAAGAGAGCTCTTCTGGAGGGGAGGCGAGGACTTTGTGGGTGAGGGAAAATCAGAAGTGTTCAGAGAAAACTTCTCGGTAAGACTGTAACCAGCCAGATCTGCAAAATAGAGACACAAATTTTAACAGAGAGGGAAAGTTTAACAGAGGCCAGAATGCAAACCTAAAGCAGCTGAAGCTCCATATTTCATGGGACACATTTCCTGGAAATGTACAAACAGCTGCACAGGGAAACATGCTCCTGCTGGCAGACAGTTGAGGCAGGCCAGGGCAAACCCTGAGCCACTTGCCCAGAGCTGGCACAGGCCCAGCCTGGCCTCTGGGCTGCCCTGGGACAGCAGGGAGCCCAGAGCCCTGTGCTCCCCAGGAATGGCTCATCTGCACATGCACCCTCCTGCTCCTCTGCCTGCCCCACAGCTCAGCAGCCCCACAGCTCCAGGGGCACTGGCAGCATCACAGCTCATTGCAGGGGCACGTGCAGGGCACAGCTGTTCCCTGGCAATGTGCACAGCCTCTCTGGGCTGCCACCAGACCCTTCCTGCCAGCAGAGATTGGCCCAGCTCCCCCCTCACCTCTGTGTGAGGCTGAGCCATGATTGCCTTCACCTTGTCCTCAATCTGGAGTTGCTCCCGGCCCCCATGCCATGACTAGGAAGGGCAATGGAGAGAGTGAGGGCAAATGTACACCCTTCCTTAGGATTTCGTCATTTTTGGCACAGCTAAAAAGGCAAATCCAGAGGTGTCCAACTCAGCGCTTCCTCAGCATTCTGGTGAACATCTCGCCTTCACCAGCCCAACATTTTGGAGAGGTTTTCCTGCACATGTGGAGGCTTGCTGGCAGCACATTCCTTCAGCGGGGTGCCCATCCCCTTGCAGAGGGCAGAGGCCAGCTTGGTGGCCACGGTGCGGACGTTGGCGCTCCGCACAGGCAGCGCCTTGTTCTCCAGGCAGGACCAGAGCACGGGCAGGGCATCACGCTGGGCAACTTCAGGGCTCCTGGCATGAACCCCCTGCACAAGCACTGCCGGGACAGAGACACAGCTCCTTACCCACCAGCCTCACTGCAAACAAGGATCTGCCTCTGCTTCTGCTTCTTGCCAGCCTCTCTGGCCAAGAGCAGCAAAATCGCACCCACAGCCCCTTGATCCAGAAAAGGGCAAAGCAGCTGATCAACCTGGGAACAGAACCACCAACCCCTCAGGACTAATTGCTCCAACCAGAGCCTTGTCCCTGCGGCAGACTTCCTACCTTTACTAAATTATGTCACAATCTCTTTCTGCATGAACAATGAATGAAATGTCCAATTGCCATTGATTTCCATTAAGAAGTTGTCTAAACACACACTGAAGATTTGAAAATGCACCACAGAGAGGAAATGGAGAGATTTCTAATAAAAATTTGTAACTTTGATGTCAAGTGCCAAATGTCTAATCTGGCTCTTCCCTGTGCTCACGGGCACACAGCAAAGGGCAGGATTAGAACACACCTCAAAACTCCAGCCCACCAGAGATGGCTGCTGCCTGACAGCTGGATGAGAAACATCAGTGACCAGCTGGGGTCTTTGGCAGAATGATTTTGGGCCTTCCAACAAAGAGCTGTTTCAAACCTCAGGGCGTCTTAGATAATTACCCAGACCCCATTGCCCTGGCATTTGGGCATCTCCACATTTTAATGCCACTTCCCCTCTCAATGTTAATGGCATTTTTTCTTATAATGTCCACTTGAATAGGGGCATAGAGAAAGAAAAATGCTACACATGGAACTGAAATGTAACCAAAACACGAGTCTTTTCTCATATTTTCTCTGACACCTCTCTGTCCATTTTCTGAACTGAATTTTATCAAACACAGACAAATATTTACTACCAACAGGCTTCTTGCATGGCAGATTTGGCTGAGAGATCAAAACCTGAAATGCTTTGGAAACCATTCTTATTTTCTGATCACACAAAATGTTATCTAGCAGCCATTTAATATTGTCTGGTGGAAGAGACTTCATTTTCTCTATGCTGTTAATCCACCAGCAGTCATCAACATTGAAAGAGCTCCTGCAAGTACCCAAAACCAATTCTGCTAAGCAGGAAAGGGTTATGGTACCCATTTTAAAATGGGAATGTATTTGAGTTTAAATGCAATTAAAGACATTGGTGACTACTGAACGTGAGGAACAGCTCTCTGTTCCTACTAGAGAGAACATCTGCTCTTTCTAAAGTACTCATAATTTATGGTTAATTCCTATATTTAAAAAAGAGATCAAAAGAACTGCTAAACTAAATTCTCTATTGCTGGAGATCTACTTTATTCAAATGGTCTTTAAGGCCCTTTGACATTCCCAATTGCTAAACATGCCCTTTTGAGATTCCTAATGAAGACACAAAGTGTATTAAACCTTTCATTCAAGGATGTTGGCATAATTAGCAGTGGATTTAGCCCCAGTTAAAGCAAGGCTATCAGTAATCTTCTCCATTATATATTGAGATTATCCTTTTTCCATTCCTTGGCTGTTGCTGACACAGCAAGCTCCTCTGAGGAATCAATTATCAGCTGCATTTGTAGCATTTTGGGCAGCGCTGACACAGGCAGACACTGTTTGCACACCCTGAAAGGCTCAGTCCAAGGCCACTGTGACAGCACAGACAGGGAGCCTCAGCACTCTGCTTCTGTCCCTGTGCCCCAGAGGCTGCCTTGCACTAAACCCGTGCCTCTGGTACCTCTGTTGAGTTCTGGCCTAAGCTGTGACCCCCAGGCTCTGCACGGTTCAGCCTCAAAACTTTCCAAGAGACAAACAAGAATTCTGTAAGGACAAAACAAACTGATGCCCTGAAACAGCATTTGCCACCATTTCCCCTCAAAGATCACAGATGTCCCAGAGCTCCCCAGAGAGGAGCCAGCTGGGGCATTTTTAGCCCTCCCTTTGCTGGAGGTGGTTCTGAGATGCCCCAGTGAGAGCTCAGCCCCAGGCCGAGCGCTGCCCCCATCTCAGGTGCTGCTCAGCCCTGCAGCAGCCAGGGAAAACCTGCCAAACCCACCTGCCTTGGCTATGGGGCAGCAGGGACAAGCTCAGCACCTCCTGGTTTGGAGGAGCTGCTCTGCTGTCTGCTCACAGGCATTCCCTGTAAATGCTCCCTGGGAAGAGCTCTTGGCTCAGAAGGGGAGGCCTTGCCTGTGATACGCTCGGTGACATCCAGCAGGGCTTGGCCACTCAGGTGATTCCATTGGTAGCTGAACTCTTTCAGCAGGGACACTTTATCTACAAGGGAAACACACGTTTCTGCTCACTTTTCTCAGGTCATAGGAGAAAGGGCAGGGCCAACCCCATTTTATAAAAAAAAGTACATTTCTGCTGGGTTTTAAATCCTTTTCTTCTTTCCTTCCAGCCTACTTGGCACGGTTTTAAATTCCAAAAGAAAAGCTCTACTTTCACAGTTGTAAATCCAAAGTTGTCTGCTGTAGCAGGAGCTGTGTTAAAACATTTCACATCAGGGACCTCAGGAGTTCAGTCACATGGAAGTAGTGGAAAGGTTTTGCATCCCAGAGCAAAAAGGAAGAGCCCCATACTCGGGACACAGAAACGCACTGAGTCAGACAGTTCCTGAGATCACAGAGCAGCTGGGGAGGAGAAAGTGGAAGCTCCCCTTGAAGACCTGCCTCTTCAACACTCCTTTTTCAGGCATATTCCCCCAGTGCAGCATTCTCAGAGCTGACATAAATCTGTGTGGCAAAGGAATTTAGAGCAGCCCTTGTCTCTGTAGTTAATTACTTTGGCCATCTTGCCCCATGCAAAACAACAGGTGGAACAAGGCATCATTGACAGCTGGGCTTATACCTGTTTGTTCTACAGAAATGTACTTGGAGAATCACAAGTTCCCCTTTGAACACAGAAGACAAAGAAGAAAAGTGGAAAATAGGCAGCTAATGCCTCTAATGTAGAGCCTCCCAGGTGGCTGCTCTGCAGAAGCTCTGATGGGTCAGTGTCCCTTCATGCCAACAGCGAAGCTGTGCATTTGGGAAGTCAGACGGGGCCCAAGCAAACTCCAAACCCCCTTTGCCTCTGAACTGTAGCAGAGCTGTAGCCCAGGACTTGCTCTTCAGACAAGCAGCACAGAGCCAAGGGCTCCTGGGACTGTTGGGAAATGCTGATCCCATTCCAGCCTGTTGGGGATGGTGCATAAGGACTGCACCTGCACAGCCTCTGGTGGGTGTCAGCTGGAGGGTTCCACAGACAAGAGCAGCTGTCAAGGCACTCAGCGCTCTCTTGTGCAGGAGAGACAGAGACGAAGCTGAGGAGAGTCCCTGCCAGGGCTCAGCCTTACCCAAATGAGCAATGGATTCTCCCAGTGCTTCCACAGCTGCCCCACGAACCCTGGGATCCTTTGAGTTCCGGTTCTTTGTTATTCCCTCCACCAAACCAATGATCACCGGGTTCAAGGCATCTTTCAGGGCTCCTGTGATTTCAGCCAGCATGTCCAGCACCCTCTGCTTCACTTTCTTGTGGCTGTCAGATATTCTCAGGACAAAATAATCAAAAATCTGTGAAGAGAACAAGCAAGGTGAAAGCTGGATTCAAATGTCCTTGTTTGAAGAGTGGATGTAGCAGTCAGCAATGTCAAAGATGAAAGTGATCCTTTCTGTCAGGTCTGCACTCGCTTGCACAATTTCACTGTTTTCCTGTGGGCCACTCACTGGAATGGTGGCACAACCTCATGGTGGTTGAAAGATTTTCTTCTGTTTTTAGGAGGTTTGGCTGGGGACTGAATAGTTCCTATGGTATTTCTCTCCATCTATAAACAATTAAAACAATTCCATTTTTAATGCTAAGAGTACCTTTTCTTTGAATGCAAGCAGATGTTTACAATGCCCAGTTTTCTACACAGTTGTCTCAAGTACTGAGGGCAATTATGATTTTGCCATGGCTGGAGGAGATCTAAGTTTTCTTTTGTTTGTCTCAGAGCCAGTGTCTAGAGAAGTGCAGGGCTCTGATCAACTCTTCCAGGATCCAGACCATTTCTCTAAGTAACAGGTGGACTTCTGAAATGTCATGTGCTGTACAGCTCTCATTAGAGCAGGTTCAGTCCCTTGACAGCCTCATTATCAGGCACCTTTCCCTGGAAAAAGGGAAAAAGCAGCAACTGGGAGGAGAAGGCAGAGATGGGTCCTTAGCTGTTTTCCTCCTTTTCCAAAGAGAAAAAAAGATCCACCAAGAAGGGTGAGCACTGTCTTTACCAAGAGGAATAGGAACAAGGATGGAAATGAGTAGCCAGAGCTGTGCCTGTGTAAGACAAGATGGAGTATATAGAAGTATTCTTTAAAAAAAACAACTGGGTCTAAACCAACCCAGCCTGATAATTCTCTTCCCTATGCAAACCCATTTTTGGTCTAGAGAACAATTGCCATGCTTTCAGGGGCTGGATTCCCTTCACTTCACCCAGCTGGGAGTAGGAGAGAGCAGCAGTTACACCAGCAGAAAATTCTGCCATCATCTGATGAATGCAGCATCAATAGGCACCTGCCAGACAAATACAGCTGGACTGAAACAACTTGTCCTGAAGCCTGGACCTGAATTACATTTGTCTGGGTAAGAGGGACCAGAGTGTCCCAAACAGCCAGGACAGAGTGCCAAGACACACTGAATTAACTTTGCTTCTACAGGCTTAGGAAAGGAGCTAAAGGAAAGGAGCAGTGAAATACCCTACATACTTGGGCAATGTTAGTGGAGATGAGCTGGGGGCTGTTTTTGCACAGGTCTTGGACGAGTTCCACTCCTTCCATCCTTGCCTGAAACCCCTTGGCTTCCAGGAGATGGTAAAGCTTCTGGAGCAGCTCTGTTTCTTCCACAGCTGGAGGTGATGTGACCTGGGCTTTTGCACAGTGTAGGAGGTGTCCATCAGAGGGAGATTTGACCCTGAAAAATAAAACCAAATGAGGACCTGGTGGTGATAATTACCATAGCATGGAATCCCCATAGTGGAAATAATTAGCATGGGCTCCATGTTACCATCCTGTACCGTACCGTACCATACGGAAACTCATTGCCCTCACAGACAGTCTGATACAGACAGCCCAGATTGGTCAACTGAATCCAAAACACCATCACCAGTGGCCAATTAAAAAATTACCCTTTGGTAAACAAATCTCCAGAACACATTCCACATGTTCACAACAACAGGTGCAGCAAGTGAAGATAAGAATTGTTTCTCACTCTTTTCTCTGATCTTCTCACAGCCTTCCCCAGGACAATGCCTGGCAAAGTTGTGCCTGCTGCTCTCTATGGAGAGAGCTGCAGCCACAGACAATCCTTCAGTTAATTGTGAGCAAAACATCTTGAGCAGCTTTCCTAATCATGTGATTTCAAGCTGGAAAATCATGAGGCTCTGAAGAACAATGTGGACCTCATGACAATCATTACAGGAGACAATCTGTAAATGACATTCTCACCACTGCTCACTCAGGAAAACCAAGGATGAGATGCATCTGATCTATCTTCAGATGGCTGCCAGGGCACACAGGTCACATTGCTTTGTGGAGAAAGAGAGACACCACTTCCAAGTTTAAATGCCTCCTCATATGGGACATGTGTGTCTTAGAATAAGGGAAATCATCACTCTGGAGAAGTGTCTCTACAATCAGGCATGACAATCTGGAAAAGTAGCCCAGATGCATCTGAACAGATAAACAGGGCCATATTTGAAGGATTCATAAAATCAGTAAGAGAGATAAAAACAGAAGCCAGACATCCCAGAACTATGCTCACATTTCATTTACTTCCCTAGAGACCAGATGCACAGCTTCACAACCCCACTGGGAACAATTCTCCTGAATAACCTGTCTCTTCCATGAGCATGGGAAGATGCCAGCTGTGCTACTGAGGCATGTGGTCACTTTCCTGCCACTGCTGAGCAGGACAGAGCTAAAAAAATCCCCTCTGCTATCAGAGGAGAACAGGTACAAGCAGCTCTGCAGCTGCCATGAAGAGACAGCAAGGAGCAAATTCCTGTCTTAAATGCTGATTGCAGCACAGGGGGCAATAAACCAAATATGCTGTCCATCAAGCAAATTACATGAAGGACAGGAATATCAAGACAAAAAGTCCACATTCAGACACCTGTTGACTGAAGTTGTTCAGGAATTGCCTTGCTCCTTACTACTCAAAGTTGGTACTGTTTGAGGGTAAGAAAACCCTGATTGAGCCAGGCCAAACCTCACAGATGAGAACTGCATCTTTGTGGAATGGCATCTTGCTTCCAGACTGAGATTTCTAATCAAAACACCCATCTGAAAACGACTCCACTCAGATGAAAAAAAAAGCCCTGTTTGAATTTACTTGTCCCAAGTCAGGCAGCAGAAACTTGGCCCTCTCCCAGCCTCCACAACACTGCCCTTGCCACTGCACTGGATTGTCTGAGCTGCCACCAATGGGTGTCTTTTTGTCTCTCCATTTTTGTGGAAACCCCTCCAGAGAAGTTGTGTTCAGCACAATGCACAAGTAGACATTTTTTATCCTAGAGAATTTGTAGGGAAAGGAAACAATCTGTGGCATTGGTCATCTCTGCCAGAAAGTTTTTCCTGAGGAAGAGGCATGTAAAGCTTGTCATGTGCTTTGTCATGTCTGACAAAAGTGCTCAGTACCGTTTGCTAGAAGACAATGTGGCCTGGGGCTCCTTTGAGCCATCGTTCCTCTCCTTCACTGGCTCCTTGACAGATGGGCCTTCAGCCTTCTGGTTTTCCATGCCCTACAAAGACACAGAGAAACCTCATCAATCTTTAGAATATAAACCAGGATATTCCCTGTTGAAAACACAAGTTAGAACCAGGATCACTACCAAGGCTTAGGGAAATATTTCCTAACAGATGGAAACAGACCAGAGATTCAGTGATGCCAACTCTTTTTTTTCAAGAGCCCAAGGCAGGTTATGGGTGCTTCCAGACTGAGCAGTGGTCTAAAATCCCAAATTCCTTAGTCCTGGGCAGAAATGGGAATAATGCAAACTGGCAGGTAACAAGTGTTTGTGAAGGAAGCAGCAGAACAAATTGGACTCTTTGGGGGTTGGCCCATTGTGTTGGAAGTTGATTTGGTTCAACACTCACTCTCCCTGAGCCTGCACAAAGGCAGGTACCCTTCTGTAATGTCGATAAAAAAAAAAATCCCCCCCAAACAAACAAAGGATTATCCACTGGATGCTGCTGAATTCACCCAGCTTCTTCCAGCTCCACAGGGCTGGACAGCAGGGCAGTATTCCCAAAAGACAGACAGTCATTGTAGTAACTAGGATTGACCTGGACATCTTTTGTAAATTTGGAAATTTTCTTGGCACTACTACTTCCAGTGTCCTTTGCAAAGACTCTGTTATCTTCAGAAGCACAATTCTCACTTAATTGCTTTACAGGGGGCAGGGTAGGGAGAGCATGGTGGGGGCTTACACTTAAATGTAAACCCATTTTCTCCTCTTTCCCTTTCTTCTTTGTGACTGATATTGAAAATATTCAAAACCCCACTTTTCCCTAATAATATCAGTTCCTTTGTGGTCTGCAGATGAACAGGCTGAGGATTCACAGCTCATTCCCAGGAGCAAAATGATTCAGCAGAAGAGGAATGAGCTAAAGATAGATTGGGTATCTTTGATCTCATATTAGCAGTGTCAATACTTGCACAAAGGAGACATTTCTCCTGCCAAGCACTTACTTTCTTCTTTATTCTTGTCAGAATATCTTCCAGGTCACGGGGGGAAAGAGATTGTTCCAAAAGCATTTTAAATTGTTGATGATTGAGCAACATCTTCACCATCTCCTGTCCATAATGCCTAAGGAAGGAAGGAAGGAAGGGAACAATAGAAAATGAACAACGGAAGAGTGTTAACAGAAGAGGCTGACCCCTTAAACTCATCAGGTGCAATCCCTGCACGAGAAGGCATTACCTACTCAGCAAAGAGGGAGATTTACCTCACTTGACACTGCACAGTCCTGTCAGCTGAACGCAAAAGGCAAGGGGAGAATGTGGGGCAACAGAAAAATACCATTTCACTCTGAAACTGGGGTGTGCTTCTGTGGCATCAAAGGATCCCAGGGAACAAGCAAAACACATCTGCTTTGTTGTCAGAGCCTGTTAGCAGTGTCTTGCTGCCATTGCACAATAATTTGCCTTTCTTTAACTGGCAGGGAAGCCAGGACAAAACACCTCATGCATCCTATTGATTATTCTATACTATGTGTATGCACAGGGACAGCTAGTTGCTCTGGTGTTCTTGGCAGCTATTAATGGCAATTTCATCATCAAAGAAGGGGATTTTGGTGGTTTGGGTTGATTTTTTCACTAGGAAGCCAATGTTTGTTTCAAGAAGAAATGTGGAGCTCACTGAGCCACAGATAACAGCATTCTAGAATCTTCAGAACAAGTTTAGAAAGTCTGAAAAGATTGGCTAAAGACCCCTGAAATATTTCTAGGCAAGTCTGAAGTTAATGAGAAATGGATGTTTGGGATCCTTCAGTGATGAACATTAGCCAACACTTTGGCTTTGTGTTGTGCACCTAAGGCCAAACAAAAGTATTGGATTGGCTGATCTGAGCTCTTTTGATCTCAGCAAAGAATCCTTCAAGCCACAGGAAAAAGGTGGCAATGTTCCTTTTTGCTGGCCAACCTCAGGTTTCCCGGCACAGCCATTTGCCCAGGGTGTGGTCACAGTGCCAAGGCTGACAGAGCTCAAGAAGAGTTTGGACAATGCTCTCAAGCACATGGAGTGACTCTTGGGGTGTTCTGCACATGCCAGGAGATGGACTTGATGACCATGATGGGTCCCTTGCAACTCAGCACATTCCATGATTCTGTGACCCTTATTCACACTGTGAGGTAACTTCATATTCCCTTTGGTTTCAACTCTTGTGTGGTTTCATCTTTATAGCCAGACACAAAGCGGTTTTCCTGTTTTGGGAGGTGAAATGAAGATCATTACCTTGTGTCCTTGTGACAGTCCTGAGCAAGCTTCCCTGCCACGTGTGGCAGCCTCTCAGCCCTGGGGGTGCCTGCGAGCTGGGTGACTCCAATTCTCTCCACCAGGGACAGGAGGAGTTGGGCCGCACACTCGCGCACCGGGGCGGGGCGGCTGCTGGGGAGGAGAGAGCAAACCCTGGGCACAGGGACAAGGAGCAGCGGCAGCGCCGGCCTTGGCCAGAGCTGCTCCCTGCCCTTGCTGGGGGAAGGAGCCTGGGCTCTCCCTGCACCATCAGACACCTGCAGAAGGCTCTGTCCTCAGCTAAACACAAAGGTAGCATTGCACACTAGGCCTGCCTGCACGGAAGAGGGAGGAATTCAGTCTCCCTGCACTGTCTGATACTCAGTTTCTTTCACAGTATTTTCTCGGAGAAAGATTAAAGAAATAGATGACATATGAATAATTTAGAAATTAAGGACCATTCATGCTGACCTATCAGAGGGCACCCAGTACACAGAGCTGCAGCAGGACTGAGGCTCTTTCCACCCATTTATCCCCAAATCTGCAAAACTTTGGAAAACAACAAATGCAGGGAAAACACATTGTGGGCTGTGAAGTTGCAGAATATCCAGCAATGCAGCCTGTTTCTTCTCTGGGGATTGGCAACGGATCCATCTGAATGTTTGACCCTAGTGCAAAGCTGAGGAAAGGGTGGCAGGCAGTTTAGCCAGTCTGTCCTGTTCTAGAGAGTGTCTCTTGGGAACTATCAAGCCCAGCACCAACATTTAAGGCAGCATTTGCTCCAGCTGTCCCATGGCAGTCAGCCTGTGAAGGTGCCTGTAAAGTGATTAATCATCTCAAGGCGAACATGAAACATCAGTCTGAATAGAAAGTAGAGCTCTAAGGCCAGGACAGTCATACAAGAGTCCTTTGGCAGGAGCTGCATCTGCTGTGCAGGCTGTGCCACACCCAGCAGATTGTCCCCCATGTGCTCCATGCCCCAGCAAGGACCCTCCTCATTTCTCAAGTTAATGGCATCATGAGGAGACATGGTTTTCCCAGGGCCTCGGTGGTTAGCACTGTGAAATACCAAACACTGCTCACAGCTGCAATTGCAATTGTCCCTCTGCCCACAAAAGCACAAGGCTCTATCCTTGGCCTTTGCAGGCACTTTCCCTTCCCCATCAGTCACCACATCTAGGAAAATCTGACAGACTGGGAGAACTCCAGGAAGCAGCAGGAAGCTGAGTCAGAGGAGCTTTAGTTTGGACATCAGGAAAAAGGGTTTTTCACCCAGAGGGTGGTTGGGCACTGGAACAGGCTCCCCAGGGCAGTG
Organism: Melospiza melodia melodia; assembly: GCF_035770615.1. NCBI lineage: Eukaryota > Metazoa > Chordata > Aves > Passeriformes > Passerellidae > Melospiza > Melospiza melodia. The sequence continues at coordinate 16,686,079 of NW_026948525.1, read as the reverse complement.
GTCACAGCACCAGACCTGACAGGGCTGAAGGAGCATTTGGACAACAATCTCAGGCACTTGGTGTGACCCTTGGGCTGTTCTGGGCAAGGCCAGGAGCTGGACACGATGGTCCTGATGGCCCCCTTCCAGCTCCCCATATTCTACACTTCTGTGATTCTGAGAACTAATGGTCTGCAGGAGGGCAGAAATAGGTGACGAGAGGAAAGAAGTGAGGTTGACTGGAGAATCAAGTCACTGAGTTCACAGAAGATGCAGGATACAGGACCCTTCCCTCCCACCATTCCCATTCTCTGTCTCATCCCTTCTCCCTCCCAGCATTCCCATTCTCTCTCTCATCCCTTCTCCCTCCCACACACACAAAGGTGAAGAATATCACTAAAAGAAAAAGAACCTGCTTGACTCCCATGTCCATGAGAGCAGTCATTGCTCGTGCAGGAGTCACATTCTCCACCAGGATCCCCAGGGTCTGACTGGCTGCTTTCTGAACAAATTCTGGGGAGCTGGACACCATCTGGAGAAGGACCCGAACAACCTCATCCACCTCAGAGTCCATGTCCTTCTTCAAGGTCACAGAGAGCTCTCCCAGAGTGACAATGCCAGAGCAGGACACCTTGGAACGGAGGTTGGTCACCTGGGGAAGCCATGAGGGGAAACATAAGAATCACCTTGAAAAGAAAACCAGTTGCCTTCAACAGAAGTCCCAGGAAATGACAACACATCCCATTGTGTCCAGAGGAACATACAAGTACAAGAAGAGCAGGAGAGCACAAGCACAGAAAGGCACTTACTCTGGCACCAATTTCTGGCCTCAGACCTGCTCACTGCAGGCCTAAAATAAAAATTCCATTAACTGTTCCACTTAACCCTTCTAAAATGTCCACAGCTTTGATTTTAGGCCCTTTTACTAGAAAATTAAAGCAAGAGCTGCTTTCAAATCATGAAAGCAAAAATCATAAAGGTAAAAGAGTCAGGTGCTCCTGTTCAAAAAATCAACACCAGCAGCTGAAGCACTCAGCCAGGAAACAGAAAACACAGGCTCAGGTCTACAGAATAATTTGCAGTGTTGAATTACAACTTGGACAGAGATTGGGACTCTGGCAAATAACATCATCAGCATCTCAGTTTCTGCATTTGCATATTGCATTATAAAGGCTCCACAGTCAAAGATGAGTGTCAGATACCCGACCTGCCAGTAAATACAGCTGCATGTACCAACAGATCCTACGGATAGATGACAGACATTAGAAATCTCAGGTCTAAAACCAGAAATGAAGGCAGGCCCTGAGCACACATGGAGATGAGCAAGCACATACCTACTCTACTGTCGACGGAAGGGAACCAGGACATCATTTTGATCATCACAGGCTCGATTTTATTGATCAGTACAGCGGGTTAAATACAGTTAATAATGAGCTTCATACATATTGCAAAAGTTGAGCTCAGGATTGGTCAGTTACATATCAGCACCTACGCCTACTTCTGCATTCCTATGGTTCTACTTTTGATACTTTCTACATATTCTTAGGATATATTCAGGAATAATCTCTACTCCCTATCCTCATGTTGCAGCAAGGTCACTGCTGACCTTTCCTTTCAGCTTGCTGACTGCTGACTTTTCTCCTTCAGCTTAACCAGCGGCATTATGTCAGTATGGCCTTTCTCAGCTAACCAATTATGAATAAATCTCTCCACACTCTACCCATCATGTATGAAGTATGGGGGACAATTCAGAACAATGTTCTCACCTCACTGGTAACTGCCAAGCAAACCTCACCAAGTCTGCAAAGCAGGACCTCTGAATGGGACCCAGCCAGGTGTTTGATGGTGAAGAGTCCCTTCTCCTTCAGCTCCCTGAAAGGCAGAAGATTGATTTTTCTCTCCACCAAGGCAGCACCCTCTGAAATGACCAGGCTGGCAGCTCAGTTGAACAATGGGAGGTGCTTTTCAAGGAGTTCTTAATGAAATCATGGAATGCATTGCTCCAGGATGCTGTGGCTGTCAAAAGCATTCACAAACCCAAGAGGCAAAGAGAGGGGTTTCAGAGTGGCCATTTAAGAAGACAGCCTTTCTGATATCTCTGGCACATGAGGCCCCTCTGTCACTGCTTCCTAGGAGCTGTGAGACCGGGCCATGCTGCTGTTTGTTGTCACCTCCCTGTACCTGTCCCTGAGACACAGTGCCACCGGGCTGTTATTGGGGCATTTTCCTTCTTTGCCAGCCCCAGCAGGCATTCAGCAGGGACAGTCTGCACTGGCTCTCTGGAGCTGAGTTTCCACTCTATGATCCCGGCCTCTCTGTCACCACCTCCACTCCCCTCACACATTCCCCAAAAAAGCAGCAGGATGTCTGCTGGGACCACCTCAGCCTGCAGGAAGGCCAAGTGGGTCCTGGCCTCTCCTGACCCACAGCACAGCTTTCTTTCATCACAGCATGGAAATATAAAAACTGTATTATCACATCACACAGAGGGCCAGGAGCTTTTTATTTTGGCCGCAAGTGTCCACAGGGCATTGGGGAAGAGAAGAAAAAGAGTGTTTTGCAGCAAGCAACTCAGGCAGGATGGTAGGAAAAGTGTCTGGGAGCTGCTTTTTAGGACTTTGGTTGTTCTGCTGAAGCTTCTGACAGAGCTGATGGGCAGATCCCAGAGCTGTGGAGAGTTCCTGGGAAATTTGTCCTTGGATATGCCTACGAATGCTCTCCCAGCCATGAACTGCCATCTGTCCTGTCCTGTCCATGTGTCCTGTCCATATGTTACTGCCTTGACTGTTGAGTGTCTGAGGTGCCTCTTGAGGCTGCTATGGACGTCCTTCACCAAGGAATGGATTGTGATACAACATCCCTTTCTGCTTATGTTTAGGCACTGACAGAGCCTGGACCACTCTGGCTCGAGCTTGGGCTCTGGCCAAGCAAGATTGCAAATGAGAGCAGCTCATGGTCCTCAGCTCTTCCCTGCTGCTGGGACAGACAGACATGGCATGGGGACAGAATGGAGCTGCCCCATCTGCCAGGGCACTAAGAAGGATGTGAATTTTTCTCTGCCCTGTCACCACCAGTTCTGCCTGGGCTGCATCCTGCAGTGGGCAAAGAGAAATCCAGCGTGCCCACTCTGCAGAAGAATGATAGAAGCTGTCATGTTTTCTGAGTAGGATGAACAGGACTATATACAATTTGCCATCAGCTCCCCCAAACAATTGCTAGAGCCCAGCAGGGAGAGAGCCTGGCCCCCTGTGAGAGTCTGTCAGAATTTTCCCTCATCTGCCTCACGATCATCCTTGGGAGACCACTGAAGAGAAGACCCCCCCTGTCTATATCTGGCTCTGAAGGAGAAAAGTCACATGCCACGGGCCCTGAGACATAAAAGCTCAGTGTTGAGCTATTGTTTTCACAAGTGTGTTTGCTGTATGCTAAGAAGAGGGCACCATGCTCCATTTGCAACAATAGCAGCTCTGGAAGCTGTCCCACCTCTCGGCCTGGCTGGACTTCTCCTGAGTTCCAGGTGGTCTCCCACAGAAGACCCTCACCTGTTTTACAACCACTGTGACAGACAGACTGAGATGTAAGATGCTTCCCCACCAAAGACTGAGACATGAAACTCCTAACAGGCCCCTCTGCTCCTTCCAAGGACTGGGACTGAAACCCCCAGCCCGGGGGAGGTGTGTGGGGAGGCAAGCTGACCGAAGCGAGATGTTTGCCTGCAGGTTGTGACCACTGGACCGAGAACACAATGGCTCTCATTTACTGCTGAGAACATGGACTACCTGTTACATCTGTTCCCTACTGTATCTGTTTCCCCCCCCTCACAATTTTCAGTAATATAAACCTCTGAGTTAGCTAGAGCCTTTGAGATCTCCCCAGCGTAGCAGGCGGATCCTCAGCTGGACTGGACCAATAGACTTCGTCTCTGCGTTGGTAGCTATATCCCCTCTCTCTCTCTCTCTCTCTCTCTCTTTCTCTATCTTTTTCTCTCCCTTAATCCCTCTATTGCATTTTTGCTGTAGTTATTTCAATAAAACTACATTTTATTTGATTATCACTGCAAACCCCCTTGTACCGTGTTGGTTTTTACACTCTGAGATCATTCCTACGAACCATCAGGTCATCTGTTCACTAGGACGGACCCTGACACCCCCTTGCTGAAAGCAGCCCCCAAGAACCTGTGATGGCTGCTCCATCTTCTCCACAGGGAACACTGTCCCCAGCTGAGCAGGGGCTGCAGGACCAGAGCCTGTGGATGGCCTCCTGCCCAAGGAGTGGGCCCAATTTTTCAAATAACAATGTCATCTGCTGGACCAAAGGTGGCCCTGGCTGCAGCAGAAGCTGGAGGGAATATGCCAGCACCAGAGATGGCTGGTTAAGGAATTCATAGAGCAGCATCCTGCACGCCCTCTCTGCCTATGGTCAAGTTGCCAAAATCTTGGTGCCAGTACTGCAGCTTCTCCTCTGTAGCAGTCTGAATTGCTGCTAGCATAGCACAGGGTAAAGAAGCAAAAAGGACCTTTGCATAATCTCCACAGATGTTTTATTCAGCCGTGCAGGGAGATGTTCAGCTCCCAGCACCCACACACAGAGGGTCTCACTTTGTCTCCACAGGGGCCTGGGGGCTGACCCTGATCTCGGGGCAGTACAAAGATAAGGGCGCCAATCAGGGAATAGGGAAGGTGTGGCTCAGGAACACAGGAACAGACATAGGAAGAGGGGAAGGAGCCAATGGGGTCTAACAGCTTTTTGAGGGAAGCTTCTTGTGTCTCCCTAGACCAAGGAATGCCCCCCCAGGGTCTCCACAATTTCTCCTGTTTTATATTATTAGGAAAGCTTCTCTGGAGGATCAACTGAATCAACACAAAATGACAAAAATCATCAAAAGCGCTCACAGGACAACTGTTCAAAATTCAAACAATTCTGAGTTCCCAATGTGCCAACAGATTTCTTGGAGTGTCTTAGATCTGGCAGGAGGGATGCAGAGTTTTCTTAGCACAGTTTATCAGGAAACTGAGTCATGCATACTGAACCTCTGGTCCATGGCCTCCTCAGTGCCATCGTGCAGCAAGGAGGCCCAGAGGCTGCTGTGCTCTGGGCCTGTCAGGGATGAACACAGCGGCTCTGTGGCCAGTGCCAGCTCCAGCAGCTCACAAGAGGAGACTCCTTCCAGAAGCTCTGCTGGCTCCAGTGTGGCAGACCAGCAGAGCCCACTGGAAGCCACCCTGCATTGCAGCCACCCCCAGCTGCTCCCATCATCGCTGCAGAGCAGGAGCTGCCCCAGAGGAGCCGCGGCAGGAGCTTGTGGCAGTGGCAGGTCCCTGTGCCTGGGGCAGAGCCACAGAACCTCTGCTCCTGGCTGGGACAGGGGCTGCTCACCCTGGTGTCCCACTGAGAGGAGGGATCCTGGGCCCCAAACTCTGCCCAGCCCTGCAAAAGGCCACCCCGCCAGCAGTGCCAGCAAGGTTCCTGCAGCCATTCAGCCAAATCAGAGGAAACAAATGTCTCTTCAGCTGACACAGCCTCTGCACACAGCTTCCTCCCCCTTCTCCTGGTGCCTTTCCCTGGCTCCAGCAAGAGCTGCAGGAAATGCTGTGTGAGCCATGATGATGGAAGAGCTACTGATAAAAACACTGGGGTGATGCTTTCAGAGGAGTCATGAATGGAAGACTGACCAACCTTCCAGCCAATGGTATGCCAAAAGTTTCCATGCTTTAAATAATTGATTGTAATTAATGAGTAAAAAGAAAGATACGGAAGCATATTAAATCTCCCACAGCTGCTGGCTTTCCTCAGGCTCCATGGTCTATGTATTGCTAGACTTACTTCATCTAGGCAGAATATTAACTGCCTTGACTTGTTGGAGACTGATCACAAGGTCTCATCTGTGGTGGGCAGTCACTAAAATTAGCTCAGCAGAGGCATCTTCAGCTGTCCAAGTGTAGCAGAAATACATATTCTCTGCTTCATGGCTGTGTGGCAGCAGCTGCTGGTGTGGATTTGTCAGCGTTGCTTCATGGATTACTCCTGGGAAGGAATTGTGTGCACAGGCACAGTGTGATGGCTTCGATCTCCTCTAATTACTCCAATTGGATGATGGCCAGAACTTGTAGGCAAAAAGCATCATGACAGAATAATTTACAATATTCTCCAAACTACTCCTGTGGTTTTGATTTTCTTACTGATTAGGTTCAGTGTCTGGCCTCAAGAAATCACTCCAGAAAGAACAGGCAAACCTCAGCTTGCAAGTTGGAGTGCAAGTCTTTAATCTGCTGTTTTTGCAGCATGTACAAACAACTCTTCAACATATTTGCAAATAAATCTCTTAGTTCTTGCTATACCTATCCAGAACCTGACTCTCTCCTCATTTTATTTTGATTTGAGATCCAAGCATGATTTTTTTCTGGACAGGGAAGTAAGAACTATCTGCAAATACAGACTACAAACGTGAATTTATACTGCAGGAACTGAGCTGTAGCTTGGAATTAAAGGCAAGAAGGGATGCCATGGTAAATGTGAACATTTAGTGCTGGCATAGGAGCCTTCTGAAATGCTCCACCAACCCATGGTTCACATTGCTACAAACTCTCTTTCTGGTGTTACAAAGAGTGTTGAGGAGCTGGCTGTAAGTAAAAAAAAAATAGCCAGAATGATAATTTTTGTTTATATGACAGACAATGACTATCTAATAATTCAGAGCTCATAGAAGTGAGTATTCAGATTTCCACTTAGTATGTGCTGGCAGTTTTAATTTGAAATCAACAGGTTTATCCAAATCAAGTTATCCATAGGAGATAATTTGCTCTATGATCTACCTAAAAATGCCTCATTGTCTGATAAGTTTAGTAGAAATTTGCAAAGTCAACAGTCCACAGATTTTCATTTCTTGTTTAGTGGCTATTCTTCAGGAAAGCTTTTACAGACTAATCAGTTTGGATGTAATTAAAATGCCAGTACATTTCATCTAGCTATTTTGGTATTAGAACAAAACCATATGAGTGCACAGCCATTTAAAAAATATTTTAAAATAAATTTTCAAATCAACAGTCTGAGTAGGACTCAGAATAAAAACTCTACCAAACTTCAACTCCATTGGAAGATTCCCTTGTCACCCTGTGAATCAGCTCTACATTCAGAAGATTAAAAGTCCCAATGATGGTGGTTTTGGTATGGTTAGGAATTGGGGAAGGGTCTTCTTCCTTCTCAGCTCCATGCTGCAGTGCCTTTGGGATGTGGCCTGCTGGCCGTTGTTTGTGCAGCCCCGGTGTTTCTCCATGAGGCAGAAAGTGCAATTGCATTTCCAGCCCAGAGCCCGTGAGGAGTGGGGCGTGCAGAGCTGTGCCAGACACAGGCCAGCAGCTGTGCCGCCAGAGGGTTTTGGTTCCTGCCCAGTGCAGCTGGTGCCTCTCTGCCGTGAGTGCCTCCCCTTCCAGGTGCCCATGGACAGCAGGTGCAGGGTTCTGCAAGGGGCATGGAACAGGGTGGGGATGTCTGCTGGCAACAGAGTGCAGCGGAGAGCAAACAGTCCAGGATGGTCCTGGAGTGTGTGACAGAGAACTCCTGACACAGCTGGGGACTGAGCCAGTGAGGGAAGGCACTGCTGGGCCTGCTGTTTGTGAGGAGAGAAGGGCTGCTGGGTGACAGGAGGGCTGGAGGCGGCCCTGGGCTCAGGGATCACAAAATGCTTGTGTTTGATTCCCAGAGAAGGAACGAGAGACATTGGGGAAGTGTTGACCTGCAACAAATTGTGAATTTGTTAAGCTTTAACAGCCAGTGCTTAGTTGTACCTTCCCTCACAGCAGTGGTTAATGTGTGCAAGTGGATGTCATAGCCTTGAGAATAAAGACAGTGGGCCTACTGAGTAGGTAGCTGCAATGCATTCAAGGAGAAGAAGGCTCTTAACCATGGAAGGAGAATTTGAGGAACAGGATGTTCACCCCATGACCACCAGAGACCCTCAAGAGACCCCTACTCTAAATGTCAGTAATTTTGGGGAAGTGATTTAAACATGTCAAACACTTTGTGAGAATGTTTAGCCTGTGAGTTTGAGCAAAGGAATGAATAAAAGTAATGAAAGTAATGTCTTAGTTCCGTGGATACTAACACGTGGGTGTGCATGTTTCAGGGAAGTGATTCCTCACGCACCCAGCACTGAAATAAAGTAATGCCTCTTTTCTCACACTGAGCTGGCAGTGTGGATTGGGCCCTGCTCGGTAACGTTCATTTTGGTCATTTCTATTGAAGCATAAAGATTGTTTGAAATGAAATCTTTTCCAGTTGTTTCCCTTTGGTTTACCTGTTTGAGGGGTAAAATTCTGTGCTGCAGGTGTGCTGGGTGTGTGCAGAACAGTGCAGCCCCAGAAACCCCTTGGCTTGCCCACAGGTTGTCATGCCTTGTTGCCAGGTGTGCCCAGCTGTGGCAGGAGAAGGAGCCCGCAGCGCAGTGGGCACCGTGCCCTGCCCAGCCGGGGCTCTCTGGCACAGAGCAGCAGCAGCGCCAGCACCGTTCAACCCGCTCCTGCCTTGGCTTCCCCTGGCACACAGAAGCCTCTGGAAATCAGCACCGCCAGTGGCGTTCCCAGCTGGGAGCAGCTGCTGCTGGCGGGCAGATGCTGCCAGTTCGACTGCTGCCAAAGGGGAAGAAAGGCAGAGATGTACACGCACCGGGGCCCTGGGCATGTCCAATAAAGGTGAAAATATGTGGGGAGATTTGTTAGGAAGGATTTCAGCTGTGATGCCAACAGTGGCTTCTCTCCTGGCTCTGTGTGTTCTGGACAAGTGATGCAATGGTTGGGTCTGACAATTAAGAAGCAGATGTTATGTGGATGTTCAAAGGAGTAGTGATTATATTGTAATATATCCTCCCATAGTCCTCTTTCCCGTACCCCTTGTAGCAGCCTGGGTAGTCAGGGCATTTGGGGAGGGCTGGCTTGTGACCAGCAGGCAGGGTGTAACAACACCTGGCCTCCAGTCAGGATGCAGGAAAGTAATCTCCACCAATGGACAGCAGAGAAAGAGTTGATTGACAAAACTTTTGGAGGGGCTAAGGGTATAAAAGGCAGAGCATCATTTTTGTAGATAAGCAGCATATCAGCTAGTCACAGAGACTCCCAATGCTGCAAGTTTTCCTTATTCAGTCCTTTGTTAAGGTTTACTAAACCTTTAAAATTTTAAAAGTGAGAGTCATTTCTCACATGTGCAATGCTGTGGGCCATTGTCTTGGTCTGGTTTCCTTTGCTTGGGTCCCATCTGAGTGCTCAGCTGGGGTACAGGCTGTAGGTGCTTGGGGCACCCTTGGAGTCCCTCTTGGATCCCTGTACAACAGGGTTTGGCCCATGTGGGAATTTGTGCTGCTTTGTGACAGAGAAGAAGTATCCAGGCTCTTTTGTGTTTGCTGTAGGGAAGGTTGGTTATTGCTTGGCATAAATTCACAGACCAACATGGAGTGTTTGATTTGTGATGTCAGGGCATGGTTGCCACCTTGTCGTAGTGATATCAGAAGGTTGCCTTGGTGCACGGAAGGCCTGAGCACCAGAGCAGCCCTAGGCCTTCCTCACATCAGGAGAACCCTCCTGGTTGGGGAATTTGTCAGTGGGTAGCTGCCCATTGACAAGAGCCTTGTTTTTTCTATTATTTACCTAACCTTCAAAAATGACAATGTTTCACCATCTGGCCAGAGCAGCTTTTGCTGCCTATGGCATTTCTTTTTCCGTGTATTACCTTACACATTTTGCATGTAAATAGAGTTTTCCCTTCTGCTTCGGTTAGGGTGTATACTAACGTGGCTTTTGTATGTCTTCCTGCTCTTTCTTTGTGGCTGAGTTTCTGATTTTGAAAGAGAAAGAGCATTAGGATGCCAGTGGTTTGGTAAAGCTCCTGTCAAGAGGTTCAGCTAAAAGGGGGTGTCTGTAGCCACAGGGGCAGCATTTGCAGGGGAACCTGCTGGGCTTCCATTCCCTCCACGGGAGAGTCTGTGGCAGCAGAGTCTGTCATTTCCTCAGTTTGCTGGGACAAGCAAGACACCTTTGAAAATGTAGACTGGAAGACCTTCTTTAAGGCCTTCCAAAAACTCTGCAGTTGTTCCCAGAATTCAGAGAAAGCTTCTTTCTTTTTAAATTTTGTCATGAAAGGATTTGACTGTCTAACTTGACCTCTTACCCAATGCTTAAATAGTGATTCCCTTTGCAAGGAAATGCAAACTCTAAAGCAGTGAGTGTCTGCCACAGCTCAGGGGGATTTTGGGGAAGCTTTTTTGGGCAACTGTTTCAAGCAAGTTGATGAGAATTAGTGCATGCAACTGATTAAAAAAAAAAAAAAAGTCCTCAAGAAGAGGATTTAAAAAGTAGTTTAAAGTAGTTTTATGTGTTTGGTAGAACAGTAGCATTGAGTGTTAAAGAAGAATTTGCATTTTCTTGGTCATGTTTGTATTCATTTACTGGCTAAACAGGCCAAAGTGTAGGCACAGCCAAGAATATTGTCCTGATCTCTTGCTGGCTGTGTGAATGAATTGTGTCTCCTGGAGTGACATTGTGAAAATGGAAATCATTTCTGTTTAGGTGAACTTGTTCTGTGGGATTCAGCAGCCCAGGCAGTTTTCTGACAGAAGCTGGTTCATTTTCCCTTCCCACTACAGGTCACCTGAAGTATGTATTCAGCAGTGCTGAAGATCCTGAGGTGAGTGAGAAAGGAACATTTCATGTTCCTGGTGCTTAAGAATTGTAGAGGAAGATGTGAGCTTGGCCAGTAGCAGTAGACGGTAGAGGGCCAGCTAGGGAGGCTGAAAGAAAATCCATTTTCATGCCTGAAACAAAAGTAACAAAGGCAGAGATAGGTATTTTTGAATTTCCTTGTCAGAGTTTGAAGGACTAAAAACCTAGTTTTGAAAAGAGAACGATGCTTGCTGACAGCAAATAGGAAAAATTTAATTAAGAGCGATTTCCTGTACAGTTGAATTAGATCATTTTAATTTAAACAGAGTGACTTAGAATCCTATTCCTATCAAACTTTATGATATCTACTTGGAACATGAGGTGGTAGAACAGGAAGGCCATCTTGCAATGGTGCCTGCTGTATCTGAAGTGCAATGGGCACCTTTGTGGCTGGGGAGCTGCGTGGGCCCAAAGGACGCAGGGCTGGCGGCCGTGAGCAGCTGAAGAGGAGGCAGCGTGGGGCCAGGGGGCCCAGAAGGCCAAGGGCACGGTGGCTGTGCCAGCAGCAGTGGGGCAGCAGGAGCAGGGCAGGGAGCGTGGCCCTGTGCTGGGCAGCGCTGCGGCCACAGCTGGAGTGCTGTGTGCAGCTGTGGGCCCTGGGAAGCAGAAAGTCATGGAGGGGCTGCAGCGTGGGCACAGAGGGACAGGGCAGCTGGGCAAGGGGTGCAGCACAAGGCCAGGGAGGAGGTGCTGAGGGAGCTTTAGCCTGGACAATGGGGGCTCATGAGGGACCTTCAGGCAGACTGCCATTGATCCCTGCCTTGGATCCATAGAGCCAATGCTCAGCACAAGGGCTGTTTCCCTGCCAGACATCCCTTCACTGCATCCAAGTGCTTTAGACACTGGTGTGGGTAACACTTTCATATTTTGTTTGTTTATTTGCTTGTTTGTTTGCTAGAAGGAGAAGCCTTGTGTAATTTCTCTTTCTCCAGGGAGCTTTTTCTCAGTTTTTGCTGCCCTTTTCCAGCACTGGCAGAAACACATCACTTTCAGGTTAACAGCTCCTGTGTTTTTTGGCAGCCCAGGGAATCAGTGTGTGTTGTGTTTGGGAATTGAGCAGGAAATCAATGACCTTGCATTCCAGCTGGTGCTGAGAGATTAGAGGGGCTGGGAGGGGCTGGGCTGCATTTCTGATTCCAGCAACTTCAGCACCATCAGTGTGGTCGAGTCCAAGCGAAGAACTTGCCCGAGCACAGATGCACAAAGAGAGCCGTTCCCAGTGCAATGCTCTGGGTCTGGTTGCATTCCATAAGGACCGACATGCTCCAGATTCCCCAAGAGTGTGGGTTACTGAAGCAACAGGAGAGCAAGTTCAGGATGGCTGCTGGTTGGGGCACTGCTGCCGAGTGCTGACGTGTGTAGCGACAGAAAGGACAGGATTGATTCAGGGTGACCCCCATGTGGGGAATAATGTGCTTTGACTCTATGATTTAGAAGGTTAAACAAATGCTTTCTTAAGCTATGTTATATTACACTCGTACTTTATTAAAACTATACTAAAGACATACTGTACTAAAAAGCTGCTAAAGAAAAACTTGTGACTGTCTCCAGACAGTCACAACACAGCTTTTATCTAATTAGCTAATCAAGCTAAACAACTACCACTAAAATCCAATTAACAAATCACTTTCAGTAAACAATCACTATAACACATTCTACATGTACTAAACAACAAGAACAGCAAATAGAGATTATAATTGTTTTCTCTTCTTCTCTTTCTCACTACCTTCCCTTAAAAAAAACCTAGGAGAGAAAACTATATCTCTCTGTGTTCAAAGAATGTAAATACCACACCACAGTAAAGAGAGATTATAAAAGTGAGATCTGTCTATCTATCTGTCTATTTGAATCTTCCTGGCTCTGCTCCAAAGCAGTGTAAGATGCAAAGCTCACCTAAGGGCATCCCTTGAGGAGAGGAATAGAGACGAGTTCTATTGACTGATCCTGAACAGGCAGAGATGTTTCTCCATCCAGAGATGGTTGCTTTTTCCCCTCATGTTTTCCTCCTGCACCCTCTTGTGCCCTGAAGCCTTCTTTTTATCCTTTAAATTTTTGCATGTCCTGAGGGAGTGGAACTATCCCATGCTGTAGCTGGGGTCTGCTGACTTTGCTCATACATGCATTACATGACACATGGTTTCCTTCGCTGGCATCCCCAGGGCTGTGTAAGTTCATTTGTTCATGGGGCCTTATGAGAAACTCTGTTACTGCTGGTCAGAATTCTCAGTTGACAGAAGAGGAAGAAACACCTTGGTCCTCCTCCATATACTGAGATGGCCATAGAGGTTCTCTGCCTTCCATCAGAGATCTTTGCATGCATCCTTATCTCCTGAATGACCTGGTTTTCTAACAAGAGTGTGGATGTCAGGAAGGAGAAATGCTGGTGCAGGCCCGAAGAGAACGTGAACTCCAGAAGTGTCTCTCACAAGGAGTGAGCTCACCCAGGAAGCCCCTGCAGAGCCAGGATGGAGCTGTGTTATGATGCTTGTTATCCCCATTCATCTGTTCTGTGCCTTTAAGACTGTCTCTGAAGAGTGAAAGTTTTGTTTGGGTTTCTCTTATCAGGGACACAGAGATGGGCAGTACATAGGGCTATTTTCACTTTTTGCTTTTGGCTTTCTGCTTTGCTTGTTCTCTCTCTGCTCTCGCTTCTGCTTGCTTTTGCTTCTGCTTATTAGCTAGTTTAGCTAAACAGTCCAAATTCCTTCCTGGACTGTTTCTCCTCTCCTTTTTCTTCGACCACCTCAAACCTGCTCCGGACTGGGACCTGGAAACACCGAGGGTTTGCACCGTTTGGCCTGCAGCAGCTGCCCCAGCGCCAGAGGGACAAACAGAGCAACCACCCCCGAAAGAGACTTTCTGATTTTGTCACCTTTTTCAGAGCGGTGTCATCCGGTATTGTTCATTTTGTGTTCTGGGGGTTGCTGTGCCTGTCAAATAAACAGGTTCTTTCCACTTCTCTCCGAGAAATTCTTCCTGAACCGGTTGGGGGGAGGGGCCCTGTAGGTTTGCTTTCTGGAGGGGCCCTCCTTTGGAGATTCTCTACCAAATTTGTCCTAAACCAGAACAAAATCTTGGCACCCAATGTGGGGCTCAAGAGAGTGGGAAAACCCTGTTTTGACTGCATTTTGGTTGCTATTACTCTGTGTTTGTTTATATCAGCTAATAGCCATGCTTTTTGAATTCATAATATCTGTTGGGAAGAAGGTTTGCATGCATTTCTGGTCCCTAGGGTTTTTTGAGATTTTAACACCTCTCTGGTCCCTAGGTTTATTTTCTTATCCAGAAATAGCTCTAGTATTGTCCCTAATACGTAGTTTTTACATCAGAGGGGCAGTGACCAGAGTAGCTATCCTGCTGGGCTTGGTGGCAATGACTTGCAAGAAGTTTATAAACATGCTAGGGTCTGCTCCAGGTATGAATGGTTCATGGCTATGGTTATGCACCCAGTTTGTTAGAGGAGGAGCAGTTTGGAATGAGGTTTTTTAGCCTCTGCTTTCCTTCTTGTCCTATGAATCAGTTGCATCACTAGTGAAGGATGTTCAGTTTCCCCTCAGTGTTAAAGAAACCATCTTCCTGGTATTCAATGTGGTAACCTTCCTCTATACAGCCTGCTGCTTCTCTAGAATGAGGGCTGAGATTTCTAGACGGGCTGATGAGACCCCTGACTCAGAAGTAGACCCCGGTGTGGGAAATCCTAAGTGGTGTGGGAAATGGGAGGATATGGGCCAAATCCTGAAGGAATTCTCTGACCCTATAGTCTGGGATTTTCCCCATGAACAAATTCAGAACCCAGCTGAGGTGGGCAAATATCTGAAAGAGAAGTACCAGGATGAGCCTAAGGAGAGGAATGTCATTGCAGTGAGCTGGGCCCTGGCAAATGCTTATTGCACACTGCTAGATACTGTTGGGCAGCAGACAGAGGCAGGGGGGCAGGGAGATAAATCAGCAGCTATCCCAGTCACTCAGGCTGCAGCCAACACCCCAGGCTTGAAGCCAGCAGCCAAACCAGATAGTGAGCCTAAGCCAGCAGCTAAACCAATGGCTGTTGCTACCAGCACTACAAGTTGGAAAATGCAGGGACAAGACCAATCGACCAGTGGATGATGATGATGATGAAGAAGGAGAAGGAACCTCAATGCCTCCTGACATAAAATCAGGAGTCAAAGCAGCAGGTGCAAGATCAGATGCAAATATTGAGCCTTATTCCCTGAAGGACCTTCGTGGCCTACGGAAGGATTACACTTGACGACCTGATGAATCCATAATTAGTTGGCTGGTCCATCTCTGGGGTGCTGCATGTGAGGCTACAATTCTGGATGGCACTGAAGCCAGGCATTTGGGATCCCTGTCACAGGATCCTGTCATCGACCAAGAAATTATGAGGTGTCGAAGGAAGGAGACCAGGACACCAGATGGTCATCAACAGGTCTAATTTATTGATTAATTCGGCAACCTAAATACAGTACATAATCAGCCTCATACATATTGCAAAAGATGAGCTCAGGGTTGGCTATTCAGCTACATGTCAACCCCGCCTAATTTAGCCTTTATCTACATTCCTGTGGTTAGCAAGAATAGCAACTTCTGCATTCCACACCCCATCCTTGTATAACTTCAGCATCTTCTTTGTGAACAAGGACACCCTGCCTGCAAAAGGGCCTCTGCCCTAGTTAGGACATCTTTACCAAATTGATTCAGCTGTGTCCCCTCTCCTCAAGCCACTCTTTGACAAAACTCTCCACAATGAGGGAGGCTAATCCACACAGCCTCTGGGCACGGGTCTTGGAAAGTGTTGCACGAAGATATCTGTGTGCAGATGATCTCTATATGCAACAAACTCAGTGGAAGACCATAAAGCAAGGGATCCAACACCTGAGAGAAATGGCAGTGGCAGAGATTATCTTCTCAGATGATGTAACAACTAGGAACCCAGACTTGGTACCATGCACGTCTGTGATGTGGCGAAAACTTGTACGACTTGGGCCACATGAATATGCTTCTGCCTTAGCCATCATGAAGAGGGATGAGAGGGATGAGACTGTGCTTGACATAGCAAGGAAGCTCCAAGCCTATGCAGATGCTGTACATGGCCCAACACATGCCAGAATCGCAGCGGTAGAAATACGTCTGCAGAACTTAGAGGATAAGATACAGGAGAATCATAAGAAGGTTAAAGAGGAGATTAAAGAAGACCTTCTCCAAATTTCAGCAGTACAGATCAGAGGTTCTGGTTTCCAAGGCAGAGGTTCCCCAGATGGCGAGAGAAGGTACACCCCACGAGCTGAGCTGTGGTTCTACCTGCCTGATTGTGGGGAAAACATGAGAAGGTGGGATGGAAAACCTACTGCTGTTCTGGCACGACGGGTGCGTGAACTGAAGGAAGCCACCAGAAGGAAAGCAGCTCCAGTTGCCCGTAGCCGAACGGCCAGGTATGATGATGATGACATGTCTGACCCCCTCGAAGGAACATCCAAAACATATGCCCAGGGGAAGGAGGATAACCAGGCTTAGAGGGGCCCTGCCTCTAGCCAGGTAGAGGCCAGGGAAAATCGTGTTTTCTGGTCTGTGTGGATTCATTGGCCTGGCACATGGGAACCACAAGAATACAAAGCTTTGGTTGACACTGGTGCGCAATGCACATTAATCCTATCGAGACATGTGGGGACAGAGTCCATTTCTATTGCTGGTGTGACAGGGGGATCTCAGGATTTCACTTTGGTGGAAGCTGATGTGAGCCTGACTGGGAATGAGTGGAAGAAGCATCCTATTGTGACAGGCCCAGAGGCCCCATGTATTTTGGGCATAGACTACCTTCGAAGTGGGTATTTCAAAGACCCAAAACGCCTCTGATGGGTATTTGGAATAGCTGCTGTAGAGACCGAGGGCATCCAGCAATTGAACATCTTACCTGGGTTGTCTGAGAATCCATCTGCAGTAGGATGTCTGACAGGAGAAGAGCAACGAGTGCCAATTGCCACTTCCATAGTGCATCAACGACAGTATAGAACTACTCAAGATGCTGTGATCCCATCCATAAGATGATTCGAGAGCTGGAGAGCCAAGGGGTGCTCAGCAAGACCCACTCACCCTTCAACAGCCCCATTTGGCCTGTGCGAAAATCTGAAGGAGAATGGAGATTGACTGTGGACTACCGTGCATTGAATGAAGTGACTCCACCATTGAGTGCTGCCGTGCCAGACATATTAGAGCTCCAGTATGAGCTTGAGTCCAAGTCAGCAAGGTGGTATGCCACTATAGACATTGCCAATGCATTTTTCTCCATTCCTCTGGCAGCAGAATGCAGGCCTCAGTTTGCTTTCACATGGAGGGGAGTGCAGTACACCTGGAACCGACTGCCCCAGGGGTGGAAGCACAGCCCCACCATCTGCCAAGGACTGATCCAGGCTGCACTAGAAAGGGGTGAGGCTCCAGAACATCTGCAGTATATTGGTGACATCATTGTGTGGGGGAACACAGATGCGGAAGTGTTTGAGAAAGGGAAGGAAATCATCCAGATCCTCCTGGGAGCTGGTTTTGCCATTAAAAAGAGCAAAGTAAAGGGACCAGCTCGTGAGATTCAATTCCTGGGAGTGAAGTGGCAAGATGGACGGCATCATATTCCCACAGATGTCAACCACAAAATCACAACAATGTCTCCACCCACCAATAAGAAAGAGACACAAGCTTTCCTAGGCGCCATAGGTTTTTGGAGGATGCCTATTCCTGAGTACAGTCAGATCATGAGCCCTCTTTACCTGGTCACCTGCAAGAAGAACAATTTCCAGTGGGGCCCTGATCAGCAACAAGCCTTTGTCCAGATCAAGCAGGAGATTGCTCATGCAGTAGCCCTTGGCCCAGCCAGGACAGGACCAGAGGTGAAGAAGGTGCTCTACTCTGCAGCCAGGAACCATGGCTTGTCCTGGAGCCTTTGGCAGAAGGTGCCTGGGGAGACTTGAGGCAGACCACTAGGATTTTGGAGTCGAAGCTACAGAGGCTTTGAAGCCAACTACACTACCACAAAGAAGGAAATCTTGGCTGCCTATGAAGGAGTCCAGGCTGCCTCGGAGGTAATAGGCACTGAAGCACAACTCCTCCTGGCACCCCGACTACCAGTGCTGGGGTGAATGTTCAAAGGCAAGGTTCCTTCCACTCACCATGCCACCAGTGCTACATGGAGCAAGTGGATTGCTCTCATCACTCAGCGCGCCCGTATAGGTAAACTGAATCGCCCTGGGATTTTGGAGGTCATTACCAATTGGCCTGAAGGTGAGAATTTTGGTGTCACAGATGAAGAGGAAGAAGAACCAGTGACACGTGCTGAAGAGGCTCCTCCCTATAACCAACTGCCCCCAGAGGAAACACGATACGCTCTTTTCACTGATGGTTCCTGTTGCATTGTGGGAATGAACCAGAAGCAGCCGTATGGAGCCCCACACGACAGGTTGCACAAGCTACCTAAGGAGAAGGTGGATCAATCCAACTTGCTGAACTCAAAGCTGTTCAACTGGCCCTAGACATTGCAGAAAGAGAGAAATGGCCAAAATTCTACCTCTACACTGATTCATGGATGGTAGCCAATGCTCTCTGGGGATGGCTGGAGAGGTGGAAAAAGGCAAACTGGCAGGGTAGAGGGAAACCAATTTGGACTGCTAATGAGTGGAAAGACATTGCTACCAGGGTAGGGAGGCTACCTGCGAAAGTCCGCCATGTAGATGCCCATGTACCCAATAGTAGGGCCAATGAGGAGCACCAAAACAATGAGCAGGTGGACCAAGCTGCAAAGATAGGGGTGTCCAAAATAGACCTAGATTGGGAAGATAAGGGAGAGTTATTCCTAGCTAGATGTGCCCATGATGCCTCAGGCCACCAGGGCAGAGATGCCACCTATAAATGGGCACGAGACCGAGGGGTGGATCTAACCATGGACAGTATTGCTCAGGTCATCCACGACTGTGAGACGTGTGCTGCCATCAAACAGGCCAAACGAGTGAAGCCCCTGTGGTACGGTGGGCGGTGGTCCAAGTACAAGTATGGGGAGGCCTGGCAGATTGACTGCATCACACTGCCCGAGACACTCCAGGGCGAGCACTACGTGCTGACCATGGTGGAAGCCAACATTGGATGGTTGGAAACCTACCCTGTGTCTCATGCTACGGCCCAGGACACCATCCTGGGCCTTGAAAAGCAGGTCCTTTGGAGGCATGGTACCCCTGAGAAGACTGAGTCAGAAAATGGGACTCATTTCAAGAACAGCCTTATCAACACCTGGGCTAGGGAACATGGCATTGAGTGGGTGTACCATATCCCCTACCATGCACCAGCTGCAGGAAAAGTGGAGAGGTACAATGGACTACTAAAACCCAGTTGAAAGTTTTGGGTGGGGGATCTTTCAAAAATTGGGAGCAGCATTTAGCAAAAGCCACCTGGTTAGTTAACACCCGAGGTTCCACCAACCAAGCAGGTCCTGCCCAGTCTGAGTCCCTGAATATATTAGCTGGAGACAAAGTCCCAGTGGTACATATCAGAGGTTTGTTAGGGAAGACTGTGTGGATCAATTCTGCCTCAAGTAAAGACAAACCCATTATTGGGATTGTCTTTGCTCAGGTTGCACATGGTGGATAATGCAAAGAGATGGAACAACATGATGTGTAATTCAGGGAGATCTGATTGTGGGGTGAAAATGATATGCAAATGCAAAAATTATATTCGTTGGATGTTACTGCAATTGTCTGTACATTAAAAACCATACAGACATGAGATAGAAGGAAATGTGTAAGTATCGAGGGTGTTAGCAAGTGAAAGATGGAGCTTTCAGTGAGTAAAGTGAAAGGGGGGAATCCTGCAGCTCTGTGGTATGGGGCCTGGGTTCAGTGGTCCAGTGTGGGGATGCAATGAGGGCATGATGAATATTGCTTGTAATTTTTGGGGGGAACAGATGGAAGTTTTACATCAATAAAATGCATGATGTGTGGTAGTATGTTGACAATATGGGGATAAGGGGCGGAATTTCCTAGGGTGACGTTATGATGCTTGTATCCCCATTCATCTGTTCTGTTTATGCTGGATATTATGTTCTGTGCCTTCAAGTGTGTCTCTGAAGAGCGAATGTTTTGTTTTGGTTTTGCTATCAGCCGCTCCCCCACAGCTGGTACGACACAGAGACAGGGCAGTACATTGTGCTGCTTTTGCTTTTTGCTTTGCTCTTGCTCTTGCTTCTGCTTTGCTCCTGCTTTGCCCTTGCTATTTGCTTCTGCTGATTAGTTAGTTTAGTTAAGCAGTCCAAATTTTTCCCTGGACTGTTTCTCCTTTCCCTTTTTTGGACCTACTCAAACCTCTTGACTGGGACCTGGGAACACTGAGAGTTTGCACCTTGTGGCTGCAGCAGCTGCCCCAGCACCAGAGGGACTGAGAACAGAGTGACCACCCCCCGAGAGAGACTTTCTGAATTGGTCATGTTTTTCAGAGTAGTGAAAGAGTGTTGTCATCTGGTACTGTTCATTTTGTGTGCTTGGGAGTGCTTTGCCTGTTAAATAAACAGGTTCTTTCCATTTCTCTCCAAGGAATCCTTCCCGAACAGGCTGAGGGGAGGGGTCGTGTGGGTTTGCTTTCTGGAGGCGCCCCCTTTGGAGGTTTTCTCACAGATTTGCCCTAAACAAAGACATAGGCACAGCCAGCAATATCAGGTCTCTGTCAGGTGCCCACCCCTGAGCTGGGCTCATGCCCTGCTCACAGCCCCAGGGCTGTCCAGGCACACGAGTTCTTCCCTTGCACACACACACACAGAGTTCATTGCAGCATGGGCAGGAGCTCCCTGGGCTCCACTGCCACTGCCAGAGCCTGGCAGGGACCTCAGCCCTGCGGGTGTCACCCTGCCCTGCCCTGCCCTGCCCTGCACTGCCCTGCCCTGCCCTTCCTGAGGTGCCCCATGGCCAAAGGGATGAAAATGGGGAGCTCTGTGCTCAGGAGCTCATCCAGGGGTTCCCAGGGGATGTTACTCTCTGAAAGCTCCAGGAGCAGCTGAGGGTGTTTGTGCTCACTGGGTTTATGTCCCATCAAACACACACGATGTTCAAGGCTGTGGAATGGCCATGCACTGCAAACACAGACTCCTGACCCCGTCACTTGATGTCCCTCCATGGAGGGAAGAACTACCTCTGTGACCTGGGGTGAGAGGCCACTGCTGTAGCAGTGCTGGCTTTGCAAGGGCAATGCTGGCATAGCCCCCACCCTGATCACTGCCACACTTCTGCTGGTCACTGCTGGTTTCCTCTCCATGACCCTGTGTTGGGCACATCCCTGAGAGCAAACTGGGAAGAGGATTGAAGCTTTCAGGCCCTGCACTGGGGAGATGCCCTTGCACAATGGAAATGCTGCTGCAGAGCCCAGCTCTGTCCCAGCAGTGCCCATGACCTGTCCCTGCCTGCAGTCCCTGGACAGTCACACAGCAGGACAGGGACTGAGCTGACAGAGCCCTGAGGCCTAAAACCAGCACAGGGGCTCTGAAGGGGAGTGTGGGAGTGAAGGAAGGGGAGGTTATGGAGGAGAAGCCCGGGGGCTCCCTGGCAGGGAGGATAACTGGGGTTCCCTTTTCTGCTCGAGCTCTGCCCAGAGGCAGCGACCCTACAGATCCAGAGAAGCCAGGGAGGAAAGATGTCAGGCACACAGGGCAATACAGAGTTCTTTATTTTGTGTAAGCACATAGGGAGTAAAGAGGTAGTACAGATTCTGGTTTATACAGTCTCTCGGTACAATACGAAAGAAAAATACTAAAATAAAAACAGTAGCTTCAAAAATTGTTGTGTGAACAAATTCACAAAAGTGTAACAGCTGTGTAAATAGCAAAAAATACAGGACACAGAGTGAGAATTAATGAGTAACACCATCACAGCTATGTAGAACAATGAGTGTTTATTGCTTCTGAAAATCATTTTTTATAATTTTCCTCAGACCATTCTTGAGCTCCTGGTTCCTCAGGCTGTAGATGAGGGGATTCAGGGCTGGAGGCACCACCGAGTACAAAACTGACAGGGCCAGATCAAGGGATGGGGAGGAGATAGAGGGGGGCTTCAGGTAGGCAAAAAAGGCAGTGCTGATAAACAGGGAGACCACAACAAGATGAGGGAGGCAGGTGGAAAAGGCTTTGTGCCGTCCCTGCTCAGAGGGGATCCTCAGCACAGCCCTGAAGATCTGCACATAGGAGAAAACAATGAACACAAAACAACCAAAACCTAAACAGACACCAAGCAATGAAATACGAATTTTTCTGAAGTTGGAGTGGGAGCAGGAGAGCTTGAGAATCTGGGGCACCTTACAGAAGAACTGGCCAAGGACATTGCCATGGCACAGGGGCAGGGAAAATGTATTGGCTGTGTGCAGAAGAGCAGTGAGAAAGCCACTGGCCCAGGCAGCTGCTGCCATGTGGGCACAAGCTCTGCTGCCCAGGAGGGTGCCGTAGTGCAGGGGTTTGCAGATGGACACGTAGCGGTCATAGCACATCATGGTCAAGAGGAAAAATTCTGCTGTGATAAAGAAAAGAAAGGAGAAAACCTGAGCAGCACATCCTGAGTAGGAGATGTCCCTGGTGTCCCAGAGGGAATTGTGCATGGCTTTGGGGACAGTGGTGCAGATGGAGCCCAGGTCGCTGAGGGCCAGGTTGAGCAGGAAGAAGAACATGGGTGTGTGCAGGTGGTGGCCGCAGGCTACGGCGCTGATGATGAGGCCGTTGCCCAGGAGGGCAGCCAGGGAGATGCCCAGCAAGAGGCAGAAGTGCAGGAGCTGCAGCTGCCGCGTGTCTGCCAATGCCAGCAGGAGGAAGTGCCTGATGGAGCTGCTGTTGGACATTCCTTCACTCTCGGCATGGTGCGCTGTTGAAAAAGACATTGACAAGCTTGGACAGATTTCCTTTTTGATTTCAGGCTTGTGCTCCTTCTGAGTTGCTGCTTTATTTTCAGCATTGCACTCAGCCTGAATACTGGGGAGACCTGAGGGAAAACAGGGCTCCCTGTGCCACAGGGCAGTCAGACCTGCTGGAACCACACAGGTGCCCTTTGTTCATTTAACCTCTCTCTATTTCACTGTGATCACGCTTTAATATTTTTTGAAAAATGAAGTAGACTTTTTGAATTCTCCAGTTGAAATTTTTTTTTCCAAACCTTTCTCTCTTTCCCTATGCACATGAACAGGAAAGGATACCAAGGGCTGGTCTGGCTCTCTGGTGCCTGGAGTTGTGCCTACTGGGAACTGTTTCTCTCTATCCAAGCCTTGTCCCTGCCTGAGCTGCCCAAGCCCAGCCCAGCCCTGGGGTCCCAGCTCTGCCCTGCAGACCCCTCCCAGCACAGGGCACTGCCCAGGGGCATCTCCCTGGCAGCAGGGCCTTAAGGGCAGGCCAGACAAACAGAGATGCTGCAAGCCAAGGTGCTGCTGCTGCTGTCTGTAGGGACAGGAGGCTGACGAGGTATTGTCTGAGGGAGATCTGAGGCCCATCTGCTGATGCCCAGGCTGACAGTGCAGGAGTCTCAGTGACACAGCCAAAGCTGACAGCCCCTTTCCCTTCCCTTGAGGAGAAAGCTGAGAGCAGCCCTAGCCATGCAGCACCATCTCCACAGCAGGAGGAATCTGCCCTGATGGAGGTGGCCCCTTCCACCTCCAACTTCTCCCCTGCAGCGTCCATGGGGAGCTGCCAGGCAGGCTGAGAGCTGCTCCTGGCAGGTGGCACATGCCCTGGGCTGGCCAAGAGCCCTGAGGGCTGCAGGAGCTGCTCTGCAGGACAGCCCTGGGCAGCCCTGGCTGCAGCCCCAGCTTCAGCCCCTGCAGCCGTCCCTGGCAGCAGGAGCCTTCCTGCCCTGTCCCTCTGACAGTGCCCAGGGCAGCCCCGCTCTGCAGCACATCCTCCTCCTCCTGCTCCTGTGCCAGAGAGAGACTGGGAGAGTCCTCCTGACACATCCCCCAGGCTCTGGGGTGTGCTGGCTTCAGGAGGTCCCTCCAGGAGCACAGGGGACATTGCCCTGCACCCACAGACTCACCATGCACAGGGCTGTGAAGATCTTTCCCCAAGTGAAGTCTCAGCTCAATGTCTTCCCAGTCCTGATTGCCTTCAGCCTGTCTCTGCCTGGCTGCTGTCCCCTCAGTGCCTGCAGGCAGAGCCCTCAGCCCTGCTGGGCTGGGAGAGGAGATGGTCCTGGGAAGAGCTGTTCCTTTAAAGCTCAGCAGCACAGACACAGCACAAGGACTTAAATGAGACTCTTGGGGATTTGGTGCTATTTACATCAAACTGAGTCCCTGAGAGAGTGTTCAAAAAACTTCTCAAGAACTCAAAATTAAATTGAAACTCCAAAGTTTTCCAAGTTTTAATGGGTACCACTGAGAGACACAAATGAGAAATTTTCCCCTGGTTCCAGTTAGAGCAGAACACTGGAGGCAGTGATGACAGCTGGGGACAAACAGGGCAAAGGTGTCTCTGGTGCTGAGCAAAGCTGGATGTGTTTGAGGAATGCCAAGGGCCAAGGCCTGAGCCCCAGCCCCTGGCCAGGCAGATCCTGTTCCTCCCTCCTTGCTCAGGGCTCTTGCCGGGATGGGCACTACCATGTGGGGATGTGCAATGGCAAGGGCAGGAGCATGGGGCGGCCCCTGCCAGGCTGCTGAGCAGGGACAAGGAGGCAATGAGGCCCCAGCCCTGCAAGGGTCACTTTTCTCCTGCTCCGGCCTCAGGCCCAGGCCCAGCAGCCATGGCCAAAGTGCTGCCCAAGTTGGCTCTGGCAGGGCTGTCTTGCAGCTGCTGCCCATCCCTGTGCCCTGTGCAGCCCAGGCTGTCCCACAGTGTCCCTGCCCTGTGTCTCTGTCCCTGCAGGCTGTCGGCATCCCCCGGCTGCCCCACCTGGCTGGGCCCTTCCTTTGCTGACAGCTCTGCCTCCTGCCTGCCCCTGCCTGCCCACACAGAGCCTGGGGCTGACCCAGACTCCTTCTGGGAGATGTGTTGTGCCACAGCCCTGCCCTGGGAGGGAAATTAATCTCTCCTTGTTTTCATTCTGGGTCTTCACAGCTGCACTTGGTGACATTATTTCTATCTCAGGTTCATTTCCACTATGAAGAAGAGGTCCAATATATTTGAATCCACCTTTGTCATCCTCACAGGCTGTTCTTGTTCTGCCCTCAGTCTCCACTGAACCCAGGACTTCCAGTTCCCATACAGTGATCATGTTCTTGGGGCCTCCAAATCCCATCCTGGGAGATCTCTGGGCCTTCTCAAAGGTGCTCAGCCCTGGAGATGTGATTTAAGTCCAGGAATTGCTGAGTACATTTTTGCCCAAGATTGTATTGGAGAATATAATACAGAATAATACACTGTATCTTTTAAGTGACTGAGGGCAGATTTTGATTTTCTGTAAGGATGAAATATTTTTTGATGATGGTGGCAGGACACTGGCATAGGCTGCCCTCAGAATTGAAACCCCATCACTGGATATGTTTAAGGTCAGGGGCTTTGTACAACCTGAACGAGTGAAGGTGTTCCTGGGTAATGGGAGTTTTACCAGAGACTCTTTTCGGTCTCTTCTAACTCAAAACATTTTACATTTTTTTGGTTCTTATATCCCAACTGCTTCTCCACAGGGCTGCAAATACCTATGCACACCCTGCCAGCATTTTAATGTGGCCTAATTCTCAACACTTCCATAAAAAGGAAAGAAATGCCATATTAGGGACATGAATTGCCATGTTTATGGAGGAATCATTAAAAGCCCCAAAAGTAAAGAAACTGAAAGGAAGGACCAAAATCTCAGTGTGAAAGATTCACCAAGTGGGACAGTGGCAGAGACTCTGACGGTGACCTCCCAGCTGACGATGGGGATTTCTGCCTTGGGGTCTGAGTATCAGGATGGAAGGTCGCTCCCAGGAGGAGTCCCTGTGCATTTTCCTCCCCCATGGCTCTGCCCTTCCTGATCCAGCAGCTGTGGGGCAGCAGAGTGGGGGCAGTGCAGGGACAGGCCTGGTTCTGACAGGGCTGTTGTGGTTTAGGAATGGTGCTCCCAATTTACTACACCTACTACCAAGACCACGTGTCGCCCCAGATTTATATTCCCACCATTGCCCCCCCACACCACAGGGGCTTTGCCTGGCCTGGCCCTTGTGGGATCTCAGCACCTCAGGACTGATGTGCAGAGAGACCGAGACCACCCTTGGGGGGCTCGGGAGTCCTGGAATGTTGCAAGAAGTGTCTGGTGGCTGGACTTTGATCCTGCAAGAGAGACGACACCTGTATGAGGATGGGAGGGTTTCACTGGGGTAAATGGTGAAGGGATAAGTTAATTAGAGTGTAAAACACAGGGTTTAGGATTTCTGTACAGGGGGGTTTAGAGAAGTAAGATGGAGGAATTGGGGCGTGTCCTGTCCTTCTTCTTCTTCTTCTTAGCCTCCATCTTCTGTGGTGATGTTGGCACTTTGGGATTGGTTATTACTAGAAGTGCACTGATCAATAAGGGTGACAAGTATTGGAGGGAAAAGGTAAATATTGTATACGTAACTTTGAGTATAAAGATAGGTGACCGCCCTGGGGGCTCTCAGTGTGCTCATGGCTGACATGCTGTGCAGACCTCTGTCGGGCCGAAAGAAAATCTTTTACATAAACAACTAATAAATACTGAAGATCGAGAAAAAACCTGAAGCCTCTTCTCGTCCTTTGAAGCGCGGGCTGTCCAAGGCCATCTCCGAGCCTTTCCAGGCCATAAATCAGCCGGGAGAAATCCGGCAGGCCCTGATTGATCTCAGCCCATGTTTCACAGTCAGGGATAACCTGGAGATGGTGTCCAGGGTTCACCCTTGTGTGGCCAGTCCAGACCCCCCTGAGGCACTTTAATCCTGGCCGCCCCATCCTCCTGTCTGTTGTTGTGATGCTCTTCAGTGCCCAACTCTTGGGCACGTGAGCATCCACAGGAGGGAGTTTCACAGTCAACTTCTCCCCCAGACAGAGATGTCTTGCCCCAGTCCAGCAGCCCAGCTGGGTTTTCCTCTGTGCTCCCAACTGTCCTTTTTCCATGGTTCCAGCCACCCCAGAGAGCATTTCCCACCATCCCTGAGTCAGTGCAGAGGTGCAGCGCTGGCCATTTCTCTTGCTCAGAGCTCCAGGGATGGTCCCAGTGCTGCAGTGACTGCAGGAAAGGGGACCCCACAATGGGACATTTCTTGGTCAGATACAGACAGGAAGAGTGACAAACTGTCTGTGACTCGGGTTTTGGCCTCGCAGCCCCCGCCGTGGTTTGCAGGGAGCTGCAGTGTGGCTCGGCCTTGGCTGTGCCAGGCAGTGCTGGCCTGGGAGAAGGTGTTGGTGCCAGCTGGCCCAGGGAGCTGCAGCGTGTGGGGAACAAGTTCCTCCTGGCCTCCTGCCCCAGGGTGGCACTGCAGGGTCTCATGGAGCCAAGGGGCCATTGTAGCACTTCAGGGCCCCATGGAATTAAGGGGACTCTTTGGACATTGTGGGGCCTTGTGGGACTGAGGCCATCGTGACACTTTAGAACCAAGGAGCCACTGTGAAACTACAGGGCCTTGTGGAACTGACACTGAAATCACCCAAAAAGAAACTTTCTAACACAGTTTGAGTATCAAAAAGCATTCATTTTTATTGCAGCACTGATCACTTGGAGGATCCTTCCTCCATTCGAGTGCCCCAAACATCACGCGAACAGAGGTTTTATGACACACACAAGTTCCATATTTATAAGCTATAGAGGTTTTATGACACACACAAGTTCCATATTTATGAGCTATTCCTCTGTGATGCTCTACATCTGGCCTGTAGGCCACACAGTATAAATAATTCCAACTTCATAAGTGATTTATTATATAATTACCTTGCTTATGTAATTCGACCAGTAAGAGCAGGCCCAGGCCATTGGAGACTCAGGCTGCTATTGGCTGGTTAGCTGAGTAGTAACTGGCTCAGCCAATGAGGATTACCTTCATGGGCCTTCTTATCTATATAAATAAGTTAGATCTCAATAAAGCTGCCTGTTGCTGCATGAACATGTACAGTCTAGTCACCTGTCTCCACGGGCAGGAGTTACTCCACTCTCAGGCATGCAGAGTGCTGCCAAAACCTGGCACCACTGAGCACCAGGATGGCCTTGCTGGTGCCAGGAAAGCTCAGCAGCACCTTTTTCTCCCAGCAGCATAACACTGGCACAGGCACTGAGCAGCCATGGGCAGCTGACTACTGCTGGGAGACAAAAACCCCAAAACTGGGGGGTTTAGATGGCAGAAAAAACGTGGAGGCACTTTTCTGATGATGCCTACTCTCATCAAGGCTTCATCCAGCAAGAGGAATAGATAAGCTAAACTTATTTCTGGATAAACCACGTTATTTCCACCCTGAGGACCTGAGGCTAGCACAGGAGCCAGCAGAGGCCTTTTAGACAGCAAAACATTTTTGCCCATTTTCCCAGGCTGGCTCACGGTCACACCTCACCCATGTGGTTCCAGAGCTCTTGCTGTGTCCCACGGGCAGGTTATCCCTTCACATCTGCTCTCGCAGGCTCCAGTGCCCTCCCGGAGCGCCTCCCCGGCTGTCCCAGCACAGCTCAGCACAGCTCAGTTCGGGGTTCCACACGCGACGGGGCCGGGGCACCTCAGAGCTGCTCCTTCGGGCGGGTCACCGCCATCGGTCATCGGCTGAAGGCCTAAAGAGAGGACAGCAGAAACATCACAAATAAGCCATTATTCCATCTGTATTCACAAAGCTCAACAGCAGCAGCCTGGCTTGTGGCAGAGGACAAAAGCCAGCACACCGAGCGAAAGGCTGAGGAATTAATTCTGAACCCCACAGCCGAGCAACATCCCCAGTCCCCCGGCCGAACAGCTAAATAGGAGGCAGTGAGTATTTCAGGTGGCGCCTTCCTGCCCCGGAGCCCCGGTCTCCAGCCCCGCTGCCGCCGCCACCCATGCCCTGTACCCCGCCCCCCCTCACCTCATGGCGGCGGTGGCCCCTCATGGCGAGGGAGCTCGGCCCGCCAGAGCCGCTCCTTGCCCTCACGGCGGCGAGCTGAACGAGCCCAGCCTGCCAGAGCCGCTCCTTGCCCTCATAGCAGCGAGCTGAAGGAGCCCAGCCCGCCAGAGCCGCTCCTTGCCCTCATAGCAGCGAGCTGAACGAGCCCAGCCCACCAGAGCCACTCCTTGCCCTCATAGCGGCGAGCTGAAGGAGCCCAGCCCACCAGAGCTGCTCCTTGCCCTCACGGCGGAGAGCTGAAGGAGTCCAGCCCGCCAGAGCCACTCCCTGCCCTCATGGCGAGGGAGCCCGGCCCGCCAGAGCCGCTCCTGGCCCTTATGGCAGCGAGCTGAAGAAGCCCAGCCCCCCAGAACCGCTTCATCTCCACATGGCGGCGGGGACAGAAAAGGAGTAGGCCTGACCATGCTGCCGAGGTGATTCCACAGACACCGCCCCGCTCGCTTCGGCCGCTCTCCCCGGGGCGGTGAAAAACCTCGGTAATCAGGCACCGGGAGGGACTTTAAGGTCGTCTTGTCCCACTCCCTGCCATGGGCAGGTACATCTTCTACTGTCCCAGGTTGCTCCAGTCCCTGTCCGACCTGGCCTTGGACACTTCCAGCATCCCTGACAGAGCCGGAGCAGGAACACGATCTGTGGAGCTGGGAGAACTGAACTCAAGCACCGGCTCATGGGAAGCAGAGGGCTGGTGAGCTGCCTCTGCTTGCCCCTGATGTGTCCCACTTCGGGCACAGGAGCTAGAAGTGTCAGGTCAGAAACAGCTGCCAGTAACAAAAATCCAGCCCTGAAATAAGCAGAGAAAAAGCTGTGGTGCTGCCAAGTGCCTTGCTGGGAGAAGCACAATTCCACACCTTCCCTGACCTCCACTGGATGCTGTAACATCAGCCCAGTGCTCTGTGTATCCATGTCTGGGCACAGCAGTGTAACTGTAACTCCCTCACTGGGGATCCATTCAAAGGAAGTTTTTCTCTGGGCTTTGTGCTCCATTGAGACACTTGAAGGCCTTTCCAGAAAGCCTGGCATCCCTCCCCCATGCTCCTCATGTGCTTATGCTCTCAGAGCTCAGCAGTGAACTCAGCTGGAGCTGTGCCTTGCCTCAGGCAATCATCCACTCCAGCTCTGTCTTCTTCAAATGTTTCATGGTCTATTTTCAGCCCAAGCAGGCAGCTATTCTTCCTGGATGTGGGGTGCTCCTCTCCAGCTCAGCCTGATCCTGCCTTGTCCTGGGAAGCTCTGGGCTTGTTGTGCCCAGGACACTGCTGTGTGCAGGGACAGAGGCTGGTGCTGAGCAGAAGGAGCTCGGTGCTTCCCCTGTCACTGATGAACCTGGTGAGGAACAGGTTTCCCAGCTATGACCAGTGCAGCACAGCAAAACCTGTCTGGGGAGAGACAGGTAAGAGCAGACACAGAACACTTCATGCTTTTGTTCCTGGGGGTCTCGCTGCCCATGGCCAAGGGCACATGCCCACACAGGCATGGATGATGACTCTGCCAAGACCCTAAGCCACAGCTTCAGTTTAGAACTGTTTAATTCATTAGCCCAGCATGGGGCCCAAATTATTATGCTTTGTCTCTTTAATAAGACATTTTCAGCAGGATTGGGGAGATACTTCAAAAGCTTCCTGAATGCCAAATACCAGAACTCAGTAACTCTCAGTGCCAGGACCAGTCTCTCACTTCCCAGTACAGATTCCCTCTGTGTGCACAGCTTTTTCTCTGCTTGCTGGCCTTGGAGGGGGGCTCAAACAAAGGCCTGCACATCATTTGTGAACTTTGGGTGAAAAGCATCAAACCAGAGGAAACACCGCAGAGCCGCTCTGCCATGGGGGTGAAGCCCTTTTCTGTCACAGGAATGTGCTCTCTGCATTAGCTGCAGCCAGTCCCTGTTGTTCATCTTGGCTTGCTGACCACTAAACAGAGCCTCCTTTTCTCCTGCAAGTGTCCTGGCAAGGCCTGAAAGGACTGAGAAGCTTTGTTCCAAGCCAGATTAGAGATATGAGTTAATACAAAACAAAAGCCCAGCAAGCCTCCTGGAGAGTTCCTCTAGTCTAGACACAGCCTCCCCTGAGCTCCCTGCATCCCAGCACAGCCCTGCAGCTTGTGTTCAAAGCAACTCAACTGGCTCCAGAAGCCTGGGTAACCTCTGTTGAGTGAATGTTCAGTTGCATCATAAAGGAGGAATCACATCTGAGTGATTTTGCTCCCATAAATTAGCAGGATGGGTTAAACCAGGACATGAGCACTGTCTGCTGGCACAGTGCATCCACTCAAGAGATCTGCACTGGCATGGAGCTGTAGTGCCTCAAAAGACGTGTGCTCCAAGCTTGCGGTGGGACATCCCCCATGTAGCTGATGTCTGCAGCTCCTGTGGCAGCAAGAGAGATCCTTTACTGTCACCTCAGCCCTGAACACACCCGTGCCCAGGGCTCACTGCCTGCCCCCCGTCACTGCTCAGCTCTGGCACTGCAGGGCTGCTACTGTGATCCTTCTGTACCAATCAGATTTTGGCTCAACACCATTTGGCCACACTGTCAGTCACTGGAGAAAAAGACAGAGTAGTACCGTGGGAAGAGGAAGAAAATTCAGTAAACCTATGGAAGAAAAGATCTGTGGATGTACATCATCATTTACCATGGTGGTCACCTCCAGCCCCACAGCCAAGCACGTTCAGGCTTTGGTGAGAAGAACTTTTATCCCCCTGGTGTCTGTCATGGCTGGGGCCCGTGATGATGACACCTCATGGGTGTTGGTGCTTGCACTGCCCTGTGAGTGACACCAGCCTTGCTTGGCTCCCACACAGCAGAAGGCAGGGCAGCCATGGCCTCGATGGTGCCTTTTCCTCTTTGAGGTGCTGCACCAGGTCAGGGATACCCCACACATGAGCACAGACTGGGAGAAGAGCTCATTGACCAGCAAAGAAGGACTTGGAGGATATAATGGATGAAAAGCTGGACATGAACCAACAGTGGCAGCCCAGAAACTTCCCTGTGCTGGGCTGCACCCACAGAGGAGTGGGCAGCAGGTGAGGGGAGGATGGTCCCCCTCTATTCTGCCCTTGTGAGATACCCCTGCAGAGCTGCTCCAGCATCAGAAGGACCTGGAGCTGTTGGAGCAAGTCCAGAGAGGCCATGGAGATGCTCCCAGGATTGGAGCCCCTCTGCCATGGAGCCAGGCTGGGAGAGCTGGGGGTGCTCACCTGAACAAAAGAAGGCTCCAGGGAGAGCTCAGAGCCCCTTCCAGGGCCTAAAGGGCTCCAGGAGAGCTGGAGAGGGACTGGGGACAAGGGATGGAGGGACAGGACACAGGGAATGGCTCCCACTGCCAGAGGGCAGGGATGGATGGGATATTGGGAATCAGGAATTGTTCCCTGTGAGGGTGGGCAGGCCCTGGCAGGGTGCCCAGAGCAGCTGTGGCTGCCCCTGGATCCCTGGCAGTGCCCATGGCCAGGCTGGACATTGGGGCTGGGAGCAGCCTGGGACAGTGGGAGGTGTCCCTGCCATGGCAGGGGGAGGAATAAAATTATTTTTATGGTCTCTTCTGACCCAACCCATTCTGTAATTCCATCATCTCCTCTGCCTCCACAGAGGGGCCATTTCCACTTCCCCACTGCCATCACAAGATGGCATTCCAGACCTAAAAGCTGAGCTGGCTCAGCTGATACTTGGAGATCTTTTCCCGGCCCTGGGGTGTCCAACCCCAGAAGAAGCTGTGGATTTAACCCTGCCTGCTGAGCTCTTCTGCCAGGTCTCAGCCCTGACACTGCCTTTTAATCACATCCTTTAACTCCAGGGCTGTGCCTTAATCAGCTGCACTGAAACACTGCTGCCGTTACTGTGTAACCTCTGAGCCATCTAATTGCACTGAGTTAAGCCAGTTACAGCTTTGACAGTGGATGTCACGCAGAGCACTTTAATCTTGACCTGCAATACCTCGGCCTCTTGCAGGGCCTCCTCTGCCTCCGAGGACACGCTGCTAATCAGACCGAGCCAGGATGTAGTTTAAGACATGGACAAAGGGAGCCAAGGGCAAATCATGAGCAAAACGAATCTGACTCATTTTGTTACAAAGCAGTGTTGAAGGTGTTGAAGGTAGAGCTGCCTTTTCTTTGCCTCAGAATGATTTGGGAGAGTAGTGAGAATAATTTGTTTCAATAATTTATAACTTCAAAATAATAACAAAAAAAAAAGAGAGAGAAAAATCATTCTTCTTAGATATGTTTTTTAAAAAGAAATCTTATTTTGAGTTAGGTGCATAAAGCACTAGTGCAGTGTGTTATCCCCTGTGTCTGCTCCCACGTGTGAGTGGGTGCTCCAGGCTTCACCCACCAGTTGCTCCCTGCAGGAAGAACCCATGATCCAACCATCTCCTTCCCTGGCCAAGGGCCTGCAGCCTCCCACCGGGGCTTGGTGCCATGTCCTGGGTGCCAGCTCTGCCAGCACAGCTCCCCGGGGGTGGCAGTGGGGCAGGATCTGCTGCTCAGCTGCCTCGGAGGCTGGGGCTGGCTGTGTCGCTCTGGGCAGCTCAGGAAAGGCTGCTCCGGCTGCTCCTTGCAGGGAGCTGGAGCAGCAACCTCACTTGATCGGGGGAAAGAGCAGTCAGGAAAGGTTACATAACCCCGATCAGGCTGCCAGAGGGGTGGTGCAGCAGCAGCAAGGGCAGTGCCACTCTGGATGTGGCTGGGCAGGAGCGTGGCCTGCCTGTGGGACCCTGCCTGTGGGACCCTGCAGCCCCTCTGTCCATTCACTCTTGCCTGGGTCTCCTGGCCCTGTCAGAGCTTGCTGGTTTTGTTGTTCAAAATGCCCTCGGGCAGCTCGAGGAGCCCGTGCAGTTCCCTCTGTTCTGGGCTGAAACTGCTGCACAGCAACTCCTTTGTCCATTTCATCTCTGGCAGAGCCCTTGAGCTTTGCTCTCTTCCTCTTCCACCCTCCTCTCCTCCTTCTGAGCTTCTCCTTGGCCAGAGGACAGATCACAAACCACAAGCTCTGCTATTCATCTACCAGATCCCAAGCCACTGTCTCAGTGTGATAAAGGTGATCTGCTAATCGTGTGGAGAGGATCCCCCAGGATGCAAACCCCTGCTGGCATCTGTGGCAATTCCATGGCATCAGCCACAGGGTCAAACGTACAAGGGGGGGTTGCAGCTGCCTTGCCCGAGTGTGGGCACCACAATCAGCCTGCCTCAGGAACTGAGACCTGCACAAGGCCGACCAAACACACCTGCGTCCTTCCAGTGCCCCACCAGGTCTCCTGGCAGCAAGGAATTTGCTTTAGTTCTGTGAGTTTTATAAAGCCTGACTCAAACCCCAGGGATTTCAGGCAGTGCTGACACGCAGAGTGGGGTGGGGTGAGCACAGCCCTGGGGTCAGGTGCTGGGGCAGATGGGTGGGCACGTCAACATCAACCCAATGTTTTAGAGCAGAGCTAACTAGGAACAGCTTATTCCATTAAGAAAAAAAGAAAACCAATAATCATTCTTAATTAGGACAGAAACCTCCAGATAGGCTTTTTTAAAGAAAATGCCTAAAAATACCATTTTTGCTTTGATTTGAAAACTATTTTTTGCTCTTCAGACTGTAAGATAAAACAATTTGAATTGATGATGCATTTCACAGCAAAAATACATCCCTTTTCATCTTGAAAATGCTGAAATGAGTTGTTACAAAATTTTCAATGTTTACCCCCTTTCTTAAAAAACAAAATTTTTAATTTAGATGAAATGTCTTTTTTTTTTTTCCTAATGGAAAGTCTTGATTACATTTTTACCCAACAGTTCTAATTAGAATTAACAATTACAGCTGATTCTTGGTGGGGTGATAAACAGCTGGACTGCACAGCCCTCTCCACTCTGGGACTTCCAAACAAGCCCCAGCCCTGGCAGTTTAGCCTTCTGCAACATTTTAGACTTGTCTAGTCACTGGAATTTATTTTTCTTTCTTTTTTCCCACCCTTTCTCCTCTGAGGGTTAGATTTTACCAGTGCAGCATCTCTAACAGTCAGGGAACTTCACAGTGAGTTGAGATCGCATTGATTTCTCAAGGAAGAAGCCGCATACTAATTTTTCCTGTTTTCCTCCCTTGAGGAACACAGGTAACAGCTCCAGGAAGGCAGCTGGGTTTGTAGATATTATGTTTACCCACTGGCTGACAGGGAATTCTGAGGTCTGTGGGACCATCATGGGACACAAGGAGACTTTGGCTGGTCTGGTGCAAGGCTGGATTTGCTGAGAAAGAATGTGGGATTAAAGCAGAACAGGTTAAACCTGAAAGAAGCGTCAGGTGAAGATCAGGGGACGGATCAGTCCATGCTATGCTGCCAGAGCTTCCCCCTGCCTCCAGGATGATCCTCACAATCCAGCTCTGTAGGGTGAGGAAAGGAACACTGGAGCAGCGAATGAAGAGGAAATGACTGTGGTGGAGGGGAAGGGAAGATGTCAGAGTCTGCTCTTAAACCCCCAAACCCTCTATTCCAGGCATCCAGGCAAGTTTGTCCAGCCTTTGCAGGCAACCTCCAGAGAGCCAAGAGGCACTGGGACATCCTCTTTCAGGGGACTGGTGTCCCCAGTGCCACTGTGACTCCTGGACTGCCATGTCCAGTGCTTTTCATGCCTGCTCATCCCTGGGCTGGCTCCACGCTGTTAATGGCTGATCTCTCCCTGGAAACAAGCCCACGGCTTTTGCCTGTCCCACCTCGCCCCTCCCAGTCCCCTGCCAAACAGTTATGACCTTCTTGGACAAACCTGAGATAGTATTAAACGAGAGGGAGGTTTTCATACACATATGTCCCTGTGATTAATGGATTAAGAGATTCTGTGCAAATTAAAGCCTTTCTTCATGCTTTGCACATCCAGCTCTTCAGCTGTTGTTCTTTCCCTTCTAGTCCTTTACAGAAGTCCCTGTGGGCCTTGCTTGCCCCATTCCTTTTGCTGCAGTTTTCTCCCCACAGTGACCCAGGGATTTCCCCCAAATCCTTGTGCCCACTGAGTCCTGGGCAGACCCTGCTGCTCCTGAATCAGCACTGTGGAGAGGAGGATGCTGTGAGCACAGCTTGTTTATACACAGAATCAGCCCAAGAGAGGGGCTGTAAATGCCTCTTTATTTCCATATTTATCATTGCAGCTCAGATGGATGAGGAACCCACTGGAAAGTTTAGATGAAACAGAGAAGAAATGAAAAACTGTTGGCAAGTGGCGGCTCAGCTGAGACTGGCAGCCTCAAGGGCTTCCAGAAGGAAAAAGGCTTTCAATTCCTGCACTGCTGCTCCATAACAACCCAATTCCCCTGCCAGGCCAGGAGGAGTGGGGCAGCTGAGGAACCCTGCCCTCCTATGATCCCACCTCAGGGAGATAGACCTGAGACCCCAAAGCAGCACGTTTGGTCTTGCTGATGTTTGGAAGGGCTGATTTCTTCCCAGAGCAGCAGCAGAGTGTGGGTGTGGAGGCTCCGTGAGGATCTCCAGGTGATGGGCACTGTGGTCACCCATGCCATGGTGGAAAGGAGCCACAAAGGCTTTGCTGGACACCTTTGGAACATCCAGTGCTGGGTGCTGGTGATGGATGATGATTTAAAGCCCATTTGTGCAGGGAATAATGGCTCATAACCATCCCCTCTCCTTTAGTGGTGTGACACTGCTGAGATGGGTGGTCTCATTTCCACCTTAGGGGAGGCGTTTTATTAATTGTCCCTGGCCTTGCTCCTGAGCCCGTGTGTGCTGTGATGTGGACGTGCTTCAAATGCAGTGACAAGGAGGTGGCAGCCAGGATGTGGCTCCTGGGGGAGGCAGCCAGAGAGGCAGGGATGGTGCTGCCCACAGCTGTCCAGTGATCTGAAACCTTCAGCCCTGGGAGGGAGTGACTGCTCCAGACTAAGGGAGTCTGACTTTGCTGGGGGATAACCAGGACTGTGTGTCTGTGACTGGGCTCTGTTCCATGGGGAGGAGGCAGGGGATTGAATTGTCCCCTTGCTGCCTGCATGGCCCTCTGTGCTGGCCAATTTTTCACCTAAATCCTGGCTTGAGCACCCATAAAGGCCCCTGCCCAGATCATCTGGCATGATGGCTTCTAGAAAAGCATCCCTAGGGTCGCTGTCCCTGCCTAGTCACAGCTGAGCTGGTGGCACTGAAAACTTGAGTTTCCATT
Organism: Melospiza melodia melodia; assembly: GCF_035770615.1. NCBI lineage: Eukaryota > Metazoa > Chordata > Aves > Passeriformes > Passerellidae > Melospiza > Melospiza melodia. Next base: position 16,649,268 of record NW_026948525.1, on the reverse strand, counting down.
CACATCCCTCCTGTACCTGCAGGTCCCTGTGCCCTCACTCTGGGCTTTATTCTCCTCCCTGCTTTCCCCTCATTTGTGCCCGGCTCCGGAGGAGAGCACTGGGAATTGATCACTGTGTTGGCTTCGCTGATTTAATCCAAATTTAACCAGGCGAGGGAGCGAGCAGGGAGCGAGCAAGGGCAGCCCGGGGGCCCGGCATGCTGTGAAGAACCCGTCGGTGCCGAGCGGTGCCGTTAATAACGGGGGTGAAAGGCGGCAGCCCCCCGGCATCGCCCCTCTCACCCTGGCACAGCTCCCACGGGGACAGAGCTGTCCTGGGGACACGGCACAGGGACCGTCAGGGGCTGTCACCCAGCGGGACTGACCCCAAGCTGTGCCAGGACAGAGCTGTCCTGGGGACACAGCACAGGGACCGTCAGGGGCTGTCACCCAGCGGGTGCTGAGCCCTCAGTGCCAGGACAAAGCTGTCCTGGGGACATGGCACAGGGACTGTCAGGGGCTGTCACCCAGCGGGTGCTGAGCCCTCAGTGCCAGGACAGATCACTCCTGGGGACATGGCACAGGGACCGTCAGGGGCTGTAACCCGGCAGGCCTGACCCCGAGCTGTGCCAGGGCTGCATGGGCAGCAGCTCACCTGCGAACCCTGAGCTGCATCCCCGCCGGCAGAGCCCTTCTAGAGCAGGGATGGCCCCGGGCTCATTGCATCCCACTTATGGCTCCAGAGCCCCCGAGGGACTGATGGCAAAAGCCTTTGGATGAGTCTCTTATTTTGGCAGTGAATGAAATAGGATTTGTGCTGCTGGTGATAAGAGACTGCAAGATGGACTCATCTGATCCTCACAGCAATTCAGAGAGGCTGATGCTGACATGGCAGAACAGGTCCTACAATAGTGTTCATGTCCCAGCACACAAAATGGGTGAGAAAAAGCATTTTTAAAAGTGACTGGGGAAACTCTGCAGTTATGATGCTATCCTATCTCAAGCCCAGGGTTCCGCTCCGGCCTCTTTGGAGTCACAAGTACTTAAAAAATGGTCTGCTCTGAACTCAGGCTGGGTCATGACTCATGTCTTGGGCTGTAAAAATGCATTTCATTGTGACAGCAGGAAAGTGGCTGTGGGCAGCGCTCTGGCAGCGGTGAGGCTGGCTAGGGCAGGCTGTTCAGCAATTACACCCACTGGAGCCCAAATTCCATCTCATATTTTGCTACAGCACACAAAAAAGGTTCAGGGGAAGGAAAGGCTGAAGGGGAAAAGTGTTTCACTTAAAAATCCTGGTAGGACTCTATGCAGTGGCTTGTCTGGCCACAAATCCATCTGTTTTGGTGCAAGTGCAAAGCCTGGACCTGCCACCTGGAAATGTGACCTCAAGAGTCTCCTGTAGCCTGTGGAGTTGCTTTGTACCCAGAAGAGACACCTCTCATGCTCATCCTGGCATCCTTCCAGTGAGAAAAGGGCAACTGAACCCTCTGGATGTCTGTGCCTTGCTGTGGGCCTTGTCTCTGGGTCTTCCCCCAACCAAAACTACTTGCAGGTACTTTTAGTATGAACCCATCACCAAAAACTAAGTTACCTGTCAAGGGCAGCACTGTGAGGCTTCACAGCATTGGCACCTTGGGACTTAATTTTGCTTGTGGACTTAAATGTCCAGTTATGTATCTGGGAGTGTTTAGCTGTTGTGACCAAATTTGGGACACATTGCCACAACTGAGTCACTGGAGAAGCCAAACAGCCTTGAGAGGAGAGGAGCCTGGTGGCTCCAGATGAGCATATGGCAGTCCTGGGAGCAAACACACACACCTTTGCCAGAGGAACATCTGGATTCCTTAAAGGAAGGGGTTTAACCAGGAAGGATCAACTCCATGAAGAAAATCTGGATTCCTTAAAGGAAGGGGTTTAACCAGGAAGGATCAACTCCATGAAGAAAATCTGGATTCCTTAAAGGAAGGGGTTTAACCAGGAGGGATCAATTTCAGGAAGAAAACTTGGATTGCTTAAAGGAAGGGGTTTTCCCAGGAGGGATCAAATCCATGAAGAAAACCTGGATTCCTTAAAGGAAGGGGTTTAACCAGGAGGGATCAATTCCATGAAAAGCAGCTGCCCTGTTCCACTGCTGTCCAGGACAGAGCAATGCTGTGGGACTGGGACAGGGGCTCAGTGCCTGTTAAAGCCCTGGGCACTAAGGAAGCCCAGGAGCAGCTGAGGGATTCCTGCTGCCTCCCACCAACGCTGCCGCGATTCATCAATTACCTATCTGCTCAGTCCTTTTCTCCATCCTTTTACAATCTAAATAGCACATTTTATAGTTGCTGCTAAGTGATGTGATCAACATCAATTACCTACTAAAAGAGAATCAAGTCTTGATTTAAAATTAAGTGCTGCATTTTCCCATGTTCTTTATATGTAGCCAACAGAATAATTGCAGTGACATAAAACCTAATTACACAACTCCAAAATTAGGCCTCCCCCCTAGTGCTGTGATTGTCTTTAAGTATACTGATGAAAAATTACTCCCAGTCCCAAATTACTCTCTCACACCCATCTTCTCTAATACCTTTTGAAAAAGCCCTTCATCCCATCAGACCAGAGAGAGGAACTCCAGATGCAGAAGGTAATACATGCAGAGTGTATTTTCTTATCTCTTAGATGTGGCAGCAGTTTCAGATGTGGGATTTGGTTGGGATTGCCCAGGGATGCAGCAGTGCTCCTCTCTGGATGGACTGAGCATCTCAGTGAGGCTTCCCAAAGTGGCTGGTGTGCAGCAGCCTGAGACAAGCAGGGGGAAAATCCCCTTCTCAGTGCCCCAGCTGACATTTGGCTCCTGGGCTGCAAGCAGAGAGACCAGCCTTGCCTGGCTGCCAGCCTTGGCTTGGTGTGTGGAGCCCAAAAGGAGAAGGAAGAGGATGAAGTACAGCAGTACTTCCCCCATCCAAAAGCCAGGAGTTACACCCAGGCAGCAATCACGTAGCTGCCTGAGAAACTATAAACCTCAACAAAAATCATAAACATCTATAAAGCTCTGGTGCACTCCTGACAGGCTTTGAGGGATTTGATTCCAGATTATGTTTTTGAGATGTTTACAACCAACGTGGAAAGATTGAAAATATTCAATTACTGGCAAGGAGAGCTGAGATTTGCTTACAGTCAATCTCCTGCCTCCAGGATCTCTGTGGGTGCCAGCAGTGAAACACAGCATGGGTGAGCAGAGCCGTGGGGACAGTGGCCCAGGGACAGGTCCCCTGATGTCACTGAGCATCTTTCATTAGATGATTAAGCATTGCAGGTTTAATTTTGGGGCTGGCACGTTGGTTTTGGCTGCTGTGCAGTGGATCCCATGGCCTGTTCCTCAGCCACAGCCCAGCCCTCACCTGGGAGGGCTGCACAGCTTGTGGCTGATTTTCCATCATCTCTGCAATGCTGTCACTCAGTTGCAGTTGGGAGAGGGGTGGGAAATGCTTTGGCATGATTTTAATCAGCAGAGTGCTTTGAGTGAATGAGGTGAGGGGACCAGTGAGCTCCCTGTGCCTTCTCTGACTTTCTCACCTCATTTCAGCATCAACCAGGGGTGCCAAGACTGAGAATTTACACCCTTGTGTTTACCTGAAACCTCACTACTTTCCTCAAAACCTGTGAAAAATAAAGGGGGTGCTGAAGTAGCCTGTGGCAGGGATGATGTGATGTATAAAGCTAATATTTCCAGATCATTGCAAATATTCCCTCCTGATCCCAGGCATCCATCCCAGATATTCCCACCTTGTCACCAGCCCAGAGCACTGGGCGCCACCTCCAGCCCTTCCTTGGACATGTGCAGGGCAGCAGACTCCAACACCTCCCTGGGCAGCCCCTGCCAAGGCCGGACCACCCTTTCCACTGAGAAATTCCTCCATTAGTCCAACCTAACACGATGCACAGAGGCGCGCCAAAGCAGGCATTCACTCCTGAGGGACAGATCCTCCAGGATGGGGTTGCTGCCCGGGACATGCCGTTCCCACAGCCAGGGAGGCTCCCGCAGCCCAGGGCAGCGGACACGGCTCAGCCCGGCTAACCCAGCCCGGGACACGGCTCAGATCGGCCCGGGACACGGCTCAGGCTCAGCTCAGGACGTGGTTCAGATCGGCCCGGGACAGGGCTCAGGCTCAGGCTCAGGCTCAGACTCAGGCTCAGGCTCAGGCTCAGGCTCAGCCCGGGACATGGCTCAGATCGGCCCGAGACACGGCTCGGGCTCAGCCCGGGACACGGCTCAGGCTCAGGCTCAGCCCGGGACATGGCTCAGATCGGCCCGGGACACGGCTCAGGCTCAGCCCAGGACACGGCTCAGGCTCAGGCTCAGCCCGGGACATGGCTCAGATCGGCCCGGGACACGGCTCAGGCTCAGGCTCAGGCCAGCGAATCCAGTCCGGGACATGGCGGAGCCGAGACAGCGCCGCCACCGCCGCCTCACAGGGAACAGGCGGGGCCAGGATCAGGAGGCGGGGCCAGGACCAGGGGGCGGGACCAAGAGCGGTGGTGACAGACAGGCACGGGTCAGGGGGTGTGGCCAAGAGTGGGGCCGTGCTAAATGAGTAGGGCGGGGCCAGGGGCGGGGCCAATGGCAGGAGCTCGTGCAAGGACGGCGCTGATTGGCTAGAGCGGGGCCGGGGCGGGGCGGCTGGGGCCGGGCGGCGCGTGCGCAGTGCAGAGCGGTGAGTCGGGGTGGGGGGGGGTAGCAGGGGGCGGTGGTGCTGGCGGCCCGTGAGGGCCGGGGCGCAGCTCCGGGTCGGGGATCTGCGATCCGGGACGGAGCCCTGGTCCCGGCCCGGGGGTACCCACTGCTGCCTCCCTGCTTTGCCCTCGCGTGAGCGGACCCGGCGGTAAGGCCTTGCCGGGTGGAGGCTGCCCGCCGGCCCGGTTCCCCTCATTGGCTGTGGCCGGGCCGTTGGGGACGTTGCGTGTGCGGCCCCGGAGGCTCGGCAGCCCCGGCAGGACGGGCAGCCTGTGCGGCTGGAGTGCTGCAGCAAACGCGTGCCCTGTGAGGGGCACTTAGGCACACAGTCGGAGCAGGGCAGGGGTCCCTTACACTCAGGGCTTTTAAACAAAAATCTTACACGTGAGTTTCCCCCAACGGGCACAGTTTGGATCCTGCCTGGAGCACGAGGCTGCGTGACCTCTGGCCTGCTGTGTGCCCAGGCTGCTGTGGAATAAAAACGTGCTGGAAAAATTGAAGTAGCTCTGGGATATTAAAATGGATGTTTCTTCAGGGTGTGCGCTCTGTAACACGAGGTCTGAATTTTAAAACCGGTTTAATTGTTTTGGTACAAGCCTGCATATGGTTTTCTGGCAGGAGAACTGGTGAAACGATGCATTCCACAAGGCCAGGAAGGAGAACGCTGAGCAAATGGGATTTTGTATATAAACACTGTTTGGAATGTTGCCTTAAAATGTTTAAGTTCAGTGGTTGACTAACACTTGCATTAGGAGTGAGCTTTGACAGAGCTCTGATGCTGCCCACCTTCAGGAGGGTCTGGGTTTACACCAAGCTCTATAGATACAATTTCTTAAGTTAGTTATTCTGCAGTGTGTCTTTGCTAGAACTAACCCTGTCTGAGTGCAGCGCAGAGGCAGAGCTGCCTGCGCTGGTGCTGCTCAGTGTGCCTGCCAAAGGAGGGTGATCAGCAGAGGCATTTCTCTGGTGGAGCTGTCTGTGGAAGACGCTGGTCCGTGCACAGCCTTGCAGGAGCCTTTTAAGTGCAGATAAGTGTCCAGAGGATGTTAGAAGATGGTGACATGCCCTGTCGTTTACCCAACGTGCTGCCGCAGTGCTCCTGCTCCCTGTGATCATTTGAATTAATTTGTTCTCTGGGAGTAGCACTGTTAAGGGATGCACTTCTAAGCTTCTGTCTTTTCTTTCCCCCAATCCTGCCTTAAAATGACCCAGCCTGATCCACTTAGTTTTTCAGCAGCCGCTAGGGTATTTCTGTGGTGGAAGTATCCAAAATGCTGTCCCAGAAACTTCAGTGTAGGAGTCCAGCTACCAGAGGTGGGAGAGCAGTGTTGCGAGTTCCTGGAGGCTGCAGTCTGTGTGACCATGTATTTACTAAATTTGAAAGGATACAAATATGATTCTTGGTAAGAAATCAGCTGGAAACAATTCCTGGTGAACTGTCAGAACAGCCTTTGAACCCACAGTGTTGTCCCTGTGTCCTGAAGCAGCACAAGAGCAGGGCTGGTGCTACTGCCACCACCTTCTTCATTTTTACAGTGGAGAATTCCTTTAGCCTGAGCAATAAAACACCTGGCAAACTCCAGCACCCCCACACCTGTCTCTGCTTCTGCTTGGGTTGAGCAGATGGGGTTGAATGCACAGCAGCCATACCTTGAGAATTTGTGAGGCAGTGGATTATTTGGATAAATTTAGGGATAATAGTCAGCCTTTCCATGTGCTAATGCTCTGTGCTACTGACTCCCTCCGTGGCTTTTGTAACCCACCTCAGCTCTTACACCCAGCCTTCTCCTCTGAGAAATAACGCTCCACTCGGGCTCGTGAGGGAGGTGAATCAGCTTTAATTAAGATTTGTTGAGCACTTTGTTGATAAGTTCTCAATAGCTGGTTGCTGTTTTTTATGAGCACGCAGATATTCTTAGCACCTGCAGTGGGAAGTGACACAAGGCTGGGGATCTCTGGGAAGCAGCCCTGCAAGGGAGACGGCGCCTGCTCACCGTGAGATCCATTCTGGCTGTGGTTCACGAGGCAGCTCAGCAAAACCCCAAATCCCTCTGAGTCTTTGGGAAATGTGAAACGTTCCTGAGAGCTAAGCCCTGCTTTTGCATGAGATTTGTAGCTTTTGCCCCCTCGCTGGGTTTCTCCCAAGCTGCTGGTTGGGTTTGGTGCAGCTGTGTTCTGGTGTCACCTGCTTTGTAACACCTTGTGGCAATGGCTTTTAACAACTGTCCCCTCAAATTAAGGTGTCTGGGGTGGGCAGGGCTGGGTGATGGCCCCTGTGGGCTTCAGGCATTGCAGAGGTCAGTGGGGTGGAAGGGGAGGAGGGAAGCTAGGAAACCATGCCCTCCCCCAGGGCAGCATCCCACTCCCTGCTGGCTTCTCTGCAGCAGGTGGCAAATGAAGCTTGATGAGCTCTGTTAGTGAGGGATAAGGAAGGCGTGAATGGAAACGGTCACAGCAGTGCTGGCTCTGTGTAGTGTGGGTGCCCCTCAGCAGGATGAGGAGCTCTGTTGTATTTTGGGGAAGAGAAGGCTGTTCATTTGGCTTTGTCACTGCTGTAGGAGTAGCCAGATGGAGGATGCTAAAAGGAAATACAGGGCTGGAACAGCCTCCTTGTCTGTGCCCCTGTCCTGAGCCAGGTGAGAGATGCTTGGCTCCAGGCTGGGCAATGCTGGATGGTAGTGCAGATCTGGACAGGGCCCAGTTCCCTCTGGGCCTTGATGGAATCCCACTCTCAGAGCCTGACAGCCCATCTAACTTGTCCTTGCAGCAAACTGAGCAGCCAGTTTGTGACTTGCCTTCATAGAGTGAGGAGTCCTGTGGCTGGTTTTCCTTGTGAGTAAACCCTGTTAAAAGCTGAGAGCTGGGCCTGGCCCTGGAGGGAGCAGGGATGGAGAAACCCCTCCACAGCTGGTGTAGGGCAGCATGTTTTATACTGCTGACTGCTCTGCTGGCTGCCCAGACCCTCTGGTTCGTGTGTACCTCAGAGCTGATACCAGCACAGAGCCCAGAACTGGGTATTTTATGTTTCTGGATCACAGAGGGGAGTTCAGCTCTTTGGAGCTGTGGTGTCACAGTGCTGGCACATTTAGTCTGGTCCCCAGTTTTCCCTAGGTTCCCTCTGTCTGGAGAACTTTCCCCTGGACTCTGTTTGTGTGCTTGATCTCTGTTTGTGCTGTTTCCAAGTACACTTCTTTGCATTGTTTTCTTAGCTTTTCTTTCTATTGATTTGTTGGTGTTTTGGGAACTTTTCTTCAGTTTATCAATTCCGATCATGACCTCCAGAGTGCCTCCAGCTCTTAACTCCTGGGCATCCTTTCAGGTTTTATAAAAGTGCTTTCTCTTCTTTGTTCAAACTATTAATGGAAAGGTTGAAGAGAAGCAGACCTGGGCTGAGCTCCCAGGGCTCATACACAAGGATTTCTCTTGTGGTGACAGGGAATTGCTGATGGCTACCCCTCAAGTGTGTGGGGTTGAGTTGCTTTGGTTGGTCTTTTTTTTTCTTATTAATGAGCACTGGGCCTCATGAAGGTGAGCTTGCCCAGATCCAGCTCCTCTGGCTATTGAAAGCATCAGATGGATAGAGTGAAAAACCTGCTTTGTGCTGGTCAGAGGTGTGATGGGCAGGTCTCTGTAGGGGAGGACTGTGTTGTGCTCTCCTTCTGAAGGCTGAGGTGATTTTTAAGAGCTTTCATAAACTTTGTTCACCTGGGGCTTCTTGCTGATGCTTGCTGGGGCTGTCACAGCTCTGGGACAATCCTCAGCCCTGCTTCCCGTTCAGAGCTGCCTCAGCAGTGGGCTGTGCATGGGGGAAGTTGTGTCCAGCATCTCCTGCTCCCCTTTTCTCTCTATAAGTCTCTCCTCAGTGAGAGTTGGGCTTGTCTGTATGTGGCTAAGGTAGCAAAAATGCATTTTTCTCCTCAAGCAATTCCAAGTTCATTGTGTGGTTGCTCTTCTCTGGAAAAGATAAAACTGCCTGCTCTGGAGAAATTAATGACACTCATTTTTATTCCTAAATAGTGTGTCATGGTGGGTGTGGTTGCAAGACACCTCACTGCACCAGGCCTCTGCTGTCACCTCAGTGCCAACTGCTTAAGGAAGAGCTGAAATAGATTTCACTGGAGTAAACATCTCTGCCTAGCTCTACCCTCCCTGCGTTCTGTGAGTACTGAGCTGCTGGGCTCAGCTGCCTGAGGTTCAAGAATTGGTCCTTTTCTGAAGTGCTATTCCATCTTTCTTTGCACATGGGTGTAACTGTGGGGTGAAATTTGGGCCCCACTGAATTTAGGGACAACACAGGGTGTTCATGTCTTCCTCCTCTCCAGGCTGGTAACTTGTGGTACCCAGCTGTTCAATCCAGCTGTGCTTCAGGGACACCATCAACAGGATGGAGATGCTGTGCCCTCTTTCTATTGGTCTGTGGCTGATGGTAGAGTCATGGAATCATGGAACATTCTGAGTTGGAAGGCACCTACAAGCATCATTGTGTCCAACTTGGTGGATGCCCTGACCTAATTTCAGTTCCAGGGCAGAAAATTCAGCCTCCCTAAAACCTTCCTATGGCTTCTGTTGGATTCTTCCTCACTTTTCTCCAGGGGGCTGTGTGCTGTAGTTAAATATGGATGGAAAGGTTGTGTTCCACTCTGGATTACAGCTGAATCTCAGTGGTGGATAAATTGCATCCCAAGTCTAGTTTGCAAAGCCCTTTGGGCTTCGTGGGGTGCAGGAAGCTGTATTTTATTCTGGATGTGTGTTTGCTGATAATTCTATAGGATTTGCAGACAGCAGGTTGTAAGGGCCCTGATTATACTGGTTCCCTGTGCAGTCAGACTCTGCCCAAATAATTCAAGTGCCTGCTGCAGAGAGAGGGAAAGGAAGATGGAAGGATGATTTAGAAATCTCTGGAGTAGATGGGAAAAAGATGCATATGTTGATCTGAAGGAGATACCAAGCCACATATATGTCTTCCAGCATCTAAATAAAGGTCAGGATTTTTTAAATGGTTGCCCACTTAAAGCCCAAATAATTCCTTTAACAGCAGGTTTTAAAGGTTTAACCTAATTTTAGAATTTTTATTTCAAGTGTCCTTCCATAAAATTAACTTTTTGAATGCAGAATGCTTTAATGTCTTCCGTGTTGGTGCTCATTTTCAAGAAATCTCTGCACCGTTATTTCTTATGTACCAGTTAAATCTATCAGCCAACAGATGTCAAGTGTAGCAAAAATGCTATAATAATATTATGGTCTAATAATAGTTATAATGATTCTAATTACCTGGTGCAGCTTTAAAGAGAGGCAGATTCAGAGATGAGTGCAAAGGAGGTGTTTAACCTTGAACTGCAGAGGCAGGGCTCTTCCAGAGGTGCCTGTGCTGCGCCCTCTCCTCCCCATCAGACATCCCCCTCCCTCTATTTCCTCCAGCAGACTGGGAGCAGCACTCTGGGGTGTTTTTAATGTTCAGACCTCATTCTGGCTGTGCTCACAGAGTGCTGGTGAGCTGAGGATGAGCAGGTTTCCTGCAGTACCTGGGAGTGTGAAGCCTGCTCGTGTTCAGCCTCTGTCTGCCCTGCTCCTGGCGTGCTCCCACAGCCTGATGATTGTGGCACTCGAGGATTGCTCCCACCCTCGGAAGCTGCAGAGCCTCAGCAATCTCCATCCTCTCTGCAAGCTGCTTGTGCTGCTCTTAACCATTAGGGGTGGCTTTGCCACAGCCTGGGAAGCACAAAGCCAGAGTCTCCTGATGGAGAGCACTGGGGGTGTGCAGGTAAGTGGCTGAGAGTTGTTGATCCCTACAGAGGCTTTGCTGTGGGGGTAGCAGAGCACTGGGCTGGTGCTTGAGTGCTGTGCTTGCCTTGGCTTCGACAGGCTGGCCCCACAGAGCCTTGTCAGAGTCTCCTTCCCCAGCTGCTCCATGTGTCAGCCCTGTTACATCACTCCCAATGCCCTTTCACCACTATTTTTCCTTTAGGAAGGATGCTGGGCTGCATTTGCTGTGTTCCTGTGGTTTTTGCCCGATGTTGCTGAGTGCTGTTAGTGCCTTGGGGTGCCAGAGCTCATTGTGGCTGTAGTGTAATGGATCCCCTCGTGTCGCAGCTGCTCATTTAATCCTGTGACATGAGGGGTGAGGAGTCCCTGGCTCACAGACCAGCAGCCTTTCCACAGAGGAAGCTCTGTGTGGACTGGAAGTTGACAGCTTTCAATGATTATATGCTGAACCTTCTTCCTATAAATAATTGATTCACAGGCTGATGAGAACTACAGGAACTTGTCTCTCAGTTGCTGCTCCCTGGCATGGACAGCAGCTGGAAATGTGCTGTTTTCCTATAAAATGGATCCAGAGGTGCCCTTGCTAGGTTTTCTTTATTTCCAGCCTGTTGATAGGCTGACCTGCTCTGCTTCTCAGGGACGCCCTGCCTGCCAACACCTGCAGCACACCTTGTGCCAGGCCTGGTGCTGCTGAGAGCTCTGCCACCTGCAGCCTTTCCCTGGGGGCTGTTCAGCCTCTCCCTTGGGCACGTTCAGCCTTTCCCTGGGGGCTGTTCAGCCTCTCCCTTGGGCTGGTTCAGCCTTTCCTTTGGGCAGGTTCAGCCTTTCCTTTGGGAGGTTCAGCCTTTCCCTTGGGCAGGTTCAGCCTTTCCCTTGGGCAGGTTCAGCCTCTCCCTTGGTCAGGTTCAGCCTTTCCCTTGGGCAGGTTCAGCCTCTCCCTTGGGCAGGTTCAGCCTTTCTTTTTGGGAGGTTCAGCCTCTCCTTTGGGCATGTTCAGCCTTTCCCTTGGGCAGGTTCAGCCTCTCCCTTGGGCAGGTTCAGCCTTTCCTTTGGGCACGTTCAGCCTCTCCCTTGGGCAGGTTCAGCTTCTCCCTTGGGCAGGTTCAGCCTTTCCTTTGGGGAGGTTTGCCTTCTTGCTGGAGTCAGTGTGTGTGTGTGTGTTGGTGCATCACCATGGAGATGAGGCCACAGGAGCTGCAGGGCGCAGCCTTTTCCAGGCTCACATGAAGAAGGATGCGGTAACGGGCTCCTCTTATTTAGGGAAAATGATTTCTTGGAGTAAATAAATTGTCAGAGAACACTTGGCATCAGCTCAGGTGCTATTAAGGAGAAGATCTCTTGAAGCCAGAGCTGTGAGGCTCATACAATATTCACCTGCTTTGCTGTGTTCCACATCAGGCATTGCTGCTGTGTCCAATGCTGACTCACTGACCCACTTGTGCTTTTACTTACCCCGAGATAACAAAGCTCCTGTTGCTTTTCTCCTCCCTGTGTAGGTATTTGTCATCCTGCCACAACAGCACCTTCCTGGATCCCTTTCCTTGCCCACTGAGTGTCCAGGCTTTCAATGCTTTGAGTGGTTACAAGGCTTCACCTCCCATGGCTGCTGCTGCTTTGGCCGGGTTTGGGGAGGACGTGGAGGGTGTGTGGCTGCGGTGAGTTCTCCCCCATGCAGAAACACCTCTCTGGGTTGAGCACACCCCAAAACCCTGTTCTGGTCATGCAGACATTCTTGGGGGGTTGGGACACTGCCCTTTCTGTGTGCCTGCCCCTGGCACACTCTTTCCTTTCTAGTTTCTGGTACACAGAACCCTCCCAACAAGGTCTGGAAGGGCCCTGTGGCAACTCTGCCTCATTGCCTCCACATCTTATTCCAGACTTCATCTGTAAACATCTCTTTGCCTTTGCTAAAAACACTGTCTCTTAATTTCTCTCTGCAGGAGTATTATTTAATTTGTAATGGTTTTAGGACGTTATTTGAAAAATCCGATATGAAACTGTATTTCATTTACTGTAATGATCCACTAATGCAGGCATATTTCAAAGGCAGGCAATGCAGTACTGTGGGGTTTAATTAAATTTTGTTTTTCAACTGAGCATCAATAGACAGACAGTAACAAATGGTGGACAATATGCATACAGAACGAAATCTCTTCATTTTCCTTTTCAAGACTGTGGAGGTGAAAATGTATAGCCCTTAAAATGGACTTGGCCTGCTCACAACTGCTGCTTTAGTGTATTTAACTCACTTCAGGAGGAGTTTTTTCTTCTTACTCTGCCTTAATTAATTTTTTTGCTGTCTTCCTGCCCACAAAATAAACTCTCACACTGTGGAAAATTTCCAGCAGGAGCCGTGGGTGATCGAAGTGCTTCTGCAAGTTCTGCATGTAGTTTTGAATACTGTGTTGGTACCTAGTGTGTGATGGCTCCTCTAGATGGGCCCTCCTGAGGGTGACAGAACAGAAGGGCTGGGTGTGAGGTTCCTGTCTCTGGGAACTGGACATGGCATGTGCCAGCCCTGGAGAGGGAGGGAAAAATGGTGTTGCTGCCATGGTTGTACTCAAATCAGGAGTCAGTAAGTGGCTCTGGAGTGCATTTTGTTCCTCTTCTCCCAGCAAGCGTGGGGTAATCAAGTACAGAGTGTATGTGGGGAAGCTCGGGCAGAGTGTTCCACATCAGCAGGAGGTTTCTGGGAGCCATCTGAGTGCTCACAGCGTGGCACTTGGACACGTGTTCTTGGGTAAAGAAATTTGTCACGGGTGCTGTTAATGGGCTCCTTTGTTCAGATTTGAGGAGCAGGGTGAGATGGGCTGGCTGAGGCAGATTTGGTTTCTCCAGGTGTCTGGAGAAATTACCATTGTTCAGGAACAGAACCAGAGTTTGCTGAGGAACCCGATGTGAGTGTGACTCCCACTGCACTCCAGCCCTTTGATTCTCTCAGAAATCTCTCAAAGGCAGAGAGCTGAACAAAGCATTAATTTTTCAGAGGCAGAGTCTCCATTCAGAGATGTGAGTTCAAGCCATGTCCTGGGTTGATGCCTAAGGCTTTGCCTGCTTAACCTGCCTTCAAAGGCTGAGGGCAAGGGCTGTGCCTGGAGCTGGCACTGCTTTCCACCACTGAGCTGGGCTGGGTCACAGTCCAGAGAGCTGCTGGCTGGAAACTGGAGCGTGCAAAGGCTGGGAATCTGTGGGAACCTGACTTCTGATGTCTGTGCAGCTGTACCTGCCTGAAAAGCATGGCTGGAAATGACAGACTGGAGGCCGTAACCTCCTCCTCCTCCCTGGGATCTCAGTGTAACGCTTGCCGTGTTCCAGGCACAGCCTGTGTTGTTTGCTCCTTGCTGGAAGCAGCACTGTGAGTCCTTTGCAGCTCTCCTGGTGCCTGGGCCAGCTGAGGGTTGTGTTCTGAGCTGGTGAGAGGCTCCTGGAGCAATGGATGGGGTCCTGTGCTCCTGCCAGTCCCTGTGGCTGGAGAGGAGTCCTGGTACAGATAGAAGGGGTATAAATAGAACTCGTCATCAGGCACTGGATGCTGTTTAAATAAACTGGAAAAACGCCTCTCAGCTGAGGTTTGTACTGGCCCTGCTAATGCTGGGGGAATGCCCCATGCCTGAATCCTTGTTCTTCCCTTGTTCCTTGCTTTACGCTGCCAAATTTCCCATTTGCTCACTTCGTTTTTTTGATAGGCAGTGTCAAGGCTCTGTTGCTGGGGTTTGGGGCAGGATGTTGTTTTCTGGTGACTTGAAGCAACACGTCCAGCTTCTCCTGTCCTTCCTTTGCATCTCCTGCCTTTCTGCCTGTGGCTGCTCTCACTGTGCCATAAACTAATCTCCTTCCAGCTAGGAACTTCAGGCCTCTTGCAGACTCACTTTTATGGGGCCATTATCCATCATCTGTAGAAGGAGAGGCTTTCCTGGCTGTGGCAGGGCTCAGGTGGCTGCTCCCAGATGGAGCACACTGGATCATCTGGAGCCAGTGGCTGAGCCCTGGGCTGAGGGATGTGCCCTCTATGCAGACCAGGGAGTGCTTGAGCCTGGTCTTTGCACGAGCAGGTGAGTGATTTGAGATCCTCACAGTACTGCTGGCATGATTTATTCTTGCAGAAGTGCCCACAGCAACTTCAGGGGTTTGTTCTGCCCAGCAGGATCACAGACAAGGACATGCTTGGGCCCTGTGCTTTAGTGGCTCTTGCAGGACTATGCAGCAAACAGGACCTGCAAGGGGCCTCAGCACAAGGGCACAAGCCCAATGCATGGGGAACTACAATGGTGCTTGGGAGTGAACAAAAATAAGTCTATTTAAAATGAAAAAGTAGTAATCTGTAATGCAGTTTTGAGGGAATTATTGTAGCAGGAGAGCATGTGCTGGCTGGGAGGGGAGAAGCACTTGCTCAGACAAGTGATAATCCATTGCAGCCCATTCCAGACACCTGGCAGATACCAGCCTTCCTCAGGCCTCCCTGGGATGAGCGAGGTGCTGTGCCACTGGATGAGGAATGTGGAGTTTCTGGACTATGTGGAGTGCTAATTTAAACACCAAACCCTTGTTCCTGATGGGAGCTGCTGGTGTCTGCCTGGTGTGGGGTGCTGCACGGGATCTGCAGTCTCACAACAAGGGGAGTGCTGGGCTCCTCAAGCACTCGGGGCTGACACGGCCGGCTCGCTTCCTTGGATTTCTCCTCTGGAGTTTGGCAGCCGTCTGCTTCAGGGAGCACAGTGGCCTCATAAGAGTTTATTTGATCTGACACATGACAAATTGTTTCTGCTGGCGGCTGCTTGAGGCACAGTCTGTTCGCTGGCAGCCGCAGCTCTGTGGGCACTGGGAAGTGGAGGAAGGCAGCCCTGCCTCCTCCTCTAAGGAAACATCAGTGCAGAGAGCGTTGCTGTGACCCCCCTGCCATCCCAGCCTCCTTTCTGCTGCTTGGTAACGGTGCTGCTGGCATGGATTATTAATGGTGTTTGTGTGCTGGGTGTGTCTGCAGGTGCTGGTTGTGGCTCCCATGGCGGGGCAGAGGAGAACGTGTATTCTGGAATCAGACCCAGTTGCCACTAAAAACACTTTGTTAAGTTCCTTTTTTTAGGACACCCTTTTAGCTCTGCAATGAGCAGCAGAATATTACATTCCTCAGCAGAATAAAAAGTACATGTCCCTTGTGAGATAGTGTAAATACATTTTATCTGTTCTATTACCCGCAGTTTTCAGAATATGTCCCCTAAGCACTTTAATCTTGTTTTCCAGAGTTGTCTCAGAGTGAGGAATTGCTCCTATTTGCAACTTTGGGAATGATTACTTGTTCATTAATTTCTTCCCTTTCCTGCTGTCCATCTATTATTGCTTCCAAGAGAAAAAAAACCTCTCTGTAAATCTCCTCCAAAACAGGGCTGAGTGCCTGATTAGACAGAGAGTTATGTGTGCTGGGAATGTGTTCCCAGGAGATCATCCTGGAGCTGTGCATGGAGCCCTGGGTGCTGCTGTTCTGTGCCCTTGGGCACACAGAACCCACCAGGTGATGCCTTTTCCTTGATCTTAAAATGAGGAGCCAGACACAGTTAGGGGATAAAGGGTTTTTATCTTGGTATTTAATAAAGACCTTTATGGTGCACCACTTCACCAAGGTGGAATGTGCTGAAATGCACACACATGGTATACAATTTATAGACCTTGCAAATTAGCATATTTAACAAACATGCCTCAATGAAAGGCTTGAAGGAATAGCCCGATATCTTCCTATTTCAAAGTATTTCTCACTAGATGGGCTTAATTTTAGTTTACAGGATGTATTTTAGAGGGGATCTTGGTTTCTCAAGATAGCTTAGGGCTTTCTGGCCTCCAGCTGAGAGGCCTTTTGGATATTTGGTTTTCTGACCTAACAGAATGCCAGGCTTATGGTAAGTGATCAGACATAAGGAATTACAAGTGTGAATGTTAGGGGCACTGAGAATACATAAAAGGTACATAAAAGAATGGCAAAAAATCCTCATGGCATCATGGGTGCCCGGACTGGCTCCCTGCTCCTTGCCCTGGGATGAACAAGCCCAGCAGGCAGCACGTGCCAGGGCAGCCAGGCACACCTGGAGCACACCTGGAAACACCTGGAGCACACCTGGGGCACACCTGGAGCACAGTGGCAAGGCAGGAGCTGGAGTCAGGGCAGCTCCAGCACCCAAGCAGGGCTTTGCTGCTGCTGTGCTTTGCCTGCAGTGCCGAGGCTGCTACGAAACAGGAACCAGATGGGACAATGCAGAGCAGTTCCTGCTGCCACGCTTTTGTCCAGCAGCTAAAAGCCTGTTCAGAGGGTTTTGTGGAAGCCTTGTTTGCTTTGGTCTTTTTTTGCTCTTTCTTTAAGTACAGACTTAAAAGAGCTGGAGACTGGAGGCCACTGTAGTTATTGTTTCTTCCTGAATAGCACAATAAATGTGCTATTTGTCAGGGTCCTTGCCTCAGAAAACATGTGGCCTGTTCCCACTGCTGTTCCCTTTGACATATGAGGAACTGCCCCTGCCTGCCTCTGGGTGTGTGGAGATTTCTCACTCCCTCATTGGGGTCAATGCTAAAACTTGTCTTGACGTGTGACGTGTGTGGTCACTGGAAGTCACTGTGGAGGCTGTCCCTGAAACAGCCTGGATTCACAGAGCAGCTTCATTTAGATGGCAGCTGATGGAGGAGCTCTGCAGAATGGCTGGGTAGGAAACCTGTGTGCAGGAGGGGACAGCTGAGGGCTGCAGTTATCGTGGGAGAAGCTCAGACATGTACAGACGTGGTGTGGCAAACCTGTGGTGGATGTGCCATGTCCCGCCTGCCATGGCACCACCAGGATGCACAGGCAGCGGCTCAGGATGTTCTGGTGTCTCACAGCAGAGAGGAAGGTGCTGCAGGTGCCTCTTGGATCAGAGCTGAGGGTGTGTGAGGGAACAGCCTGCTGCTCGCTCTGACAGCAGATTTCGAGCTCTTGGCTTTGCCAATCACCTCACAGCAAGCACCAAGACATGGGAGTGAAAGTCCCTGTGTCCTTTGGCTGCTGCTTGGGTGTTTGCAGAGCCAGCAGGTCCAGTGACAGCCAGGACTGTCAAAGGAAGAACCCTCTGTGGAGCAGTGCTGCTCAATACTGAGATATGCCAGTCCATGAAATGGCTCTTTATAGGGTGTCTCACCAAAAGGATTTTCCTTTTGAGTGTCTGGATCTCCTGCTGTTGGTCTGAGCTCCAGATGAGAAACAGTGCTTTCACTGAAAGGTACTGAGGTTACAAACAGAGTAATTGTCCCTTAGAAGAGAAAATTGTGGAGGAAACCCACTCAGAACACGTCTCTGTTCTTCCTCAGAGCAGGTTTAGGAGTGCTGTGGCTGAGGGGCAATGGGGATGGAGCTGAAGTTCTGCTGAGTGAACCTCACGGCTCTGAGGAGCAGGGAGCCTGGTCATGGAGCCCAGGAGGGACCTGGGAGCTTTACTGGCTCTTTAGTTCTCTCTCCACAACCTGTGAATGCGGATCTCCTGGGGCAGCAGAGCGTTCCTTGTGAGGGGAGCCCTTGGTGCTGCGGTTCCAGTGGCACATGCAGGGTCCCATGGCAGTGCAGGCAGTCACAGGAAAGCTGTTTCATAACCTCTGCTGGGATTCATGAGATGTTCAGAGACAGGTTCTCCACTTAGTCAACGTTTTATAAAGATTTAAGGCTGAGGAGCTCTTTGAAGCACCGATGCAGCTTGTTCTGCCATGACAAGGTGGAGATGAACGCTGGCGTGACTTCCATTCCCAAGGAAAATGCTCTTTTGCACAGATCACAAGCTGTGGCTCTGCTGCTGTTTGAAGAGACCTGAGGAATCTCAGATCCAGGCACTCTGTACCACATCAAAGCCTTCCCATCTGAAGGTGAGGTGACGGGGAGCTCCAGCTGCATGTCCTTCGTGTTTGGGCAGCAGAAGGAATGAAGGTCCCTGAACCAGGAGTTGCTTGGAGGATCAAAGCTCTGCTTAGCAGAGGCTGACAGGGCAAAAAGCCAGGATGGCAGCAGGAAGGACAAAGCCTGCAGAAGATCTGGGCCATCTGATAGCAGACCTCCAGAGGGGCCTGGGAGACCTTCTGCTGTGCTGGAGGAGGCAGACCTGCAGTGTCCTGGGCTTGACTGGAGCCATTCCATGGTGCCTGAGGAATTGTTTAATTAAAAAGAATGCTGCACCATCACATTTCAACTGTTTTCTCCACACATTGCTGCAAGTAACATCTAAAATAGCTCTAAAAGGCAACAAACCATTCCCCAAAGCAGGGGTGGCAGATGAACAACATGAATGGGAAGGAATTATGTTCTCTTTCTGCTTTCTGTGTCTGTGCATTTGCTTCTGCATTTGCAGGCCTTGGGGCTTGTTTTAATTTAAATTTCCTTAGGAAAGCCCCTGTTGAAGGAATGCTGCCTGCAGTGGCTGGCTGTTCTGCTTTGGCTTTGTCCTGGGGAAGCTTTGATGGTTGGGGAGCAAGAGTTGCTTTTCAGTCTTGGTGGGAAATGCCTGGATAGAGGAATGGCAATGACCACAAGAGTCACTTCTGGATGGTGGGACTGGCAATCTCTCAGCTCTCCCTTCATGCTCATTCCTGTCCCAGGGCTTATTTAATTGCTGAACAAAGGCATCCTCTGCAACCACTGAGAAAGGACCAGTGCAGGGATGGAAAAAAAGCAAACTTGCATCAAGCCTTTGATCCAAGCACAGGGAGCTACTGCTGCTGACCTCAGTGTTTGTAACCATGGTGTCAGTGTTGGAATGGAGCAGCTGAGCCCCAGCGTGGGCACTGATGTGTCCAGATTGATGCAGGGACTGGGGACAAAGCCAGGACTGGTCCTGAGGGAGCCTGTGTGGCAGCAGGTTGTGTTCATCCCCAGAGAGCTCCTTCCTCCCCTTCAGGGGTGGGTTTGAGATTGGCTTGTTAGGGCTTTATCCCAGGTTTTGCTGCCAGTCTGGCAGCTCCTGACTGGGTTTGACCCACGAGGTGGATCCCAGTGGCCTCTGCCTTTTCATCTGGGAGCTTGCCACAAAACTGGAAGCATGTGGGAGCCAAGCCAGGGCTGGACATCCAGCCAGGCATTCCATGAGCTCAATCCACAAGCTGCTATGCCATGTTATTCCTGTGCACATACCCAGGGCATGCAGCAGGTGAGCCCCACGTTTGCTGCCCGTGTGCCATCCTGCTCCCTGCTGCTCCCGGTCCCCTGGCTTGTCACAGGGACTGAAGCTCTGTGGAGAGGTGAGAAAATGCATTTTTCATGAAGCTCACAGCTCGTGGCTCCTGGCAGATCAATAGGGCAGCTGGAGGAGTCCTTTGCGTGCCCACTGTTGGGGCAGCTCTGTGCCAGTGCTCTGCAGGGACTGGCAGGGGTTCCTTGGCTTGGCACTCCCCGTGGGAAGGAAACCTGCAGGCTGAGCTGGGGCTCCTGACTGAGATTCAGCCAGGGGCAGGGATGGTTGTGCTGGGCAGGCAGTGTGGTGTGGCTGCTGCTGTGGGAGTCGTGTGCTGGATCCATCACTGCTGAATTTCTGTAACACTGAGCAGGAATTTTTTTTTTCATGGTTTCTTAACCTCTTAATTGAGTTTCTTTATAGGGAAGCTGGCATCTGACAGGGGAAGGAGGTTGTTATTCCCTATGAGAACCATGGGTGAACAGCAGGAACTTGGAAAATACAAAAAGCTGTTTCCAGAGAGGCTGGGAACAAGCCAGTGAAATCTTTGGCAATTCGTGGGCCCAGCTGCAGCGGGACATCAGGATTCTCTGGGACCTTGTTAGTGCAGCATGTGCTTTCTTTCCTGTTAGATTCTCCAAGCTTGGGAAAGCAGAGGGGATAAAAACACACGGAATGCTGGGAGACTCCTGGGATAGTGTGAGGCAACGTGTCACCTTGCAAATAGAAACTGGTGGAAAGGATAGATCTGAGGGGGGGAGAAAACATCACTTACTGTCTGTGCTGTGCATGGGAAATTGCAGCAAGGAGTGGAAGAAGGGAATAGGTATGGTAGGATGAGAGGTGTTTTGGCTGGGATTTGGGGTGGTGGGGAGGCGGAGAGGAAGGGAAAAGCTGTTTCATGTGGTGGAGGTCAGGCAGTGTGACAGCTTTCAGAAAGATGTTTGTCCTGAAGGTCCCTGTGCACTCTCATCTCCAGGCAAGTCCTGAAGTCCTAAATTGGAGCAAATCAGCACCAGTGCTCTGGTGTGGGCCCAGAGGTCCCTGCCAACCCCAGAGCTCTGAGGAGTCAGTGTCATGTGGTGTGCAGGCAGAGCAGAGCCCTGTGAGAGCAGCTGCCAGAAATTCAGAGAGATGCGCTGCTTATAAATAATAAATGATAAATTCAGCCTCTGATCTCCGAGGCACGCTCTGCTTCTGCACACTCCATGCTGGCAGAGAAGATTCCCCGTGCTGGACTCAGCAGTCTGTCTCTGGCGTGGAGGGTCTGGGGGAGGCAGCTCATGGAATTGGGGTCGTGCTGAGCCCCGGTGGAGCGTGGCCCCTTCTGCCGGCAGCACTAATGAGCGTGGCCCCTGTGCCACGGCCGCTAACGAGGGTGAGGGCAGCCTTGCTCAGCCTTCACACCACCCCAGCTCAAAGCTGTGCTCCTGCCCTCTGGAGAGCAGCGTTTTGTGTGAATGCAGCTTGCTGAATGAATGAATGAAGTCAATTTAAATGATAGACTAAACGATGCTTAGTGTTAAACTGTGCGAGCTGTATAAACAGCAGGGTCAGGGTTGCTGTGGCCGCGTAGAAGGGGCAGTTCTGGCTTTATCCAACACACAACAACCCCTCCCTTGCTCTTGGGGGAGCTGTGGCAGTGCTGGTGAAGCTGCTGGTGCCAGGAGCTGCCCCCACCATGCCCAGGCACTGCTGGGCTGTCTCCTGCTGCTGGACACATCCCTGTCCTGCTCCTGGCACCTGGCAGGGCTGTCGGAGCTGTGTTGGGTGGTGCCATGGCCAAGCTGCTGCTCGAGGGGCTGGTGTGAGCTGATGGCTGCGCAGGTAGCCTGGAGGGGTTATTAATATTTATTGTTATTATTTGTTAGCAGCGGTTGCAAAGGTTGCATCAGTGCTCAGTAGATGCCAAGCTCTGTAAACATGTGTTTGTGCCATGGTTATCCTGCCCCTGCCACCCTGTGCCCGTGTTACAATTCCCTCCTGTGGGCCGGTTCAAGTTTGGAGCAGGACCTGCTGCCCCTGCTCAGGCTGGGCCCAGCCAGCCCAGTTTATTCCTACCAGCCTCAAAGTGTGGCTTCCTTGCTGTGTGGGTTCTCTGTAGGCAGCAAGAAGGTGTTCCCACAACTTTTCCCTTTGTGTAGGAGTGTTTTTAACATGCCAGAGCAGAGTCCTAGTAGGAGTAAATGATGAGGAGCAGGCAAGAAGAATAAATGTTTTTTTAAAGCCATTTCATAAGCGACATAAATGGAATGGTCTGTGTGGCAGCTACACCCTCTCCACTGGGATCCTGGAGGTGTGAAGGGGCTGGAAAACAACTGCGGCTCCCTGGGCTGCCCTACCTGGCTGGGGCTTTGTGCCCAGGTGGGACCCTCTGGCAGGGCTGGGGGCTCTCACTGGAGTGGGGCTGGGACACCCACTGGAGGCACAGGGGTGCTTTCCTGAGGACAGGATGCCTGGAGGAGCAGAGCTGCTGGGATCATCCTGGGCATTGACCTCGGGTGATGGTGTGTGCAGGTTGTCCTGTGTGAAAGCACAGGGTTGTGCACACCCAGCTAGTGACTGGGGAAGGGCATTAGAGTGTGGCCTCCCAGTAATCCTCTGTGGCCTCCCAATAATCCTCTCTTTGCTGTGCAGCTGTTTCCTGTCCTAGGCATAGGCTGAATTTCAGCTCCAAGCCTCCTCTTTCTCCTGCTGGTGTAGCTGTGCAGTTGGCAAGCAGGAGGGACAGCCGGCCACAGGGTGCTCCCAAGGTGTCTGTAGCACACCAGCAAACATGAGTGCTCCTCACAGACCTGGGGACCCTCTTGCTCAGAGGAGGGAAATTGCAGGTCAGGTCAGCTGCATTTCCTTCTCTTTGTCTGTGGCACTGCACATCACTCAGCCTGTCACAGGGGCTCGGCCCTGGATGCCACCATTGGAAGGACATTGTGTGTGAAGGGGATCTCAGCTCGCTGTGAGTGCACTCTGTGTCCTGAGAGCCTCTCCAGTCCCACAGCCCCCGTGCACGGCTGGCTGGAGCTCATTCCCTGAGCTGCTGTTGCCCAGGGAACTTCTCCTTCAGCCTCAGAGGCTGTGAGTGCCGCCAGGGCTTTGTGCCCTGCTTCAGCTGGAGGTGCCTGGGGGTTCCCATCCCTGCCCTGCTCTCACCGAGGGAGCTCTGTTGGTGCTTTGTGCTGGATGGCACAGTGTGCTGCTGGTGCTCCCCTTGCCATCTAAGTGAGGCTGGCTGGACAGAAACCTGCCCTGAGTTAACCTGCAGACAGTTTGTAAGGCTGTAATACCAGTCCTGCTCCCTCAGGTCATCCCTAGGTGAAAACAAGGATTAGCTTATTGGTATTGCATATTCTTGGAGATAATTGGTGTTTTTGTATCAGCACTGGGGTGGCAGCAGGAGCAGGACAGTGCCTGTCCCCTGTGCTGGCACTGCTGAGGGACCTCCAGTCTTGTGTCCAGTTCTGAGCTCTCATGGCAAAACATGGAGGGGCTGGAGCATGTCCAGGGAAGGGAACAGAGCTGGGAAGGGGCTGGAGAGTCCCAGCAGTGTATGGAACGGTGAGGAGCAGCTGGGAAAGGGGCTCAGCCTGGAGAAAAGGAGGCTCAGGGGAACCTTCTCCAGGAGGGAGGAGCCAGGTTGGAGTCAGGCTCTGCTCCCAGGGAATGAGGGACAAGACAAGAGGAAATTGCCTACAGGCTCAGGGTGGGCACAGCAGGAATTTCCCCATGGAAAGGGGGCTCAGGGATTGGGAGGGGCTGCCCAGGGGGGTTTGGAGTTCCCATCCCTGGAGGCGCCCAGGAAGGGCTGGAGGTGGCACTCAGAGCTCTGGGCAGGGGACGAGGTGGGGATCAGGCACAGCTTGGACTCAATGGTCCTGTCAGTCTCTTCCAAGCTCAGTGATTCTGGAATTCTGCTTCCAGCTGGCTGCAAAGCCAGAGGCTGATGTTGGGGCTGAGGGGCTCTGGGATGTCTGTGTGCTCTCCTGGAGCAGCATGTCAGGGCTCAGATGAGGCTCCTGGAGGATTTGTTGGAGTGGCACAGGACGGGCAGTGTGGGCTCTGTGCTGGGCTGTGAGGGCAGTGCTGCCAGCAGCAGGAGGCATCAATGACATGTGCTCCTCTCACTGGCTGCCTTGGGGCTGTCACCTGTGGCTGTGGGAGCTGCATTCCCGGGGCTGTGCAGCCCCCTGTGCACAGCTCTGCCCTCACTGGAATGTCCCTGCTAATGGGGAGCACAGCTCTGGGCTGTTTCTGCTGCTGTTGGTGCAGACCAGGATTTCTGGAGCTGTGGAGCAGAACCTCCCAGCCAGCAACATCCCCATCTCTGACAGGAGGGTTACTGCCAGCAGAGGAGACTTCTCAGAGTCTGACCCTTTGCTCTTTCCCTAGTGCCTGATTTTGTTTGACAAAAAGGATTATTGAGAAAAAAACAGCCCCTCCACTCTGCACAAGGGGAATTTGTGACCTTCCTAGTGCAGTTTTGCTGCTGCCTGGCTGCTGTACATGCTGGATCCCCAAAGATGCCCTCAAATCCAAGCAAACATTCTGTGTGCAGGTGGGGTCACCACGACCACCCTTTCTGCTTCACAGGCTGTGAGAGTTGTTTCTGGAAATCCACTGTATCCACAGAACATTCTGTGTGGAAATCCTCTCCTGCTCTCATTGTATCCACAGAACATTCTGTGTGGAAGTCCTCTCCTGCTCTCTGTGTGTGTCTGTCTGTAAGGAGATGTCAGCCTGTGCAGGAGCTCCTCTCCAGGAGCTCCAGAGCCCCTGTTGCACATGTCGGCTCCTCCTGCCTACCTGGGACTGAGCAAAGTGCTAATTGTTGTGCAGATGTCATCTGCCAGGCAGGCAGTAGGCTGGAGGCTTGGAAGAGGCTGTGCTGTCATTTGCTAGCAGCCTCCTCGGTACACGTGAGCTCTATTTTTATTTTTTTTTTTTTTTTTATTTTTTTTCTCTTTTTATTTCCAGGCTTGCAGATAAAGTTTGAGGGATACATCTATTTTTCATTATTCCGGTTTTGCTGCTTGTTTTATAACTGAAAAAACCTCAATCAAACCTGTTCCTGTGTAAAAAGCTTTAGTTTTTTCTGAGGTGAGAGGGAATTAATTGTGTGTTGTGGTCACATTGGACTGAGGTCAGGACCGTGGGACTGTCCAGAAGGGCACAAGGATCAAGATCTGGGAGCAGAGGGAGTTTGAGGCTGTGCATTGTGCTCTGGGTGTGCCAGCTCAGGAGCCTGGGTGTTGGTTGTAGCCTGGATTTTCTTGGCCATGTCCCAGGAGAGAGCTGGAGGCTCTGGCCACAGGTTGGCTTATGAAAACAGGGAGCTTTTCTTTTACTCCAGCTGTGGTTTAATAAGGGCTTGTGGGCCCTTGAGGTGGTTCTTTGACCCTTTAGGAAAGAGGAGACACTGAAGTAGGAACTGGGAGGTGATGCTTTCCTGAACTGTGTGAGTTAAGCAGGGGGATGCTCATTGCTCAGGGATGCTGTGGGTGTCAGAAGTCCAGATCTGTTCCAAAACCAATTAATGAGAAAAATCCAGTTGATGGGGTCGAGGTGGCTCAAAGGAAGAGGCTGCTGCTCAGGAAGACCCTGGCTCAGGAGTTTTTGGAGGCTGCAGAAGTACATCAGGTGCACTGTTACCTCTGCTCTTCTGCTCTGTCCCTCTCCTGGTTTCCTCTTCCTTTTCTGGCAAAAACCAAGCAGGGAGAGGAAGAAATAACAAAGTGGAGTGTAGGGACAAGGTACCAGTGAAAGGGTGGAAGGAGAGGAGGCTTCCCTCCACATCCCTGAAGGCTTCTGGGGGCAGAGGCTCTTTGGTGCCAGGAGCTGGTGGTGGGTGCTGCTGTGAGCAGGTTTTCTGCTTTGTGGGACACAAAGTGGTTGCTTCAGTGAGGGAGAGCTCTGCTATCTGATGTGCCACCCTGATGGACAGCAAAGCAAGATATTTCGGACTGTGTGTAGGGGAGGAACTTCTTTAAAACCTGGATCGGAGTAGGAGCAGACTTGATGGAGGGATGAGTAATGAAGGAGTGTTTGAACGGAACTAATCAGTCCTATCTTCTTTCAAAAAACCTCATTTAGTTTAATTTAGCAGTTTTTAATTTACATTAATTTAATTTAAATTTAATTTAAATTAATTTACATTAATTTAATGTAAATTTAGAGCCAATCAAAGGAAATACTTGTGCAGCCTGTGTGCTGGCAGGCTGCTGCACTCCCTAGCCCAGCAGAGAGCTGAAGGCTGCAGGTGGATCCCGAGCCTCGTGTGAGGCACTGGGGGCACACGTGTGTGTGCTCACACGCAGGGTGGGCACAACTGCTCTGTGCACGGGCACTGGCACCCACAGCAGCAGCAGCAAGCAGCCCTCATTTCCCCGTGATGTGCTCTGTGCCCCATCAGGGTGGCTCTGTGCCCATCAGGGTGGTTCTGTGCCCCATCAGGGTGGCTCTGTACCCATCAGGGTGGCTCTGTACCCATCAGGGTGGCTCTGTGCTCCATTAGGGTGGGTCTGTGCTGTGGCTCTGTACCCATCAGGGTGGCTCTGTACCCCATCAGGGTGGCTCTGTGCCCCATCAGGGTGGCTCTGTACCCATCAGGGTGGCTCTGTGCTCCATCAGGGTGGCTCTGTGCCCCATCAGGGTGGGTCTGTACCCATCAGGGTGGCTCTGTGCCCCATCAGGGTGGCTCTGTACCCATCAGGGTGGCTCTGTCCTCCATCAGGGTGGCTCTGTCCTCCATCAGGGTAGCTCTGTGCCCCATCAGGGTGGCTCTGTGCCCCATCAGGGTGGCTCTGTACCCATCAGGGTGGTTCTGTGCCCCATCAGGGTGGCTCTGTCCTCCATCAGGGTGGCTCTGTACCCCATCAGGATGGCTCTGTGCTCCATCAGGGTGGCTCTGTACCCATCAGGGTGGCTCTGTACCCATCAGGGTGGCTCTGTGCTAATCAGGGTGTCTCTGTACCCCATAAGGATGGCTCTGTACCCCATCAGGGTGACTCTATACCCATCAGGGTGGCTCTGTACCCCATTAGGGTGGCTCTGTCCTCCATCAGGGTAGCTCTGTGTTCCATCAGGGTGGCTCTGTGCCCCATCAGAGTGGGTCTGTGCCATGGCTCTGCTCCCTGGAACACCTGAGCATGGTCAGAGCCAGCTCCTGACCCCATGGCTGGGCTGAGCCTCTGCTCTGAGCAGCAGGGAAAGTCTTGTGCTGTAGGAACCACTGAGTAAACCTTGCTGACCTCTGCAAAATGTTGTTTTCCTCAAGAAAAACCTACATATGGATTAGATGAACCACTGCTCCTTGGACAGCTGGTTGTTTTGTTTAATTTGAATTAACGCAGCTACTTCAGTGCTTAAAATGAGGCACAGGTATAAAAAGCCTTCACGGGATTGCACGGCTTTTTATTTTTCCCTCCAGTTGTCATCCATGGCACTGATACAGAGATTTTAAACAAGTCTTGCAGGTCTCCTCATGTTTTCCAGGAGAGATATCATCCCCTGTGGGGTCAGTATGAGTTCTTGGCATTTCCTGTCACAAACCCCATTAGCAGTGAGCCCCACGAGTCCCTGTGCTCACACCTCGAGGTGTTGTGCCTCCTGCCATGTCACACCCCTGATCCCACGCTGTGTGGCAAAGTGTTGTGTAAAGAGTCCTGAAACCTGCAAAAATGGAAAGAAAAATACGGTTGGGTTTCTTTTGCTTTGCATTTCAGGCTGGTGGCAATGTCTCCTTGGGCCAGGCTCCTCTCCAGCACCTCCGGGGTCAGCCTGCTGCTGCTGCTGGGCTCTGTGCTCCTCTCCTGCTCCAGCCTGGGACAGAGAGTGTCTGTAAGTTTTGGCTGCTCCACTTGACTTCAGACTGATAAAACACGGATGCTTTTTGCCTTTAAGGAAATGCCCATTATTCTTTAGGAAATATCTTTCTCCTGCTTGAATTATGAAAACAAACCAGAAAGGGTTCTGCTGATTTCTGTGTAAATGAAGAATCGCTTGTGTGGTGCTGCCCGTTTTTGCTAGAAATGCTAATGAAAATGGGGTATTGCAAAGCAACTGTGGCCAGGCAGTGACAGCAGCACTTAAATGAACCAAGTCACATCCTTTTATCCTTACTGAGCGTTTAAACCCCACACTTTTCCTGAGCAGAGCTGGTAAACATCAGCTGTCTCCATTATGTGTTTGAACAGATCCAGCACTGGGAGGCCTGGTGGTAAATTTACAATAGCCTGTATCACTAACTCCCTCTTGGATAATCACAGAGCTGTGGAAATCAGCTAAGTAATAACTGCTCCACTCACTCTTTTTTAATCCTGTTGAGTCTTGGCTCAGAAAATGTTAACATTGATTTTCATCTGCAGAACCTGGGCTTTTATGGCTGTGATTGTTCCTGAGCTTTAACCATTTGTTATAATTTAAACAATTCCAAGCCCCTGATGCACTCAGCAAAAGCAGGAGTTAAGATCTGGTTCCTCGTGCATTTCTGAAATCGCAGTCGCTTTCCACAGCTGAAATAAAAACATTCTATGGGTTTGTCAGCCTTCCTTGTGTGTTACCACAATCATGGAATTGTGCAATTGTGTAGGTTGGGAGAGACCTTTGTGATCATTGAGTACAACCTTTAACCCAGTGCTGCCAAGGCCACCACAGCCCATGTCCCCAAGTGCCACATCCACACTGTTGTTGCTACTCTGCGTGTTTTGCTCAGGTTGACATTTCTGTTGCTCAGAAAGACTCTTCTAGGCTGGAAACGGATATTTATATGCAGAGCATCCAAATTCTGACAGAAAATGTGCATGCATTTTTTTCCCAAAGAGTGGAAGAACTGAAGGCAGAATGTGTCCCAGAATTTCCCAGTTAACCTCTGAATTTACTTACATTTTTCCCTGTGAAAACATCCTAAGGATTAAGAACCAAACACTTCATGAAGTGAGCTGTAACTCCATCTTAATTGCCAACAATTAG
Source organism: Melospiza melodia melodia (assembly GCF_035770615.1). NCBI lineage: Eukaryota > Metazoa > Chordata > Aves > Passeriformes > Passerellidae > Melospiza > Melospiza melodia. The sequence continues at coordinate 16,620,678 of NW_026948525.1, read as the reverse complement.
GACTAATCATTCCCTGTAGGGTGGTTAACTCAATTTCCTCAGTGGTGACTGAATTGGTGATCTCAGAAGCTGAAAATATTCCCTTCAGCAGGTGCTGAGCTGTGGGGATGATGAGCCTGGACCACTTCATCTGTTCCTGCTGGAACCAGAACAGCCCAGACCCAGAGTCAGTGCCAGGTGTGAGAGTACAGGTCATTTCTGTGCACTCTCCAGAGTTTTTTGTGACTCCCACCAGCTCCCTAGGGAGGCTTTCCATTGAACACCAAGGTTTCCCTCACAGCAAGGATTTTTTTCCCTGCTGTTCTTCCCTTGGTGTAACATCGAGCCGCTCGTGCTGGCTGCTCTCCCACACCTCTGCCAGCCTCGTGCTGCGCTTGCCATGGAGGTGGTGATTAAATCCCTGCCTCATTGTTTTAAAAGCCTTGGAGAACACTGGAAGAGGGTGGAGAAGAGGATCCTCACATTTGTATCATGTGGGCAGCTCAGTGTGTTTTTTCCCGTGTCCTATTTTGGAAACAGTTGAACTATTTTAGGTGAAATCTTCTCCAAGCCTGAAATAAGTGCATTTAAGAAAAAGAAAAAAAAAAAAAAACCAACCCAACAAAACCCAAAAAAACTCACCAAACCCCAAACCAACCAACAAGCCTTGAGGCATTCCACTTGTGTGGAAAATTTCAGCTGAAAAAGTTAAAAGTTTGACATATTTTTAGGCAAGGGAAAACGGGGTCTTACAATGTTATACAACCCTAATAATAGCCAGGGCTCCTGCCTCTGACAGGAGGAAATACAGGTAAGGCTTTGTGAGAGCTGGTTTGAAACCTGCAACCTGCTCTGGAATAGGAAATAAGCTGCGTTGCTTTGTTCAGCACAAATGTCATGCTAGTTATGCATGTTTAACCTTTAATATACTTTAAATCTAAATTTAACCATGTGGAAAGAATCAAAAAAAAAAATCTGCTGGCGAGGGAAAAAATTTTGTATTCTCAGCCAGCACTAAATTACCCAGATGCAATTGCTAATGAGCTGAATCTCTTCTCTCCAAAAGGAGTTTGCCCTTACAAAAACAGAAGAGAGCGACATAAAAGATGACAGTGGGAAGGAGCTGGGGACAGAGGATGACGCTGATCCTGAAGACCTGGAAGTGTTTTACCCCACGGGTCAGTGGCAAACCCTGCGTCCAGGTAACTGCTAATTATAGAATGCCTCTGGAACCCACCTGCCAGCACTGACAGGAGCCTTGCAGACGCTCCAAGAGCTGTTTGTTCCCATGACAATGTGTGCTTTTGCTGGTGCTCACACAGAAAGGAGGACTCGTGACCCAGTGCAGGGACTGGAGGTGGTGAGCAAAGTGTCCAAGGAGGGGAGAGGTTGCTCCAGGGCTTTCAGGTCACTGGAGCAGGAGGAGTGGGCTGCCAGCCCCCTGTGGGTGGGGGGCTGTCTCTGTCACTGGCTCCACAGCCCCTTCTCTCTTCATTTGTCAAGGGCCAGGTTTTATAACGTTTGTTGGCATGTGGATTCTCAAGTCTGCTGTGCTCCGGTGTGACGCTGCTCAGTGGCAAGCTGATTAGGAGCTGTCACTGGAGCACTGCACAGCTTTTTAACAATGGCTTTTCTGTTCCTCGCCTGTTTGAAAGCTAGCTTTTATTTCCATCTGTGCAAACCACAAAAACTCTCTTCCCTTTCTTTGGGTTGGTGTCTTTCATTAGACATGCCTGGGACTCTGTGGTGAGAGGAGCCCAGCAGAGCAGCTTGGCCTCTGTGTGCTGAGAAGGCTCTGGAGGGGCCAAACCCATTCAAACACACACAGATGCGCATGTGCATACATATTTCAAAAATTAGCCTCTCTCTGGGATCCTGAACGAGCTGTTTAATCCACTTGTGCTTTGGTGTCCTCATGTATATGCAGGTGTAATACCTTCCCACCTCACAAGGGTGAACTAAGTAGTAATTAATTTTTATAAAGTGCTCTGAATTTAAGAGCTTTATCCTGTGCTCAGTATTATCATTGAAAGAATAAGTATGGGTTCCATTTGTCTTGAAACTTCTGCCAGATATAGCAGAATGACTTTTCCAAATGTAAATCTTTGTATAACATAAATGGCTACAAAAGCCCCTGCGTTCCACAGAGCTGCAGTATATACTTATATTCCATTTCTGTACCATTATGTATGGAAGGCGTGTGGTGTCCCTGCTCATTATTCAGCCTGGCAGATCCCCACCAGCTTTGTTGGAGCAGAACAATCATTAGAAACCTCATTGCAGGGTTTGTTCACAAGCACCTTCTCCACTGCTCGGGTGCCTTATTCCGCTTCATTTTTGTAGTTATTCCATGTTGGGCACATGCAGTGAAGGGCTTGTGGAAGTGGGGAGCTTGTCAGTATTCACAGAGGAGAGTAATTTTGGTTACTCTTGTAAAGACTTAAATGGTGTCCTGCCTCATGTTCTGACTGCTACAGACCCCAGCGCTGGGGACGTGGCACAAAGAGGAGCTGGCCTTGGTCTCCTGCTGCCAGCCTGGGTTTCTGTCTCCTGGGGTTCTTCTGCAGTGAAATCCCTGTGAGGACTGGCACTGACACCTTCAGCACGTGTTAGCCAAGGCTGGGGCCCTGCTGCCAGCATGAGCCCATCCCTGTAGCCTCTGGCCACACTTTCCCAGTGTGAGCTCAGCTCTGGCTGGCAGGGAGCTGACTGGCACAGCTGCTGCTGTGGCTGCACAGGGATTCACCTTTTGGTGCTGCAGCAGAGCCATGCAACTTGTCAGCGTGTCCATCCCACTGGTTCTGCATCTTGCCATGTTTTCCATGTGGCTGCACTCACTGGCAGCTGAGCAGAGCCTGGCTGGGCTCAGGGTTTGCCTGCTGCTGCCCATGTCTCCAGGACACCCCCACTCCCTCTCCCGTTGTATCCCTGCAGCAAACTAGGCCAGTCTCTCTGGGGGAAGCAAATTCAAGTGTTTGAATTTAGAATTTGGATCTACAGTTCTGGGCACTGGGAGGGAGCTTGGAGCTGCGTTTCCCCCATCTCACTCCTGTTTCAACTTGTTCCTGTTCTGAGCTCACGCAGGATTTTGTGCTTCTCTGCAATGGCGCAGCAGCTCATCTTTTATAGATGTGTTCCCAGTTTTCCTCTGCTGAGTTTCCAGTTCCCTGTTGCTAATTGCATCAATCCACATTTCCACCGGGACTGCAGCAGTGTCATCAACCTGCAACCTGTCAAATCCCTCCCCAAATTCAATTGTTGTTGTGTCTGTAATGCTTTGGGCGCTTGTTCCTTGCTGTTTACAGTGTGAGCTGGATTTTGATCAAGTGCTTCCTTGCACTTTGAGCACACTTCAAGCTGCTGGAGGTGGCTGGATGCAAACACAGAGAGAGAGTTGCCCTAAGAGCTGTGCTGCCTGTAGTCTGGAAGCAAGATCAGTTGTCTTTTCTGCCAGGCAGCCGGAGCTGACAGCTCTGGAAAGGTTGGTGAAACTTCCCAAAGCCCATTAACACTTCGTTAGGCATTGCTTCTTTCTCACTTGGCACTAAATAATGCACCAGGTGCAGGCTCAGACTGAAGGGAGATGTGTGCCCCAGAGAGGCTTCCAGCACCTCTGCTCTTAGACTTTTGGGCATCATCTGTGGGGCTTTTCCTTCTGTCCATGGTTGGAGTCCACAGGAACCTGGAGGTTTTTGGGGTTTAGTGAGTGGGATTGCTGTTTCCTCTGAATGAAGGTTCACACCCCTGCTCTGACTCCTCATGGTCAGGTAACAGAGTTTGTTTGAAGTTGTGCTTCCTCTGCAGTCTTTTTTCTTTCAGAATACACTTTCTCCATGTCACAGTACCCTTGGGAGCTGGAACATATTTTACTTTTGTTATTTGGGCACCAAATTTCCCAATATTTTGTTCAGCATTCCTAATGATGATTGGAAGTTGGATTTCTCTGGCCATCTAGTTGTATCACTGAGCAGCAGGTTTTCCACCCAGCAGTGGAGGGACTCCATTTTGTGAGCTATCTGAGGGGGATCCAGTGAGGAGAGGTACTGGAGAATGGGTTAGGGTAGAATCCAGGCCGGTGTGATCAGTACAGACCTGGGCAGGGGGTAGAGAAGGAGGGGAGATGTCAGACAGCAGGTGGCTTGTCTGTGCTTTACAGCAGTTTCTGTCTCTCATCCTAATGGTGTCAGTGGGTTCAGGAATGCGGGGGAAGAACTCAAAGACTGGATTGAATATAAGAACTTTGAAGCCTTGAGAAAACTCCATAAATCATATGAAAAATTGGGAAAAAATTTTGTGACTCTTATCACTCCCTGAGTTTTCTAAAAATAGAGACTTTCTCTGACTCAGTCTCAGAATGCTATAAGACAAAAAGAATACACAGAAATATCTGGGAACTCTGTAAACAGCCAATGAAAAAATGACTTCCAACTTCCCTTAGTAAAAGACTTCCACTCTGAAAGGAGAACCTCCCTAACTCCAACATATATGTCCCTCTCAGCTTTGGATAATTTGTTACCCAGAGCTGCCCCTGATATATAGGGTGGCCCACCCACAGGAATAAAATATCACCCAAGGATCCTGCACTGCAGGTGGCTGTCCCCACATTCACTGCTCTGGTGGTGCTGGATGCAGATGTTTCAAAATATCCCCTGGGCTTCACCAGCTGAACTGGCCCTGTTGCTCCGGCAGGGTACCAACGCTGCATTCAGTAAACCCTGGTAAAACTGATAAAACATTGCATTCAAAGGGCTGACTCACTTTATTGTAATTTGTCATTTTTGTCGTGCGGTATTAAAACTCCTGTAATAGGTCCCTGGGACTCCACAACCTTGCGTCCTACTGAGATATCATAGTAGTGAGCAGCTCAGCAGTGCTGAAAGCAGAGGCCTGTCCTTTGTGTTCCCTTTGGGATGGCAGTGGAGGTGCCCTGAGTGCACATTCAGAGGCACCTTCATGGCTTCTCATGCCATGACACCAAAACTAAATGTGCAAGGTGACTTCCTTGAATGACATGTAGTCCTTTGAAATATCTACAGGAAGTGGTCAGGAAATGCATTCTGAGCCAGCTCCTTGGGATCAGCTGTGAGGGGCTGAGGGCTGGCCTGAGCCCGGTGCTGTGTCCCACTGGGAGCAGCCACACAGGCTCACGTGCAGAGCAGGCACTGCCAGAGTCCCTGGAGATCTCACCTGCCCTGCAGCCACCATTGTCAAGGTGCTGTAAACATCAGCGGGTGCTGACTTTCCCCTTGGACCCCTTTGGTTTAGTCACTATGGGGAATTTCTTTCCTGAAGCCCATGGGATTTCCCCTGGCAGGTGTGATGGGGATGCTCGGGGAGTGTGGGGCTTTGGGGGCAGCTGCCCTGGCAGGGGCTGAGCTCGGGGCCCTGTTGGGCCCATGGCCCCCAGCAGCACCAGCAGCAGCAGCAGCCGCAGCAGCAGCAGCCCCAGGGCCCAAAGCCCCGTGCCCCCTGCCCAGCACAGGCTGCCCTGTCCCTGCAGATGTCACCCGAGTGGGGCCCAGGGGACCGTGGCTGCTGGCAGCAGCAGAAATGCGGGCAGGGTGAGGATGCCCTGGTTTGGCTTTTGTTTCTGGAACAATGCAGGCTCAGGGCAGTGCAGAGCAGGCTGGGAAGCAGAGCCCAGGGCCTTTGGAGTCTGCAAGGCTTAAAGATCAGCTCCTGCAGCAGTCCAGATGCAGGTGGCCCAGTTGCCAAGGCTGTGGTGGCCTTGAGAGCATGCAGGTGGATTTTGGATGGCTGTGGCCTGCTGGCGGCTCTGGGCCCAGGAGTGCCTGTGGCTGCAGCAGGAAGGGTGGCTGAAGGTTTGCTGCCTGCTTTGGTGGCATGGCTGCAGGGGCCAGTGCAGCGAGAGCCCCCTTGTGTGAGAGCTGGTGAGAGCTGAGCTCTTGGGGACAGCGCTGTGCCCCAGGCCAGGAAGAGCAGCAGTGCCCAGTGGCAGGAGTGGTGTCAGTGGGAGCCCCTGTGCACAGGGACCCCCAGCCCCGGGGTGGCCGTGCCAGCACCTGCAGGGACCTCCAGCCCTGGGAACGTGGAACAAATGCAAACCACAAGTGTGCAAAGGCTGCCTTTGCCCAAAGGAATGGCCCAGAGAAGTCAGGTTTGAAAAAGAAACAGGATTTATTTTCCGAAGATTGGCAAATCTAGGATTTACAGAACATGTTTCGTTATAACAATCATTATAACAACATCAACAGTAATATACAGATCATATTTACATGGGATCTCATGGGCTAACAATCTTCAAAACGTATTTACAGGAAATTTCAAACGTAGTGAACGTATTTACAAAAATCTTCTAAACTTTCAAACGTATTAACAGAAATCTTCAAAACTTTCAAACGTATTTACAACGGCGTGCCATCTGTGCCATCATGTGCATGCGTACTGGAAGAAAGGAAGCAGCAGAGCTGGAGTCAGCTGGCAGCACTGGGCCCAGCAGGGCTGGCAGCTGGGCCCCAGGGGCTGGGCCAGGGCTGGCAGGGCTGGCGTGGCCCCAGGCAAGCGCAGGGCAGGCCGGGGCTGGTGCTTGTGGCAGCACAATCCAGGCCCCCTGCGGGCACCGTGTCCCTGAGCGGGGCCATCAGCCCAGCCCCAGCCTGGCGTCAGGGGACCCAGTGTGTGTGTGGGCAGGGCGTGGGAAGCATCTGCCTGTCTTACCTGTGAAGCTGCTCCTTCATCCAAGGACCATGGGCTCCTCCTCATACTTCTCGTCAACTTCCATGTCCTCGGTGTCATCCTCCTCCTCTACGTCCATCTCCTCGATGGTGTCCTCCTCGTCTACTTCCATGTCCTCCACAGTGGAGGACATGGAAGTAGAGGAGGAGTCCACCTCCATCATTTCTTCTTCATCCAACCCCTGGTCCACATCCATCTCCTCCACAATGTCTCTCTCAATCTGCAAGGGTCAGCACAATCTCCCAGTGGGCTTCCTGTCCCACACCATCCATTCCCACATGGCTGCAGCCTGCCCAAGCCGGGTGCCCCCTGCCTGGCATGGCACTGTACCTCCATTGGCACAGCAGAGCACATCCTGCTGGGATCGGCGCTCCAGAGCTGGCGGCAGGGAAAGCCCAGGCAGCAGAAGCACCTCAGCGCTGAGGGTCAGAGTGCAGAGCGAGCGGCAACTGACCCTTGGCAGCCGGTGAAGTGTCTGGTATGCTCGTTTCCAGGTCCTGGACGTTCCACCTGGAACCCTCTGGGAGCTGTGATGTCACTGAAGTTTCAGGGGTGCTGTGCAGTGGGAGATGGGGATGGCAGAATGATCAAATCCTTGAATGGTTTGACTTGGAAGGGACCCTCAAGATGATGTGGCTCCAAGCTGAGCAAGCTCCCAGCACAGCAAGTTGCTGTGGCCCCTGTCCCACCTGGCCTTGGATATTGCTGGGGATGGGGCATCCACAGCCTCTCTGCACTGGTCCCTGTGTCAGTAACAAGCACCCTGAGAGTAAAGAACTTCTTCCCATCGTCAAATCTGTTCCACCTCTTGCCGTTTGATCCCATTCTCCCTTGTCCTGTCACTACAGTTCTTGACCAAGAGTCCTCTCCCACTTCCCTGTGGGTCAGGCTATTCCTACAGGATTACACGTGTGACTTAACCTGCAGGAGAGAGACAAGCCAAGTTCCCAGTCAGAAAAAATGCGGAATGTGGCTTGAGAACTGAGTGAATAAGGAAAAAGAAAAGACATGAAAGTCTTTGTGTTGCATGGGCTGTGGGATTCATGCCTTTTATTAGAGGCCCGTCCCTGGTGCACTCAGTTCCTGTGTTGCAGCCTGCCCACAGCAACCTCTGTGAGGGACCTGCACTCGCAGAGCTGGGAGCCGGCTTGCTTGGATGGCTGATGGATGAGGCAAGAGAGGGATCGTTGTGTGGAAATCCAAAAAATGTGCATTGCGCTGAAGAGGGTCCAGGAATGGAGACAAAATGGGGCTGGGCACACAATGTGGGGGTGAAGGATAATTACAGTAAGCCAGGACCAAATTGATACAAGAGAGTTGGAACATTCCGAGGGAGAACATGTAAGGAAAATGCAGCCGTTGAACTGGGTGATACGGACAAAGCGTGCTGCATCACCATGAGCCTGCAAATGCCCATGGGCAACACCATTGCATTCAGAGCGGTGACTTTTTTTACCTTGGTCACTTTGCCCTGAGGTATTACAGTTCCAGTGGTAGGTCCCTGTGTTTGCTAAGTCCAGTGAACCAGTTGTTGTTGCCTTCCATCTGGATCTTGTTTCCTTGATCTTTCAGCAGCTGGATGCCCTGGTATACTGACTCCCTATGTGACAACAGGTAGGAAAAACACCTGCCTTGTAGTGCCTTACAGGCATGGCCATGGACAAGAAATTGTGGCTTGTCTGTGGAAGCGCCCAGCTGAAGGCATGTGGCTCAGTGAGGAGCATCCAGTTCTCTGCTACAGAAGCTACAAATGGCAGCATCCTCTGACTTTAGCTAATTTATTGTCTGGAGGCTTGGGTGTCCTAAAAGTAAACAGATAAAGAGATTAGAATATGAAACGTAAGTTTTGTTCCCACTAAACTTTCTCTTCTGTAAGCCAAGGGTGTGAACACAGCTTATTAGAAGAATCATGTATCAATGCTAAAATATAATTTTTACAAATGTTAAGACATAGATCCCGGTTAGTGGTGTCTGAATTATCTTGGTCTTGGTGTGTGTGGTCAACGCTGCTTAGGAGATCTTCTTCTGTCCTTCTCCTTCTTCTTCTCCAGGCTGCTACTGTCTCTCTTAGGCTTCCATTCTGTTCTTCTGGTGGTGGCTCTGGTGTTTGCCTCACTGTTCCCAGAAACAGTTTTAATGTATTTTGCTGGGATTCATCTTGGGAATGTTGCTGTAGAGACAAGGGCATCTTTTCTTTCCCAAGTAATTAATGGAAAAGGGCCCATAATTTGTTTAGATTCAGGGTCTTTGCTCAACACAGGTGGCTGTTCTTTTAATTGGGCTGCAATTGAATTAGTAAAATGCCTGATGAGAGAGGCATTTATGGAGAGTTGTCTCCATAAATGAATTGTACAAAAAGTTGAGTACAGAAAAGGCCTTGGCCAGTCTCTCAATGGAAGATAATATCTAGATTCCCCCTCTCAGTTGATCAAGGGTCCTTTTGATGGATCAGTGGGCCCTCTCGGCTATAGACTTTCCAGTGGCGGAGTGTGGTATGCCTGTGATATGTTTTATACCCCAGTGGTTAGAAACTTGTTGGAATCAGTGCAAGGTATAAGCAAGAGCATTATCAAATTTAATTTCCTGTAGAACTGCTAAGGTGTAAAAAAGAAAAAAGTAATGTTTTATAGCATCTTCTGATTTTTCACCAGCATGGGCAGAGGTGAAAACCACACTGGAAAAGGCATCAAATGAGACCTGGATGTATTTAATCTGCCGAAAGGGGCTTAGTGTGTGATGTCTGATTGCCAGATGTGGAGACTCTGTAGTCCTCTTGGATTGACTCCAGCTCTGGCAGAAGCAAGGCCATGTTCCTGGCAATTTGGGCAGGTGGCTACAAGTGATCTTGCCGGGTCTCGGGTGTTTTTGAACATCCTGAGCAGCGCAGGAATGTTTTGATGGTAGAATTGGTGGCTGATCCTAGCCTGTGTAAAAACGATCTAAGGCGTATTGCAGTGGTTCAGATGTTTGAAGTAGGCAATTGAGGGGCTCTTGAGTGAGAAGTAAGTATATATTCACAAGGTCTGTTCCTGCAAGGGAGCACAGACGCTCTCTAGGTTTCCTGCAATAGTTCTGCAATAACTTTCTGTTGGGTTGTTATCATTTTAGTAGGTTGGTGTGCTCTGAAAACGCATTCAATTTCTATGAGGGGATCTGAGATAGCTGAGTCTCCCTGAAAGAATAATGCATGGAATATTGGACTTACACCAAGGATTGCCAGGGAGAAAGCAAAAGTAGTGTGGTATCTGTGTGCCTGTTTAGTTTGAATCACCCAGGATGCCTTTTGTACAGCTGCTTCTGCCTGTGGTGTCAGTGATCACGGGAATCGAGTCCTTCACTGCCTTTAAGGAGCAGGAACAGTGGCATGAGATCTTCTGTGGTGATTCCCAGCAGTGAATGTACCCAACTGATGCTTCCACAGAGCATTTGGGGTTCTGGCAGAGTCTTTGGGTTGTCCTTGATGTGCAGTGTTTGTGGTCTGCAGTTTTTAGGCCGAGACACTTCCAAGGGGCTGTTCTTTGAACTTTATCTGCTGCAATCTTAAAACCTTTCTCCTGTACCACAGTGATGACATCTTGTACTGCAACATCCAGAATGATTTGAGCTTCTGCACAAACAACTGTGTCGTCCATGTAATGAAAAATGATATCATTAGGATGTTCATTTAATGGTCCATATAACGAAAAGCGATTAGCATTAGGGCAAGCGAATTTGGACATCAAGCCATTGACAAATATTTGGTCTCCTCTTCATTCGTTGAGGCAATACAGTCCACTGGTACCTCTGTAAAGGTGCTTGTCGATTTAGTGACGGAAAAGGCAACCCAGGAGGGTGTCATTGGGTTGCATGGGGGTGTCAAAAAAGTAGTCATTAAGATCTATATCAACCATCTGCCAATAACAGTGTAATCATAGGTACAATTGGACTAAACCTCCCTGAACTAGCCTTCCTTCACATCTCAACCCATGCAATCTTCAAAGCAATGCTCTTTTTATGCTCAGGCTCCATCAATCACAGCCTAAATGGCAAAGAAGATATCCGAAAAATAGGAGGACTCCAAAAACTGCTACCCTCAACTACGGCATGGCGCACCATCGGCAATCTCGAGGTAACATGGAGGCTGAGCGCAGGCTGGACTGGAGGGAACCCCCTGTCCTTGATGACCTCATTGATTTTCCTGAGGTCCTGCAGGAGCCGCCTCTTGTCCTTGCCAGGCTTTCATATGATAATGAAAGGTGCATTGCAGGGGCTAGTAGAGGGTACAATGTGGCCAACAGACAGCTGCTCCTGCATGAGGGACTGCAGGGCCTTTAACTTTCTGCCTGGGAGGGGCCACTGATCCACCCATATGGGGTCGTTGGTCTTCCAGGTTGACTGAAGGGTGGCACGCTACTCGGTTGCCCCATCTGGAAATCTTGAGGTGTTGATATGATCTCTAGCCCTGTCCCTCTTTGGGACAAGAGGCCTTTCCTCAAATTGTTATTGGTGCCCGGGTGACGAATGATCTTACGGTACCACTGTGCCCTCAGGACCTTCCATGCAGATGGTACCTTGACCCCAGAAGCTGGTAGTGGCTCTCCCGATGCCAATTATCACTTCAACCCCTGGAACTAGGGGCCATTCTTTTAACCAGTCAGAGAGGGAAATTACAGTGACATCAGCTCTTGTATCTAATAGTCCTGAATGACATCTCTTTCTCGCTTTACATGACCAAGCACACTTTAGAATGGGTCTATTTCTGCCCGTAATCTGTGCCCACATCAGCATTGGATGAGCTGGTGTGGTGATCATATCCCGTGGGAGGTAGGCTCTGGCTATAACTGTTCCTTTTGGAATGAAAAGGGGAGGGTCTAAGCATAGAGCCTGGACAGTTATCTCCTGCAAAGATGTCAAGGCGACTATCTCAGGTAGTATAGTGTGTGTCTCCATACCTTCCTTGGTGTTGGTTAAAATCAAAATGTCTCTGGGCCATCCTTCAGGCCTGTATTTGCCTTTTGGAATATGGTGAACATAAATATCGTGGATTGGAATAGAAAAGGCGCTTACCAGCTGCCTTTAGGTTCCGGGGCAGAGCTGTCTTTTGTCGAGCATTCTGCAGTGATCAAGCTGTCCTGATGGATCTGAGAAGGTCGCTGTGCTGGTTCTCCACGATGTTGGGGAGAGTAGGGCAGAACGGGCTTGCATTTGGTGTCATCGTGCGGGGCCTTTCTGTGTCTGTGTGGGGTTTCCCGCAGGCATCGGTTTTGCTGGTGTTGGAAAGCGTGTGGACGAGAGGGACAGTGAGGAAAGTGGCTGTGACACCTAGAAGGTCCCTGGTAATAGTCTGTATTTTTACAATTCTATTGAGAATGCATCACCTCCCCACATTTAAAGCAAGGTCCTTTTTCATGTGTGTGCCAGGGAATAACGTGGGAGGCTACCAGCACCTCTACTACACCGTGGCAAGAAGCATTACCTCGGCTAGCATCACAGTGTAAGGATGCCCTAATGGTGCATGCCACGACCATTTGTGCAATGGTAGGCTTTCTGTAGAGGGGTAGGGAAGGTAAAATGTCTTTAAAGGTGTTGTTAGCATTTGTTTCAGCAAGTTTAGTAAGCAGTACCTTCCTGGCTTTTGGATGTTCAAGTTTCTTCTCTATTGCTTGTGTAAGGTGATCAATAAATTTTAGAAGGGATTTCCCAGGTCCCTGCAGGTCTCTTCAAGGAGAGCTCAGGGAAGGTCTGTTGAATTAGGATTACTGAAATCTTCCTCCCTGGCTAGATGGTCTAGTGTTAGGTGTACCCGCCTGTCTTCTCTAGCATAGTCTTTTAATAGATGTTGCAGTAGTTTTTTCCCCATTCCTTCCCACAGAATAATTTCAGTGGGAGAAAGTAGGATACGCATAAAATGGTGCAAATTGTGGGGCACCAACACATGTATTGGATAGATGTTATTTAACAAATGATTAATATAGGGCAAGCCCCTCCCATGGTCTTTTGCTGCTTTATAAATGTCTTTCATCTGCTATGTATGAGAGCTTCCAATTGGGGCTTAGCCCCACTCTGCTACTGCACCGGTGGGTCTTGTAATTTAGCTACCAATTCCCAATCCCCTTCTTCTGCCGCCAGCTTCAACATCCTTGTCCAAGAATCCTCAGGCTCATGCTGAACGTCAGATGAACCTTCCCTCTCCTCTCCAGAAGACAGAACATGATCTTTGGCAGAGGAGCGGGGCCTTGGGGTGACTGGCCAGGCCCGGTGTTGTGGGCCTTTGGTAGCCAAGATGGCGGCTTTCCGGTTACCGCCCCTCACACTTCCGGCTCCGACAGTGTGGGATCCGCAAGGGGCTGAGTTGGAGGGGGTAGGGCAGCGGGAGTAGGCAAGGAAGCGCTGGATATCCCAATGCAGGGGTGGTTCCTGATGCAGGGGTAGGACCCAACACATGGGGATGATTTAATGAGAGAGCTGAGGGTGGGAAGGAGTTTGACATTGACAACCCCCTCCAGAGGAGGGACTCCATTTTGTGAGCTATCTGAGGGGGATCCAGGGAGGAGAGGTACTGGAGAATAAGTTAGGGTAGAATCCAGGCCTGTGTGATCTGTGCAGACGTGCCAGGGGGTAGAGAAGGAGCGGAGATGTCAGACAGCAGGTGGCTTGTCTGTGCTTTACAGCAGTTTCTGTCTCTCATCCTAATGGTGTGAGTGGGTTGAGGAATGCTGGGGGCAGAACAGAAAGTCTGGGTTGAATATTAGAACTTTGAAGCCTTGAGAAAACTCCATAAAACATGTGAAAAACTGTGGAAAATGTTGCGACTCTTATCACTCCCTGAGTTTGCAAAAGATAGTCTTTCCCTAACTCAGTCCCAAAATGCTACATGATGAACTGAATCAACAGAAATGTCTGGGAACTCCGTAAACAGCCAATGAACAAACGACTTAAAACTTCCCTTAGTAAAAGTCTTCCACTCTGAAAGGAGAACTCCCTAACTTGAACATATATGTCCCTCTCATCTTTGGATAATTTGTTACACAGAGCTGCCCCTGATGTAAAGGGTGGCCCACCCACAGGACTAAAATATCCCCCAAAAATCCTGCACTGCTGGTGGCTGTCCCCCAATTCACTGCTCTGGTGGCTCTGGATGCAGATGTTTCAAAATATCCCGTGGGCTTTGTCCGTCGAGTCGGCCCTCTTGCTGCTGGAGGGTGCCAACGCTGCCTTCAGCAAGCCCTGATAAAATTCAGGTCTCACTCCAGGGCGGAGGCTGACCCAAGGCATCTTCTGTCCCGTGACGGTGGAAGAGTCAAATCGTCACTGGAATCGCTCTCAGGAATTCTCAAAGAAGGTCCCTGTTTGGGCATCCCTTGTTGTGGCATGTCCACAGCCAGCCTCTGTGAGAGACGTGCACTCCCAGAGCTGGGAGCAGGCTAGCTTGAATGGATGATGGATGAGGCAAGAGAGGAGCATTTGTGTGGAACTCCAAACAGTGTGGTTTGTGCTGGAGAGGGTCCAGGGAAGGAGACAAAATGAGGCTGGGCACACAAGGTTTTATATGGGGGAAAAAAAGGACCTTGTATGCAGTAACTTAGGACCAATAGAGGATAAGAAAGGGGAGAACACCTAGGGGAGTACATATAAGGAAAGAAAAAACTTCATGATATCATGAAAATTACCTGAATCCCCATGACCCTACAAAAGCCAATGGGAAAGATGATTGCTTTAGAGGGGTGCTGCAACTTACTTAAGTTCGTCTTAGTAATAATGAGGTATTAGAGTTGCAGTGGTAGGCCCCAGGACCTCCAAAAAACTACTACTTCCTGAGACTTCATTGCTGACTTCATTGAGGAGCTCAGCAGTGCTGAAAGGAGAGGCCTGTCCTTTGTGTTCCCTTTGGGATGGCAGTGAAAGTGCCATGAGTGCACATTCAGAGGCACCTTCATGGCTTCTCATGCCACGACACCAAAACTAAATGTGCAAGGTGACTTCCTTGAATGACATGTAGTCCATTGAAATATCTGCAGGAAGTGGTCTGGAAATGCTTTGTGAGCCTGTTCCTTGGGATCAGCTGTGAAGGGCTGAGGGCTGGCCTGAGCCCGGTGCTGTGTCCCACTGGGAGCAGCCGCACAGGCTCACGTGCAGAGCAGGCACTGCCAGAGTCCCTGGAGATCTCACCTGCCCTGCAGCCACCATTGTCAAGGTGCTGTAAACATCAGCTGGTGCTGACTTTCCCCTTGGATCCTTTGGTTTAGTCACTATGGGGAATTTCTTTCCTGAAGCCCGTGGGATTTCCCCCTGGCAGGTGTGATGGGGATGCTCGCGGAAAGTGTGGGGCTTTGGGAGCAGCTGCCCAGGCAGGGGCTGAGCTCGGGGCCCTGTTGGGCCCATGGCCCCCAGCAGCAGCAGCAGCAGCAGCAGCAGCAGAAGCAGCCCCAGGGCCCAAAGCCCCGTGCCCCCTGCCCAGCACAGGCTGCCCTGTCCCTGCAGCTGTCACCCAAGTGGGGCTCGGGGACCAGTGGCCGCTGGCAGCAGCAGGAGTGCGGGCAGAGTGAGGATGCCCTGGTTTGGCTTTTGTTTCTGGAACAAAGCGGGCTCAGGGCAGTGCAGAGCAGGCTGGGAAGCAGAGCCCAGGGCCTTTGTAGGCTGCAAGGCTTAAAGATCAGCCCCTGTAGCAGCCCAGATGCAGGTGGCCCAGTTGCCGAGGCTGTGGTGACCTTGAGAGCGTGCAGGTGGATTTTGGATGGCTGTGGCCTGCTGGCGGCTCTGGGCCCAGGAGTGCCTGTGGCTGCAGCAGGAAGGGTGGCTGAAGGTTTGCTGCCTGCTTTGGTGGCATGGCTGCAGGGGCCAGTGCTGTGAGAGCCCCCTGTGTGAGAGCTGGTGAGAGCTGAGCTCTTGGGGACAACGCTGTGCCCCAGGCCAGGAAGAGCAGCAGTGCCCAGTGGCAGGAGTGGTGTCAGTGGGAGCCCCTGTGCACAGGGACCCCCAGCCCCGGGGTGGCCGTGCCAGCACCTGCAGGGACCTCCAGCCCTTTAGAACGTGGAAAAAGTGGAACTCACAAGTGTGCAAAGGCTGCCTTTGCCCAAAGGAATGGCCCAGAGAAGTCAAGTTTTAAAAAGAAACAGTATTTATTTACTGAAGATTGGCAAACCTAGGATTTATAGAACATTTTTCGTTATAACAATCGTTATAAGTTCAACAGCAACAATGTACAGAGCATATTTACATGAGATCCGAGGGGCTAACAATCTTCAAAACATATTTACAGGAAACTTCTAATCTAGTCAACATATTTACAGGAACTTCAAAACTTTCAAACGTATTTACAACGGCATGTCATCTGTGCCATCATATGCATGAGCCCTGGAAGAAAGGAAGCAGCAGAGCTGGACTCAGCCAGCTGCACTGGGCCCAGCAGGGCTGGCAGCTGGGCCCCAGGGCCTTGGCTGGGGCTGGCAGGGCTGGCGTGGCTCCGGGCAAGCGCAGGGCAGGCCGGGGCTGGTGCTTGTGGCAGCCCAGTCCAGGCCCCCTGCGGGCACCGTGTCCCTGAGCGGGGCCATCCAGCCCAGCCCCAGCCTGGCGTCAGGGGACCCAGTGTGTGTGTGGGCAGGGTGTGGGAAGCATCTGCCTGTCTTACTTGTGAAGCTGCACCTTCATTCAAGGACCATGGGCTCCTCCTCATCCTTCTCGTCAACTTCCATGTCCTCGGTGTCATCCTCCTCCTCTACGTACATCTCCTCGATGGTGTCCTCCTCGTCTACTTCCATGTCCTCCACAGTGGAGGACATGGAAGTAGAGGAGGAGTCCACCTCCATCATTTCTTCCTCATCCAGCCCCTGGTCCACATCCATCTCCTCCACAATGTCTCTCTCAATCTGCAAGGGGCAGCACAATCTCCCAGTGGGCTTCCTGTCCCACACCATCCATTCCCACATGGCTGCAGCCTGCCCAAGCCGGGTGCCCCCTGCCTGGCATGGCACTGTACCTCCATTGGCACAGCAGAGCACATCCTGCTGGGATCGGCGCTCCAGAGTCGGCGGCAGAGAAAGCCCAGGCAGCAGAAGCACCTCAGCGCTGAGGGTCAGAGCACAGAGCGAGTGGCAACTGACCCTTGGCAGCCGGTGAAGTGTCTGGTGTGCTCGTTTCTAGGTCCTGGACATTCCACCTGGAACCCTCTGGGAGCTGTGATGTCACTGAAGTTTCAGGGCCGCTGCACAGTGGGAGATGGGGATTGGAAAATGATCAAATCCTTGAATGGTTTGGCTTGGAAGGGACCCTCAAGATGATGTGGTTCCAAGCTGAGCAATCTCCCAGCAGAGCAGGTTGCTGTGGCCCCTGTCCCACCTGGCCTTGGATATTGCTGGGGATGGGGCATCCACAGCCTCTCTGCACTGGTCCCTGTGTCAGTAACAAGCACCCTGAGAGTAAAGAACTTTTTCCCATCATCAAATCTCTTCCACCTCCTACAGTTTGATCCCATTCTCCCTTGTCCTGTCACTACAGTTCTTGACCAAGAGTCCTCTCCCACTTCCCTGTAGGTCAGGCTGTTCCTACAGGGTTACACGCGTGACTTAACCTGCAGACAGAAGAGAGACAAGCCAAGTTCCCAGTCAGAAAAAATGCGGAATGTGGCTTGAGAACTGAGAGAATAAGGAAAAAGAAAAGACATGGAAGTCTTTGGGTTGCATGGGCTGTGGGATTCATGCCTTTTATTAGAGGCCCGTCCCTGGTGCACTCAGTTCCTGTGTTGCAGCCTGCCCACAGCAACCTCTGTGAGGGACCTGCACTCGCAGAGCTGGGAGCCGGCTTGCTTGGATGGCTGATGGATGAGGCAAGAGAGGGATCGTTGTGTGGAAATCCAAATAATGTGGATTGCACTGAAGAGGGTCCAGGAATGGAGACAAAATGGGGCTGGGCACACAATGTGGGGGTGAATAGCGCAGGATCATTACAGTAAGCCAGGACCAAATTGATACAAGAGAGTTGGAACATTCCGAGGGAGAACATGTAAGGAAAATGCAGCAGTTGAACTGGGTGATACGGACAAAGCGTGCTGCATCACCATGAGCCTGCAAATGCCCATGGGCAACACCATTGCATTCAGAGCGGTGACTTTTTTTACCTTGGTCACTTTGCCCTGAGGTATTACAGTTCCAGTGGTAGGTCCCTGTGTTTGCTAAGTCCAGTGAACCAGTTGTTGTTGCCTTCCATCTGGATCTTGTTTCCTTGATCTTTCAGCAGCTGGATGCCCTGGTATACTGACTCCCTATGTGACAACAGGTAGGAAAAACACCTGCCTTGTAGTGCCTTACAGGCATGGCCATGGACAAGAAATTGTGGCTTGTCTGTGGAAGCGCCCAGCTGAAGGCATGTGGCTCAGTGAGGAGCATCCAGTTCTCTGCTACAGAAGCTACAAATGGCAGCATCCTCTGACTTTAGCTAATTTATTGTCTGGAGGCTTGGGTGTCCTAAAAGTAAACAGATAAAGAGATTAGAATATGAAACTTAAGTTTTGTTCCCACTAAACTTTCTCTTCTGTAAGCCAAGGGTGTGAACATAGCTTATTAGAAGAAGCATGTATCAATGCTAAAATATAATTTTTACAAATGTTAAGACATAGATCCCGGTTAGTGGTGTCTGAATTATCTTGGTCTTGGTGTGTGTGGTCAACGCTGCTTAGAAGATCTTCTTCTGTCCTTCTCCTTCTTCTTCTCCAGGCTGCTACTGTCTCTCTTAGGCTTTCATTCTGTTCTTCTGGTGGTGGCTCTGGTGTTTGCCTCACTGTTCCCAGAAACAGTTTTAATGTATTTTGCTGGGATTCATCTTGGGAATGTTGCTGTAGAGACAAGGGCATCTTTTCTTTCCCAAGTAATTAATGGAAAAGGGCCCATAATTTGTTTAGATTCAGGGTCTTTGCTCAACACAGGTGTCTGTTCTTTTAATTGGGCTGCAATTGAATTAGTAAAATGCCTGATGACTGGGAGAGTTTTCTCCATAAATGAATTGTTCAAAAAGTTGCGTTCGTAAAAGGCCTTGGCCAGTCTCTCAATGGAAGATAATATCTGGATTCCCCCTCTCAGTTGATCAAGGGTCCTTTTGATGGATCAGTGGGCCCTCTCGGCTATAGACTTTCCAGTGGTGGAGTGTGGTATGCCTGTGATATGTTTTATACCCCAGTGGTTAGAAACTTGTTGGAATCAGTGCAAGGTATAAGCAAGAGCATTATCAAATTTAATTTCCTGTAGAACTGCTAAGGTGTAAAAAACGAAAAAGTAATGTTTTATAGCATCTTCTGATTTTTCACCAGCATGGGCAGAGGTGAAAACCGCACTGGAAAAGGCATCAAATGAGACCTGGATGTATTTAATCTGCCGAAAGGGGCTTAGTGTGTGATGTCTGATTGCCAGATGTGGAGACTCTGTAGTCCTCTTGGATTGACTCCAGCTCTGGCAGAAGCAAGGCCATGTTCCTGGCAATTTGGGCAGGTGGCTACAAGTGATCTTGCCGGGTCTCGGGTGTTTTTGAACATCCTGAGCAGCGCAGGAATGTTTTGATGGTAGAATTGGTGGCTGATCCTAGCCTGTGTAAAAACGATCTAGGGCGTATTGCAGTGGTTCAGATGTTTGAAGTAGGCAATTGAGGGGCTCTTGAGTGAGAAGTAAGTATATATTCACAAGGTCTGTTCCTGCAAGGGAGCACAGATGCTCTCTAGGTTTCCTGCAATAGTTCTGCAATAACTTTCTGTTGGGTTGTTATCATTTTAGTAGGTTGGTGTGCTCTGAAAACGCATTCAATTTCTATGAGGGGATCTGAGATAGTTGAGTCTCCCTGAAAGAATAATGCATGGAATATTGGACTTACACCAAGGATTGCCAGGGAGAAAGCAAAAGTAGTGTGGTATCTGTGTGCCTGTTTAGTTTGAATCACCCAGGATGCCTTTTGTACAGCTGCTTCTGCCTGTGGTGTCAGTGATCACGGGAATCGAGTCCTTCACTGCCTTTAAGGAGCAGGAACAGTGGCATGAGATCTTCTGTGGTGATTCCCAGCAGTGAATGTACCCAACTGATGCTTCCACAGAGCATTTGGGGTTCTGGCAGAGTCTTTGGGTTGTCCTTGATGTGCAGTGTTTGTGGTCTGCAGTTTTTAGGCCGAGACACTTCCAAGGGGCTGTTCTTTGAACTTTATCTGCTGCAATCTTAAAACCTTTCTCCTGTACCACAGTGATGACATCTTGTACTGCAACATCCAGAATGATTTGAGCTTCTGCACAAACAACTGTGTCGTCCATGTAATGAAAAATGATATCATTAGGATGTTCATTTAATGGTCCATATAACGAAAAGCGATTAGCATTAGGGCAAGCGAATTTGGACATCAAGCCATTGACAAATATTTGGTCTCCTCTTCATTCGTTGAGGCAATACAGTCCACTGGTACCTCTGTAAAGGTGCTTGTCGATTTAGTGACGGAAAAGGCAACCCAGGAGGGTGTCATTGGGTTGCATGGGGGTGTCAAAAAAGTAGTCATTAAGATCTATATCAACCATCTGCCAATAACAGTGTAATCATAGGTACAATTGGACTAAACCTCCCTGAACTAGCCTTCCTTCACATCTCAACCCATGCAATCTTCAAAGCAATGCTCTTTTTATGCTCAGGCTCCATCAATCACAGCCTAAATGGCAAAGAAGATATCCGAAAAATAGGAGGACTCCAAAAACTGCTACCCTCAACTACGGCATGGCGCACCATCGGCAATCTCGAGGTAACATGGAGGCTGAGCGCAGGCTGGACTGGAGGGAACCCCCTGTCCTTGATGACCTCATTGATTTTCCTGAGGTCCTGCAGGAGCCGCCTCTTGTCCTTGCCAGGCTTTCATATGATAATGAAAGGTGCATTGCAGGGGCTAGTAGAGGGTACAATGTGGCCAACAGACAGCTGCTCCTGCATGAGGGACTGCAGGGCCTTTAACTTTCTGCCTGGGAGGGGCCACTGATCCACCCATATGGGGTCGTTGGTCTTCCAGGTTGACTGAAGGGTGGCACGCTACTCGGTTGCCCCATCTGGAAATCTTGAGGTGTTGATATGATCTCTAGCCCTGTCCCTCTTTGGGACAAGAGGCCTTTCCTCAAATTGTTATTGGTGCCCGGGTGACGAATGATCTTACGGTACCACTGTGCCCTCAGGACCTTCCATGCAGATGGTACCTTGACCCCAGAAGCTGGTAGTGGCTCTCCCGATGCCAATTATCACTTCAACCCCTGGAACTAGGGGCCATTCTTTTAACCAGTCAGAGAGGGAAATTACAGTGACATCAGCTCTTGTATCTAATAGTCCTGAATGACATCTCTTTCTCGCTTTACATGACCAAGCACACTTTAGAATGGGTCTATTTCTGCCCGTAATCTGTGCCCACATCAGCATTGGATGAGCTGGTGTGGTGATCATATCCCGTGGGAGGTAGGCTCTGGCTATAACTGTTCCTTTTGGAATGAAAAGGGGAGGGTCTAAGCATAGAGCCTGGACAGTTATCTCCTGCAAAGATGTCAAGGCGACTATCTCAGGTAGTATAGTGTGTGTCTCCATACCTTCCTTGGTGTTGGTTAAAATCAAAATGTCTCTGGGCCATCCTTCAGGCCTGTATTTGCCTTTTGGAATATGGTGAACATAAATATCGTGGATTGGAATAGAAAAGGCGCTTACCAGCTGCCTTTAGGTTCCGGGGCAGAGCTGTCTTTTGTCGAGCATTCTGCAGTGATCAAGCTGTCCTGATGGATCTGAGAAGGTCGCTGTGCTGGTTCTCCACGATGTTGGGGAGAGTAGGGCAGAACGGGCTTGCATTTGGTGTCATCGTGCGGGGCCTTTCTGTGTCTGTGTGGGGTTTCCCGCAGGCATCGGTTTTGCTGGTGTTGGAAAGCGTGTGGACGAGAGGGACAGTGAGGAAAGTGGCTGTGACACCTAGAAGGTCCCTGGTAATAGTCTGTATTTTTACAATTCTATTGAGAATGAATCACCTCCCTACATTTAAAGCAAGGTCCTTTTTCATGTGTGTGCCAGGGAATAACGTGGGAGGCTACCAGCACCTCTACTACACCGTGGCAAGAAGCATTACCTCGGCTAGCATCACAGTGTAAGGATGCCCTAATGGTGCATGCCACGACCATTTGTGCAATGGTAGGCTTTCTGTAGAGGGGTAGGGAAGGTAAAATGTCTTTAAAGGTGTTGTTAGCATTTGTTTCAGCAAGTTTAGTAAGCAGTACCTTCCTGGCTTTTGGATGTTCAAGTTTCTTCTCTATTGCTTGTGTAAGGTGATCAATAAATTTTAGAAGGGATTTCCCAGGTCCCTGCAGGTCTCTTCTAAGAGAGCTCAGGGAAGGTCTATTGAATTAGGATTACTGAAATCTTCCTCCCTGGCTAGATGGTCTAGTGTTAGGTGTACCCGCCTGTCTTCTCTAGCATAGTCTTTTAATAGATGTTGCAGTAGTTTTTTCCCCATTCCTTCCCACAGAATAATTTCAGTGGGAGAAAGTAGGATGCGCATAAAATGGTGCAAATTGTGGGGCACCAACACATGTATTGGATAGATGTTATTTAACAAATGATTAATATAGGGCAAGCCCCTCCCATGGTCTTTTGCTGCTTTATAAATGTCTTTCATCTGCTATGTATGAGAGCTTCCAATTGGGGCTTAGCCCCACTCTGCTACTGCACCGGTGGGTCTTGTAATTTAGCTACCAATTCCCAGTCCCCTTCTTCTGCCGCCAGCTTCAACATCCTTGTCCAAGAATCCTCAGGCTCATGCTGAACGTCAGATGAACCTTCCCTCTCCTCTCCAGAAGACAGAACTTGATCTTTGGCAGAGGAGCGGAGCCTTGGGGTGACTGGCCAGGCCCGGTGTTGTGGGCCTTTGGTAGCCAAGATGGCGGCCTTCCGGTTACCGCCCCTCACACTTCCGGCTCTGACAGTGTGGGATCCGCAAGGGGCTGAGTTGGAGGGGGTAGGGCAGCGGGAGTAGGCAAGGAAGCACTGGATATCCCAATGCAGGGGTGGTACCTGACGCAGGGATAGGACCCAACACATGGGGAAGATTTAATGAGAGAGCTGAGCGTGGGAAGGAGTTTGACATTGACAACCCCCTCCAGAGGAGGGACTCCATTTTGTGAGCTATCTGAGGGGGATCCAGGGAGGAGAGGTACTGGAGAATAAGTTAGGGTAGAATCCAGGCCTGTGTGATCTGTGCAGACGTGCAAGGGGGTAGAGAAGGAGCGGAGATGTCAGACAGCAGGTGGCTTGTCTGTGCTTTACAGCAGTTTCTGTCTCTCATCCTAATGGTGTGAGTGGGTTGAGGAATGCTGGGGGCAGAACAGAAAGTCTGGGTTGAATATTAGAACTTTGAAGCCTTGAGAAAACTCCATAAAACATGTGAAAAACTTTGGAAAATGTTGCGACTCTTATCACTCCCTGAGTTTGCAAAAGATAGTCTTTCCCTAACTCAGTCCCAAAATGCTACATGATGAACTGAATCAACAGAAATGTCTGGGAACTCCGTAAACAGCCAATGAACAAACGACTTAAAACTTCCCTTAGTAAAAGTCTTCCATTCTGAAAGGAGAACTCCCTAACTCAAACATATATGTTCCTCTTTGTCTTTGGATAATTTGTTACCCAGAGCTGCCCCTGATGTAAAGGGTGGCCCACCCACAGGATTAAAAGATGACCCAAAGATCCTGCACTGCTGGTGGCTGTTCCCAACTCACTGCTCTGGTGGCTCTGGATGCAGGTGTTTCGTGGGCTTTGTCCATCGAGTCGGCCCTCTTGCTGCTGGAGGGTGCCAACGCTGCCTTCAGCAAGCCCTGATAAAACTCAGCTCTCACTCCAGGGCGGAGGCTGACCCAAGGCATCTTCTGTCCCGTGACGGTGGAACAGTCGAATCGTCACTGGAATCGCTCTCAGGAATTCTCAAAGAAGGTCCCTGTTTGGGCATCCCTTGTTGTGGCATGTCCACAGCCAGCCTCTGTGAGAGACGTGCACTCCCAGAGCTGGGAGCAGGCTAGCTTGAATGGATGATGGATGAGGCAAGAGAGGAGCGTTTGTGTGGAACTCCAAACAGTGTGGTTTGTGCTGGAGAGGGTCCAGGGAAGGAGACAAAATGAGGCTGGGCACACAAGGTTTTATATGCGGGAAAAAAGGACCTTGTATGCAGTAACTTAGGACCAATAGAGGATAAGAAAGGGGAGAACACCTAGGGGAGTACATATAAGGAAAGAAAAAAACTTCATGATATCATGAAAATTACCTGAATCCCCATTACCCAACAAAAGCGAATATGCAAGATCATTGCTTTAGAGGGGTGCCGCAACTTACTTAAGTTCGTCTTAGTAATAATGAGGTATTAGAGTTGCAGTGGTAGGCCCCAGGACCTCCAAAAAACTACTGCTTCCTGAGACTTCATTGCTGACTTCATTGAGGAGCTCAGCAGTGCTGAAAGGAGAGGCCTGTCCTTTGTGTTCGCTTTGGGATGGCAGTGAAAGTGCCCTGAGTGCACATTCAGAGGCACCTTCATGGCTTCTCATGCCACGACACCAAAACTAAATGTGCAAGGTGACTTCCTTGAATGACATGTGGTCCTTTGAAAAATCTGCAGGAAGTGGTCTGGAAATGCTTTGTGAGCCTGTTCCTTGGGATCAGCTGTGAGGGGCTGAGGGCTGGCCTGAGTCCAGTGCTGTGTCCCACTGGGAGCAGCCGCACAGGCTCACGTGCAGAGCAGGCCCTGCCAGAGGCGCTTGGAGATCTCACCTGCCCTGCAGCCACCATTGTCAAGGTGCTGTAAACATCAGCTGGTGCTGACTTTCCCCTTGGACCCTTTTGTTTAGTCGCTATAGGGAAATTACTTCCTGAAGCCTGTGGGATTTCCCCCTGGCAGGTGTGATGGGGATGCTCGGGGAGTGTGGGGCTTTGGGGGCAGCTGCCCAGGCAGGGGCTGAGCTCGGGGCCCTGTTGGGCCCATGGCCCCCAGCAGCAGCAGCAACAGCAGCAGCCCCAGGGCCCAAAGCCCCGTGCCCCCTGCCCAGCACAGGCTGCCCTGTCCCTGGAGCTGTCACCCAAGTGGGGCCCGGGGACCAGTGGCCGCTGGCAGCAGCAGGAATGTGGGCAGGGTGAGGATGCCCTGGCCTGGCTTTTGTCTCTGGAACAATGCGGGCTCAGGGCAGTGCAGAGCAGGCTGGGAAGCAGAGCCCAGGGCCTTTGGAGGCTGCAAGGCTTAAAGATCAGCCCCTGCAGCAGCCCAGATGCAGGTGGCCCAGTTGCCAAGGCTGTGGTGGCCTTGAGAACGTGCAGGTGGATTTTGGATGGCTGTGGCCTGCTGGCGGCTCTGGGCCCAGGAATGCCTGTGGCTGCAGCAGGAAGGGTGGCTGAAGGTTTGCTGCCTGCTTTGGTGGCATGGCTGCAGGGGCCAGTGCTGTGAGAGCCCCTTGTGTGAGAGCTGGTGAGAGCTGAGCTCTTGGGGACAACGCTGTGCCCCAGGCCAGGAAGAGCAGCAGTGCCCAGTGCCAGGAGTGGTGTCAGTGGGAGCCCCTGTGCACAGCGACCCCCAGCCCCGGGTGGCCGTGCCAGCACCTGCAGGGACCTCCAGCCCTTTAGAACGTGGAAAAAGTGGAACTCACAAGTTTGCAAAGGCTGCCTTTGCCCAAAGGAATGGCCCAGAGAAGTCAGGTTTTAAAAAGAAACAGTATTTATTTACCGAAGATTGGAAAACCTAGGATTTACAGAACATGTTTCGTTATAACAATCGTTCTAAGTTCAACAACAACAATGTAGAGAACATATTTACATGAGATCCGAGGGGCTAACAATCTTCAAAACATATTTAAAGAAAACTTCTAATCTAGTCAACATATTTACAGGAACTTCAAAACTTTCAAACGTATTTACAACAGCGTGCCATCTGTGCCATCATATGCATGAGCCCTGGAAGAAAGGAAGGTCCCCTGACACCAGGCAAGGGCAGGGCAGGCCGGGGCTGGTGCTTGTGGCAGCACAATCCAGGCCCCCTGCGGGCACCGTGTCCCTGAGCGGGGCCGTCCAGCCCAGCCCCAGCCTGGCGTCAGGGGACCCAGTGTGTGTGTGGGCAGGGCGTGGGAAGCATCTGCCTGTCTTACTTGTGAAGCTGCTCCTTCATCCAAGGACCGTGGGCTCCTCCTCATCCTTCTCGTCAACTTCCATGTCCTTGGTATCATCCTCCTCCTGTACGTCCATCTCCTCGATGGTGTCCTCCTCGTCTACTTCCATGTCCTCCACAGTGGAGGACATGGAAGTAGAGGAGGAGTCCACCTCCATCATTTCTTCCTCATCCAGCCCCTGGTCCACATCCATCTCCTCCACAAAGTCCCTCTCAATCTGCAAGGGTCAGCACAATCTCCCAGTGGGCTTCCTGTCCCACACCATCCATTCCCACATGGTTGCAGCCTGCCCAAGCCGGGTGCCCCCTGCCTGGCATGGCACTGTACCTCCATGGGCACAGCAGAGCACATCCTGCTGGGATTGACGCTCCAGAGCCGGCGGCAGGGAAAGCCCAGGCAGAAGCAGCAGCTCAGCGCTGAGGGTCAGAGCACAGAGCGAGTGGCAACTGACCCTTGGCAGCCGGTGAAGTGTCTGCTGTGCTCGTTTCCAGGTCCTGGACATTCCACCTGGAACCCTCTGGGAGCTGTGATGTCACTGAAGTTTCAGGGGTGCTGTGCAGTGGGAGATGGGGATGGCAGAATGATCAAATCCTTGAATGGTTTGGCTTGGAAGGGACCCTCAAGATGATGAGGCTCCAAGCTGAGCAAGCTCCCAGGACAGCAGGTTGCTGCGGCCCCTGTCCCACCTGGCCTTGGATATTGCTGGGGATGGGGCATCCACAGCCTCTCTGCACTGGTCCCTGTGTCAGGGACAAGCACCCTGAGAGTAAAGAACTTCTTCCCATCATCAAATCTCCTCTACCTCTTACAGTTTGATCCCATTCCCCCTTGTCCTGTCACTACAGTTCCTGACCAAGAGTCCTCTCCCACTTCCCTGGGTCAGGCTGTTCCTGCAGGCTCACACGTGTGGCTGGACCTGCAGACAGGACAGGGAAGCCAAGTTCCCAGTAAGAGAAAATGGGGAAAATGACACGTGAGATGAGAGAAGACGGAAAATGTAGAAAAATGCAAGGCATTGTTTGGGTTTGGCAACGGTATTCATGCCTTGTATTAGAGGCCAGGTTCCCTCGTGCACTCAGTTTCTGTGTTCCCGCCTGCCCACAGCCAGCCTCTGTGAGGGACCTGCACTCCCAGAGCTGGGAGCACACTTGCTTAAACTGCTGGTGAACGAGGCGAGTGAGGGATCTTTGTGTGGAACTCCAAACACTGTGGATTGCCCTTAAGAGGGTCTAGGAAGGTGACAAATTGGGGTTGGGCACACAGATGGAAAATGGGAGAAAAATCACGGTAGCATTGCAGTGAGCCAGGACCAAAACTGTAGAAGAGAGGGGAGAACCTTCCAGGGGGTGTACATATAAGGAAAACACAGCAGTTCAACTCGGTGATACGAAACAAACGAGCTGTATCAACTGGAGCCTGCAAATGCCCATGGGTGGCACCATTGCATTCAGAGCGGTGTCTCTCTTTTTCCTTGGTCACTTTGCCCTGAGGTATTACAGTTCCAGTGGTAGGCCCCTGGGCCCTCACAACTCCCCCCTTTTTGTTGTCTATAAAGAAGGCTTCTGCCCTAGAGTTTTGGAGGCATTTAGCAAAATAGGACGAAATAACCAACACAATGAATACAATAAACAAAGTCCACACAAGAGTCTTAACTAAAGATGAAAGCCAGCCTTTCATCCCCCCTTTGTTTGGAAAGTACAGTGAACCAGTCGTAGTTGCCTTCCATCTGCATCTTTTTTCCTTGATCTTTTAGCAGCTGGATGCCCTGGTATACTGACTCCCTATGTGACAGCAGGTTGAAAAAACACATGCCTTCAAATGCCTTACAGCCATGGCCATGGACAAGAATTTGTGGCTTCTCTGTGGAAGCACCCAGCTGAAGGCATGTGGCTCAGTGAGGAGCATCCAGATTCCAGCTGCAGCGGCAACCAACGACAGCATCCTCTGACTTTAGCTAATTTAGTATCTGGAGGCTTTGGTGGCTGAAAATTAAACAGATGAAGAGATTAGAAGATGAAATTTAAGTTCTGGTGCCACTAAACTTTCTCTCTCGTAAGGCAAGGGTGTGAACACAGCTTATTAGAAGAATCATGTATCAATGCTAAAATATAATTTTTACAAAAGTTAAGACATAGATCCTGGTTAGTGGTGTCTGAGCTATCTTGGTCTTGGTGTGTGTGGTCAACGCTGCTTAGGAGATCTTCTTCTGTCCTTTTCCTTGTTCTTTTCCAGGCTGCTGCTGTCCCTCTTAGGCTTCCATTCTGTTCTTCTGGTGGTGGCTCTGGTGTTTGCTTCACCGTTCCCAGAAAGAGTTTTTATGTATTTTGCTGGGATCGATCCTAGGAGTGTTGCTGTTCTCTTCCCCAAGTATTTAATGGGAATGGGCCCATAAATTTGTTTAGATTCAGGATCTTTGCTCAACACAGGTGGCTGTTCTTTTAATTGGGCTGCAGTTGAATTAGTAAACTGCCTGATGACTGGGGGAGTTGGCTCCATAAATGAGTTGGTCAAAAAGTTGAATACATAAAAGGCCTTGGCCAGTCTCTCAATGGGAGATAATATCTGGAGTACCCCTCTCAGTTGATCAAGGATCCTTTTGATGGAACATTGGGCCCTCTCGGCTATGGACTGTCCTGTGGCGGATTGTGGCATGCCTGTGTCATGTTTTATACCCCAGTGGTGAGAAACTTGTTTGAATCAGTGTGAGGTATATGCAGGAGCACTATCAGTTTTAATTTCCTGTGGAACTGTTAAGGTGGAAAAAACTAAAAAGTAATGTTTTATAGCATCTTCTGATTTTTCAACAGCATGGCCAGAGGCGAAATCTCACTGGAAAAGATTTTGATTCAGACGTGGATGTATTTTAGTCTGCCGAAAGGGGCTCAGTGTGTGGTGTCTGATTGCCAGATGTGGAGACTCTCTAGTCCTCCTGGACTGACTCCTGCTCTGAGAGAAGCAAGGCCATGTTCCTGACAATTTGGGCCGGTGGCTACATTGGATCTTGCCGGGTCTCGGGTAATTTTGAACATCCTGTGCAGCACAGAAATGGTTTGATGGTAGAATTGGTGGCTGATCTTTGCCTGTTTAAAGACTGTCTAAGGCGTATTGCAGTGGTTCAGATGTTTCAAGTAGGCAATTGAGGTGCTCTTGAGTGAGAAGTAAGTATATATTCACAAGGTCTCTTCCTGCAAGGGAGCACTGATGTTTTCTAGCTTTCCTGACTAATTGTGTAATAACTCTCTGTTGGATTGTTATCATTTTAGTAGGTTGGTGTGCTCTGAAGACACATTCAATTTGTATTTGGGGATCTGAGATAGTTGAGTCCCCCTGAAACAATACTGAATGGAATTTTGGACTTACACCAAGGATTGCCAGGGAGAAAGGAAAATCAGGGTGGTGTCTGAGTGCCTGTTTAGTGGGCTTCCCTGTCCTCATTGTTGCACTCACTGTGTACTGTCACTGTAACCCTCTTCTACACGCTCCACTTTGACGCCACATTGCTCACCGGGCCCTCACAGTGGTTGTTGCCGCTGTGGTGCTGCTGCAGAGTGGACAGGGACAGCTCGGTGCCATTGTGGAGCCCCTCCAGTTTCTTCCCCTCATGGTAAAATGACACCAAGATGACCGTGTTGTTCCGCCAGCCCTGTCAGCGCAGTGTCACCGTGTCCCCCTCCAGCAGTGTCCCTGCTGGCACCTGCAGCACCAGCCAGTCTAGGGGACAGAGGAGTCCTGTCATACCTGATGGCACCGGGAGCCCCTCATTAGGTGCACCAGGGGTCCCCAATTCCAACAAAGGGTTCCCCCAGACTGGATGCTCTGGGATGTCCCCAGAGCAGGGGACAGGCTCTGGCCACACAGGAGGTAATCCTTGGAGCCGAGCCCACCCAGAGCCCTTGGGGTCCCTGCAGGTGCCAGTCTGGAGACACCTGAAGCCCCCTCACCATCTAAGACTCTCACAGCAGGGCTCCACCCGGTGCCGGGTCTGTCACATTTGTATGTGCCAGTCTCTGTGACAGTGAGGCGGTCAGGTCCCTCCTGCCCGCAGCGCTGTCTGTTCTTGTACCGGGTGGTGGCACAGGCGGTCCCCGAGCCCTGGCAGGTCAATGTCACCCGGTCCCACAGCACTGCCGGCCTCCAGGGAGGCTCCACCAGGAGCTGGGTGGTCTGGGCACCTGTGGGTGACAGAGGACACCAGCCTGCCAGGGCCAGCATGAGGCTGGGGACAGCAGGGTGGGGACATGGCATCCCCCGAGGACTCACCAGTGAGGCTGAGGGTCTGGGCTGGAAGGAAGGACAGAGCTGGGTGGGGGTGGCCCTGCAGGGAAAACAGCACAGGGGCAAGGGGTGTGGGGACTGTCCCCAAACTGTCCCTGTGGGGACAGCAGTTCTTGTGGGAAAATGTGTCTGGGTGGTCCCCAAAAGATTTGGCAAGGCAGGGGGACATGTCTGTGTCACAGCCACCCGTGCACCACATCCCTGTTGCACAGACACCTTGGTAACAGGGACACTGAGGCCACCCTGGGCTGAGGCAGAATATGGGGACACCGTGGACATCTCGGGGAAGAGATGCTGGTCCAGGTCACCCCCACCAGCTCATGATCCCATCCCCATTAGCCCATCCCCATGGCCACATCCTCACCATTCTTGTCCCCTTCCGTCCATTCATCCCAGTTCCCTTGTCCCTATGCCCAGAGCTACCTCAGCCCAAAGGTGCCAGTCCCCACATTCCTGTCCCCACAACCCCATCCCCAAATTTCTGCCCCCCTGTTCCGGTCCCCAAAGCCACCCTACATCCCCAGTCCCACCAAGGTCCACTGTGGGTAACATGGCTCTGCTGGCATTGGGGACCTCAGGGGACCCTGCAGCCCCCCTGTGCCCCTGCCCTCCCCATCCCCGGGCTGTCAGGCCTGTGCCTGGGGCACTCACCCCACTATTGCAGCAACTTGATGAGGGTTTCTCAGCGTGAGAGAGATGGAAGAGAATCTTGGTTCATGATCAGAAGGCTGGATTTATTGACATATGAAATATAATACATTATGACTATACTAAAAGGAATAGAGAGAAAAGTTGCAGAAGCTGCTAAGCTAAGAATAGAATAGAATCCAAAAACAAGAGAGTTCTCTGTGCCTCTGTTCCAGAGAGCTTGCCCTGTGATTGGCCCTTAATTGTACACATGGAACATGAGCCAATCTCAGGTGCACCTATTGCATTTCACAGCAGCTGATAATTATTGTTTACATTCTCTTTCTGGGGCCTCAGCTTCCCAGAAGATGAAAAAATCCCAAAGAAAGGATTTCTACGAAAAAATGTCTGTGACACCCCACAGGAGCAGCGCCACCTTCCCGGCCATCCCAGTGTCCCAAGCCATGTGCACTGGCTGTCACTCGCTGCTGTGGCCACCGCTGCCCTGGCTGGCGGCTCTTCGGATGAAGGAGAAAGAAGCGAGGTCACGTCCGTCCCCTTGGTGGGGACAGGGTGGCCACAAGCTGGGCACAGGCTGGGGACAAGACTGTATGGCACATGGTGGGAAATGGGGTTCTCATGAGTGGGGAGCTCAGGGGGTTTAGGGACCTGAGGATGGGTGTCCAGGGGAATGGGGGATCCCAAGGAGGGGGTCCCTGGGAATGGGGGTCCTGAAGATGGGGAAATCACTGAAGATTGAGGTGCCATGGGAATGGAGGTTCCTTTTGATGTTTCTTTACTTGCAACTTCTCAATGTGTTCTTCTCATACAGATCAGATACCCCACCAGTACGTTAAATCAACATTAGCTATTTCACAAAATTATCTGAGTTATTCTCATCATTGTCACTTAGTTACACAAATAAAGGCATTAACTACTTCTGCAACAGTTAATGTTATAACACAGCACATTGTCTCTATCTTGATCTTTTGTGAGAGCCTAAACTAAAACATAATATTCACACTGAAATATATATTCTACACAGGGATTAGGGTAAAAAGGTGAAAAATAGTAGTGTATCAAAAGCAGTTAAAAATAGATTACAAACTGTATTATGTCAAAATAATTGGAGAAAACCAATATACTGAAAGCCAATGACTACATAGTTATTCATAATGGGGAGAAGGTGTATGGAAGGGTTTATTAGACTTCTTATCTGCTCTGATTTTGACAGCAATAAATTCAATTCATATCTCTAATTCTGAGGCAGTTTTACCAGTGACAGGATTTGATGAGTGATCTCTCCTGGACCTTGTCTCAACCCAGGAACCCTTTGCTCAATTTTCTCTCCCATCCAGGTGCGGAGGGCAGTGAGAGAGCGGCTGTGGTGGGTGCCGGGCATCCGGCCACTGTCCATGCACGGCAAGGCAGGGAGGAGGAGGAGGGTCCAGGTCAGGCTGTTGAGCAGATTGGTGTGGGATATGCAGTAATGCTGGAGCTCTCTCAGTCCCTTGGGCACAGGGACAAAATTATATATTGCTGCATTTCCAGACTGGTTTCCCCACAGCTGCCCCTGCAGGGTGGGTTTCTAGCCTGCCCTGCTCTGAATACCATTAAAGGCCCTCACAGAGCCACTGCTTGGGCTCCCTTTGGGGTTTGTGCTTCTTGCAGGGCTGAGAAAACCACAGGCAGGCCTTTTTCCACCCACAGAATTCTCACCTCGGCAGCAGCTCTAGAGCTGCCAGAATCAAAGCCTAAGGGCCAGGGGGGACCCTCAGGTGCTGGCTGCCACCTGGGGCTGGCCAGAGCAGAGCTGGACAATGGCCACCCCTGTGCAGTGGGGCTGGGCCATGGCTGGGCCCCACCCTTGGATGGCCACTGGTGTGGAGAGCATTATTAATATTGGTTAGCTGAGAAAGGCCACACTGATATAATGCCACTGGTTAAACTGAAGGAGAAAAGTCAGCAGTCAGCAAGCTGAAAGGAAGAGTCAGCAGTGACCTTGCTGCAACATGAGGATAGGGAGTTGAGATTAGTCCTGAATACATCCTAAGAATATGTAGAAAGTATCAAAATTAGAACCATAGGAATGTAGAAGTAGGCGTAGGTGATGATATGTAAGCTGACCAATCCTGAGCTCAACTTTTGCAATATGTATGAAGCTCATTATTAACTGTATTTAACCCGCCGTACTGATCAATAAAATCGAGCCTGTGATGATCAAAATGATGTCCTGGTTCCCTTCCGCCGACAAATGGTGGAGAATGCGGGCATAACCGAATCTCTGCCCTTTTTCTCGGATTAAAAGAAAAAGGGATTACGCCACGGTCCGGAAGTTGGGTTTGGGTCCCAGCAGCCGGGACGGTGCCGGAATTTGAAGCACCCTTAAGGTTCACAACTGTGACTTAAGCCAATACGTGTCGCCGGAGCCTGGAGAGCTGCAACAGCGCGCGCTGATTAATAGGTATGGATAGGCAAGCGGCATATGATTTATTTACCACCTATTTAGAGCGGCGTGGGATAAAAGGGATAGATTTAAAAAAGGAGTTACCAGGGTTATTAGCTTATGGCCATGCTAAGGGTATCTTTTCTAATCCTCATACAGTTCATGAGTTATCAGAGTGGAGAAAGTTTGGGGAAATATTATGGGATACAGTACTAGATGATGATAAGTCAGCAAAGAAATTCGGGAAGTTATGGCGGGTGGTGTATAACACGTTACTCCAGCAGGTCTCTGAGAGAAAGGCAGCAGAAAGGGCAACAGAAGCTCATAAGAGGAATATAGGGTATGGTCGTGAAGATGATCCCCTGGCACCTTCTGTAACTAAGGTACTTATGCCTAAGAGTCCCCAGCAAAGTGGTGTGGAGGATTTCTCTATAGGCGCAGTGGAACCGTCTGCACCTTTCCTGTCAGAGGGGGAGGGCGAGTCGGATGGTGGGGGTAAGAGCAAGCCAGCTCTGCCTCCGCCACCAGCTTCAGGCGGGTCGGATGGTGGGAGTAGGAGCAAGCCAGCTTCGCCTCCGCCGCCAGCCTTGCCTCCGCCGCTACCCCTCAATGAGCCGGCTCCGGTTACAGCTTCGGTGGGGGGGTCACCTCCCCTGCCCGAGCCGGCTCCAGCGGGGGGGCGGATTGACCCCGCAGGCTGGCTCCGTGTGAGCCGGCTCCGGTTTCACTGTCAGCTCCAGCGGGGGAGGGGGGGCTCCCGCTTCCCCCGCACGAGCCAGCCTCTGCTTCACTGCCCCCCCCGCGCGAAAACTCGGTGTCTGCACCGAAGCGCCAGCAGCATAGCACCCTTAAAGGGCCAGATCCCATCCCAGGGGCGCACCATGATCCATGGGGGGAGATGGCTAAACAGAGGAGGGAAGCTTGGGTTGCTTTGGCGAAAGAAGTAATGCAAATGGGGGATGGTGAGGCGGTGGAAATAGCTTCTAGTCTTGCATGTCCGGTCACATACACACCACAGTATGATGCACAGGGGAAACTTACGCATAATATAGCAGAATATACTCCCTTAGATTGGAAGCTGTTAGCTACGTTCTACGGTTAGTCAGTTTGGAGTAAAAAGTGAACCTGTTAAGCAAATGTTAGATTATCTTTTTAATACTCAGGTTTTATGTCCTAATGATTTAAGAGGAATAGTTCGGTTGATATTTACTCAGCATCAGCAGTTATTATTTAATGCCCATTGGCACGCGTTGGTAAATGAATCGGGTGCTGTACAACGAGCCCAGGGAGACCCATTACATGGGGTGACAGTAGAGGAGCTGATGGGCTTAGGGGCATATTTGCGTACAGAGGCACAGATGATATCGGGAGCTGATAAACTTAGAGAGTCTATGAGGTTGGTGCGTGCTGCAATAGACATGGTTAAAGAGCCAGGAGGGTTACCGGCTTATATGGGCGTTAAACAAGGTAGGGAAGAATCATTTGGAAATTTTATCGATAGAACAGCTACTGCTATAGATCGGGCTGGTGTTGCAGGGCGCTATTGAAGCAGGTGTGCTTTGCAAAATAGCAATCCAGCAACCCAAAGAGTGTTAGCTACTTTAGGGGCAAATTGGACTATTGAGGAAGCATTAGAGTGAATGGCATTAATGCCAACAGCTTCACAGACATTTATAGCAGAAGCCTTAAAGGAATTAGGATTAGGGTTGCAAAAGCATAGTCTACTCAAAATTAGGTGTTAGCTGCTCTTGCTCCTCTCCAAAGCGGCTCACTGGCAGTCACGTAAAGAGGCTCGAGACCATTCCTCAAGTGTTACCGATGCGGCAATGAGGGACAGACACAAGTTGCTGCCGTGACATCGGAGACACCAGCTGCTGCCGTGACATCGCTGCTACCTCCTGTCTGTAACCCGCAACAACACGGAGCCTTGGCTTGGACTTATCAGCAACAGTAGACGTCACACTAATGACAAACCGGCCTGAGAGGATACCCACTGGAATAAAGGGTCCTCTTATACTAAATGGACAAACATGTGGAGCATTATTGCTGGGACGTTCCTCTATAACTATGTTGGGATTATTTGTTTTGCCTGGTGTTATCGATGCGGACTTTACAGGAGAAATACAAATTATGGTTTGCACCCTTTATCCTCCGATTAAAATTACAAAAGGACAACGCATTGCACAATTGGTACCACTGTCACAAATGACATCAGGAATACAATCATTTACTGGGCAAGCACGGGATGAAAAAGGTTTTGGCTCTACTGGTGTTACACTTTTAACTGTGGATTTACAAAATAGACCAAAACAAAAAGTTGAAATTACCTATGGGCATCAAAGCATAACCCTTTATGGATTATTGGATACAGGAGCAGATACTAGCATCATTTCTCCAGAAGCCTGGCCACAACATTGGCCTCTATTTCCTTCATCAAACATGCTCACAGGAGTGGGAGGATTTACATTGGCAAGCAGGTCGCCGTCTTTGTCTGTGTGCATTGAGAATCAACAAATATCTGCTGTGTTTTCAATTGTTCAACTGCCTCCTACAGTTTCCTGCTTAATTGGAAGGGACATTTTAACACAATTGGGAGTGGTGTTAACTAATCAGCACCCTTTGGGGTAATTGCCATTGCTTGGACTTTCCCCATTCCACTCACCTGGAAAACGGATACACCGGTGATGATTAAGCAATGGCCATTAAAAGGGGAGAGTCTTATGCATGCCCATGAATTGGTACAGGAACAATATACAAAGGGACACCTGCGACTGTCCACAAGCCCTTGGAATACACCTATTTTTGTAATCAAAAAGAAATCAGGGAAATATCGTTTGATACATGATTTGAGGGCTGTAAATGACCAAATGGAACCAATGGGGGCCTTACAGCCTGGTCTTCCAAATCCAGCTATGATTCCAGAACACTGGCCACTTTTAATTATTGACCTAAAGGATTGTTTTTTCACTATTGGCCTGCATCCTGATGACATGAAGAGATTTGCTTTTACTTTACCAGCAATAAATCGTGGGGAACCAGATAAAAGATTTGAATGGACATCTCTTCCGCAGGGCGTGCGCAACTCTCCCACTTTATGTCAGCTTTATGTTGATGCAGCATTACAGCCACTACGTCGTAAATGGCCAGCAACTATAATATATCATTACATGGACAATATTTTGTTTGCACAGCAACAGCCATTCTCCTCTTTACAGATTAACACCATTAAAAATACTCTTGCTGCATATTCACTTGTTATTGCTGCAGAGAAAATTCAGACTACAAAGCGCTGGAAATATTTGGGATGGACTTTGACAGATCAAATAGTGATACCACAAAAATTGGAATTACAATTGGACATTAAAACTCTACATGATGCACAGAAGTTGCTGGGAGACTTACAGTGGCTGAAGCCTATTGTGGGAATACCAAATCACTTATTAGAAGCCCTACGACCTTTGTTAAAAGGTGTGGACCCTACTACTCCTGTACACCTGACAAAGGAGCATCATCTTGCCTTGCAGCAAATTAGTAACTGTGTACAGCAAGGGTATGTGTCTCGTCGACAACTCGACCACCCCATTGACCTTACTATTTGGAATAGCCCTTGCCACTTGCTTGGTGCTCTCTCTCAGTTGCAAAAGAAAACGGGGGAGATACGGGTGTTGGAATGGTTGTCACCACCACTACAGCATAAGAAAACAGTATCTTCAAAAATTGAACAATTGGCTGCATTAATCAAAAAGGGGCGTCTCAGAATTCTTGAAGTGGATGGTAGAGAACCTGCTACTATTAGATTACCTATGGAAAAAGAAACCTTGGACTGGTACTTGATAAATTCAAAGAATTTACAAGAAGCATTATTGATGTCACCTGCTAAAGTAGAGACTAGTAAATTAGTGCCTAGAGTTTTGCAATGGATGACAGAATGGAACTGGATTACTCGACCTTTGAGAGAAGAAAACCCCATAGAAGGAGCTATTACAGTTTTTACAGATGCAGGAAAGAAATAAAAGCGTGCTGCTGTTACCTGGCAAGAAAAAGGACAATGGAAGCATCAACTCCTCACAGCAGACCCTGCAGATAGCTTACAAACTTTGGAATTGTTAGCAGTAGTATGGGCGGTGTCCAACTTACAGGAGCCTTTAAATGTGGTCACAGACTCCATGTATGTTGCAGGAGTAGTCAAACGAATAGAGGAAGCAGCAATTAAGGAAGTGAATAATAAACGATTGTATGAGTTACTGATACAGTTAAGGAAAGCTTTACGGGAAAGAGCAAACGGTACCCTTAAGCAGTATATTGAAAAACATCAAGATTTGACAGATCCACAAGCATGTTTGGCTAAGGTTTTGTATGTGATTAATCATTTATGCATTTTTGGGGAAGATGATACCCCCCCTGCAATGAAACATCATCCGAGGTCAGGTCAGGAAAATACTAAGGAAACAGAGGTCTGGGTTAAGTATAAGAACCCAAGTACAGGATTATGGGAAAAACCTGCAAAGGTATTATATTGGGGTCGGGGGTATCTTTGTGTTTCCTCACCTACAGGGCCTTTGTGGGTGCCTGCTAAGTGGACTAAACCTGTTTTTGATGCAGCCTCTGGTGGATCGCCTTACAGAGGAGGACAGGGAGCGACTGGGGAAGAAACTGCTTCTAGTCCTACAACCACTACTGTTACAATTGAAGGGGTACTCGGAAGCGGTGGACAGAGCACTGACACGTCACTATTGGACAGCCCGGGAGTTGATTGGTTTCATTGACTCATTATCAACTTTTCATTTAACAGATCCAGCGAAACTACATTGCCTTGACTTCACAATCCACATTGTGCTGCCTGGATAGCTCTACGTTGTGGGGGTTGTAAGAGAACTTTTTGGATAGAACAATCATTATTACGGGATTTGTGGTGTCACACTTGTGAACACGAGCATACGTGGGAAAAAGCTGGCAAGATGAATTAAGGAGACAAACGGGGCAAAACGCATATATAGCTTTAAATCTTTATGAGTCTCCTGAAC
This sequence comes from Melospiza melodia melodia, assembly GCF_035770615.1. Taxonomy (NCBI): domain Eukaryota; kingdom Metazoa; phylum Chordata; class Aves; order Passeriformes; family Passerellidae; genus Melospiza; species Melospiza melodia. The sequence goes on along the minus strand of NW_026948525.1, from coordinate 16,582,484 downwards.
AGAAGGTTCTTGCTTATTATCGATGGGAAATACAATGTATTGTGAATAGAATTAAGGTTCAAAGTAAATCACGTATAGTTTCTATAAGGTGTAGGAAATTAGTGCCTTTAACACAGCATTCAGTTGTAGGACCCTTCCAAGGGGATCCTGATAGAGCATTAGATTACTGCATTGATAAGTTGCAAAAATTAAGTTTGAAAGTGGCAGGACCAGTGAAATTAGGAGCAGCAAGACTGAAGACAGATAAGAAAAAGAAGGCAAAAAAGGAAACGGTCTCATTTGAATAGGGGTATCAGTGATTGCTAATTAATTTTCTATGATTAGAACAATTTTACTGTTGTGGGACCCTCGGGAGGATATATTTGTTGAGGAGGATAACGAACAAGAACTACGATTACGAAATAAGATACACCTTGTGTTAAAGAAAGACCTTGAGCTGTTAGCCTCATATAGTAAAGAGGCTGAAGAGGCTTTGCGATCACCACCATTGAATTGGTTGCATTGGGTTGAAGAAACAGAATTTTATACTGGTCCTTACTTACATTCGCTTCCTTGTTATGTTTGCAAAAAGGATAAAGATAAATGCTATGCATGGGTAGCTTTGCATTGTGCAGATTGTAATCAGGTTTATTGGTATTCACAGAAGTCATTGGGATATTTATGGTGTACATCTTGTTTTGGAAAGTGGATTCGAAATCATATCTGGGTTAGAGCTCTTGAACAAAGTACTGGCCTGCCAGGACGGACAGGATTACAGCTCTTTGAGAGTGCAGAACAAGTGGTTATAGCATATCTTAGGTGGAAGTTACAGGAAAACCTTAGAATATTTGAAATTACTAAAGCCTCACGCATCATAGCAGCTCACTGCAAAGCTGATTTGCCTTCAAACTTACCTCGTGCTATACTTGTGAGCAAGGATGCTGATTTAGAATTAGATCAGTATATTCAAGAATTGACTCAGCCTTACAATAGACAATCTAGCAAACCAGGGAAAAGACAGCGAAGAAAGAAAAAACAACGTAAGCAGAAGGAAGAAAAGGAGGAGCAAAGCAAGCAGAAAGAAAAATGAGGTTTGTTTTTGTTATACTGCTCAATGCTGTAGCAAGTGAAGCAGTAGGAGTAACACACTTTAGTCAACCAAGGGAAAATTTATGGGTAACACTTGCTAATCAAACTAACCAATCATCACTTTGTCTTAGCCTTGGAGGAGTCACTAACCCATTTCGAACATGCCTGGTGGGACTTCCAGTGTGGTCTCCTGGAGAATTTTGCAGTTTGATAAACAATCAAACCTTATGTATGTCTAACATGTCAAACATCACATTGCCGGTGCAACAAGGGTATACTGCAGGTCAGAGTGATGGCTATCGTCAATGCTTACTAATCCAATCACTTAACACCTCTTTGCATTCTCCTCCTGAAGAATTGGATCTTTTTGGAAGTACAAATGCCAGCATATCTAACACTACAGCTGGTGGATGGTTTAGCTTAAAACTTTCGGGTGCTCAGAATTTAAACCAACCTAAAGAAACATGGGCCACCCTAGATTCATCCCTGAATGTGAGTGAATTCTCTCCACAGCATTTCAGTCAATGTAACGGCACAAATATCACAGCACCAATGAAATTACCCACAGGAATATTTTTGATTTGTGGAGACAGGGCATGGAATGGTATACCAGCTAAACCACAGGGTGGACCCTGTTTTTTGGGAAAATTGTCACTGTTTCATCCTAATGTGTCCTTGCTAATGCAGCTGAGTCAAAATTCAAACAGGAGAAAACATAGCATACATGACTTAGACTGCAGCAAGATAGGAGATCCACGGTTTTGGGGCACATTCAAACAGGTGGTGGTTTCAACTATCTTACCAGGAGGATCTGCCAATAAAGCCATGAATTTAGCAAAACAATTAGGATGCTGGGCAAGGGATGAGCTGAACAAGACATTACAAATTCTGGACATGTTAACTGCAGATGTGCAAAGTGTTAACCATGCTGTTTTGCAAAATAGAGCTGCTGTAGATTTTTTGCTCTTAGCACAAGGGCATGGAGGTGAAGAGTTCGAGGGAATGTGTTGCATGAATCTGTCTGATCATTCAGTGTCCATTCACACTAAGATAAAAGAGTTACAACAGGGACTTCACAAACTTAAGGAAGAAGACGGTTTAGGAATTGACGAATGGCTTAAGGGCTTAGGACTCGGACCGTGGCTGAGGAACCTTGTGATCTATGCTATAGGACTGCTGGGTGTAATTTTACTGTTTTTGCTTATTTTGCCTTGTATCTTTAACTGTATTCAAAACATGGTCAGCCGTACAATAGCAAAAACATGGCAAACTAATCTCCTTGCTCAAGAAGAAAACGGGGGAAATGTGGAGAGCATTATTAATAATTGGTTAGCTGAGAAAGGCCACACTGATATAATGCCACTGGTTAAACTGAAGGAGAAAAGTCAGCAGTCAGCAAGCTGAAAGGAAGAGTCAGCAGTGACCTTGCTGCAACATGAGGATAGGGAGTTGAGATTAGTCCTGAATACATCCTAAGAATATGTAGAAAGTATCAAAAGTAGAACCATAGGAATGTAGAAGTAGGCGTAGGTGCTGATATGTAAGCTGACCAATCCTGAGCTCAACTTTTGCAATATGTATGAAGCTCATTATTAACTGTATTTAACCCGCCGTACTGATCAATAAAATCGAGCCTGTGATGATCAAACTGATGTCCTGGTTCCCTTCCGTCGACACACTGGCTTCAAGGGGCAGGAGTTTGGGAGCTCCTTCCTGGCCAGGGCTCCATTCCCCAGCTGCTCTTGCTGGCTCAGATCCTGCAGGGGACGAGCGAGAATGGAGAAGTCTGGAACCCCCCGGAGCTGCCATGCTCCAGGACAGGACCCTCTTGTCCAGCATGTGTCCCCCCTGGGACAGGATCCCCCCAGGACAGGAGACCCCTGGATGTGCCCCACCATGAGAGAGCCCACTCCCCCCTTCCCCCGTGACACTCAGCAATAACGGCGTCTTCCTTCTGTGCAGGAGAGGGAAAGTGAAAATGTTGGGGAGGCACAGCCGTACACCCCCATCTCCCACAGCCTCCTCAGCCCTCCCTGCAGACCCCTCACCCCTGCTTCCCCCACCCTGGGCTTCCCCCAACCCTTTCCCTTCTCAGATGTCCCTCAGGATCATCAAGACACAAACTGAGGGGTTGTGAAATTGAGGGGTAAAATGATGGAAATGGAAAAAAAGAGAGGGAAAAGTCCTTGGGGGCTGAGGAGCACAGATCCAGAGAGGGGGCTGTGATGGGCCCTGGGTCACCCCAAAATCTGAGGCACCCAGGGAAGGAGCCGTGAACCACAGGTCCACCCAGCCACTGCTTATCTCCGGTACCCCCATTCCCCAGGGAAGCCAACCATAGCACCCCCATTCCTTCAGCCCCCTGTCCCTGGAAGCCCAATCCCAGTACTCACATTCCTCAGGATTTCCTTGGCCCAGGAACCCCATTCCCAAGGAACCCTCTCCTGTTGCAGTTCCTGTTTTAGCTATCCCAGTTCCTCCCTCAGGTGTGCCAACAACCTCTTCCTTCCCCTCCCCCTTGCCCCCTTGCTAAGTGCTGTCTGTCAATCTTAACATTGCAGCTAGAGCATTGTCTGATTGGCAAACTTCAAAAGATGCCCCTCAGCCCTGGGGACATTGGGCTATCCAGGTGTCACTTTTCTCCTGAGACTTCCCCCCTCCTACCTCCTTGGTGGCATACCTACCCTGTAGAATTTCTGGTGTTTTTCTTAGCTGATTTATTGCTGATTTAGGTTGATTTAGGTTTGATTTATGCTCGTTGGTTTTCTGTTTCTCCTGCTGGCTAATTTATGTCCGGGGATAGCTCAGGGATGCCACTTGCTTGGTTTCTCGGCTGTTTCAAAGACCTGGAATTCTCAGAGTGGCCTTGGGCAGCCCGGCGCTTCAAAGGACGAGGAGAGACTTCTGATCTTGTTTCGGTCTCAGTGTTTATTAATTGTTTATCTAAAAGATTTTCTTTCAGCTCAACAGAGGTCTGCACAGCAAGTCAGCCATGGGCACACTCCCCAGCCTCTGGGGCGGTCACTTATCTTTATACTCGAAGTTACGTGTACAATATTTATGATTTTTCTCCAATACCTTCTACTCTTATTAACCGGTGCACTTCTAGTAAAGACCAATCCCAAAGTGCCACCATCACCACAGAAGATGGAGGCCAAGAAGAAGAAGAAGAAGGACAGGACACGCCCCAATTCCTCCATCTTACTTCTCTAGACCCCCCTGTACAGAAATCCTAAACCCTGTGTTCTACACCTTAATTAACTTATCCCTTCACCATTCACCCCAGTGAAATCCTCCCAGTCCTCATACAGGTGTCATCTCCTGTGTAGGATCAAAGTCCTGTCACCAGACACTTCTGGCAACATTCCAGGACTCCCGAGCCCCCCAAGGGTGGTCTCGGTCTCTGCACCTCAGTCCTGAGGTGCTGAGATCCCACATCTCCCCCTTCTGTTTGCACCAGGAAAACTTCTTTTGCTATCCGATTCATAGTGTGTTTTAAACATGCAAATATGCATAGGATAACAAGTATGAGGACTAGTAGAATTATTAAAACATAGAACTCTACCCTTAAAATTCCTCTCCAAATGGGAGAGATGTCAAAGAATTCTACCCTTAAAATTCCTCTCCAAATGGGAGAGATGTCAAAGAATTCTACCATACATTTTGCTTTTGCTGACTAATAGGTATATTACCCCCATTGCTTACTGCAATGAATGAAAGAATGATGCAGATAAGCATCATAAAACTCATGGCTTCGCTTCTATGTGAAATCATTGTTTCGCTTTTCTTTTCAGGACCTTAACAGAGAATTCCCCCCAAAGTCCTTAGTTTCTTTTTATTTCTCTTCCGAGTCGTCTTGTGCAGTCTGAGTCTCGACTCCTGTCTGAGTACTCGTCTCTTTGTTTCTTGGATCATGTTTCTCGGATCTGCGTTTTCATGTTCTCGCACTCGAAATAGTTTCACGTGTCGTGCCGACACCCACGTCAGACCTCGATCTGTGGAGACACAAGCGAAAGCCTTGCCCCCCACTAGGTGGCGCTGTCACTGGCCTCCCCAGCTCGACTGCCCCTCATCCTGTCAATTGCCGTGTTCGTGATCTCGTTTGAGACCGTGTCTGCCTGGCTTTTAATTCAGCTGGAAATGGAGCTTGAACACCAGAACGTCTCCCTTGAAGGGAAGGGACTGGGACTCCGAGGGCTATTACCAGAGGTACCAAGGCTGAAGAGGGTGTGGAGCCGCTGGGACATAGGATCCCGAGCACGGCCCCTCCTCGCCCGAGACGTCACGGGCCCGCCCCCGCCCGCGCTCTACTCTCTGCGTATGCGTGCTCTCCAAGCCTCTCCCCGTCTCTCCTGGGCTGACGTCACTCTCCCCCCCTTGTTCCACCTCCCAGGTCTCCTCCCTCGGTCTGCCCCTGACTCTGTCTCTGTGTCCATTCCTCCCGCCGGTGTGTACGGCCCGCCCCCCGCCGGCACTCGGGCCCGCCCCGCCCCGCAATTCGAGCCGAATTTGTCCGCGGGTTTTTCCGAGTTCTGCCCGCCGCGCGCGTCTCCGGGGCGGCCGCCACCCCCCAGCGCCGTGCTGACAAAAGCCGCACCGGGACTCGTGTCTCCCGGTACCTCTTCACCCACGCTCCCCGCCGGCTCCGCCGCTACCGCGCGCCGTGCCCCCGCGAGGAAGCGTCCCCCCCCCGATCCCTCCTCTCTCCCCTGCACCCCCCCTTCCGATCCTGACTCCCCTGTACTCTCCGGAGTTTCAGGATGCTTTAGGAGTTTCCTGGGGTTTCTGGGTTTTGGGACCGGGGCTTTAATATTTTTTCTTGCTCTCTTTCTTCGAGAGCCCTTTCCCCCTGGCTTCTTGAGGCCAGAAATAATTTTTTTCCGGAACTTTGCTCCCCCACCCTTCTGCTGAGGATGCCGCAACTTTTCGTTGCTCTCCCAGTCTTTTCGACTGAACCGATATACTTTTCCAGCATTACCCTTGCCGGCAAGAGCAGCTTTAACGCTGTCTCGTCTTTTTTGTCGTTAAGAAATATCAGTGCCTATTGATTTCCTGCCAAAACCCCACTTCGAATAGCAGGCATGTTTCGGCCAGTGGGTAATTAAGCCTTGTCCACAACAATAACTGTTTTAATTCTTTCTTTGGGATCCCTTCTGTGTGTGCTTGAGCCACGCCTTGTAAGGCGGACAAAATTTCCCGTTGTTGTTGGGAGAATGTGCAATTATGTTCTTATATTTTGACCTTCTCACCGAATCTGTCGTCAGAGCTGTCCGAAGGCTCCCAATCTCTGTCCAGCAGGTCACAGGAGAAGAATCCAGAGGCGCCTTCCGGTTCCGATCCGGGCTGCTCTGCTACGAACTGTCTTCGGTAGAAGCTGAGAGATGTAATTCTCAGTGACTGCTGTTTTTTGCAGACTCTTCTGGCCGTTTTTTTTTTCTTCTTTTTCTTTTTTCTTCAGGCTTCTCTCCTCAGGAGCTATCAGTGCTCTCCTGAGAACTCGTCCTAGATTGGAGCTGCCCTCTTTGCTTTTCAGCTCTTTAGCTCTTCAGCTCTTCAGGGCTGATCCCCCCCCGAAAGGGTTGGTGGGGAGTAGCCCACGCAGTGAACGCCACTTGTAGATTTTCTGGCGTTTTTCTTAGCTGATTTATTGCTGATTTAGGTTGATTTAGGTTTGATTTATGCTCGTTGGTTTTCTGTTTCTCCTGCTGGCTAATTTATGTCCGGGGATAGCTCAGGGATGCCACTTGCTTGGTTTCTCGGCTGTTTCAAAGACCTGGAATTCTCAGAGTGGCCTTGGGCAGCCCGGCGCTTCAAAGGACGAGGAGAGACTTCTGATCTTGTTTCGGTCTCAGTGTTTATTAATTGTTTATCTAAAAGATTTTCTTTCAGCTCAACAGAGGTCTGCACAGCAAGTCAGCCATGGGCACACTCCCCAGCCTCTGGGGCGGTCACTTATCTTTATACTCGAAGTTACGTGTACAATATTTATGATTTTTCTCCAATACCTTCTACTCTTATTAACCGGTGCACTTCTAGTAAAGACCAATCCCAAAGTGCCACCATCACCACAGAAGATGGAGGCCAAGAAGAAGAAGAAGAAGGACAGGACACGCCCCAATTCCTCCATCTTACTTCTCTAGACCCCCCTGTACAGAAATCCTAAACCCTGTGTTCTACACCTTAATTAACTTATCCCTTCACCATTCACCCCAGTGAAATCCTCCCAGTCCTCATACAGGTGTCATCTCCTGTGTAGGATCAAAGTCCTGTCACCAGACACTTCTGGCAACATTCCAGGACTCCCGAGCCCCCCAAGGGTGGTCTCGGTCTCTGCACCTCAGTCCTGAGGTGCTGAGATCCCACACTACCCCTTCCATCCCCCTCTCCCGGGCTTAAAAGACAGGGGCGACCACAGGGTTCTGGGTTCTCTTGGAGCTGTTGAAACATTCAGAGGTCTGTGACCTAGAAATAAAGCTCTGCATGAAAACCCTCCAGCAGGACCCATCTCCTTTTTCCTTCACCATCGCCTAAAGCCTTTCCACCAGAGGTAAAACTGAGTTCCTGCTTTCCTGGACTTGTCCCAAGCACCAGCTGCAATACCCAGCTAGCCGGGGGTGTCTCTGGTGTGAGACCACCACAGCTGCTGCCTTTGGTCCAGCAGCAAGGCCAGACAAGCCCATGCACGTTTCATCCAGCAATATTGGCTCCCCCATTCATTCCATCCCCAAAAATCCCCCTTCCCACGCTACCTTGAAATTCCCAGGACCCCCTATTCCACCAGCACGTTCCTCCCATGAGTCTGGAGACCAGGTTCTTCTGGGACTCTCATATCTGAGTCCCCCCAGCCCTGGGGCCCCCTATTCCCCTTGCACCCCAATCTCTGGTGACTTCCCCTCCTCAGGACCCCCATTCCCCTGGGCACCCATCCCTGAGATCCCCTCAACCCTCCACTCCTGAGAACTCCATCTCCCACCTTTTGCCACCCAGTTTTGTTTCCAGACTGTCTCCATCCTGCCCACAGCCTGTCCCCAGCTTGTGGCCACACTGCCTCCAACCGGAGCCACGAACACGTGAGGATGAGACGTGACCTCCCTTCTTTCTCCTTCACCCTTAGAGCTGCCAGCCAGGGGAGCGGTGGCCACAGCAGCAAGTGACAGCCAGTGCACAAGGCTGGGGACACCGGGATGGCCGGGAAGGTGATGCTGCTCCTGTGGGGTGAGTGCACTGGGCACGGGCCTGACACCCCAGGGATGGGCCCTGGTGAGGCAGAGACTTGTGGGGAGGGGGCACAGGGGTGCTTCAGGGTCCCCTGAAGTGCCCAATAGCACCAGAGTCAGTGCAGGTTGTGACCGGGGCCATGGGGTGGCTGTGGGGACAGGACAGCGGGTATGGAACTGTAGGGACAGGAATGTGGAGAGAGGCATCCTGGGGCTGGGGCAGCTGTGGGCAGAGGGACAGGGACACAGGGATGCAGGGACAAGGACAACAGCCCCTGTCACCTTCACCTGGCTGTGGAATGGCTAGAAAGTGGCCCAGGGTCCCTTTCTGGAGCTCGGGGCTGTGGCTGTGGGACATTGGGGCACCTACCAGTGCATGGACATCAACCAGCTGGATGGGCACTGTGTGTTCTAAGAGCTGGCGCTGGAGGTGACACTGCATGGTCGCAGGGATACAGGTGGGGTCACACAGGACCCCTTGTGGGCTGCAGCAGCCCCGGGATTCTGGGTGACCCTGATGTGTCCCTCTCTGTCCCCAGCAGTGGCAACAGGGGTCATTGGGTCACTTCCATTCCTGGTCCTCCTCGTGGGTGTCACTGGGGGCTGGCACAGGTGTCACTGCCTGGGTGGGTGACAATGGATATGGATGGGTGACAATGAATATGGATGGGGATCCTCTGGTCAAAGGGAGGTCCCCAGGTAGGGGGCAGACAAAGGGACAGCAACAAGTGACTTTGGCTGGGGATTCCAGAGGATCTTCAGGTGCTCCTGTATCATTCCAGGAGGGTCTTGAGGAATATTATGATGGGACTCGGAGCTCCTGGTTGGGCTCGGGAGGTATTGGAGGGTCATGCAGAGATTTTGAGAGGGCTTTGGGAATCCTGGGACAGTTTACGGGGTGCCCCTCCCTGTATGGGGAAGCTTGGGTTTCTGGCGGTTCAGCAGTAAAAGGGGGGTTGGTGGTACCAGGATGATTCAGGGGTTCTGTGGGGCTTCAGGGTGCCCAGGAGTGCTGGGGACATTCAAAGGTCCAGTGGGGGTTCAGGAGTCCCAGGGAGGTTTGGAGGTCCTGAGGACCCCCAGGGGTTCAGGGGCTCTGGGGACTCCATTGTCACCTTCTCCAGCCTTTCCCTTGCAGCTGCCAGGAAGCCCCAGGAGAAGTGAGTGAGACACTCCAGCCAGGACCCTTTTTTCTCCCTCTAGAGATTCCTTTCCACACCCCCTTTTCCCCACAGCCCCCCCCAAACCGCTCTGGAGGAGGGGACATGCTGGACACCAAAGATGTGATCACCAAGAGGGCAGGAAGTGAGTATGGGGGACAGGGACAGCAAGGAGAGAACAAAACCAACAGCAACAGAATTCAGAATCCAAAGGGTCAGAAAAGGAACAATTTCCAGGGAATGCCCCTTACAAGAGACCCTCATGGTCAGAGCGTGAATCCAGTGGAGAGTGGACACAGACAGGGACTGTAGGGGCTGGAACCAAGTGCCAGCACCACTGGGAGAGGCTGTGCAGGACCTCCAGGACAAGCTGGAGTCTGAGGCAAACAAGTGGTGTCCCCATGGACATTGCCAAAGCCTTTGTCACCATTCCTGTGGCAGAGGGCAGGACACAGCTTGCCTTGACCTGGAGAGGTGTCCAGAGCTGCTGGAACTGACTGGAGACTCAGCCCCACCCTGTGCCATGGCCTGATCCTGACTGCCCCGGAAAAAGGGGAGACTCTGGAACCCCCACAGGACCTTTGTGACATCCTCGTGTGGGGAACACGGCAGAGGAAGGGTTTGGGACAGGGGACAAGAGAATCCAGAGCCTCCTGAAGGCTGCTTTGGCTATCAGAGCAAGGAAGGTCCAGGGCTCTGCCAGGTTCCTCTGGCGGAGGAAATGTCCTGGGGGAAATGTCCAGGGCTTGTTCCCTTTTGGTGGCTTTCCCTGGAAATTGTTCCTTTTGTGACCCTTTGGATTCTGAATTTTGCGAACTGAGAAGGATTGGTTCAACAACCTGACTGGGACCCTCTTTCTTCCTGAGCTGAACAGGGCAGAGCTGAAGAAACAAAAACCATTTCTCCTGGTTTAATCAAAAAGCTGAGTTTAGGTCCTGTAAGAGGGACAAGGGTCCTGTGCCCCCTGGCACTGGGGGAGGGAATGGGGAGCCCCTGGGGGTACTGGGAGCACGGGGAGCACTGGAACGGGGAGCACTGGGCAGCCTCACATGGGAGCCCCCACTTGTGGCCACCCCCTGGGCACAGTGGGCACCCATGGGAGCTGGAGTGGGGGGGACACACAGGGGGTGCCCTTGGATAGGGACCTCAGTGCCCCCAGTGTCCCCAGTGCCACAGCATGTACTCGCAGATGTCACTAGGGTCCCACTGCCCTAGTGGGATCCCAGCACCTCCGAGCAGGTCACCTGGGGGATGAGGCACAGGGGGGCCCTGTGAGAGACACTGGTTGTGGGGATCTGGGTGGGGTGACACCCGTGGGTGATATGTCCCTGTCACTTCCCGTACTCACCCTCTGCCCACTCGATGCCCACAATGTGGGAGTCCAGCACTGCCCCCTCCTCTGTGGGGGGTTCTGTGGGGATAAGGGGGGTCTGGGTGGTGTCTGAGGAGGGGGAAAGGGGAGTCCCAGCCTCAGCCCCCCACTCACCTGTCCTGGGGCTTCCTAGTGGCTGCAAGGGAAAGGGGAGGGGGTGACCGAGGGGACCCCAGGAGCCCTGAACCTTCCTGGGACCACAGCAGCTCCAACCACCCATGGGATCCCCAAATCCCCACTGCAGCCCCGATTCCCAATGGATTCAAGATTCCCCAGGACACTCTGAGCACCCCTGAACTCCCCAGAACTTCTGCACCACAGCAGGGTCCCCAAACACCCCAGTGTCCCCGACCCCATGAGCCCCAAGAGCCCCAAGCCTGGCAGGGATGGGCACACCAAAACTTGCCCAGGACCCCAAAAATATTCCCAAACATCCCTGCACAGTCCTCCAGGAGCTCCCCAAACCCTCCAGGAGCTCAAAAGGCACCACATGGTTCCTCAAAGCCCAACTGGGGACAGCCCTGGAGCCCATCCAAGACTTTCCAAATTCCCCCCAAACTCCCCCAGGATCCCCAGCTGAGGTCACTGAGGGCTCAGTGTCCCCCAGCTCAGGTGCCCTGGGTGCTGCTGATCTCTGCCCCCACTCTGGGGGATTCCCATCACTCCAGGACCCCCATCCCCCCCATTGTCACTCACCCCGGTGGTGCCACCAGTGACAGCCCCCAATGACAGCCAGGAGCAGGAGCAGGAACAGGAGGGTCCTGCCGACATTCACAGCCACAGCTGGGGACAGAGGGGGACATATGGGGGTCACCCTGAACTACAGGCATCCTGAACTTCCCAGCAACCCTGTGTGGCCCCACCTCTAAGGCAGGGTGAGCCAGGTGTCACCTCCAGGGACAGCTCAGGGCTGAGTGCCCGGAACACGCAGTGCCCGTCCTGTCCCAGCTGGTTGGTGGCCATGCACTAGTATCTGCCCAAATGTCCCACATGGATGTCCCTGAGCTCCAGGAGGGATCCCTGGGCCACCTCCTGCCCATTGTGCAGCCAGGTGAAGGTGACAGGGACTGGGCCCACCTGCACTTTGCAGCGCAGGGTCATGGGGTCACATGCATGCACCTGGTGTTCCAGGGGACCGGGGTGATGGTGGCATTGGCCACGGGCACTGTGGGGACAGAAACAGGGCTGGCACTGGACAAGGTGGGATGGGGATGTCATGGGTAGGGTCATCCCCAGCCCGAGGGTCCCACTCACTCAGGACAGTGACATTCAGGAGGTCACTCTCAGCCACGCTGTCCCCATCACTGACCTGGCACCGGTACTGGCCACTGTCATTGTCCCCAATGTGGCACAGCTCCAGGTGGGGGCTGGTGCCCAGCGGTGCCCCTGAGCCCTCCTGGTGCCAGGAGAAGGACAGGGGACCTGTCCCCATGGCCACCACACAGCTCAGCACCAGTCGCTCCCCCAGTGCCACCTGTACCCTGGGGGGCTGTGCTGACAGGGACACCCCCGAGGGCGGGACCCCTGTGGGAGAGGGGGACACCAGGGGACAGTGAGAGACCCGGGGGGTGTCAGGGAGGGGCAGGAGAACTCTAGTGAAGGAGAGGGTGTGCAGAGATTGGGGGAGGGAGGGTTAGAAAGGAACATCGAGGGATGATGGGGGGGTCAGGGAGGGAACACCAGAGAAATGAGCAACACCAGGAAGGGTACAGGGACCCAGGGACGGGGTGGTGTCACCTGGGGTATGTGTGGAGACCTCAGAGAGAGGTGAAGAGACTCAGGGTTCGGTGAGGGACCCGATGAGGGATGGAGAGAAACACGAGCCAGGAACGAGGAGACCTGGGGAGGGACCTGCAGCAGGGATGGCGAGACATGGAAAAGGTGTCAAGGAAGGATGGGAGTACCCATGTAGGGGCTGGGAGTCCCGGGGAGGGCCCCGAGAAAGGATATTGGGAGCCAGGAAGGGATCCGGGAAAGGTTGGGTACCCCAGAGCAGGTGTCAGGGAGGGCTGCGGGGTGCCAGGTAGTGTAGGGGACCTGAGGCATCTGTGGGGGTTCCCCGTGCCCATCCCCACACTCACTGTGCACCGTAACACGGAGCTGGGCACTGCTCTTCCACACGGCCCCACCCTCGGATTGCACCTCACAGCTGTAATTCCCTGAGTGGGAGACCCCCACGGCAATCACCAGCAGCTGCAGGGACCCCTGCAGGCCCCCCACTACCTGCCTTCCCAGCAGAACAAGTGCAGGATCGGGGCTCGGGGCCGCAGGGGGCTGGGGGTCCTGAGGCAGCTGACTGTCAGGGGGGACCCCACGGTGAGCTTGAGGGAACCCTTCAGCACTGGCACCGAGAAGAGCTCTGGGAAGGAGAGGGGAGGGGGATTTGTGAGCCTGAATCCCTGGGGAGGGGCTGTGGGGGTGTCGGGGTGGGGGCTGTGGAGTGCTCACCATGCACTATCACTGTCACCGGCACTGATCGCAACAACTTCTCTGATGCGCCGAATTTCATCCGGCCCTCGCAGCTGTAGCTGCCGCTGTGGTTCAGCTGCAGAGGGGGCAGGGACAGCTCGGTGTCATAGCGGAGCCTCCCCAGTTCCTTCCCCTTTCGGTAGAAGGATGCTGAGGTGACTGTTCTATTCCAGGAGCCCCGGCAGTGCAGTGTCACCGTGTCCCCTCCAGCAGCACACGCCCCGGCACCTGCAGCACCAGCCAGGCTGGGGGACAGAGGGGACCTGTCACACCTGATGGCACCAGGACCCCCGCATTGTGTCACACCCAGGGCACCAGGGGTCCCCAGTTACCACATGGTTTCCTCCACTCTGGAATCCTCTGGGATGTCCCCAGAGCAGGGGACAGGCTCTGGTCACACCATGGGTCTGGAAGTGACCCATGGAGCGGAGCCCACCCAGAGCCCTCAGAGTCCCCGTGGGTGCCAGGCTTACGTTGGCACCCAAACCCCCCTTACGTTGTAAGACTATCACGAGGGGGCTGCGTCCGGTGCCGGGTCTGTCACACCAGTAGGTGCCACTCTCAGTGACAGTGAAGCGTTCCTGTCTCTCCTGCCACAAGCGCCGCCTGTCCTTGTACCAGGTGGTGGCACCAGAGGTCCCCGAGCCCTGGCAGGTCAGTGTCACCTGGTCCCACAGCACCAGTGGTGTCCAGGAGGGCTCCACCAGGATCTGGGTGGTCTGGGCACCAGTGGGTGACCGGGGACACCAGCCTACCAGGGCCACCAGGGAGCTGGGGACAGCGGGGTGAGGCCATGGCATCCCCTGAGGACTCACCAGCGAGGCCAAGGGTCTGGGCTGGAAGGGAGAAGGGACAAGGTTGGGTGAGGGTGCCACTGCAGGAACAGTAGCACGGGGGCAGGGAGTGTGGGGCTGTTCCCGAAAGGTCTCACTGGGGGCAATGGTGTGGCACAGATGTCTTGAGGACAGGGACACAACAGCCAACCCTTGCTCAGGCATGGAGACGCTGTACTGGCACAGGTCACCCCTGCCAGCCCCACAACCCCATCCCCATGGCCTTGTGCCCATGGTCCATTACCGATGGCACCTGTCCCCATGGCCCATCCACATGGTGTTTGTCCCCTTGTCCCTGTCCCTGGATTCCTGTGTTCCTGTCCTGGCCCCCACAGCTGCCCCAGCCCCAAGGTTCCTTCTGCCACATCCTTGTCCCCCCCCATCTTCATCCCCCTGTCCCCTCATACCTGTCTCCTGTTTTTGTCCCAAAAGCTACCCCACAACTCTGGTCACACTTGGCTCCATGCCCTGCTGGCTTTGGGGACCTCAGGGAACCCCACAGCCCCCTTTTCCCCCTCCTCTCCCCATCCCCAGGATGTCAGGCCCATGCCCAGGGCACACACCCCACAGGAGCAGCGCCACCTTTCCGGCCATCCCGGTGTCCCCAGCCATGTGGACTGGCTGTCACTCACTGCCAGGGGTGGCTGTCCCCTGGGTGGTGGCTCTTTGGCAAAAGGGGAAGGGAGCGAGGTCAGGTCTCATCCTCATGCGTAGGTGGCACCTGGTGGAGGCAGCGTGGCCACAAGCTGGGAACAGGCTGTGGGCATGGTGAGGACGAGGCTGGGTGGGACACAGTGGGACATGAGGTTCCCAGAAGTGAGGGGCTCAGGGGGTTTGGGGATGTGGGGATGTGTGTCCAGGGGAATGGGGGATCCCAGGGATGGGGCCCGTGGGAATGAGGGTGCTGAGGAGGGGAAGTCACTGGGAATGGGGGTCCCCACGGCTGAGGGGATTCAGGGATGGGAGTGCCAGAGGAACATGAGTTCCAGGCATTTGGGGTCATGGGATGGGGATGCTGGGGGAATGGGGGATCCTGTGGGAATGGGGGTCCTGTGAAAATCATGGTCCTGTGGGAAGGGAATGTTAGGGATGGAATGAACTGGAGAGGGTTCCTTGGGAATGAGGGGTCCTGGGCCATGGAGATCCTGGGGAATGTGAGTACTGGGATGCAGGTTCCAGAGAGGGGGAGACATAAGAAATGGGGTACCCATGATTTGAATTCCAGAGGAATGGAGGTGCCAGGGATGGGCAGTGGCTGGATGGGCCCACAGGTTCCAGCTTTTTCCCTGGGTGCCTCAGATATTTGGGTGACCCAGGGCCCAGCACAGCCCCCATAAGGGGCTGGCAGCCTGGGTATCACCCCAGACAGATTCTGAGGGGCTCTGGGTCTGTGGAGCTGCTGCAGAGGTGAGAATTCTGTGGAGAAAAAAATGTCTGCCTCTGATTTGCTCAGCCCTGCAAGAAGCACAAACCCCAAGGGGAGCCCAAGCACTGGGTCTGCAAGGGCCTTTGATGGTTTTCAGAGCAGGGCTGGCTGGAAACCCACCCGGCAGGGCCAGCTGTGAGGGAACCAGCCTGAAAATGTAGCAATTGATCTTTTTGTTCCTCTTTGTAAGGGACAGAGAGAACCACAAAACTACCGCACAACCCGCAACATTCTGCTCAACATCCTGACCTGGACCCTCCTTCTTGAAGAAAGCCTGCAGCCTTCTGGAACCTCATGGAAAGAATGTTTGGGTTTGGGAGGTGTCTGCCAGATAAGAGGGAAAAGTGTGGAAATACCAAGCACGGGCTCTGCCCCCGGCCATGGTGGGGCTCTGGGGAGTAACTCTGTGTGGATTCCAGGTGTCCCCAAAGCTGCTCCATCCCTACTGTATCGATATCAATTACTGTTCCAATTTTTATCAGCATGAATCATACCTATTTATCACACTACCCTCCTCACCTGAGTGAAAGGCTGAGGGTTGGCAGGAATTGCAGTGTAAAGCCACCAGAGGGACTGCTATGGACCCAAGACCTGCCTGGGGTCAGGCGCTGCCTTCCTTCCATTCAGGATCAGGGAGAGCAGTCGCTGGTGTTGCACAGGGCGTGTGCCTGGCCCTGGGACACTGCTACGCTGCCGGTGGGCACTGGGATCCAACCTGCTGCCTTGGCGGCTTCTGCCCGCTGCCGGTGGGGGTGCTGGGACCGATTGGTGCCCGTGAGTTTGCAAAAGGAGCGATTTCCCTTCCTCCCACCCGTCCGAGGCCGCCATGGCCCCTGAGGGGATGGCGCTGGACCAGGGCGCCCCCTGCTGGCCGGGAGTGCTCCCTGCAGCGCCCCCTGCTGGCCGGGAGTGCTCCCTGCAGCGCCCCCTGATGGCCGCAGTTAGAACTGCCGCAAAAACCAACAGCCCTGAGCGGGAGGGAAAGTTCTGGGTTTGTGTTGTTTGTTCTGTTCTGGTTTATAAATTTCCCAGTAAAAAGCTGTTATTCATTCTCCAACACTTTGACCTGGTATCCCCATAATCTTGGAAATTAAAAGAAGTTTAGAGATGGGTCTTCTTTCCATTCCAGGAACATTCTCACTTTCCTTGGTAGATATTCCTCATTTATATGAGTTACCACCACCTGGGTTCCAGCAGGGATGCGACAGACACCCTAAGAAGAGACAGGGTCAGGGATTTGGCCACCTCATGCTCTGCCTTTTAAGCCAGTTGGGACACCAAGGGCCCTCTCCTCAGATGGCACTTCTGGTCCCCCGACCACTCAGCAGCTGGCTTTGTCAAAGCGTCACACTGTCCCCGGTGTGCCACAGCTAACAGACTGATGGACAGATGGGGCCCTGTCTCACCAAAAGCAAGGCCTGACCCACCCCTGCCACACACAGGTGTTCCAAAATGTTTCCAGACATGAAACTTCCTGTCTCTGACACCCCACCGTAGCCCATGGCCTGAACCAAACTGCCCTGGCAAAAGGGCAGGCTCTGGAACCCCCACAGGACCTTTGTGACATCCTCAGGTGGGGAACATGACAGAGGAGGGGTTTGTGACAGGGGACAAGAGAATCCAGAGCCTCCTGAAGGCTGCTTTGGCCATCAGAGCCAGGAAGGTCCAGGGCCCTGCCAGGTTCCTCTGGTGGAGGTAACGTGCTGGGGGGAGTGTTCGGGGTTTGTTCCTTTTTGGGCGCTTTCCCTGGAAATCTTTCCTTGTGTGACCCTTAGGACTCTGAACCTTGTTGCTGTTGATATTGGTTTTATTCTCTCTCATTGCTGTTTCAGGAAATTGTTCTTCTTTTAGCCCTTTGGGATCTTTGTGCCCCCACAGGGAGGCCGAGGGGCAGTTTTAGTGGCAGCACACACACAAGTGGGTGTCCATGGGTGGGCACCCCCAGTGCCCCCCAGTGTCACAGCACATTCCCGTAGATGTCACTGAGTTCCTGAAGTTGCCCTTGGGTTCCCCGCAGCTTCACGTAGGTCACCTGGGGATCCTGGACAGTGGTGGCACGGGAGGACACTGCAAGAGACACGGGCTGTGGGATCTGGGTGGGGTGACACTTGTGGGTGACGTGTCCCTCTGTGTGTGTGTCCCCCATACTCACCCCCTGCCCTCTTGGTGACCACAACGTGGGTGTACAGCAGCTCCCCCTCCTCTAGGGGGGCCGGGAGATCCGGAGGGGCCCTGAGGGAACAAAGGAGTTGTGGGGAAGGGGATGGGAGGTCTTGGGGGTTGGGGTAAAAGGGGAGAGTGTGGGTTGAGCCCCCTACTCACCTTTCCTGCTTCTTCCTGGCGACAGCAATGGAAGCAGGGGAGGACTGATTGTGGGGTCCCAGGGCCCTGACCCCTCTCAGGATTCCTGAACCCCTTCAAGACCTCCAAGTATCCCTGAATCTCGCCAGAATCCATGAGCCTCCCCTGTGTCCCCAAACAACTCACACTCAAGAACCCAAATCCCAGGAGGGACAGAGACTCCCCCAAAATACCCCAGGGCCTTGGAAAGAATCCCCAACATCCCTGCAGGACCATCCAGCACCTGCCAAAACCCTACAGGACCCCTAGCCAAAGTCACAATTGTGGTGCTGTGGGTATTTCCCTATGGTTTCTCCAATTCTGTGGGCCTCTACAGCTCCCTGTAGAGGATCCCCCCATTGTCACCCACCCACACTGTGCCACAGGTGCCAGGTCACAATGACACGCAGGAGCAGGAACAAAAGGGCCCCACCGACCCCTGAGGCCACTGCAAGAAACAGAGGGGGTCACATCAGGGTCACCCATCACCCCAGGTGTCCTGCACTCCCTGGTGACCCCGCCTATGTCACCCCACCTGTGACCCAGGGTGAGCCAGGTGTCACCTCCAGGGACAGCTCTGGGCTCAGTGCCCGGAACACACGGTGCCCGTCCTGTCCCAGCTGGTTGGTGGCCACGCACTGAGAGGTGCCCGAATGTCCCACATTGATGGCCCTGAGCTCCAGGACGGGACCCTGGGCGACCTCCTGCCCATTGTGCAGCCAGGTGAAGGTGACAGGGGCTGAGCCCACCTGCACTGAGCAATGCAGGGTCACCTTGTCACCTGTGCGCTTCTGGTGTAACAGGGGACCGAGCATGATGGTGGCATTGGCCACGGGCACTGCAGGGACAGAGACGCGGCTGGCACATGGCGAGGTGGATGGGGGTGCCATGGGTGGGGTCATGCCCAGATCGAGGGTCCCGCTCACGGAGGACGGTGACATTCAGGAGGACACTCTCGGCCACGCTGTCCCCATCGCTTACCCAGCACCGGTACTGGCTGCTGTCATTGTCCCCAATGTGGTGAAACACCAGGCAGGGGCCGGTGCCCGACAGTGCCCCTGAGTCCTCCCGGTGCCAGGAGAAGGACAGCGGACCTGTCCCCATGGCCACCGCACAGCTCAGCACCAGTCGGTCCCCCAGTGCCACCTGTACCCTGGGGGGCTGTGCTGACAGGGACACCCCTGTGGGCAGGACACCTGTGGGAGAGGGGGACACCAGGGCACAGTGAGAGACCCGGGGGGTGTCAGGGAGGGGCAGGAGAACTCTAGTGAAGGAGAGGGTGTGCAGAGATTGGGGGAGGGAGGGTTAGAAAGGAACATCGAGGGATGATAAGGGGGTCAGGGAGGGAACACCTGGAGAGGGAGATGAGCAACACCAGGAAGGGTACAGGGACCCAGGGAGGGGGTGGTGTCACCTGGGGAATGTGTGGAGACTGCAGAGAGGGGTGACAGGACCCAGGGAGGGGTGAGGGGACCTGCCCTGTTCTCGGCTGTTCTAATGGCCTGGAAAGGCTCGGGATGGCCTTGGGGCTGCCCGCGCTCCAAAGGATGAAATGAGTCTTGAATTTTTTCTGTTCTTCAGTGTTGTTTATTAATTCTTGTCTACAATATTTTCTCCCGGCCCGACAGAGGTCCGCACAGCAAGCCAGCCATGAGCACACTGACTGCCCTTGGGGCAGTCGCTTATTTTCATACTAAAAACTACGTGTCAGATATTTGCTTTTTCTCCCCAATACCTTTCACCCTTATTGACAAGTGCACATTCAGTAAGAACCAATCTCAAAGTGCCACTATCACCACCAAAGATGGATGACAAGAAGAAGAAGAAGAAGGACAGGACATGCCCTAATTCCTCCATTTTGTCTCCTAGAACCCCCCTGTACAGGGATTCTAAAACTTGTGTTTTCACATTATAATTAATCTATCCCTTCAGCATTTATCCCCGTGTGATCCTCCCATCCTCATACAGGTGTTGTTTCCTGTGCAGGATCAAAGTCTAACCACCAAACACTTCTGGCAACGTTCCAGGACCTCTGAGCCCCCCAAGGGTTGTCTTGGTAACTCTGCACATCAGGAATGTGCTGAGTTCCCACAGGGACCCAATGAGGGACGGAGGGAAACACGAGCCAGGAATAGGGGGACCTTGGGAGGGACCTGCAGCAAGGATTGCAGGAGACGGCAAAGGTGTCAGAGAAGGATGGGAGTACCCATGTAGGGGCTGGAGGTCCCAGGGAGGGACCTGAGAAAGGATATTGGGAGCCAGCGAGTGATCTGGGAAAAGTTGGGTGGCCCAGAGCAGGCGTCAGGGAGGGCTGGGGGATTCCAGGCAGGGTGGGGGACCTGAGGCATCTGTGGGGGCTCCCTGTGCCCATCCCCTCACTCACTGTGCACTGTGACGCGGAGCCGGGTGCTGCTCTTCCACACGGCCCCCGCCCTAACACTGCACCTCACAGACATAATTCCCCAGTTGGGACACCCCCATGGTGGGCACCAGCAGCTGCAGGGACCCTGTGGGTCCCCCACCACCTGCCTGTCCTGGTAGAACACATGCAGGAGAGGGGCTTGGGGCCGCAGGGGGCTGGGGGTGCTGAGGCAGCTCAGAGTCAGGGGGGAACCTACAGTGAGCTCGGGGGGACCCTCCAGCACAGGCACCTGGAAGAGTGAAGAGCTCTGGGAAGGTGAGGGGAGGTGAGGACTGTGACTCTGAGTCTGCTGGGAAGTGGCTTTGGGATTGCCAAGATATTGGAGTTTCAGCCACAGGGGTGCTCACTGTGCACTTTCACTGTCACTGGTGCTGCTAGCCGTGACTGCCAGGACCCCACCAAGCCCTCACATCTGTAGTGGCCACTGTGGTGCAGCTGCAGAGGTGAAAGGGACAGCGTGGTCCCCTTTAGGGACCTCCCGAGATCCTTCTCTTCTCGGTAAAACTGCACCCTGGTGAGATGGTTGTCCTGCCGGCAGCGGCAGCACAGTGTCAAGGTGTGCCCCTCTAGCAGTGCCTGTGCTGGCACCTGCAGCACCAGTGGGCTCTGGGAGAGGAAGGTCACATCTCACTGATGAGACCGGGCTGAGGTGGGTGCCAATAGCACTGGGGACATCCGGGTGCTCTGGGGTGCTCTGGGGTGCACTGGGATGTCCCTGTGTGCAGGGCACAGGCCCTGGCCACACGAGGGATGTGAGCCCACTCATGGAGCAGAGCCCACCCTGTCCTCTCAGGGGCCATGCTGATCTTTAAAGATCCCCCTCATCATCTAAGACTGTCACAGGGACCGGTTCTCAGTCTGTCACACGTGTAGGTTCCTCTCTCGGTGACACTGAGGTGGTGCTGTCCCTCCTGCCACCAGCACTGCCTGTCCTTGTACCAGGTGGTGGCACAGGCGGTCAGTGTCAGGCGAGCCCTGGCAGGTCAGTGTCACCCGGTCCCACAGCACTGCTGGCCTCCAGGGAGGCTCCACCAGGAGCTGGGTGGTCTGGGCACCTGTGGGTGACAGGGGACACCAGCCTGCCAGGGCCAGTGCGGGGCTGGGGACAGCGGGGTGGGGCCATGGCATCCCCCGAGGACTCACCAGTGAGGCTGAGGGTCTGGGCTGGAAGGGAGAATGGACAGGGCTGGATGGGGGTGGCACCATTGGGGAAAGCACCACATGGGGTATGAGGGATGGGGGCTGTCCCCAAAGTGCCCTTGTGTGACATAGACCCCTTGGGGACAGAGACACTGCAGGCACTCCTTGCTCAGGCAGGACACTGGGTCACACTGTGGACACCCCTGAACTGGGGACGCCATGGTCACCCCATGCTGGCACAGGTCACCCCCACCAGGCCCATGATGCCTCTGCAAATCCTTGCCCCAACATTTTTGTCCCTACATTCCTGTCCCTTGTTCCCATCCCCTCGGCCACCCCATGGCTCCACTCACCTCATGCTCTGGCTCTGCTGGCATTGGGGGCCTCAGGGGACCCTGCAGCCCCCCTGTGCCCCCTGCCCTCCCCATCCCCGGGGTGTCAGGTCTGTGCCTGGGGCACTCACCCCACAGGAGCAGCATCACCTTCCCGGCCATCCCGGTGTCCCCAGCCATGTGCACTTGCTGTCACTCATTGCTGTGGCCACCGCTCCCCTGGCTGGCTTCTCTTTGAATCAAGTGGAAGGAAGCGAGGTCACGTTTTGTCCCCACGTGTAGGTAGCCCTTGGTGGGGGCAGGGTGGCCACAAGCTGGGGACAGGCTGTGGGTAGGGTGGGGACAGGATGGGGACAAGGCTGGGGGTGACATGGTGGGACATGGGGTTTGCAGGACTGGGGGGCTCAGAGGGTTTGAGGAGCCAGGGCTGGGTGTCCAGGGTAATGAGGGATCCCAGGGGAATGGTGTCCCTGGGAATGGGGATCTGTCATGGTTTAGGCCATGGTCCTGGAGAGAACCAAGGTCCTGGGGGAAGGGAGAATTCAGGGGTTGGAATTAACAGGAGGGGGTTCCTCGGGAATGGGGCGCTTGACCATGGAGATCCTGGGCAATGTCAGTACTGAGATGGGGGTTGCAGAGAGGGTGGGACATAAGGGATGGGGGTCCCATGGTTTTCCAGGGGAATGAGGGTGCCAGGGATGGGTGGTGGCTGGGTGAGCCCGTGGGTCTCAGCTACTTTATGGGGTGCTTCAGATTTTGGCGTGACCCAGAGCCAGGTCAACCCCCACAAGGTGCCGGAGGCCTGGGGGTTGCCTCAGACAGATTCCGAGGGACACTGGGTCGGTGTCCCCACACGCCCAGTGACTCTGCCCTCTCTTCATTTCCATTTCCATAATTTTATCCCTCAATTTCACAACCCCCTGAGTATGAGGCTTGATGATCCTGAGCAGGCCCTGAGCAGAGAATGGGTTGGGGGAATCCCAGGGTGGGGCAAGCAAGACTGAGGGGTTTGCAGGGAGGGTTGGGGAGACTGTGAGGGGTGAGGGTATCTGGCTGTGCCTCCCCAACATTTTCACTTTCCTGCAGCAGAAGGAAGCCGTTTGTGCTGAGTGTCACATGGTGGTGGGGGAAGGGTCTTTCCTGGGGAGCACATCCAGGGGTCTCCTGTCCTGGGGGGATCCTGTCCCAGGGGGGACACATGCTGGACAAGGGGGTCCTGTCCTGGAGCATGGCAACTCTGGGGGGTTCCAGACTTCTCCATTCTTGCTCGTCCCCTGCAGGATCTGAGCCAGCAAGAGCAGCTGGGGAATGGAGCCCTGGCCAGGAAGGAGCTCCCAAACTCCTGCTCCTTGAAGCCAGTGGCCATTCAAGGGTGGGGCCCAGGCATGGCCCAGCCTCACTGCGCAGGGATGGCCATTGTCCAGCCCTGCTCTTGCCAGCCCCAGGTGGCAGCCAGCACCTGAGGGTCCCCTGCCCCCTTGGCTTTGATTCTGGCAGCTCTAGAGCTGCTGCAGATGTAAGAATTCTTTGGAGGAAAAAGGCCTGCCTGTGGTTTCCTCAGCTCTGCAAGAAGTAGAAACCCTGATGGGAGCCCAAGCAGTGGCTCTGTGAGGGCCTTTAATGGTATTCAGAGCAGGGCAGGCTAGAAACCCACCCTGCAGGGGCAGCTGTGGGGAAACCAGTCTGGAAATGCAGCAATATATAATTTTGTCCCTGTGCCCAAGGGACTGAGAGAGCTCCAGCATTACTGCAAATCCCACAGCAATCTGCTCAACAGCCTGACCTGGACCCTCCTCCTCCTCCCTGCCTTGCCGTGCATGGACAGTGGCCGGATGCCTGGCACCCACCACAGCCGCTCTCTCACTGCCCTCCGCACCTGGATGGGAGAGAAAATTGAGCAAAGGGTTCCTGGGTTGAGACAAGGTCCAGGAGAGATCAGTCATCAAATCCTGTCACTGGTAAAACTGCCTCGGAATTAGAGATATGAATTGAATTTATTGCTGACAAAATAAGCGCAGGATAAGGAGAAGTCAAATAAACTCCTCAGTACACCTTCCCCCTGTTGTGAATGACAGTGTAGTCATTGGCTTTCACTACTATATTGGTTATTGCAAATTATTTTGATATGATACAGTTTGTAATCACTTTTTAACTGCTTTTGATAGACCACAGTTTGTCAGCCTTTTTAACCTAATCCCTGTGTAGAATATATATTTATAGCATGATAAATATATTATAATTTAGACACTCAAAAATATCAAGATAGAGACAATGTGCTGTGTATTACAACATTAATTATTGCAGAAGTAGCTAATGCCTTTATTTGTGTAACTAAGTGACAATGATGAGAATAACTCAGATAATTACGTGAAATAGCACATTGTGAAATGTTCATATAATGTACTGGTGGAGTATCTTATCTGTATGATAGGAACACATTGAAATGTAGCAAGTAAATAAACATCAAAAGAGAGAATGAGAAGACGAATTTACCACTGACCGTTCAGTTATCAAGAACTGTCAAACCACAGAACAGGGGGGCCTTGTGAGGACATAAAATATATAAATTTAATCCGAAGTATGGCATGTATTTTATGAAAATGAATCAAGGGTCAAATCCAGCAAAAAATTCCCAGAATATGTAAATTGGAAAGAATGTTTGAATATATATAACCCTCCTGAGTATGTATTTACCAAATACAAATGAAAAGGTACATAAGGAGAATTGTTGTAGTTAACTGTGTGCCTCTGGCAGTTGCCAACCACCCAGCATGCTGTTTGCTGTCATTTTTATCCATTATTAAACATTTACAAATTTTAAAGAGTGAGTCCTGTTTCTCACACAGTTTAATCAAAAACCATTATTTTGGGTACAATAAGAGAGAAAAATGTGTGTGCACTTCCCCAGCACTGGCAGGGGGAATGAGGAGCCCCATGGGGAGCTGTGAAGAAGAAGAAGGGACCCCTGAAGGGAATCAATGCCCCCAGTGCCCCCCAGTGCCCCCAGTGTCACAGCATGTCATCGTAGTCACAGGGGTCCCGCTGTCCCTCCTGGGGTCCCAACAGCTCCGCATTGGTCACTTGTGGATCCTGAGGTGGGGCAGGGGTGAGAGACACCCGTGGGGGTCCTGAAAGTGACACTGGTTATGGGGACCTGGATGGGGGTGACACTTGTGGATGACGTGTCCCTGTCCCCCCCTGCACTCACCCTCTGCCCACTCGGTGCCCATGATGAGGGTGTTGAGCACAGTCCCCTCCTCCGGGGGAGTCCTGGGGGGGAGGGGGGGTCTGGGTGGTGTCTGGGGAGGGAAAAAGGGGAGTCCCAGCCCAAGACACCCACTCACCTGTCCTGTGGCTTCCGAGCAGCTTCAAGGAAAAAGGGAGGGAGTGACTGTGGGAACCCCGGGGCCCCTGAACCTTCCTGGGACCTCAGCAGCTCCAACCACCCATGGGACACCCAAATCCCCACAGCAGCCCTGATTCCCAATGGATCCCTGATCTCTGCCCTCACTCTGGTGCCCCCCCCCTTACTCCAGGACCCTCGTCACGCCCCCCTGTCACCCACCCCAGCGGTGCCACCAGTGACAGTCCCCGATGACAGCCAGGAGCAGGAGCAGGAAAAGGAGGGTCCTGCCGACATTCACAGCCACTGCTGGGGACAGAGGGGACACGGTGTCAGGGTCACCCTGAACCCTAGGGGTCCTGAACCACCTGGCGACACCATGTGACCCCACCTGTGACCCAGGGTGAGCCAGGTGTCATCTCCAGTGCCACCTCTGGGCTGAGTGCCTGGAACACGCGGTGCCCATCCTGTCCCAGCTGGTTGGCGGCCACGCACTAAGAGGTGCCCGAATGTCCCACATCGATGGCCCTGAGCTCCAGGAGGGGACCCTGGGGGTGGCCACGCACTAAGAGGTGCCCGAATGTCCCACATCGATGGCCCTGAGCTCCAGGACGGGACCCTGGGCGACCTCCTGCCCATTGTGCAGCCAGGTGAAGGTGACAAGGGCTGAGCCCACCTGCACCGAGCAGTGCAGGGTCACGTTGTCACCTGCACGCACCTGGTGTGACAGGAGACTGGGGGTGATGGTGGCATTGGCCACGGGCACTGTGGGGACACAGACAGGGCTGAGGGCACAGGGAGGGGCTGGCAGCCGGTGTGTGGGAATAGGAAGAAGGGGGGATGGGTGTGATGGATAATGTTGGGGATGGGGTCACACCACAGAGGGGTGTGGGGACTCAGGGCAGAGGTGGAGGAACCCAAGAAAGGTGTCTGGGGGTCACAGAGGTCCCCAGGAAGGGGACCTGAGGGGTCTCTTGGGGTCCCCATGCCCATCCCTGCACTCACTGCGCACTGTGACGCGGAGCCGGGCACTGCTTTTCTGCACACCCCCCCTCGGAGCGCACCTGGCAGCTGTAATTCCCCTAGTGGGAGACCCCCACAGTGGGCACCAGCAGCTGCAGGGACCTTGTGGACCCCCACCACCTGCCTGTCCCTATGAAACACGTGTAGGAGGGGGGCTCGGGGCTGCGGGGGCCTGGGGGTGCTGAGGCAGCTGAGAGTCAGGGGGGACCCATTGGTGGGCTCGGGGGGACCCTCCAGCATCGGCACAGGGAAGAGCTCAGGGAAGGTGAGGTGAGGTGAGGACTGTGGCTCTGAGTCTGCGGGGAAGTGGTTTTGGGGGTGTCAGGAGGTTTGAGTTCCAGCAGTGGGGATGCTCACCGTGCACTGTCACTGTCACTGCTGCTGACCATGACTGCCAGGACCCCACCCAGCCCTCACATCAGTAGTGGCTGTTGTGGCTCAGCTGCAGAGGGGACAGGGACAGCTCAGGCTCATCACGGACCCCCTCCAGTTTCTTCCCATCACGGTAGAAGGACACTGAGGCAACTGTGCTGTCCTGCCAGCCCCCGGCATCGCAGTGTCACTGTGTCCCCCTCCAGCAGTGCCCCCGCCGGCACCTGCAGCACCAGCCAGTCTGGGGGACAGAGAGGTCCTGTCACACCTGATGGCACCGGGACCCCTGGTCACACCCAGAGCACCAGGGTTGCCCAATTCCAACACGGGGTTCCCCCACACTGGGATGCTCTAGGATGTCCCCAGAGCAGGGGATGGGCTGTGGTCACACCAGGAGGTGACCCATGGAGTGGAGCCCACCACCAGGAGCCCTCGAGGTCCCCGTGGGTGCCAGGTGGGGGACGGCCAAACAACCTTACCCTTTAAGACACTCACAGAGAGGCTGAACTTGGTGCCAGGTCTTTCACACGTGTAGGTTCCTCTCTCGGTGACAATGAGGTGATCCTGTCCCTGCTGCCGTCAGCGCCGCCCATCATTGTACCAGGTGGTAGCACTGGCGATCCCCGAGCTCTGGCAGGTCAGTGTCACCCGGTCCCACAGCACTGCTGGCCTCCAGGGAGGCTCCACCAGGAGCTGGGTGGTCTGGGCACCTGTGGGTGACAGGGGACACCAGACTACCAGGGCCAGTGCAGGGCTGAGGACAGCGGGGTGGGGTCATGGCATCCCCCGAGGACTCACCAGCAAGGCCGAGGGTCTGGGCTGGAAGAGAGAAGGGACAGGGCTCAGTGCAGACAGGGGCAGAGGCACAGGGGCATGGGGTGTCAGGGATGTTCCCAAAGTGCCCTTGTGTGACATGGACCCCTTAGGGAAAGAGACACTGCAGCCATCCCTTGCTCAGGCTGAACACTGGGTCACACTGTGGACACCCCTGAACTGGGGACGCCATGGCCACCCCATGCTGGCAAAGGTCACCCTACTAGCCCCCTGATGCCTCCCCAAATCCTTGCCCCGACATTTTTGTCTCCACATTCCGTCCCCCTTCTCCTGTCTCCACAGCCACCCCATGGCTCCAGTCACCTCATGCTCTCTCTCTGCTGGCACGTGGGACCTCAGGGGACTCCACAACCCCCCCTGTGCCCCCTCCCCATCCCCAGGGGGTCAGGCCCGTGCCCAGGGCACTCACTCCACAGGAGCAGCGCCACCTTCCTGGCCATCCCAGTGTCCCCAGCCGTGTGGACTGGCTGTCACTCGCTGCTGGGCGTGGCTGTCCCCTGGGTGGTGGCTCTTTGGCCAAAGGGGAAGGAAGCGAGGTCAGATCTTGTCCTCACTTGTTGGTGGCCCTTGGTGGGGGCAGGGTGGCCTCAAGCACAGGATCATGGGGATGGGGCCATGGGGACAGGCTGTGGGATGGGTGGGAACAACCTGGGGACGAGGGTGGGTAGGGACAAGGTGGGACATGGGGTTCCCAGGAGCAGAGGGATTGGTGGGTTTGGGGACCCAGGGATGGGGTCTGTGGGAACGGGGGTCCCGAAGAGGGGGAATCATTGGGGATGGGGGGCCCATGTGAATGGGAGTGCCCAGGGCTGGGGGGTCTCAGGGATGGGAATCCCAGGGGAACGTGGGCTCCAGAGGTTTTGGGTCATGGGATGGGGATGCTGGGGGAATGGGGGGGTCCCACGGGAATGAGGGTCCTGGGAGAATCATGGTCCTGCAGGAATGAGGGTTTCAGGGTATGGAACAGGAGAGGGTTCCTTGGGAATGAGGGGTGCTGGGCCATGGAGATCCTGGGGAAGGTCAGTATTAGGATAGAGGTCCCAGGCAAAATGGGACATAAGGAATGGGAGTCCCATGATTTGATTTCCAGGGAAATGGAGGTGCCAGGGATGGGCAGTGGCTGGATGGGCCTGCAGATCTCAGCTCCTTCCCTGGATGCCTCAGATTTTTGGGTGACTACAGGCCCAGCACAGCCCCCACAAGGTGCTGGAGGCCTGAGGGTCACCCTAGACAAATTCCGAGGGGCTCTGGCTCTGTAGAGCTGCTGCAGAGGTGAGAATTCTGTGGGGGAAAAAGGCCGGCCTCCAGTTTGCTCAGCCCTGTAAGAAGCACAAACCCCAAAGGGAGCCCAAGCAGTTGCTCTGCGAGAGCCTTTGGTGCTTTTCAGAACAGGGCTGGCTGGAAACCCCACCTTCAGGGGCAGCTGAGAGGGAACCAGTTCGGAAATGTAGCAATTGATCATTTGCTCCTCTTTGTAAGGGACAGAGAGAACCACAAAACTACTGCAAATCCCACAGCAATCTGCTCACTGTCACCTGGACTCTCCAGGATCAAAACCTGCAGCCTTCTGGAACCTCATGGAATGAATTCTTGGATTCTGACTTTGGCCACAAAATTAGAAAGAAATGTGAGTAAATATCCATCAGAGGTTCTGCCTGAGGCCATTGTGGAGCTCTGGGGAGTGACCCTGTGTGGATTCCAGGTATCCCCAAAGCTGCTCCATCCCTGCCCTCCTCACTGGAGTGAAAGGCTGAGGGTTAACAGGAATTGTGGTGTAAAGCCACCAGAGGGGCTGCTGTGGACCCAAGACCTGCCTGGGGTCAGGTGCTGCCTTCCTTCCATTTGGATTCATGGACAGCCCTCACGGGCGTTGTGCAGGGCATGTGCCTGAGTCCAGGACACTGCTACGCTGCCGGTGGGCACTGGGATCCAACCTGCTGCCTTGGCGGCTTCTGCCCGCTGCCGGTGGTGGTGCCAGGAGCAATTGGTGCCCGTGAGTTTGCAAAAGGAGCAATTTCCCCTCCTCCTTCCCGTCCGAGGCTGCCATGGACCTTGAGGGGATGGCGCTGGACCAGGGCGCCCCCTGCTGGCCGGGAGTGCTCCCTGCAGCGCCCCCTGCTGGCCACGGTTATAACTGCCACAAAAACCAACAGCGCTGAGTGGAAGGGAAAGTTCTGGGTTTCTGTTGTTTGTTCTGTTCTGGTTTATAAATTTCTTAGTAAAGAGCTGATATTCCTTTTCCTACACTTTTGCCTGGAAGCCACATAGTTTTCCAAATTTAAAAATATAAGAGATGGGTCTACTTTCCATTCTAGGAATGTTACCACTTTCCTTGGCTGACATTTCTAATTTAAATGTCAATTAAAGTGTTGCCAACTTCTGGGTTCCAGAGTTGATGGGACAGAGACCTCAAGAGGAGACATGGTCAAGGACTTGACCATCTCATGCTCTGCCCTTTTAAGCCAGTTGGGACACCAAGGGCCCTCTCCTCAGATGGCACTTCTGCTCCTGTGGTCACACAGGAGCTGGCTTTGGTAGAATGTCACACTGTCCCCAGTGTGCCATGGCTGACAGACTGATGGACAGATGGGGCCCTGTCTCTCACCACAAGCAAGGCCTAACCCACCCCTGCCACACACAGGTGTTCCAAAATGTCTCCAGACATCAAGCATTTCCTGTCTCTGACACCCCACCATGTGCCATGCCCTAATCCCAACTGCCTTGGTAAAGAGCGATGCTCTGGAACCCTCACAGGGCCTTTGTGAGATCATCGTCTTGGGTACAGGGCAGAGGAGGGGTTTGGAACAGGGGACAAGAGAGTCCAGAGCCACCTGAAGGCCACTGTGGCCATCAGAGCAGAGAAAGTCCAGGGCCCTGCCAGGTTCCTCTGGTGGAGGAAACATGCTGGGGACAGCGTTTGGGGTTTATTCCTTTTGTGGCTTTCCCTGGAAATTGTTCCTTTTTTGACCATTTGGACTCTGAACCTTGTTCCTGTTTCTGTTGGTTTTATTCTCTCTCCTTGCTGTTTCAGGAGATTGTTCTTCTCTCAGCCCTTTGGGATCTTTGTGCCCCCATGGGGATGGAGAGGGGCAGTTTTTAGTGGCAGCACACACACAAGTGGGTGCCGATGGGTGGGCACCCCCAGTACCCCCCAGTTCCCCCCAGTGTCACAGCACATTCCCGTAGATGTCACCGAGTTCCTGCAGTTGCCCCTGGGGTCCCCGCAGCTCCCGTAGGTCACGTGGGGATCCTGAAGGGTGGTGGCACGGGGGGACACTGCGAGACACACGGGCTGTGGGATCTGGGTGGGGTAAAACTCATGGGTGACGTGTCCCCCTGCGTGTGTCCTCCCCGTACTCACCCCCTGCCCTCTTGGTGGACAATGTTGGGTTCCCAGGGGAATGGGGGTGCCAGGGATAGGCAGTGGCTGGGTGGGCACAGGGGTCAAAGCTCCTTCCTGGAGTGCCTCAGATTTTGGGGTGACTCAAGGCCCAGCACAGCCCCCACCCTGGGGCACCCCAGGGCTATCCTGGGAGTTTCTGTGTCCCTGCTCCACACACCCCTGGGTCAGGTCCCCCCATTTGCTCTTCCATCCCAGGCAACACCTGATGCCAAATTGCTTGAGACAAAATTATACATCTATAGAATAAAAGCAAAAGCATTATTTTCCCAAGAAAGAACAAACTCATCAAAAATCAATCTGACAAGGTATAGAATGGTCTGGTTTATAGAATCCATTGCTTTCCCAACAAATCCCTCACAATAAAAACACAAACAAATCACAATGAAATGAGAAGTTTTGGTTCTCTTGCTGCATCCCACAGCAGCTTTATCTCCCTGAGTGTCCAACAGCTCCATGGGATTATTCCCTGCCTGCTGGGCAGCAACCCAGCCCATAGGAAACCTTTTCTTGACCCATATTTAGGAACTCTCCCTGTGTTTCTCATTTCCACCTTGAAACCTGATTGACTTCCCATTGAAGAAGGGGAGAAGCTCTGTCTATCCTTGGGACAGTGCACAGGAATCTGTGGAAATGCCTGTGTGTGCCCCAGGGTCTGATTCCCTGGTAAATCCACTCCAGCCTGCCCTGAATTCCCCTGCATGGACACTCCCTGCTCCTGCTGTGACACCCCTGTTCCCCAGCCCCTCGTGTGCCGCCCCTGCTCAATGTTTTCACACTTTCCCCTCTCTTCTGGTGTACACATCCAGAACACACACATTCTTTCCATGAGGTTCCAAAGGGCTGCAGGTTTTGTTCAAGAAGGAGGGTCCAGGTCAGGTTGTTGAGCAGATTGTGTTGTCCTTGCAGTAGTTTTGTGGTTTTTCTCAGTCCCTTGGGCAAAGGGACAAAGTGATCAATTGTTGCATTTCTGGACTGGTTCCCTCTCAGCTGCCCCTGCAGGGGGAGTTTCCAGACAGCCCTGCTCTGAAAACCATCAAAGGCCCTCTCAGAGCCACTGCTTGGCCTGTCTTTGGGTCTTGCGCTTCTTGCAGGGCTGAGGAAAACACAGGCAGGCCTTTTTCCACCCACAGAATTCTCACCTCTGCAGCAGCTCTAAATCTGCCAGAATAAAAGCCTAGGGGACACCTGGGGCTGGCCAGAGCAGGGCTGGGCAATGGCCATCCCTGTGCAGTGGGGCTGGGCCATGGCTGGGCCCCACCCTTGCATTGACAGGGGGTTCCAGGATGTGCCACCCCTGGGACAGGCACCTGGCCAGGAACATGCAGGGACATTTCTGGAACTGCCACCCTCTGGGACAGGACCCCCCATGCCAGGATACGTCACCCCCTGGGACAGGATTCTCTCAGGACAGGACCCCCCTTGATGTGTCCCCCAGGACAGAACCCCGCCCCTTTCCCATCTGAAACTGAGCACAAATGGCCTCTTCCTTCTTGTCTAGGAAAAAGAAAGTGAAAGTGTTGAGGGGACACAGCCCAACACCCCCATCCCCCACAGCCTGCCCACCCTTTCCTGCATCCCCCACTCCCCATCTTCCCTCTCTCCTGGGTGTCCCCAACCTGTTCTTTGCTCAGGTGTTTCCCAGGATTGCTGCGTCTGGAACTGGGGATGGGGGTACATGGCACAAAAGTGAGGAAAATAGGGAAATAAGAGAAATAAAGAGAGGAAAAAGTCAAGGGCAGGGGTGGACACAGAGGCACAGCAACCCAGGACCCCCATGTGATACTTCCCCAGAAAATGAGCACTCCAGGAAGGCAGCGCTGGGCCCTGGGTCACCCCGATTTCTGAAGTACCCTGGGAAGGAGCTGTGACCCCTGTGCCCACCCAGCCACTGCGCATCCCTGGCACCCCCATTCCCCTGGAAACCCAACCATGGGACCCCCATTGCCTTGGTCTCTCCTCCCTGGGGACTTCTATCCCAGAACTGCCATTGGCCAGCACCACCATTGCCTTGAGCCCATCCCACGGGCTGCTTCTTCCCCCAGAACCCCTATTCCCAAGGGTCCCCTTTTTCCCCCTGCACCCCCAACTCCGGCACCCACATGCCATGACACCAAATCCTTGGGGACCCTGTTTCCACAGCACTCCCATCCCTGAATCCCCCTAGGCATGGAGACCCCAATTCCCCTGAACACCCACCCTTGGTTCCCCACATCCCCTGAGCCCCCCACTCCTGGCAACACCATCACCAACCATGTCCCCAGACTATCCCAGAATGTCCCTGGCCTGTGCCCAGCTTGTGGCCATCCTGCCCCCACCAAGGGCTACCTACATGTGGGGACGGACGTGACCTCGCTTCCTTCCCCTTCATCCAAAGAGTCACCAGCCAGGGGAGCGGTGGCCACAGCAATGAGTGACAGCAAGTGCACATGGCTGGGGACACCGGGATGGCTGGGAAGGTGGCGCTGCTCCTGTGGGGTGAGTGCCCCTGGGCACGGGCCTGACACCCCGGGCATGGGGAGAGGACAGGGCACAGGGGAGCTGTGGGGTCCCCTGAGGTCCCCAGGGTCAGCAGGGCATTGAGCCCAGTGTGACCAGAGTCCTGGGGTGGCTTTTGGGGACAGGAACAGGGCTCAGGAATAGGGGAACTGGGATGTGGGGACAGGGGATAGAGATGTTGGGACAAGGATGTTGAAGAAGGAACCTTGGGGCGGGGGCAGCTGTGGGGACAGGGACACAGTGATGCAGGGACAGGGACAAGAGGACAAGCACCACACTGATGGGCCATGGGGACAGGTGCCAATGGAATGGGACCATGGGTGCAGGGCCATGGGGATGTGGCTTTGGGGCTGCTGATGTTGACCAGTGTCAGCACAGGGTCCCCATTCCTGCGCATGGGTTGGCCACTGTGTCCCTGCCCTTGAGACATCTGTGCCACACCAATGCCCCCATGGAGACCTTTTGGGGACAGCCCCAACACCCCATATTCCCTGTGCTGCTGTCCCTCAGCGCTATCCCCCATCCAGCCCTGTCCCTTCTCCCTTTCAGCCCAGACCCTCAGCCTCGCTGGTGAGTCCTCAGGGGATGCCATGACCCGACTATGCTGTCCTCAGCCCTGCACTGGCCCTGGTAGTCTGGTGTCCCCCTGTCACCCACAGGTGCCCAGACAACCCAGCTCCTGGTGGAGTCCCCGTGGAGGCCGGCGGTGCTGTGGGACAGGGTGACACTGACCTGCCAGGGCTCGGTGATTGCCAGTGCTACCACCTGGTACAAGGACAGGGAGCGCTGGGTGCAGGACGGACAGGAAAACATCACTGTCGCCAAGAAAGACACATACCAGTGTGTCAGACCTGGCACCAGGCGCAGTCCCCCCCTGAGAGTCTGAAATGGTGAGGGATGTTTAGGTGTCCCCAGCCTGGGATCCACGAGATCCCTGAGGGCCCCTGGTGGTCTTTGCTCCATGGGTCACCTCCTGTGTTACCAGAGCCTGTCTCCTGCTCTGGGACATCCCAGAGCATCCCAGAGTGAGAGGATCCTGTTGATGGAATTGATGACCTCTGGTGCACTGAGTGCAACCCAGTGGGGGTCTCAATTTCACCAGGACCCTCCAGATCCCTGTCATGTGATGTGATGTGATGTGATGTGATGTGATGTGATGTGATGTGATGTGATGTGATGTGATGTGATGTGATGAATCCTCTCTGTCTCCGAGACTGGCTGGTACTGCAGGCACTGGGGCAGGTGCTACTGGAGGGGGACGCAGTGATACTGTGCTGCCAGGGCTGGTGGAACAACACGGTCACCTCGGTGTCCTTCTACCAAAAGGAGACAGATCTGGAGGTGTTCTCCAATAGCACTGAGCTGTCCCTGTCCCCTCTGCAGCTGAACCACAGTGGCCACTACAGCTGCAAAGGCCAGGTGGAATACTGGGTGTGGAAGGAGTCTGCGCTGGTGACAGTGACAGTGCATGGTGAGCATCCCAGAGCTGCCACCCTGACACCTCCAGCCCCTTCCAGGGAACTTGGGGTCACAAATCTCCCTCCCCTCTCCTTCCCTGAGCTCTTCATGGTGCAAGTGCTGGAAGGTCCCCCTGATCTCACCGTAGGTTCCCCCCTCACTCTCAGCTGCCTCAGCACCCCCAGGCCCCTGCGGCCCTGAGCCCCCCTCCTGCACGTGTTCTACCAGGACGGGCAAGTGGTGGGGGGCCTGCACGGGTCTTCGCCCGCTGTGGGGGTCTCCCACTGGGGGAATTACAGCTGCCAGGCGCTCTCCAAGCGGAGGCCATGTGGAAGAGCAGTGCCCGGCTCTGCGTCACGGTGCGCAATGAGTGCTAGGATGGGTACAGGGAGCACCAAGAGACCCCTTGGGTCTCCTGCCTGGGCACCTCCATGGCCCCCGGACACCTTGCTTGTGTCCCCCCACCTCTGCCCTGTGTCCTCTCACCCCTCCATGGTGTGACCTCATCCCCGACATCCCCCATCACACCCATCCCCCCCTGTCCGTACCCACCCACACCGGCTGCCAGCCCCTCCCTGTGCCCTCAGCCCTGTCTGTGTCCCCACAGTGCCCGTGGTCATTGCCACCATCACCCCCAGTCCCCTGTCACACCAGGTGCGTGCAGGTGACCCCATGACCCTGCGCTGCTAGGTGCAGGTGGGTTCAGCCCCTGTCACCTTCACCTGACTGCACAATGGGCAGGAGGTTGGCTGGGGTCCCCTCCTGGAGCTCAGAGCCATCAATGTGGGACATTTGGGCACCTACCAGTGCGTGGCCACCAACCAGCTGGGACAGGACGGCACCGCGTGTTCTGGGCACTCAGCCCTGAGCTGGCACTGACAGTGAAAACATGGGGACACAGGGACACAGGTGGCGACACACAGGGTCACTAGGGAGTGCAGGACCCCTGGAATGATGGGTAACCCTGACACCGTGTCCCCCTCTGTTTCTTGCAGTGGCTGCAGGGGTCGGTTGGGCCCTTTTGTTCCTGCACCTGCTTGTGGGTGTCATTGTGACCTGGCACCACTGGCACCATATGTGTGGATGACAATGGGGAGACAGGGGTCCCAGGGAGCTGTAGAGTTGGGGAGCAATTAGCACCCACAGCCCCAGAATTGTGACCTTTTCTGGGGGTCCTTTAGAGTTTGGGGAGGTGCTGGAGGGTCCTGCAGGGATGTTGGGGGTTCCCTTGAGGGTGTTTGGGTGTCTCTGTCTCTGCCGGGCTTTGGGTTCTTGAGGCTGAGTTGGTCAGGGGCACTGGGGATGTTCATGAATTCTGGGGGACCTCAGGGATGCTTGGGGGTCCTGTGGGAAATTGAGGGCCCCTTAGCTGTTCAGGATTCCTGAGAGGGGTCATAGTCCTCAGATCCCACAGTCACCCCTCCCCTCTTTCCTCTGCAACTGCCAGGAAGCAGCAGGAAAGGTGAATGGGGGCTCAACCCATCCTCTCCCCTTTTACCCCAACTGCCACGACCTCCCATTTCTTCCCCCACATCCCCTTTGCTCCTTCAGGGTCCCCCCGGATGCCCCGGCTCCCCCAGAGGAGGGGGAGGTGCTGTACACCTACATCATGGTCACCAAGAGAGCAGAGGGTGAGTACGGTGGGGACACACACAGAGGGACACCTCACCCACGAGTGTCACCCCATCCAGATCCCACAGCCCATGTGTCTCGCAGTGTTCCCCGTGCCACCACCCTCCAGGATCCCCAGGTGACCTACGCGGAGCTGCGGGGACCCCAGGGGCGACCACAGGAACCCGGTGACATCTACGGGAATGTGCTGTGACACTGGGGGGCACTGGGGGTGCCCACCCATGGGCACCCACTCTTGTGTGTGCTGCCACTAAAAAATTGCTCCTCAACCTCGTTGTGAAGGGAGAAAGATCCCAAAGGACTGAGAGAAGAACAATTTCCTGAAACAGCAACAAGAGAGAATGAAACCACCAGCAACAGCAACAAGTTTCAGAGTCCAAAGAGTCACAAAAAGAACAATTTCCCAGGAGAGCCCCCAACAAGTAAGAAACCCTGAACACTCCTCCCAGCATGTTTCACACCCCAGAGTAACCTGGCCTTGGATCTTCCTCGCTCTGATGGCCAAAGCAGCCTTCAGAAGGCTTGGGATTCTCTTCTCCCCTCCTCTTCTCCCCTCCCAAACCCCTTCTCTCCCGTGATCATCCCACAATGATGCCATGAAGGCCCTGTGAGGGTTCTGGAGCCTGCCCCTTTGCCAGAGCAGTTGGGATCAGACCATGGCACATGGTGGGGTGTCAGAGACAGGAAAAGTGTGATGTCTGGAGACATTTTGGAACACCTGTGTGTGGCAGGGGTGGGTCAGGCCTTGCTTTTGGTGAGACAGGGCCCCATCTGTCCATCAGTCTGTCAGCCATGGCACACTGGGGACAGTGTGACACTCTGCCAAAGCCAGCTCCTGAGTGGCTGTGTGAGCAGAAGTGCCATCTGAGGAGAGGGCCCTTGGTGGCCCAAGTGGCTTAAAGGGCAGAGCATGACGTGGCCAAGTCCCTGATCTTGTCTTCCCTATAGGTGTCTGTCCCATCCACACTGCAGCTCAGGAGCTGACATCTCGTTTATAAGCAATATGTGCCAAGAAAGTGGGAATGTTCCTGGAATAGAATGAAGACCCATGTCAAAAATGTTTTCTAATTTCAAAAATGGTGGGGCTTCCAGGCCAAAGTGTAGGAAAAGGAATAACAGGTCTTTATTGGGAAATTTATAAACCAGAAAAGAACAAACAACAAAAACCCAGAACTTTCCCTGCCGCTCAGGGCTGTTGGTTTTTGTGGCAGTTCTAACTGCGGCCATCAGGGGGCGCTGCAGGGAGCACTCCCGGCCAGCAGGGGGCGCT
Organism: Melospiza melodia melodia; assembly: GCF_035770615.1. Classification (NCBI taxonomy): domain Eukaryota; kingdom Metazoa; phylum Chordata; class Aves; order Passeriformes; family Passerellidae; genus Melospiza; species Melospiza melodia. The sequence continues at coordinate 16,544,874 of NW_026948525.1, read as the reverse complement.
GCAGGGAGCACTCCCGGCCAGCAGGGGGCGCCCTGGTCCAACTCCATCCCCTCAGGGGCCATGGCGGCCTCGGACGGGAGGGAGGAGGGGAAATCGCTCCTTTTGCAAACTCACGGGCACCAATCGCTCCGGGCACCACCACCGGCAGCGAGCAGAAGCTGCCAAGGCAGCAGGTTGGATCACAGCGCCCACTGGCAGCGTAGCAGTGTCCCAGGGCCTGGCACACGCCCTGTGCAACACCTGCAACTGCTCTCCCTGATCCTGAATGGAAGGAAGGCAGCACCTGACCCCAGGCAGGTCTTGGGTCCACAGCAGCCCCTCTAGTGGCTTTACACCGCAATTCCTGCAAATCCTCAGCCTTTCACTCCGTTTTCTTCCTTCAGCCCTGGCACAGCCACTCTGAAAATGTTGAATTACCCTGGCACGTTGAGGAAAGCTGGTACTCGGTGCTGACTCTGCCAGGGCTCCTCAGGGGGCTCCAGAGCATGTTTGGAGTTCCTGCTCTTCCTGGGCCACTGCTGGTCCCTACACAGAAGCCACAGGGGGAGGAGGAGAAGGAGAGCAGAGCCGCAGCTCTGAGGGCTCTACAGCTGTAGCTGGAGCACAGGGGCAGCCCAGGCTGGAAGCAGTGCCTTGGGAGGGCAAAATGGGGCAAAATTGGAGCTGATTGGGCCAATGCCCCAGTTCTGCTCTGGGTGCTGCAGACCATTAAGGAGACACTGTAATTAGGGCCGGGGTTCCTAAATTTCAGCCATGGTTCTAAAGCATCCCAGTGCACAAACATCCAGTGCCTCTACTGGCGATTTTGGGCTACACAAGGCAGCACTGGACACAATTTGGGGGTCCGATGCTGCCAGCTCTGCCCACAAGGAGCTTTTTTGGCTGTCTGTGTTATGTTTGCCCAATATTCCCATCATAAAAAAAAGCCAAACAATATTTGATATAGCAGCAATTTTAATTGAATAGCTGAGGAAATATATAAATAAGGGATAATTTGGTTCAAATAATAGCGCATAAGCAAAAAAAAATGTGGGGTACAGAGTGAAGGGCTCTTGGACCCATGCCACCTCACATATGAGCTTGCCAAGTGAAAATTATCCCCTTACATGCCATGTGTTAATACCATCTCCTCCCATTTTTGGTTTGTCATATTTCTATCTCCACCCTCATTACCACCTTTACCGCGCATGCGCCACCACTCAGTTTGGTGGTTGCACAAGTCTTTTGGAGGTCGTCTGATGAAGATTTCGTAGTCTTCCTGTTGTTGCCTGATTGGTAAATGACACAAAACTCGGATAAGTTTTGTGGGTGCTTTATTAAAGGCCCGGGGAACTGGGGGACTCACGTCCCAAAATCCGAGCCCCCCAAATACACGTATGGGTGCTTCCCTCTTATACACGCAATTCACAACAAAGTCTCCAAGAAACAGTTTCCCCGTTCCCCTTGCCTGGTCACAGAGCCCTTGTGATACATTCCTTGGTTCACAAACAAGATCATTAATCCTCTGCTTATCTTATTCTAAGAGCATTGTATGCTGCCTCCAGACAGGTTAGCATTCTTACTTTCCTGCACTAGTTTAATTATTTATTAAATCCCTAAGACTACCTGCTAGGTAACACACAAAACTCAACACACTTTTCAACGGCTACAAAACTACTTTTTAACAAACCAGTTCACACACAACTCACTATAATTAAATATTTTGCTAAATTTCATTTCTTTTCCAACATTTCCCCCCCTTTTGAGCATCCTTCAGTCCTGCTGCAAGGATGCTCAATCAACAGTAACATCTTCATAACGAGGTGGGGAGTGTTCTTCATTCTGCCGCCCGTGGGTCATCGCCTTCAGCAACCAGAGAGATCGCCTCTTTTCCTTTTTGATCACACCTAAGAGGCATCTATATACAATCCATATAGTCACTAAAAATACTAAAAACATTAGTACATATTGTATAGCAGATGTAATCCAGCCAGACAGGTGAAGCCCCAAAGAATCAAATACTGCTCCTATCCAGTTATGCTGTGCTTCCCTTTCAATTTCCTTGGTTTTTGTTTCCACTTCTGCCAGTTGAGAAATATCTTTCTCAACTTCAAGTGTAACATTTGGAATGTGTACACAGCAATGATCTATTCTCCTACTCAGGTAACCACAAACTCCATGTTCCTTTAACAGTAGCAAATCCAATGCCATTCTGTTTTGTAGGGTCATTCTTGATGTAGCTTGCAATTGCAAATTTAGATCTTTAAATCCCTTCTTAGTAGCTGCTGCCCACCTTTCTGTCTGTCCTAACAAATTGTTGAGCATTTCCCTGTTTCGATATGTCGCTACCGGAGGGAATAATGACTCCAATATCCATCCAAATTGTACTCCTGAGCCAGGTTCATGCCACTGCTCCTCTAGGGATTCTTCCCTCTTTCTGAGTCCTTTCCGTTGGACCAATCTATTCTGTTTCCAGTATGGACACAATGTGGGAACCCCTAGGGTGATTTGTGTTACTGATCCATCTAGAGGTAAATGTGTGGTCCACTGTCCATGTCCCAACACCCAGACTAGATTTCCAGGACTGTGCACAGTAGTATATCTGCAATCTATAGGTCCATCCATGGACTCTCTGCTAACCGTGTGAGCATACCCCCTACACTTGCATCCCCACTTTAATGCCATTTTCACCGGTACCAATCCAATTCGGTCTTCCGGTGTATCACATGTAAAAACCTCAGTACAATTCCAATCCTCCTTCTGTGGTCTGAACTCTCGGGAAGATGTAGATGTGATAAGGGCCCTATAATGTGACTGATTCTTTACTCCTGACCATTGGATGCACCATTGTACTTCCCCAAGGTAATTATAGTGTTCCAAAACACTAGGTCCCCATAATGTCTTCCAACTATTCCAGGTGTCAAAATTCTGTGTGACATTCTGGCAATTCATCTCATTTTGTTGGGATTTCGTTCTTATTCGTACTGTATTGCATGGCTCATCTATTGGGGTTGCAATTAAACACCTCCTGGTATTTTGAATCCAACCATAATGATTGGATTTCTTTTCACATTCCTCTCTAGTCATAGCCCGAATGGTCATACACGAATCCCTCCATACATCTACTGGTTTGGGAACTGACTGGCAGGACCATGAAACATTCTTGAATGTTTCAGGCAATTTGGTTACCGGTATTATTCCCCAGGGAATTGGTTCACCTGCAGCCTGTGGCAATGGCAGGCAAGCTGTTATTTTAGTCACATTCTGCATGATCCCAAAATCTCTGATTAATCTTACTACTAAATTTTCCTGGTCAGTATTTCGTTCTATTGTATCATTAACCTCCCGTCCACTCCTTCTACCGTGTCTCTGTAAGGATAACATCATTTTTGTCCACCATGCATTTCCTATTCTAGGATTAGTGACATTTGACCACCCACAACCTTTGCCTTCCTTCCCCCACCAACTGTCCCGTCCTCTATTCTGTCCCAGGTCAGTTCCCTATTTTGCTTCCACCATTTGACCCAAAGGTTCCTTTGATATCTTGATCTTACTAGGAAGGAACAATTTATTCTGAGAGGTGGCCCATCCCACATGTCCACTGCCATTGATACTGGATTAACCTTTATGTTTTCAGCACGATCCCCTGTCCATGGCAAAACCCTCATACTCACTCTTTTGTAATCAAAACTATCCCGTATTTTGACCAAATATGTATATTCTCCCGTATCGTTTGTGGTTACCTTGGTAAGATTCAGTACTGTGTTTCCTTGTTGTTTATCCTGATCCCAACCGACTCCTATCTTGCCTCGGCTTCTTTCAGCCCCCCGTTGCCCTATTGCAATAACTTCACTGGCCTCAACTCTCTGGCTGTCAAAGATAACACAAGTTAATTGAACATCCATCCCTTCCATGACTGTAACCTTTGTTTCTTCAACCTGTACTAGAGTAGACCCTTGAACGGGTACTAGTCTCATGATCACTAGCAGTAATATAATTAAGAAGGCGGCTTTGCGCGGAAGATATCCGGGTTGGAGACACTATCTGGGTTTCCCATTGGAACGATGCCTTCTTTACCCTGGTGTAATGGATCCAAGCATCCATCCCCTGGACCTTCACCGCCGTGTAGGTCGTCATCATCACCTGGTGGGGTCCGCTCCACGATTCCCGTAGTGGATCCGTGATCCACTTCTTGACGTACACCTGGTCCCCAGGCTGGATGTCGTGGACAGAATTCTCCAGCGTGAGCAGTCTATTCCACTGTAACGTATTTCTTAAAGAATTCAAGATCTTATTAAGTGACATAACATACTCTGCAATCGCCTGGTCCCCACTCACATGTACCTCCCCTTTAATACAGTTGCATGATATGGTTTGCCATATAATATCTCATATGGACTTACGCCTGCCTTTTTCCCTTGGTTTAATTCGAATCCTGAGTAGGGCCAAAGGCAAAGCTTGAGGCCAGTGCAGTTTAGCTTCCTGGCAAATCTTTTTGATTTGTCCTTTCAGGGTTTGATTCATCCTTTCCACCTGCCCACTAGACTGAGGTCTCCAGGGGGTATGCAAATTCCAAGTTATATCTAACATTCGTGTTAATTCCTGCACTACCCCAGCTATAAAATGTGGACCCCTATCTGATGACAATCCTAAAGGTACTCCAAATCTTGGTATTATTTCTTTTAACACGGTTTTTACCACCTCCTTAGCCTGATTAGTTCTACATGGAAAAGCTTCTGGCCACCCTGAGAACGTACATAAGTACACTAACAAGTATCTGTATCCCTGTGCCCTAGGCAATTCAGAAAAATCAACTTGCCAGTAATCTCCTGGTTGTGGCCCGACTTGCAACTTTCCCATTTGTATTTGTCTCCTAACTACTGGATTATTTTTCAAACATACCGGGCACATTGCATTAATTCTTTTTGCCATTGTTAACATCTGATTAGAGATTATCTCATTCTTCAAAAATTTTACCAATACTTCTGCCCCCCAATGATATTTATTATGTTCTGATTCCAAAATAAATTTCATTATGCGGGTAGGTACCACTATTTGTCCTATTGGTGTAACATACCACCCAAGTTGATTCTTCTGTGCCCCTAGCAAGTTTATTAGTTTTCCATCTTCTATTGAATATTTGGGCTCCTGATTCAGGTATGGGGTAGCCGGATTTGTTCTTACCTGTACCAATGCCATTTGAGTCCATACTTCCCGTGCCACTTGCCATGCTGTAACATCAGCAAATCGATTTCCTCTGTAAACGTCTCCTTCCGCAGTCTGATGTCCTCTAACATGCATTACTGCAACTGCTTTGGGACTGTGTACCGCATCCAGTAGCTGTAGCACTTCTTCCCGGTGCTTGATGTTGGTTCCCTGTGAATTCAAAAGCCCCCTTTCCTTCCATAACGCCCCATGTACATGAACAACACCAAAGGCATATTTAGAATCTGTCCAGATATTAACCCTTTTGTCCTTGCTCAAATACAGGGCTCTGGTGAGTCCAATCACCTCTGCCTTCTGGGCCGAAGTTCCAGGTAACAAAGCCTTTGCCTCTATTACCTGATCCAATGTTACCACTGCATACCCGGCATAGCGAGTCCCATTCTCGACAAAACTGGATCCATCAGTGTATAGTTCCCATTCAGGTTCTTCCAATGGTTCATCCTTTAGGTCGGGTCTGCTGGCATATACTTGTTCAATTACCTCTACGCAATCGTGCACCAGTCCCCCAGCCTCCTGGCCACTGCGTAAAAACTCTGCTGGATTAACATGATTAATAGTCCTTATTTCAATATCATCCTGTTCTCTCAGGATGGCCTGGTATTGCAACATTCGACTGGATGATAGCCAGTGACCCCCCTTTTGCTCCAAAACAGCCATGACCATATGGGGAACAAACATTTTCATTTTTGCCCCCAAAGTCAATTTCCGGGCCTCTTGAATAAGAATTATTGTTGCCGCCATGGCTCGTAAACACGAGGGCCACCCGGAACTTACCGAATCCAGTTGTTTAGAGAAGTATCCCACTGGCCTCTTCCAGGATCCCACCTTCTGGGTGAGGACCCCCAATGCCAGTTTTTGCCTCTCATTCACGTACAACTGGAATTCCTTGGTCACGTCAGGGAGTCCTAGGGCTAGGGCCTCCTTTAGTGCCTGCTTCAATTCCTGGAAGGCCTTCTTTTGCTGTGTCGTCCACTCCAACCAGTGCTGCTTCAAGGCCTCATATAGTGGCTTGGCTAGGAGACCGAAATTCATGATCCACAGTCGACACCATCCCACCATTCCTAGAAAAGATCTCAATTCCTGATGGTTACGAGGCAAAGGAATAGCACATATTGCCTCTATTCGGTTTACTCCCAAACGTCTCTGCCCTTGTGTGATCTCACAACCGAGGTAAATAACGCTATTTTTGACCAATTGAGCTTTTTCCTTAGAAACCCGATACCCTGCTTGGCCAAGCATGTTGAGTAATTTAATTGTTAATTCCACGCACATTTCCCTTTCCTTAGTAGCCAGAAAAATGTCGTCCACGTACTGCAGGACTACATACAAGGATAGGGATATTGTTACCTGGGTTATCTTCCATTCCTCCAGCTCCTTGGCCAGTTGGTTTCCAAAAATAGTAGGGGAGCATTTAAATCCCTGTGGGAGTCTTGTCCACATAAGCTGCTTCTTTCTCCCAAAATCAGGACTCTCCCACTCAAAGGCACAATATTTCCTACTCTCTACTGCCAGTGGGATGCAGAAGAAGGCATCTTTAGGGTCAATCACTGAGAACCATTTAAACTCCTCCGATACAGATGTTAACAAGGTATAAGGATTAGCAACAACTGGATGTATGTCTTTCACTATTTCATTAATAGCCCCTAAGTCCTGTACCAAACGGTACTTACCATTAGGTTTCTTTACTGGAAAAATTGGAGTATTATACTCCGATTCACATTCCTGTAATATTCCTTGAGCCAAAAATTGTTTAATTAACGGGGCTACTCCCCTCCTTGCCTCAAGCTTCAAGGGGTATTGCTTTATCCTCACTGGTCGGGCCCCTTCCTTTAGTTCCAATTTTACTGGCTGCGCAGCTTTAGATTTTCCGGGGACCCCTGACTCCCATACCCAGGGTACTACAGCCTGCTCAATTTCTTCTGGAATAGGAGAGGCATCCACTTCCTTGATCACAAAAATGCCTGCTATTTGTTCCTCAGGTATTTCCAATTTCACCCTTCCCCCTTCAAATATTATTTTCACATTAAGTCGGGACAACAGATCTCTGCCAAGAAGGGGTGTGGGGCAGTTTGGCATATACAAAAATTGGTGATCTAATTCCTTCCCCCCAAAACCTAAGATTTAAAGGTTGTAAAAATGGTTGTTCCTCTAGTTTCCCTGTTGCCCCCACCACCTGTACCGTTGTGTCACTCAAAGGTCCCAATCGTCTATTGAGTACAGAATAAGTAGCTCCAGTGTCTACCATAAATTCTTGATCCTTTCCATCTATTTCTAAAACTACCCTTAAATCCTTTTCTAGTCAGCTTTGATTCTGATAGTTTCCCAAAACTAGTGCTTGAGCGACTTCTGCTGGTCCTCCTGTGAATCCTCCCACAGGGGCATTTCCCACTGGGGCTGTCCTTAATCCCATGTTTCCCATGCCCATACCTCCTCTAACCGGGCATTCATTTTTCCAGTGTCCCAATTGTCGGCAAAACGCACACTGGTTTGGATCCAACCTCCCCATGTTAGGTGCAAACCCAAATCCTCCCCGACCTCTTGGCAACCCCCTCTGTCCGTGATTAGCTCCTCTCCGACCTCGACCCCTAATGGGTCTTCCTCCTGCCCCTGCCTGTTGCATTACAGCCAGAATACTAGCTTGTTGTCTTTTTGCAGTTTCTTTTTCCCTGTTGTTGTATACCTTCCACGCTACCTCCAGCATTTTATCCAAACTTCTAGTATCCTCTCCTTCCAGCTTTTGTAACTTTTTCCTAATATCCTCTTGTGATTGCCCCATAAACAACAATGCCAACTGAAGTTTTCCTGATTGATCCTCTACATCTAAATTAGTAAACTTCCGAGCCATGTCTTTTAATTGTTCTAAAAAGGCAGACGGAGACTCATTCTTGTCCTGCTTGACCGAATACAACTTAGACCAGTTCATAGTCTTAGGTATTCCTGTCCTAATTCCTTCCACCAACAATTCCTGATATCGTTTTACAGCCCTTATTCCTCCCGTAGAGTTTGGGTCCCACTTAGGTTCCTCACTTGGTACCAATTCATCAACTATCCCATTTAGTTGTCTCAACCGAATTTCCTCACGAGCCTTTTCTCTAGTGGCTCTAATAACCATTTCCTTTTCCGTGGAATCCATTATAGTATCTAATAATACCTGGAAATCATTCCAGTCCGGATTCTGAGTCTTTATCACCATTTTAACCACCCTTGCCACCCTTTCAGGATCCTCCCGATAACTCCCCGCTGATTGCTTCCATATTACTAAATCCCCGGGGGAGAAAGGCACCTTTATAAGTATTCTTTCTCTCTGTGGTCCCACAGCTTCCCTCAACGGCGCAATTAACTGAGGCCCCTTCTGCCCCTTCCTTCCCTTGCGAGTCCGCCCTACTAACGGAGTTCTTTTAACACTCTCATTCTTTTCACCATCACCACCATCACTATCACTCTCACTAGATCCCGTTTTTATAGCTATATCCGCAGAGGGAGCAGGGGGCACATTAGGAGCAACCGGAACCCTCGGAGCTGCTATACAATAAGACAAATCTTCCTCGACTGAAGGATACAAATTACGCTCCTTTCTTTCTTTACATCCCACACACTCCCTTTCATCATTCACTTCTAAAACCAAAATACCACATTCCTTTTGCCATTCCTCTTTCCGATATAAAACGAAAAACAAATCCAAATATGGTATTTCATCCCATTTCTCATTTCTCATTAAAAATTGCATCAAAGATTCCATTATCCCCAATTCCAGTGTACCATTCACCGGCCATCCCGCTTCTCCAATCTCATATTCAGGCCACCAATGATTACAATAATCTATCATTTTACTTTTATCCAATTCTTGATAATACCCCTCACTTTTCCACCGTTTCAATATACAACCTAATGGTGTATTTCCAGGTATTTTACCATTGGCTTGGTAAAATAAGGTTTTAAAAGTTTTAAAAGACATCATATTACAACCTTTAATTCCACTATTAATCCCAATAAACCAATATACCTTAAACCAATATACCTTCTCGCCGTCCTTCCCTAAAACAAACAGGAGGCGAGTTCCGGTCCTGCGTCCTTAGACGTCTTATGGCCGGAGCCTAGGCTTTTTTACCAACCACCAAATCCAAATCCAATTATCACCTTTTTTCCAATATAAAGCACCTTCGGGCTTACCTTAATGCAGTTTGTCCGACAGGCGCGGGGGGTCGGGCACGACCGATGACTCCCCGAGAAGTGCTCGGTGCCGGCTTGGAGTGGATCGGGACGCGAACCGCCCCAGCAGCCCTCGGAGTCCTGCCGCGGTCACCAGAAAACTGTTGCCCGATTGATAAATGACAAAAAACTCGGATAAGTTTTGTGGGTGCTTTATTAAGGGCCCAGGGAAATGGGGGACTCACGTCCCTAAAGTCCGAGCCCCCAAATTCACGTATGGGTGCTTCCTTCTTATACATGCGATTCACAACAAAGTCTCCAAGGAACAGTTTCCCCGTTCCCCTTGCCTAGCCTCCAAGAAACAGTTTCCCCGTTCCCCTTGCCTGGTCACAGACCCCTTGTGATACATTCCTTGGTTCACAAACAAGATCATTAATCCTCTGCTTATCTTATTCTAAGAGCATTGTATGCTGCCTCTAGACAGGTTAGCATTCTTACTTTCTTGCACTAGTTTAATTATTTATTAAATCCCTAAGACTACCTGCTAGGTTACACACAAAACTCAACACACTTTTCAACGGCTACAAAACTGCTTTTTAACAAACCAGTTCACACACAACTCACTATAATTAAATATTTTGCTAAATTTCATTTCTTTTCCAACAACACCAAACGCGAGGCCGTTCCGCCCTACTCTCCCCAACACCGTGGAGAACCAGCACAGCAACCTTCTCAGATCCAGCGGGACAGCTCGATCGCTGCAGAAAACTTGACAGGAGACAGCTCTGCCCTGGAACTCAAAGGCAGCTGGTAAGAGCCTTTTCAATTCCAATCCACGATATTTATGTTCAGCATATACCAACAGGAAAATACAGGCCTGGAGAACAGGCCAGAGACATTTTGATTTAAACCAACACCAGGGAAGGGATGGAGACACTCACTATACTACCTGAGGTACTCGCCTTGACGTCTTTGCAGGAGATAACTCTCCAGGCTCTATGCTTAGACTTTCCCCTTTTATTCCAAAAGGAACAGTTATAGCCAGAGCCAACCTCCTACGGGACATGATCAGCACACCAGTTGATCCAATGGTGATGTGGGCACATAAAACATGCAGAAATAGACCAGTTCTAAAGTGTGCTTGGTCATTTAAAGCGAGAAAGAGATGTCTTTCAGGATTATTAGTTACAGGAGTTGACATCACCATAACTTCCTGCTCTGATTCCCTAAAAGAATGGCCCCTGGTCCTAGCTGCTGGGGTAAATATTAGCTAGCAGGGGAGCCACTACCAGCTTCTGGAGTCAAGGTACACTCTGCATGGAAGGTCCTGAGGGAACAGTTGCTACAGTAAGATCATTCATCACCCAGGCACCAATAACACTTTGGGGAAGAGACCTCTTGTCCCAATGAGGGACAAGGCTAGAGATCCTATCAATACCTCAGCATTTCTAGACGGGGCCACTGAGTAGTGTCCCACCCTTCAGTCAACCTGGAAGACCAACGACCCCATATGGGTGGATCAGTGGCCCCTTCCAGGCAGAAAGTTAAAGGCCCTGAAGTCCCTCGTTCAGGAGCAGCTGTCTGTGGGCCACATCTACCATCTACTAGCCCCTGCAATCCGCCTGTCCCTGACATACAAAAGCCTGGCAAAGACAAGAGGCAGCTACTGCAGGACCTCAGGAAAATCAACGAGGTCATTGAGGACATGGGTGCCCTTCTGACTGGCCTGCCCTCAGCCTCCATGTTACCGCGAGTTTGGCAGAAGGTTGTGATACATCTAAATGACTGCTTTTTTGACATCCCCTTGCACCCCAATGAAAGTCTCTTGTTCGTCTTTTCCATCCGTAAATTGACAAGCACCTTTTACAGAGGTACCAGTGAACCGTATTGCCTCAAAGAATGAAGAAGAACCCAACTACTTGTCAATGCCTGGGAGACCGAAATTTATTGCCCAGCTGGAAAAGACAGCCTAATGCTATAATTTTTCATTACATGGACGATACATTAGTTTGTGCAGAAGCTCAAATAATTCTGGATGTTGCAGTACAAGATGTCATCACTGCGATACAGGAGAAAGGTTTTGAGATTGCAGCAGATTTAGTTCAAAGGACAGTCCCTTAGAAGTGTCTCGGCCTAAAACCTTCAGAGAGAACCATCACACCACAAACACTGCACATCAAGGACAACCCAAAGACTCTGCCAGAACTCCAAATGCTCTGTGGAAGCATCAGTTGGGTACGTTCACTGCTGGGATCCACCCCAAAAGATCTCACGCCACTGTTCCTGCTGATTCTTAAAGACAGTGAAGGACTCGATTCCCGTGATCACTGACACCAGAGGAAGAAGCAGCTGTACAAAAGGTATCCTGGATGATTCAAACTAAACAGGCACACAGATACCACCCTAATTTTCCTTTCTCCCTGGCAATCCTTGGTGTAAGTCCAATATTCCATGCATTATTGTTTCAGTGGGATTCAACTTTCTCAGATCCCCACATAGAAATTGAATGCGTTTTCAGAGCACACCAACCTACTAAAACGATAACAACCCAACAGAGAGTTATTGCAGAAATATTGCAGGAAACGTAGAGAGCGTCTGTGCTCCCTTGCAGGAATAGACCTTGTGAATATTTACTTACTTCTCACTCCAGAGCACGTCAATTGCCTACTTCAAACATCTGAACCACTGCAATACGCCTTAGATAATTTTTACACATATTACGATCAGCCACCAATTCTACCATCAAAACATTCCTGCGCTGCTCAGGATGTTCAAAATTACCGGAGACCCAGCAAGATCCATTGTAGCCACCTGCCCAAATTGTCAGGAACATGGCCTTGCTTCTCTCAGAGCAGGAGTCAGTCCAAGAGGACTAGAGAGTCTCCACATCTGGCAATCAGACACCACACACTGAGCCCCTTTCGCCAGACTAAAATACATCCACGTCTCAATCAACACCTTTTACAGTGCAGTTTTTGCCTCTGCCCATGCTGTTGAAAAATCAGAAGATGCTATAAAACATTACTTTTTAGTTTTTTCCACCTTAGCAGTTCTACAGGAAATTAAAACTGATAATGCTCTTGCTTATACCTTGGACTGATTCCAACAAGCTTCTGACCACTGGGGTATAAAACATGTCACAGGCATTCCACACTCCAGCACACAACAGTCCTTAGCTGAAAGAGCCCACTGAGCCATCAAAAGGATCCTTGATCAACTAAGCTGGGGAGTCCAGATATTATCTTCCATTGAGAGACTGGCCAAGGCCTTTTATGTATTCAACTTTTTGAACAACTCATTTATAGAGACAACTCCCCCAGTCATCAGGAATTTTACTAATTCAACGGCAGCCCAATTAAAACACCAGCAACCTGTGTTGAGCAAAGACCCCGAATCTAAACAAAATATGTGCCCTTTTCAATTACTTGGGGAAGCAAAGATGCCCTTGTCTTTAGAGCAATACTCCTAGGATCGATCCCAGCAAAATACATAAAATCTCTTTCTGGGAACCGTGAGGCAAACACCAGAGCCACCATCAGAAGAACAGAATGGAAGCCTAAGAGGGACAGCAGCAGCCTGGAAAAGAAGAAGGAGAAGGACAGAAGAAGATCTCCTAAGCAGCGCTGGCCACACACACCAAGACCAAGATAGCACAGACACCACTAACCAGGATCTATGTCTTAACATTTGTAAAAATTATATTTTAGCATTGATACATGATTCTTCTAATAAGCTGTGTTCACACCCTTGCCTTACAGAAGAGAAAGTTTAGTGGGACCACAACTTAAATTTCATCTTCTACTCACTTTATCGGTTTACTTTTAGGACACCCAAGCCTCCAGATACTAATTTAGCTAAAGTCAGAGGATGCTGCCGTTGGTTGCTGCTGCAGCAGGAATCAGGTTGCTCCTCACTGAGGCGCATGCCTTCAGCTGGGCGCTTCCACAGACAAGCCACAATTTCTTGTCCATGGCCATGCCTGTCAGGCATTTGAAGGCATGTGTTCTTTCAACCTGCTGTCACATAGGGAGTCAGAGTATCAGGGCATCCAGCTCCTAAAAGATCAAGGAAACAAGATCCAGATAAAAGGCAACAACGACTGGTTCACTGAACTTTCTAAAGACAGGGATTTCGAGGCTTGCTTTCATCTTTAGTTAAGACTCTTGTGTGGGCTTTTTTTTTTTGTATTCATCGTGTTGGTTATATTATCCTTTTTTGCTAAATGCTTGCAAAACTCTATGGCAGAAGCCTTCTTTCTAGATAACAAAAAGGGGGGGATGTGAGGGCCCAGGGGCCTATCATTGGAACTGTAATACCTCAGGGCAAAGTGACCAAGGTAAAAGAGAGACACCGCTCTGAATGCAATGGTGTCACCCATGGGCATTTGCAGGCTCATGTTGATGCAGCACGTTTTGTCCGTATCACCCAGTTCAACTGCTGCATATTCCTTATATGTACTCCCTTGGAATGTTCCAACTCTCTTGTATCCATTTGGACCTGGCTTACTGTAATGATCCTTCACTGTTCACCCCCATATTGTGTGCGCAGCCCCGGTCTCCCTCCCTGGACCCTCTTAATGGCAATCCACAGTGGTTAGAGTTCCACAAAAAATCCCAAACTCACCTCATTAACAAGCAGTTTAAGCAAGCGTGCTCCCAGCTCTGTTAGTGCAGGTCCCTCACACAGGCTGGCTGTGGACAGGCTGCAGCACAAGAACTGAGTGCACGAGGGAATGTGGCCTCTAATGAAAGGCATGAGTCCCACAGCCCACGCAACCCAAACCAATGCTTGCATGTCTCTACTTTTTCTGTCATCGCTCAGTTCTCAAGCCACTTTCCTCATTTTCTCTGACTGGGTACATGGTGTCTCTCTCTCCTGTCTGCAAGTTAAGCTACATGCATAACCCCGCAGGAACAGCCTGACCCACAGGGAAGTGGGAGAGGACTCTTTGTCAGGATATGCAGTGAGAGGACATGGAGGAATGGGATCAAACTGAAGGAAGTGGATCAGATTTGATGATGGGAAGAAGTTCTTTACTCTCGGGGTGCTTGTCCCTGACACAGGGACCAGTGCAGAGAGGCTGTGGATGCCCCATCCCCAGCAACATCCAAGGCCAGGTGGGACAGGGGCCACAGCAACCTGAGAAATTGCTCATCTTGGAACCAGATCATCTTTAGTGTCCCTTCCAAGCCAAATCATTCAAGGATTTGATCATTCTGCCATCCCCACCTCCCACTGCACAGCGCCCATGAAACTTCAGTGACATCACAGTTCCAAGAGGGTTCCAGGTGGAACGTCCAGGACCCAGAAACGAGCACAGCAGACACTTCACCGGCTGCCAAGGGTCAGTTGCTGCTCACCCTGCACTCTGACCCTCAGCGCTGAGCTGTGTCTGCTGCCTGGGCTTTCCTGCCGCCTGATCTGGAGCGCCAATCCCAGCACAATGTGCACTGCTGTGCCCGTGGAGGTACAGTGCCATGCCAGCAGGGGGCACCTGGCTTGGGCAGGCTGCAGCCATGTGGGAATGAATGGTGTGGGACAGGAAGCCCACTGGGAGATTGTGCTGCCCCTTGCAGATTGACAGAGACACTGTGGAGGCTATGGATGTGGACCAGGGGCTGGATGATGAAGAAATGATAGAGGTGGACTCCTCCTCTACTTCCATGTCCTCCACTGTGGAGGACATGGAAGTAGACGAGGAGGAGACCACAGAGCAGATGGACGTAGATGAGGAGGATGACACCGAGGACATGGAAGTTGATGAGAAGGATGAGGAGGAGCCCATGGTCCTTGGATGAAGATGGAGCCCCACAGGTAAGACAGGCAGATGCTTCCCACGCCCTGCCCACACACACACTGGGTCCCCTGACGCCAGGCTGGGGCTGGGCTGGATGGCCCCGCTCAGGGACACGGTGCCCACAGGGGGCCTGGATTGGGCTGCCACAAGCACCAGCCCCCGCCTGCCCTGCCCTTGCCTGGGGCCACGCCAGCCCTGCCAGCCCCGGCCCAGCCCCTGGGGCCCAGCAGCCAGCCCTGCTGGGCCCAGTGCTGCCAGCTGAGTCCAGCTCTGCTGCTTCCTTTCTTTCAGGGCTCATGCATATCATGGCATAGATGCTACGCGTTTGTAAATACGTTTGCAAGTTTTGAAGATTTCTGTAAATATGTTTTCTATGTTGCAAGTTTTCTGTAAATATGTTTTGAAGATTGTTAGCCCCTCGGTTCTCATGTAAATATGTTCTCTACATTGTTATTATTAGAGTTATAACGATTGTCATAGCAAAAAATGTTCTGTAAATCCTAGATTTGTTGATCTTCGGCAAATAAATCCTGTTTCTTTTTCAAACCTGACTTCTCTTGGCCATTCCTTTGGGCAAAGGCAGCCTTTGCACACTTGTGGGTTCCACTTGTTCCGCGTTCCCAGGGCTGGAGGTCCCTGCAGGTGCTGGCACGGCCATCCCAGGGGCTGGGGGTCCCTGTGCACAGGGGCTCCCACTGACACCACTCCTGCCACTGGGCACTGCTGCTCTTCCTGGCCTGGGGCACAGCGCTGTCCCCAAGAGCTCAGCTCTCACCAGCTCTCACACAGGGGGCTCTCACAGCACTGGCCCCTGCAGCCATGCCACCAAAGCAGGCAGCAAACCTTCAGCCACCCTTCCTGCTGCAGACACAGGCACTCCTGGGCCCAGAGCCGCAAGCAGGCCACAGCCCTGCAAAATCTACCTGCACGCTCTCAAGGCCACCACAGCCTTGGCAACTGGGCCACCTGCATCTGGGCTGCTGCAGGGGCTGATCTTTAAGCCTTGCAGCCTCCAAAGGCCCTGGGCTCTGCTTCCCAGCCTGCTCTGCACTGCCCTGAGCCCGCATTGTTCCAGAGACAAAAGCCAGGCCAGGGCATCCTCACCCTGCCCGCATTCCTGCTGCTGCCAGCGGCCACGGGCCCCTGGGCCCCACTTGGGTGACAGCTCCAGGGACAGGGCAGCCTGTGCTGGGCAGGGGGCACGGGGCTTTGGGCCCTGGGGCTGCTGCTGCTGCTGCTGCTGCTGCTGGGGGCCATGGGCCCAACAGGGCCCTGAGCTCAGCCCCTGCCCGGGCAGCTGCCCCCAAAGCCCCACACTCCCCGAGCATCCCCATCACACCTGCCAGGGGAAATCCCACGGGCTTCAGGAAAGAAATTCCCCATAGTGACTAAACCAAAGGGGTCCAAGGGGAAAGTCAGCACCAGCTGATGTTTACAGCTCCTTGACAATGGTGGCTGCAGGGCAGGTGAGATCTCCAGGGCCTCTGGCAGTGCCTGCTCTGCACGTGAGCCTGTGCGGCTGCTCCCAGGGGGACACAGCACCGGGCTCAGGCCAGCCCTCAGCCCCTCACAGCTGATCCCAAGGAACAGGCTCAGAAAGCATTTCCAGACCACTTCCTGTAGATATTTCAAAGGACTACATGTCATTCAAGGAAGTCACCTTGCAAATTTAGTTTTGGTGTCGTGGCATGAGAAGCCATGAAGATGCCTCTGAATGTACACTCAGGGCACTTTCACTGCCATCCCAAAGGGAACACAAAGGACAGGCCTCTCCTTTCAGCACTGCTGAGCTCCTCACCCAGCAATGAAATCTCAGAAAGAGGCAGGAATTATGTGCTCCAGAGATTCTGGACTCCAAGAAATGGCATAAATTCCACAGGCTATCTAACCCAATGACCTGCATGTCTCTTTTTCCTCTTTCTCTCATCCCTCATGTCACTGTCCCTAAAACCTACCATTGCACAAATGGCCGAAGCATCACCCATTAGGATATCCTTACACCATGATGCCAGCCTAGCTAAGGCAACATTAGTTTGAGCAGAAGCTCAAATAATTTTGCATGTTGCAGTACAAGATGTCATCACAGCAGTACGGGAGAAAGGTTTTTAGATTGCAGCAGATAAATTCCAAAAGACAGACTCCTGGATGTAGCTCGTCCTAAAAAGCGCAGAGAGAACCATCACACTCCAAACACAGCAAATCAAGGACAACCCCAAGACTTTGCCAGAACTCCACAGGCTGTGTGGAAGCTGTTTTGATGTCATGGCATGAGAAGCCATGAAGTGCTCTGAAACTGTACTCAGGGCACTTCCACTGCCATCCCAAATGGAACACAAAGGACAGGCCTCTGCTTTCAGCACTGCTGAGCTCCTCTCCCAGCAATGAAGTCTCTGGAAGATGCAGGAATTGAGTGTACCAGGGAACCTGGCCTCTAATAAAAGGCATGAATCCCACAGCCCTCCCAACCCAAAGCCTTGTATATCTGTACCTTTTTCTTCTTCTCTCTTCTCTCCTGTCACCTTCCCCATATTCTCTCTCCGGGAGTTTGGCTTCTCTGTCTCCTGTCTGCAGGTTCAGCCGCACGTGTGACTCTGCAGGAACAGCCTGACCTGCAAGCAAAGTTCACGTTATTTCAGAGCACTGCACTGCTCCAGCTTGGGGAGGAACTGGGAACTGGAGACATGTGCTCCTCCTTGGGAGCAGCTCCTCCCCATCCCATACAGTGAGGAGTGAGATATCTACCACTGACCTCCTCCCATGCAGCAGCAGCCCTGAAGTGCTGCTTTTCCCTCCCAGAATTGCCACCCTGAGCCACCCAAGGTGTCCCTCCACTGCCAGGCTGGCTCTGATCCACAGTGGAGGTGGAACTCTGAGCCCAGCAGACACTGATTCCTTCCCTTCTAGCCCAGGTCCTAGCAGAGCACTAAAACTCCACACTAGGAGTGGATTTGGAGGCTACATGGAGAAAGAGGAATTGTGTCTGATTGGGGCAGACAGAATAAAATGCAGCTGCCAAAGGGATATCAAAGCATCCCGCAGAGTACAGCCAGGTATGCTGCACATCAAGGCTGTGATGGTGTAGAAATACTGTATTAAAAGGAATTTATGATCACTACTATCTGCCAACAAAAATACACAGAATACATTAAGCTTCAGTTTTAAATGCAGAAAAGATATGAAATTCAGAGTGGTTTTCACCACAAACACATCTCAATGGCCAGCCCAGCACTGGGGTCAAAGGGAGGCAATATTTTGTTGCTACCTCTTGATGGCATTTCTTCTTCTCCTAATGCAGGAATTCTGCCTGCCCAGGACAGCAAGGACGCAGGTGAACAGCCACAGAGCTGCTCACAGATGGACAGACAGACCAAAGCTGCTCATCTTCCCCCTTCTGAGGAGGATTTCTTATTCAGCCTTTCCTTTCTCTCTTCCTTTTACCTAAAAAGATACCTGGGATAGAGTAACAGCTTGCAGGAGACAGGGAGCATCTCCTACCAAAGGGAAGTGAAGGCAAGGGTAATTATTTTGTAGAATAAATGCATGTACTCACAGACAAAAAGCTCTGGTCTTGGGAACAACTGCATTGATCCCTCCCTGTTCAAGACAAAAGAGACATTTCCCTGATCAAAGGACCTGGTCCCTCCTGTGTAAGACTGGGATGTTTGTCACAATTCAGACAGAAACATTTCAAAGCCTGTAGTCATCCAATAGGTATAAATGCTTTTAGAAAATGCAGGAAAATCCATCTTGGAGGATTTCCTATTAAAACATGGTTTGTACTTCTGGTAGACTCTCTTTCTCTCCATCAGTCCTGTCCACTGGAAGCTGCATTGGTTGCATATGTGAGAGGACAGGTGTGATTATCTCCCCGTTTTAAGGGAGGATAGGCTACATGTTCCTCCTCCACACTTGGAATGCTTTCCATGGACAGATACCAACCTTCTCCTGCTCCTTAAATTTGTGATACACAGGACCTTTCATCTCTGTCTATCTATGGGAGCATCCTCCCACGCTGAGAAATCGGGCTCTGCAGGAATTTGGTGCCCTCACCAATGTGTGCCCCTTGCTGGCGGTGGAGTGCTGGTCAGAAAGGAGTTTGTAGGATCTCCATGAAAAGGCCAACATCACATCTCCTGTGCCTGGCTCGGGCAACACCAGGACAGGGCTCTGCCAGCAAGGAAAACACAGCCAATGCTAACCTGCTCTAGTGGGAGATGTCCCTGCCCACGGCAGGGAGGTGGAACAAGGTGAGCTGTGAGGTGCCTTCCAGGCCAGGTCTGAAGGATGAAATGCCATCGCGGGCTGAACGGGAGGCGGGAGGACGATCCCCTCCTCCGCAGACACAGCCAGGGCCCGGCTGGCTGCCTCCCCCCAAAGCCCAAAGCGTTCCTGACCGTGCCACCAGCGCTGGGCAGGCCAGGTCACAGCCCCAGCAGTGGCTGTGGCAGCTCTGGGCTGTCACACAGCCGGGAATGGCCCCTGACAGGGAGCACAGCACAGCTCCAGCTGCATCCAGCCACAGCAGCCTGCCAGGGAGGGGAAGGAGGTGGATGGAATCCCATCGAGGGAATCACCCAAAGGGAAAGCACAGGAGCAGGCTCCAGAAGGGTGGGGGACTGGGGGGCCCAGCCCTCTATTCTCAGTGTGAGAAATGCTACTCACTTCCAAAAAATTTAAAAGATTTATTAAAACCCTATCAAAAATAAAACAGAAGACTGAATAGAGACAATATGACAGTGCTGGGAGCAGAGGATTTTCCCCACCATGTGCTCACCCACACCAGGGAGGTTTCACCTTTTAACCCTTTAGCCCCCCCAAAGTTCTGTCCATCGACTCCTCCTTCCCTGCCCAGGGGTGGAAATCCCTTCCTGACACCTTGAGTGGGGCTCAGGTGCTGCCACAGGAATGAGTGACCCTCCCGAATGTCCCACACCCAGGGCATCCCTGATAGCAACACAAGGGGGTAAAACACAACTATTAAACTTCTGTTAACATTTCCCTTTTAAATGTGAGAGTCAACCATGGCATTACTCATCTGTCTAATCAGCAAGCAGAAAACAAAACCAAACCCAGGCCTGCTGCTCATGAGCTGCACCCCCAGCACAGCCAAATCCCCGAGGCTGCATCAGCCCAGGCACAAACCCTTCCTGCTCCTCCTTTGCACACTAAATGGGATTTAACCAGGAGCATCTGAACCCCAGAGCAAAACTCACAGCTCTTGGTGCTCCAGAGATTTCCCCTCCCCACCCAGCACAGCGACCCAGGCTCATGGCACAACAGGACAAATGTGCTGCTTTAATAAATAAACCACGAAAAACATCTCTGTTTTCAACAAAAAGATTGACATTGACATTAAAAATGTTACAGCTGTTCAAGGAAGGTCTTCTGTCTTATTTAGTTTGGGGTATTTTGAAGTCAAAAGTATGTTTGAGGGTAGGTTGGCTTGAATAATGTGATTAAAATTGCTGATTTAGATGAGTAAGTTGGAAATCTTGAATTTTAATCATGTTTCAGTATGTAGCTTCTAGACATTTCCCTTAAAAATAGTTGATTCTCTTTGATTCCTATAATTTGATACTATTCAACAACTGGGAGCACACACTGGAGCAATACATGTGTAAGCAATTACACAGCTTCACATGCTGCTAAAACAGAACCATTCGGTTAATAGCTTTTTCCCAAGAGAAATTAATTTCTTACTTATTGTTTGCATTAAGTTGCATTTGAGAAATGAAACTCAATTGAAAAAATACAAAACCACGTTTTCATTTAAGCCATTTCGTAACATTTTTTCTCCTTGACACCTCAGACAAATAAAATATGTGTATCCACAGGTAGGCACTGCATAGATGTGTTACTGAATTGTCCCTCTTCCCTGAGAGCTGCAAATCCTACAGCTGCCAGACCTCACCCCTTGCTCCTCATAAAGGGAAAGAAGAGTTTCCATTCTAGTTAATTTTCCAGCTTTAAATCAACTACCCAGTGAGTAGAAATAGCTGTGAAATCCCCTCCACAAACCTGCCAGAAGGGTTCCAGCTGTGGAGGGGGAAGCAGCAAATTCCTGCTTCCACAATTGGTTTGGAACCCTTACCAATTAAAAAATATCCCACTCTTGGGATTTTTTTAACCACAACAAAAATAAATTAAAATCAATTAAAAATAAGATCACAGACTCACAGAATTACTTGGGTGGAAAAGAACCTTAAAGCTCATCCAGTGCCACCCCCTGCCATGGCAGGGACACCTCCTACTGTTCCAATGTCCAGCCTGGCCTTGGGCACTGCCAGGGATCCAGGGGCAGCCACAGCTGCTCTGGGCACCCTGTGCCAGGGCCTGCCCACCCTCACAGGGAAGAATTCCTCCCTAATATCCAATCTGAACCTGCTCTCAGTTGGAATAGGTGTTATTGCATTGCCTTGGCATGATGGATCAGGAGAAAGCCCCAGGGTGTGAGCAGAGCTCCCAGTGCCGCTGCTGGGGATGTGCCACCCACCTGCCCCTCAGTCGCTCAGCTGCCTCACAGCCAAAAAGACAGTGTCCAACAGGAAAAGTACTCCCAGAGGATGAAACCCTTGCCACTGCACAAATGACAAGGCCTTTATTGGGAATAAATGTCAAAGCAGAGCGACAGCGTTTATTTTCCAAACAGGAGACACTGATCCTGTGGCGACGCTGCAGGGATGGTGTTATTCCTGCTCCTGATTTAATCCCTTTATCAGCTGCAGAAGCACTAGGACAGGCTTTGGTCTCCCATGCCAGCTCTGACGCACACTGCTGTCCCCACGAGCTGTCCCCACCCCTGGGTGCTGCCTCTGCAGCCCAAAGAACCTGGAGGTCCCTCTGAGCACTGGCAATCCTCCATTTGGATGCACTCTGTCCATAAAGATGCCTAAAGAGACGCCGAGGAAGACTTTAATTTATAGCCCCATTCTTTTAATCTTGGTCAGCCAGATTTTTTCAGACATCTCTTTATATCTCCTTATAATATATTGGCTGGAGCAGCAGCACCAGGCAGCAGCTCCCTCACAGGGGCTCTGCTGACATTTATAAACCAAAGCGATTTCTCTCGTGTGCTTTATGTTATCAGCTAAACCTGTCCACTTAAATTACTGCCTTGTAACCAAATCACAACTATCTGTTACTCTGCTCTGTGCACGTTTCCCAGGCTCTATACCAATATCAAGCTTTGCAGAGGCTAAAAATAAGATTATAAATTAATAAACAAATGGAAAACAGGACATGCTTCCACCAGGCTCAAAACTGAGGGAGGATCAGGCACGTTGTGCACCGCATTAGTAAAAGCAGAGGGCTGCTGGTGGAATATGCAGCACGCAGTGATAACCAAAGAACCCCATCTCTCTTCTTCTAGAGCAACCAAATGATCAGCTGTGTTTCCTCACTAAAGGAGAAAGGTCTCATCCTGGGCTCCTTTCCAGCACATCATTCCACATTCCACAGGTGGGTTTGTGTTCCAGCATGGGGACAGGGCTGAGCCCCAACTCACTGCACAGCTACAGGCTGGCAAGTTGTACATCACACACTCACCTGCAAACCTCCCACCAAGGCTGTGCAGTAACTCACTGCACTCCTGAGAGTGGCTTCCCCATCCCATCCCATCCCATCCCACCCCATCCCATCCCCACCCCTTGGACAAAGCTGACAGCCACTGACTGCCCATCAAGAGGAGCCCAAGAGGGACAGGAGACTCTCCCCCTGCAGCACCACCCTGTCCCCTTGGCACAGGAATGTCCCCTGGGAAGGCTGGAGCAAGCAGAACAAAGGTGATCCAGCTCACTGAGGCAGATTCCTGGCTTGTCCCCAAGTGAGCATCCGTGTTTGCCATTGTAAGAGAATTCAAAAATCTATCAAGGGTTTGAAAACAAGCCCCAGTTACAAGTCAATAAGTGGCTCTGCAGCTCTCAAAAATTACCACGGCGTGTGAGCAAGCCTCAGATAACATCTCCCTTCCTTTACTCTTTGTTTCTCACCACACAGGGAGTGAGGGAAAAGCGACTTTCTTTCTAGTACAGGCAACAAATTGGAATCAATATGTGAATGTTCCAGCAAACCACACCAGCAGTGCTGGAGTACTGAAATAATCACACTGCCAGAGCATCCATAATAAGTTATCTGACGGCGCCACACCTTCTCCCTTAATAAAATAATGATTAAAAACCACCAGGAGACAAATCCCAGTGAGCAGCAGAGCTCCCCACAGCTGCGTCCCCAGCTCCAGGAGCCACCAGTGCCAGGGCTGGGGACCCGGCTGAGGCTGGGGCATCCCGTGCTGGTGGCACATGGGGACACTGTGCCTGACTCCAGCTGTGCCTGGGTGGATGGAATGTCCCACACCAGTGTGCTCAGAGGAAAACAGAAGAGCCAGACCCAGTCTGGGGGCTCAGCTCACACCCTGACCCCAGACTCTGGTTAGAGCTGCTGAGCAACGAAGCAGCAAAGCCTGCCTCCATTTTTCTTTCCTTTCTTTCCTATGAAGGCAAGTCTACCACTCTCCAGATTGTTTGTTACTTCAAAACAGAACATTTTTGCACATGCAAAAGGAAGACATGTAACAGACACAGGTAAGGATGAGATGGATTACTGATGGGAAGAAGAGGCTCAGAGCCTGAATCTCATTTTATTTCTTTCTGTCCCTTCTTCACTCAGCCTTTTGCATTAGTTCACTGTCTGACACTCACTGCTCCTCCCAATTAAGTGCCACTGGAAAATGTCATTAATATGCTCTATGTCACCTCCTCCTGATAGCTGGTGGGGAGGTTTCACAGCACCAGGCCTGGAAGCTCCCCCAGCAGCTGCCCCAGCACCGCCAGCATTCCCCACCTCAGGCAGGGAGGAAGCTCAGACACCTGTGTGCACATCCCAAGTACAAACTCCTGTGACAAACTCCTCTTCCTGGGGAAGAAATGCTTTACAAATGCACTCCCTGGGCAGCTCCTCCTCCCACGGTACTGCTGGGGAGCCAGAGCTGCCTGCTGAGTGCAGCATCTCCTCAGAGCAGCACCAGCCTGGGCACTGCCTCTCCACTGCTCAGGTAACCAGGGACAGCAGGGGCTCTGCAGGGGATGGGATGCAGGAGGAACCCCTGGGGTGATGCACCATGCCCAGTGCCACGGTGCCACCTCTCCCAGGTGCTGCCCAGCTCGGGCTGGAGGAGCTGGGCTGCCTCTGCGTGTGAGTGACCAGCCCTGGTGCTGCCAGCCTGGTTTCATCGCTGTTCTGTCTGATCATTGCCCAGAGGGCTGACAAGGACAGAGATGTCCTTCTCTTCCTGGGGTTGCAGAGGAAACCCTCAGAGAGGAGTTCTGTCCTTACAGCATGAGCAAACAATTGGCACTGCTGCTTCCTTCTGCCTCCCAGGGCACCCTGATGGAGCAACACAGGTGGATGCTGCTGCCTATTTCCCAACAAGCATCTCCTTGGAAAAGCTGCTTGGGTGAACATTCAGGGAGAGCAGCCAAGTCCACACACCACACTCACCATGGCCAGTTCAGCCACGAGAGGCAGAAGGGCCTTTTGTATGACAAATTCCAGCAAAGGCTTATTCCAGCACGCCAAAGGGGAATCAGAGACAAAAGAGCTGGCCATGTGGTGTGCACAGGGTTAATTAGGGGTCAGTGGCCAATGGTCCAAAGGCACTGGGGTGGCACAAAGGGCAGGGCAAAGGGCACTGCCCTACAGGGAAGAAACAGAGCCAGCACCAAGGATACCACAACCAATGAGGGAACAGGGAAAGGAGAAACTACCAGAGTTTGGGACATATGGGAAAGGAAATGGGGTGGTTCATAGTGTTGTGCAAGGCTCCATGGGGAAATTTTCCCTTTCAGCCTAGGTGGAGACTCTATAGCATATTCTTCCAGGGCACAGCCCTGGGGATTGCCCTGAGGGATTCAGAGGATTCCACACCCAGACACACAGGGAGCAGGCAGGGCCTGATCCCCCAGCCACACACCTTGCAGAGGTTCTTCCAGAAAGGCCTGAAGGGAATGAATTGTTGAGAGATTGAATGAAGAGCTCAAAGCACCTCAACAAAACCAAGGAAGTCTCATGTAAGAACTTCAGTTGGCTAGTTTATCTGACAAACCTTTCTGTGACATTCCAAGCTATGTTAATAAACATCCTGGAAATCAACCTGTCAGAATGGTGATGTCTAAGTATGACATCTTCTCCAGCATCTGATTTTGTTCTGTGCTGCACTGGAGCAGGGACAGAAGCCATCTGAAATGCTTTCAAGCTTGCCAAGGGTGAATCTGTCCCCTGTCCAACATCCAGCACATCCGCTGGCAGCAAAGGCATTCCTGGGAAAGCCCCAAAGCCACCCTGTTCTGGTACATCCCAAAAGCAGGTGTGTTCCTGCCCAGGCTCCTCAGAGGTCCCAAAGCAGCAGCACTGCTTTCTGCTTGAACCCCACTTGGACAGGGACAGGGAAAGAATTGTGGAACGGTTTGGTTGGAAGGGACCTTAAAGATCATCCAGTTCCAGCCCTCCTGCCACAGTGATGCCACCCCAAAAGGGCTGATTCCGTTGCAGTTTCTCATTTAGCAAGAGACAAGTGACCCACTGGTGCTTGCTGCGCTGCTGCTCTCCCATGGCTGATGCCACAGAGCTCACTGGTGGACTCAGGGTGTTAAGGGCTGCTCACACCAGGATTACAGGGAGACAACCCCCACAGTAACCTTGGGAGAACTTTCTTGCACCCAGGGATTTTTAATGCCAACCTTGCTGCAGTAACCACATCTTTAAGCACCATCCATCAGGCCTTCAGCTCAAACACTTGTTTGGCTGAAAAGGGTTTTAGAGCCACTCTTTTGTCACAGTGCTGAGAGGTCTTCTCTGTAATTTGTTCCCCTCAGCAAATAGAATGAAAACGTTTTTAAAATGATGGGATTTATGTTCTCCCAGCTGATCAGTGGGTGCTGAGTGCTCTGAATGCTGCTATTCAAACAGAGGCACTCTGTGGGGGAGGCTGGGCTGGGCTCTCTACTCACACCGCCTGCCAAATCCCCTTGGCTTCTCCTGCAGCTCCTGCAGCAAGGGGGAAGGAGGGGCAGGTGAGCCCCTGGGACAGGCAGGGCCGTGGGGACAGGCAGGGCCTGGCAGTGCCAGAGCAGGTCCCTGTGACTGCCACCCACCCTCAATGGCAGCCAAGGTGATGATGATGATGGTGGTGGCACACCAGGGGGCCCAGCCTCATGCCCAGAGCTGAGCCTGCTGAACACACACCAAACCTCATCCCTCCCGTGCAGGGGAGCCACAACGGCAGGAGGGGTGTCTGTCACACACAGGGACAGCGTGGCCCTCCCATGAGGTGCCTGGGCCCCCTGGGAAGTCTGGAAGTGATGGAATTGAAGGTGGAGGCCAGCGAGGAGCCTGGGGAGGAGGGATCTCAGGGAAGGAGGGGTGACAGGAGGGCTCCAGGGGGAAATACAGGGCCTCTGATGGGGGCACTGCTGCAGCATCTGCTGATGTACCTGCTGCTGCTGCTGCTGCTGCTGCTGCAGGAGGGAAATGCTTCCTGTGGCAAAGAGCTCATCCAACAAGTGCTGCATTCTCCACCTCCCTGCTGGGAGGGCTGCTCTGCCTTCAGTGCAACAGCAGCAAACACACCAGGAAAAAATAACCACAGGGCAGGAAGAAGAAGGGGTGTCCTTTTGTAGAGTGGGCACAACCTGTTTTCACTTTGCCAGCAAAGCCTTCTCCCCAGCTTCAAGGCAGGCAGTGCAGTGAGTTACCACAGCCCGGGGTGCAGCAGGAGCCATGTGCTCAGGATTTAATACAAGGCACTTGATTTATTTTTTCTTCTGATACTGGGCTTGAAGTCTGTGAACTGCAGCAGTTTAGAGAGTTTAATCCCACAAAGGTCCGAGCAGAAGAAACAGAGAGACCAAACGTATCCAGCCACACTGATATTTCATCTCTCAAATGGCACACCAGGCTGCAGAGACACTGCAGCGACCTTTGTCTCACCATGTCCCCAAGTCAACATCCATGAGAAGCTTACTTACAAATGCCAGTTTTAATCCCTTTCCAACTCCCTACAATATTTATCCCCAAGCCAATGCTACAATCCATTCAATAATTGTCATTCCTCAGGTCTATTTGTTACTCCAGAAAGCCCATCTGGGATGCTGAAGGCTTGGCTACGTTCAGAGAAGATCTATACAGGATGTAGGCAGAGAAGAACAAGGCAGCTGACCAGGAGAATTGAGAACCTGACAAAAGGAACTGAGGATGATATTAATTTTGTGGGATTTTAGGCATTTAATACCTTTTGAGAGAGGCTTCTTTACTATGATAGAGGTTAGCACCTCCAGAACATCATCAACCATCGTGTCTCCCACATGTGTCACTCTCAGCCTCTCCTCCTCTCTCAGTGACGCAGGAGAGGGCCACCAAAGAACCTGGCAATGTGGAGGCACAGAAAGGACACAATAGGGAGGGATAATCCATCAGGACCAACACCAGTGTGAGAATCAGGAGGTTTAAAACAGCCCTGGTTAATCTGTTGTTGGAAACGTGGAGTTAAAGGCTAAAAGGGCTCAACTTGAGGAGGGCAGAAGAGCAAAACAGGAAACTATTTTCCAGGGGAGGGCTGGGAAGCTCAAGCAGGGAATTCATGACCAGGCCTCAGCACTCTCTCTTCCTGTCCTCAGCTTCTGAGTCTGTAACTCAGCGCTGAAATTGCAAGGATGAGACACGCACGACACAAACTCCCTTCTCCCAGCTCCAGCTCGCAGTGGGAGCGTTTCAGGACACGCTGTGCCGCTGTCAGGCCGTGCAGCTGACTGCCTTGGATCCCCTCTCTGCTCGATGGGTGTCAGCTGCCTCCCCTCACCCAGGCCCCAGCCCCGTCCCAGCAGTGGTGCCCCCTGTGAGAGTCTATCTGAAAATCCTTCATTTTTGCCTCACAATTGTCATGAAGAGAAAAGACCACCGAAAGGTTAAAAACTGTTGAGCCGGTTGGGAAAGAAAGTCTTACACCTATTCAGTGTGTTCACAGGTGGTGTTTGCAGAACATGCCATGCTGAACTCGAAGTGGGCATGCTGCCCTTTCTAAACAATGGATCTGGACATTCTCCCCACCTCCTGACCTGGCTGGTCTGAGCTCTGGGGTGGTTCCCCCCTCCAAGAGAAGACCCCTCTTGCCTGCCTTCAACCATCGTGACAGAAAAACAGAGATGTGAATCCCCTCATCAAGGAACCAAGACAAGACAAGAAACTCCCCTGACACCCCCCTGGCACCCCCCTGGCACCCTCCTGGCACCCTCCTGGCACCCCCTTCCAGAGACTGGGACTTAACAACCCCCCCAGCTCGGGGGAGGTGTGCTCGAAGGGGGGAATACTGTCCAGAATAAACGTACCTGCGAGCATTCGGCCATGAAAACAATAGAAATAAACACCTCTCCTCCTGTTCCTATTCTTTTCCCCTCCATGGAAACCTAATTTCAGCCACTCTCCCCCCAACGAAAAACGGTATATTTTTGGGGTGCAATCTGACCATCCTTTGAGATCTCCCTGAGACGTGCACCAGTGAGCTTCAACGGCTGGACCCCTGAATGACAATGACACATTTCGGTAGTTATACCCTACCTGACCCTTCTTTCCTCCCTCTTCCCTTGTCTTACCCTTTTCTTCCCCAGATTCCCTAACCAACGCATATTCAGCTGCGGTTATTTCAATAAAATTGCATTTTGTTGATTTGTTACTGCAAAGCCCCTGTGCCTTGTTGGTTATTTTTGCACCAAAACATCATCCGTCACCCGTTCACTCGGGCGGACCTCGACACCCCCGAGCCCGGAGCCTCCCCGGGGCCGAGGGCTCCGCGGTGCTTGGCCAGCACTGCCCAGTCCAGCTCGGGAGGTGCTGCTCCCACCCCTGGCTGCCAGACCAGCAGGATGGATGGGCAGAGCTGCCTGCCAGCCCTGCTGCCAAGGCAGAGTGAGAACAAATTTGGATAATAAAAGCTGGAATAAGGAGATGCCTTGGAGAGGGCGCTGGAATAGCGCTTTGCGAAGCTTCAATTTAAAGCCTTGTGTCTATAGCTAACGCAGTCATAAGGGACATTAGCCTAATTTCTGTCAAGAGAACTTGTCAACACTGCAGTATTTAAGATAGACACTAAAGATGTGTTTTATCTCACAGATAGATCACTGGGAAAGGAAGGAGCTGTGTCACACTTGGTTCACAGGAAAATAAATTGACATTCTCCATGGGCCTAATTGGTGGATGCTGTTTTATAACACCACATGCCCGAGCAGCCTCCCATTTTATCAGTGTGCAGCTGAGATTGGTGCCAAATCCACTAGATAGTGGGATTAGATACTGGAACCCACAGGGACGTGCTTCAAATGGGCACCCAAGGACACAGAGCTGGGCATTTTCCAGCCACAGAGTGTCTGAAACATTGGGCCAGGTCCTTCTACTGATGGTGCTCACCAGCTGAGCCATAGTTGGTGGGGGGGCTTTCAGGGCCAAGGGGAGAAAACTGGGGATAGAAGAAAACTGTCTTGGCTTCCTCATGACCACCAGCAGGAACTCACCTGCCTGGTTTTTAGAAACGGTCCATGGTGAGTCAGTAGAAAGCAAAGAAAAGAGAGGTTGTACCCTGCAGCTTTAGGAGAGCATGCTCCTGCTCCCATCATACCCCACTTTGGGGAACTAAAATATTCCCAGGAGTCCAAGTATATTAAGGCTGGCATGGCTCCACATGTCCCACGTGCCAGCCTTGGAGCTGGGTTTGAGACATGCCCAAGAGAATGCTGGTGCCATGGCACAAAGGCTTGTCCTAGACTTGCAGCTTCTGCAGTGGAAAGTTGAAAATGCCCTTTTATTAGCAGTTGTTACACGGAAACAACAGCCTTGGAACAGAAATCAGCTTGCAGAGGAAGCCTGAGGGAGCGCGACCCTGAGCTGCAGGCTCGAGGGCAGGAGGGTGGCTCTTCTCTGCCACAGATTCTGCACTTGCAGGAGAACTAAATCACTACATCAGCCAGAAATGTCTCTCGGGAAGGAAATCCTCTCAAAGATAAATCAATAACTCAGTGTAATTTTAGCATGCAGCCAGGAGAATTTACATTGCCAGGAAGGCTGAGAGCTCTGCCACAGAGACAGAAGCACAGCATCATCAAACAGCCCTGCAGCAGACCCTGCACAGAGCACGGGCTCTGGGTGTTCACTGCCAAGCCACAAGGCTGGGCTCTGCATTTTGGGACCCCACAGACCCAAATCACAGGGACAGCAGCAGGGATGTGGTCCAGCCAAACTCCCTTGGGACAAACTCACCTTTCCCTTTTCTCCTCTGCAGCAGCAAGGCTGCAGTCATGGCAGTGCTGGCAAACACTCCAGATCCTCCACTCCAGGGTGAGACACACAAAGCTCAGCTAAACCAGGCTCAGGAGCAGAGGGGGAGTGCTCCAGCCACAGCCCCCATCCCTGGCCAGGGGTTCCCACCAGCCAAGCCACCCACGAAACAGCACAACAAGGATGTGCTGCAGCCCTCGGTGATTAATGAGACTGCAATTTACATAATTATATTAATGCTAAGTACACTTGGAGCAGTAAGTTCAAGGGAAGTGATGACACTGTAGAGGACAGTTCAACACTGAGCAGTAACTCTAGCAAAAAGGGGGGAGAAAAAAAGCCCCTAATTATTTAGTAGCTCTTCTCCCAGATTCTCAGGGTCAGCTTGGCGGAGAAGGTGGCCTGAATTATATTTTCATTTCCAGAACATCAACAGAATTGCTAAGTGAGTTCCAGTGGCAGTGTCAGAGCCTGCCCATTGTTATGCGTGCCAGCCCCGTCCCCTCCCAAGCTCTGCCATGTCCCTGCCAGCGCTGCCACCACTGAGCCCTGCCACCCCAGGGACACAGGACCAGCTCCTGTGCCAGTGTTTGTCCTGGTCCCCAGCACGGACAGACAAACTGCAACAACCAATTCCTCAGAAGCCAGGTGTAGCCTCCATGTCTGAAGGTGCAGGAGCCTGTCCAGGATAAGCCTGAGGAGCAAACAGCCCAATCCAGCCAGCAGAGGTTTGTGCACAGCCAGCCCTCTGCAGAGTGCCTGTTGGCACAGCCACAGCCCCTGGCAGATGTGGAGCCTGTGCCAGGGCATGCAGAGCTGGGAAGGACTGTGCCCACACACACACAGAGCTCTTCCCCTGTACACTCACCTGGAGCCACGGAAGCATTTTGGAGCACCCGTGCTGGCCACAGTCCTGTCACTCCTCACAGGTTCCTCTGGTGCCAACAAGCTCTCACACAGATTGTGCCATCAGTGCTGATGTGCTCCAAGAGCCTCAGTCTGCAAATCCAGCTTTACAGCAGTTACCAATGCACACTGGGCTTCTGCATTGCTTCATTGAGACTTGAACCTTTACAGGGGCCTGGAGTGCCAGGACACAGGGAATGGCTTCCACTGCCAGAGGGCAGGGATGGATGGGATATTGGGAATCAGGAATTGTTCCCTGGGAGGGTTGGCAGGCCCTGGCACAGGGTGCCCAGAGCAACTGGGGCTGCCCCTGGATCCCTGGCAGTGCCCAGGGCCAGGCTGGACACTGGGGCTGGGAGCAGCCTGGGACAGTGGGAGGTGTCCCTGCCATGGCAGGGGATTGGAATTGAATGAGTTCAAGGCTCCTTTCCAACCCAAACCATTCTGGGACCCAATGACTCTGCACCTCTGAAATGCTGAGATCTGCCTGCAGAGCTGCCCCAAGGGCCAAGGTCAGTGCTGGAAGCTAAAGGTGCATTATGACCACCCCACACAAAGCCAGGACAATGACTTGTTTTGCTCCTACAACACACAACACGAAGCTGCCTGAAAAGCAAAGGCAGAAGAACTCTGCAAAGACAACGCAAAAGAGGAGACCCCACAAGCCTCATGTGACCTCTGTGTCTGATTGAAAATCAAACCCAAATTAAATGAGGGGCCACAAGTTTGGTGTCTCAGGATTGCACTCAGAGCTCTCCTGGTGCCTTCCACGCTCAGCAGCCACATCCAGCAACAGGGAACATGCAGAAGGCAACTCAGTGATGATTAGGAAGACACATATGAAGTTATCCATCACAGAACAACCTGTGTGCACCTACATGTCCTGCAGTACAATCAGAAATCAATAACAAGATGCAGAAACCCTCAATCACTCAGTAAAATATGAAGAACAATTGTAATATTGATTTTAAAAGCACCTCTGTAAAGACAGTTGAGGAGAAGCCAGAGAAGCCAAAGTAAAATGTCTGAATTGAAACCTTTTTTTTTTTTTTCCCTCAGAAAGACATTAATAATGGATTTTCAATGCAAGAAGAAAAACTGAAACCCACACCAGATTCTCCTGGTAATAACAGCTTTCTGCAAAGCCCAGCTATTAATGTAACAGGGACGTCCATCAATCAAGCACACAGAAAGTACTTTGAGAGCTAAAAAAAGAGCGTGCAAACATCTGCATTTGGCAACCTAAATTTTGCCTTTAAGCATAAGGAACATAATAAATTATCAGGAGGTTGGGCTTGAACTTGTTTTCCTCCATCCTGGACCTAAATGCTGAGGATAAGGATGAAGGTACACAAACATGCTGCTGCAGGGATATGTCATGACAAAAAGTGGGCGAAAGGAGCACAATTTCATTTGTGTTTTCATTTGAGAACACTGGTGCAAGAGGACACCAAGCAGGGGTGTAGCATCTCCCTGTGTGCAGTTCAGGGAGCTCCTGTGAACCCTTTTCCACCTCCAGCATCCTCAGCACATCCAAGACTGCTGGAGTGGTCCCACAGTGGAGTGACAAATGTGCCAGTGTGCTCCAACATGCCCATGGCTCCCCCCTCACCCAGCTGCTTCCCTGCTCCCCGTGGAGCTGTGGTGATTTTGGCAGCTCCTTAGTCCCTCAGTGCTCTCTTCAACCATCACATCACACCTGGGGTCCATCCACGCAGCCAAGCACTGCCTGGGGTGTCCCAGCAACCCCAGAAAAGCTGGATTGGCACCAGGGGAACGGCTGCAGAAAGCAGCTGGGGTGTCCCCATGCCTCCAGTGTCTCCCCCCTTGCAAAACACAGCAGGTCAGAGCAAGTGCTGGAGATAATGAACACAATTTATGGATTCCAGCACAGGAGGCTGCAGGCATGGCTGCAACTAAGTCTTAATAAATTCTGAAGAGTGACACCATAAAATGGCATTTTGGAAGGCTGTATTTATTGTCTCCCCATGCTTCCGTCTCCAAGGTGCCACGTTACACTTAATAACAGTTTTCTCCCCAGCTGCCAGTGCTGCAAACCCTGACAGGCTAATGGTCGGGCCAGCCCTCCCCAAACACACACATCTCACCCAGTACACAGCTTCCATGGCAGGAACAGGCAAAAAGGATTAAACCAGTGCTGCCCAGCTGCTGCCCAGCCTGTCCCCTCCGTGCTGGCTCTGCAGGGCTCCCTGCCATGCAGCAGGACAGGAGTTCTGTCCCTGGAAGTGATGCAGAGGAGGAGCAGCTGCTGTGGGGTGGTACCTGCATGCCCAGTGTCCTGCTGGGACAGGAGCATCCCTGCCCTGCCCTGCTGGGAACACCAAGGCCCTGCCAGCAGAGCAGCCCCACCTGAAACTGCTGCCTGCTGACACAGCAAGCTCTGGGCAAGGCACCAGCACAGCCCTGGGGGGAACCATGGGGAACCAGGGATCCTTATGGAGAACCAGAGATCCTCATGGAAGACCATGGAGAGCCAGAGATCCTCATGGAAGACCATGGAGAACCAGAGATCCTCAAGGAGGACCATGGAGAACCAGAGATCCTCAAGGAGAACCATGGAGAACCAGAGGACCCCTGGTTCCTGGTGCCAGAAGGGCAGGAAACCTCCCCATTCAGCATTCCCACCTCCCCTACCACTGCAGTGTGCACTTCCATGGTTCCATATTTAGCTTTTGGGCCACGCATACAGTTTTTCTGGAGCATAATCTCCACTGAGTTTCTTGCTCTCCCTGCTGGTGTAGAGTTCTAAGCCTGCAAGAAAATCACTTTGAGCTTCAGGCAGTACCGTAGGTGTGGATGGAGACTTGAAAAGTATAAAGATGCTGCTGTTCCATCCCTGCCTGGATCACCTGCACTGCAGAAGGCACAAAAAAATCATGTGAACCATCTTTAGTTCTCTTCAGAATACAAAAAGGTAACAAAAATGCCCAAACTCACATCTATCAGTTTATCAAGTACAGCAAGCCGTACAAACAGGAGTGCAGGTGTGTTTGGCACTCGCAGCGGATGGAGATGAGTGTGAACATCTCCTCACCCAGTGTCCCCCCTCTGGCCTCCGTGTCCCTCCCCTCTTGCCAGCTGACAGCCACCAGCTCTCCTCAGCAGCCTGGCTCTGCTCCTCCTCCAGGACAAGTCTTTTCCCCTTCAGAAAGCAAACCAAAGGTTTAGAGAGCATCTGAAGAGATCAGTGTGTGGAAGGATGATGAAACAGGAGTCAAGTGAAAGCCCCTTGGCTTCTCTTCCAGCAAAGGCTTTGCCCTCATGGACCCCCTTCCCTGCAGCCTGTGGCTCCTGGCTCCAGCCATCTGGACCCACAGCTCCCCAGCAGCTCAGACATTTCCTGCTGCCTCTTTTCAGAGGAGCCCTTTCTGTGCTTGCCCTGCTCAGACTGCAGCTATGTTAGTGGGGCAGCAGTCAGCACCACCACCAGGGCTTGCAGCCCTCTGTGAAGCCCCCGTGAGATTTTCTGTCTCAAAAAAGGCACTGCCAGACAGTCCCTGATAGCTGAGCCCAGAAACACCTCTGGGATCAACCCCTGCTCCAGCAGTGTCCCCTCCAGCCCCAGGGCTGTGCTCAGGAGGGTCTGGGATGTCCCAGGACTCCATCACCTCTCTTGTGGAGATGGCCTGCTCCAGCCACCCTGCAGTAACCATTTTTCTGTGTTTAAGCAGTGTTTTCTGTATGTTTTGCTGCTGGGATGGCAGCACAGCC
Organism: Melospiza melodia melodia; assembly: GCF_035770615.1. Classification (NCBI taxonomy): domain Eukaryota; kingdom Metazoa; phylum Chordata; class Aves; order Passeriformes; family Passerellidae; genus Melospiza; species Melospiza melodia. The sequence continues at coordinate 16,509,770 of NW_026948525.1, read as the reverse complement.
AGTGGGGCAGCAGCCACTCATCCAGCATTTCCTCAGACAGCCTATAAATACCTGCACTCCACCTGTAAAACCCATCACCATGTGCACCCCCCTTACAGCTCCAGCTAATCCAGATACAGCCAGGGATAACAATTTTTTGTGTATTATCTGGTGAAGAACAGACAGATAACTGTAATTAGTAGCACCCTGGTTAGGTGAAATGATAGTGTAATTAATGAAGATCAGGTGGGCTTTGTTTCAGATAAGGAAAGCAGCAGATTCTATCAAAATGTAAATGCAGCTCAAAATCCAGCCTCAGTGATCACTTAGAGGTGCTTTTAGAAACACCACCAGCCTGAGATGCAGAGGTTTTGCTTGGGCTGAATGACACATCCTAAAAATAAACCCTGTTTCGGGGCTAACATGTAAATTGTTGATTAGATCTATTTATTCACACCCCGCAGTGATGGGGGAGACTTGCAGCTCCCTGCTCCTCCTCTGGCTTTGCAGGATCACAGGCATATTCCTGTTATTGCTGCTTGCAAGGACTCTGCAACCCCGGGAGCTCCCCAGCAGAAGAACAGCAGCAATTCCAAGTGACAGGCTGCATACATTAATTCTGTATTCACATAACATCCTGTCGCAAGTGAATGACCCAAGCAAAACTTTCTGCAGTCTGAAGGATCAGGCAGAAAAATCAGGAGAGAGGAGCCTGAGTCTTTTCAATCAGAAATGTTGTCCCTCATTAGAATTTCCAACACCACCACCCTTACTCCTTCCAAAATGTAAACACATAATAAAAAATTAAACATTATTCTGGCGTGGAAGAGTTCTTCCAATAAATGGGAATTAGTTCTACAAAACATCAGAACAGACCCAAGGAGATTACATTTCCTTCCCCAGCTTTTGCTGGTAAAGCAGGGCTGGAAAAACAGAGCCATATTTATTTTTTAACTGGGAAGATTCCACAGGATGCCAAAGGAAGCAGCTTCATTAAAGCAGAGCCATTTGTCTCAGTGTGCTTTCAAGTAAGAACAAATGCAAAACCAGCTTCTAGACCTCAAAGAGCATCAAATAGCTTTTTAATTTATGTCCCAAATTCCCTGCAGATTCTGAAATGAGCAGAGGGCAGGGTTCAGAGAAAATGCCTCACTCAGTCAAGACACCTGGATGGATATTCTGAGTTTTCCTCAGAGGAGAAGGTGATTTGCACCAGAATGGACCAGGCACAGCACGTGGCTCTGGAACGATCTGGAAAAAGCAGACCTGTTGCTTGTGTGACCCTATAAATAAATGTATGGAAAACTGAATAACTTGGGAAAGAAAAAGGAGAAAAAAAAAAGAAACTGGAGCCCCATCTGAGCAAGAGGACAATTTGCAGGCAAGAGCTGTGAAGGAGCAAGTGAAATATTCCTCACAGGAGCCATCTGACTGTGCTGACTGCTGAAAACCCTCTGGCCTTGTCCCTGCCCACCCAGAATCAGCTCTGTGGAAGTTTCAGTAAGTCAGGCCTTAACCCACGGGGGAAACTGCAGGGAGGAAGGGCCTGAGCAGGACCATGGAAAACACTCCCTAATTATGGAAAAAGATAATGCTGCAAAACTATAGTTAGGAGATATACATGATCCAGACTGAACGACAAGGACAAACCAGGGATTAGCCCCTAGAGCCAAGTTCTTTTGTAATAACTGTCACACACATCCCAGGGCCAAAATCCAGCATCTCCTGGAGCACATGGCCACAAGTATCCTGGTGTGATAAATAGGTATGATTCGTGCTGATAAAAATTGAAACAGTAATCAATATTGATACAGTAATTAATTGAGAATAATAAAATAGTTAATAGTTAAAAGTTGTAATGCCAAAGAAGAGAGGGAAAGGAGGGGCTCCACCCACCCCCCCTTCTCAGCATATGTTTTCAAGGACCACAGGAAAGAAGCTGAAGATACAGTTGCTAAAAATGACCTAAAAACCTAGTTCGGTCCCAGAAAATGCTAATTATAAGGCATTTATTGCCTTGATATGTAGATGCAGTGATACGTTAGTCTTGGCTTATATTGTACTGGCTTGGTGCACATGTGTAAATGTGTAACCCAAAGGTGAATTGAAGGACAGCGAAGAAGACTACAGGGCCTCCATCAGTGACGACCCCCAAAGACTTGTGCGACCACCAAACCGAGTGGTGGCGCATGCTCGGTAAAGGTAGAAATAAAGGTGGAGACAGAAAAGTGACGAACCGAAAATAGGAGGAGATGGCATTGACACACGGCATATAAGGGGTGACTTTCACTTGGCAAGCTTGTACGTGAAGTGGCAAGGGTCATTCAACCCCACACTTCGTACCCCACGGTATCTCTTGCTTATGTGCTATTATTGGAACCAAATTATCCCTTATTTTAATCAAATTATATTGTATCCAATTTTATATTTTTCATTTTAACTATTCAATTAAAATTGTTACTACTTTTAATATTGTTTGGCTTTTTTTTTTTTTTTTTTATGATTTGATAATCGGGAAAACATAACACTGGGAAAAGGGCTCAGAAATGGTCATCCTGGCCACAGGCTCAGACACCTGTGCTCCAGCAAACCTTCAGTCAGGGCAGGGTCTGGGTACCGAGCCAGCAATGGCAAAGGGACAGATGTGGAAGGAGGTGGAAAGATGGTGCATCCCCTCAGGGCTGGGGCTGCCTCCTTCACCACCAGCAAATGGCAGCAAACACAGGAGAATGGGCTGAAAACACAATGTCTGCAAGATATCTATAGGTCAGGGTTTAATTTATGAAGTTATAGAAAAAAATTGACAAATTTAGGAAAAAAAATATCTCTGCAGGAATGCCTGACCCCAGAGCTGCCAGCCTCTCCCAGAGTGTGTGGTCAGTCACATCCTGCAGCAAAAACCAAACACTGCAGTGCCTGCAGTGCCTGTCCCACACAAGATCACACATTTGAAGCCTGAGGCAGTTGTTGTGATTATGTTTGATCAAATCTTCAGAACTGTTTCAGTGACCCTGGGACCCAAGTCCCATGTTTTGAAAGCATATTCCCCCAGAAATTTCCCATTTCCCAAGGAAAATGTTGGAGCTGTGGGCCTGCTGTGGCTTGCTGGCTTTGAAGGGAGGAGGGATGCTAGCCAGACTGGAAATTCAATATAACCAAGGCTGGAGGCACTGCCAACACATTTCAGAGGAGGGAAAACATTTTTCTTCCAAAGCACTGTTACAAGCTTGAAATAAATGTGCAGACTGTTAGATAAAGACAGAGATAAAAATAGGCCTGTTATTAAATACCTCTTCTTTATTAATGAGGTTCATCCTTCTAAACAGCCACGTGAAGGTTATTGGAGCTATTGCAGAAAATCCAGCCTACTTGCACATAAAAACCAGAGCAAGATATTCCTCATCACCCAGCACACATTTAAGCACCTCTCAGCAGCTCACAGGCTCACAGCATCCCCAGCTTGGCAGGGAGGAGATAAAAGCAAGGAATGAGAGATGTCTTCCCTGGGAAACAGTCTCTCTTCTTTCAAAGCACTTTTCCCCCACCAAACAATGTACATTAAACCACGGGAATGGTTCCACTGCTGATGTCTGCTGCTATTACACCACCAGCAGCCTGAGCATCATTAAAGTGAAGTTTGAAATTATTCTGAAAGCTGCAGCTTAACCTCCTCCTGTTGCACTAAAACCACTGCTTGACTCTCAGCACCTCACCCCCTGGTTTATGACCACCTGGAATGCCCTGCAGGGCTCAGAACTCCACAAACCACTAGCAGGAGTCATGGCTTGGCTCATGACAACACAGCACTGCACCCTTGTTTTGGCAGTGCCCACAGCCTAGCCCATGGCTGCGTGTTAGAGAAGCTCAGATTCTATTCTGGATGCTCAGAAGCACAGTTAGTTTTTGGCAGAAGGAGCATCACTGCAAAAGTCTTTTGTAGCCAGTTTGAAACCAGAACATCATGGCCAGCAAGGGACAGGACTGACCTGACACACCAAAAACCCACCCCAAGCCCACTCTGCTCCTAAACCTGAGCAAGCATTGTAGGGCTCTTTCTCACCACACCAGTGCTGCCAGGACACTGCCACTTCTGCAAATGACAGAAGAGAAGTTTTACCTGCATTTCAGGGGCAAAAGCTGGCTCCCAATTCATGGAATTGGGGGTCCCAATTCTGTACAGAAATGCTGAAACCAAGCTGCAGGACAGGACACACTCGTGCTGTCTCCCTGCCCAGAGCTGGCATCCTTCAAACACATCCTCCTGCTGGAGCAGGGGGGTGGGAAACCCTGTCTGCTCACTGTCCCAGCATCTCCTGAGCCCCAGTCCTGTCCTCTCACCAACAGCTGGAGGGAAACATCACCATCCCTCTTACCCAGACCAGGACCAGGGCATGGAGGGTGTGCTTGGTGAGCCCCACCTGCCTGGCACTGCCCCACACGCCGGGCAGGAGCAGCACCTGGAGCTTCAGCCCTGGCACTTCTGCCAGGGACTTGGAATTAGGCACAAGTGTTAGGGACACTGTGCCGCCTGTGATGTGAGGATGAGGGGCAAAGGGAAGCTCACATTGGTAGGAAGCTGAGAGAGGAGCCCATGAAGACAGCTGACACTAAAAAGGACAGCCATGAGATACATTTAGGAGATGAAAAGCTTCAGCTCTGCAGAGGGATCTGGCCAGGCTGGAGCCATGGGCCCAGGACAATGGGATGAGGTTCACCAAGGCCAAGGGCCACGTCCTGCCCTGGGCTCACAACCCCCCCAAATCCCTGGCTGTGCCCTGCCCCTGCTCCCCACAGCCTGTCCTGGTTCCTTCATCCCTGCATTGTCAGGGACTTTGTGAGACAAGGGATCTCTGCTCTGGGGATGGAGGGAGGTGCAGGTGCCACCACTGGAGTGGGAACCAGAACTCACCAGGTTTGTGTCCCTTGGGGGTCAGGAACTGGTGAGACTCAGAGGCACAGGAAGTTTCTCTTCATGGCCAACGGTCCATGGTTGAACAGGACACAATTCAATAACAATCACGCTCTCCCCTGAGCTATTTGCAATGTCCCAGCAGTGTCTGACATGTCCACCATCCACAATGATTTCCATAATAAAATTAATTTTAGAAAAATATGGTTCTGTGATAGATATAAACACAGTGAAGTTCTTGTCTCAGGATGCCCATCCTGGACTGGGGGCCAAACAGCCCGAACAATTCCTGATTTGCAAAGCTGTCAGTGGTGGATGGAGAAGGGAGGTCAGGCTGCTCTTGGTGTTGAGGAAATGCTGAAACCAGCCTGACTCATTTCATCTCCTCCTGTCCTGGCTGATCTCCCCTTTTTCCCCTTCCACTCATTGGCTTTTCTCTCCCACCAGCCCCCTGTGAAGAGCCTGGCTCTGTGTTCTCCATCCCCTCCTGGCTGGCACTGCCAGGCTGGGATGAGGAGCCCCTCAGCCTTCCCGGCTCCAGGCTGGACCAACCCAGCTCCCTCAGCCTCTGCTCACAGCCCAAGGGCTCCAGCCCTACCTTGGAGGCCCTTCCCAGACCCTGCTCCAGCTGCCAGACATCTTTCCTGCCCTGGGGACCCAAACCAGGCCTCAGTGAGCTGGATAATCTTCGTCCTTGATGTCCTGGTCACACAGTCCAGCACCTTGTCCCTGTGTCAGGTTTTGGAGTTGATCTTGTGGAACATCCTTGGGGGAGGCTGCAGCTCCAGGTGGGCCAGGCGGATCCCGGGGGACAGGGACCCTGCTGGGCATGAGTAGCTTTGGACTTCTGGGGGGAAACTGTGAGGGGGAGCTGGGGCAGAGTGACCAACCCAGTGACCTCACACAGCCCTCCTCTGATGTCATAGCCTGCTCAGTAATGTCACAGCCTATTCTGGGAGTCACAGCTGATGTCAGCCTGCTTTGTGATGTCACACAGCAGCACTGTGATGTCACATCCCACTCCCCGATGTCATGGCCCACTCTGTGATGTCACTCTGCCACACTCTATGATGTCAGAATCTCCCCTGTGATGTCTCAGCCTGCTTTGTAATGTCCCAACTTACCCTGTGATGTCACAGCCCACCCTGTGATGTCACACAGCTGTCCTGTGATGTCAAAATCTGAGCTCTGATGTCACAGCTGGTTCTGTGATGTCACACAGTCCCATCTATTATCTTACCTGATCAATGACCCCACAGAACCTATTCTGTGATGTCATAACCCACTCTGTGATGTCACTGCCCAGTCTGTGACCTCACTCAACCCATTCTGTGATGTCACACAGCCCCTTGCTGGCATCACAGCTGCTCTGTGCCTTTCTCATCACAGCCACAGCGGTGCCTCGATGACACAGCCCCTCTGCGACACCACAGCCATTCCCTGAGGTCACCGTCCCCTCTCTGGGACATCCCCTGGTATCACCGTTGGGGCAGGGGGACAGGTGGCCTCCAGACACATTTGGGCCCCGTGCCTTCAGCCCCCACGGCTGGAGGTGGCCAGCATCTCCAACAGAGTGCAGAACTTCTGTGCCACCCTCAACAGCCACAAGTGTCCGTCCTGGAGCTGGCGCTGTTTGGAATCGAGGCCAGAGTGCGGCTGTGGAGCGGCCGCCAGGCTCAGTGGGGCGGGGACCCCTGGGAGCCCTCAGACCCTCCTGACCCGCGGGTGCCTGCGGCAGCCCCAGGGCTGTGCCCATGCCCATGCCCTTGCCCGTGTCACCATCCCCCGGGTGCCCGCGGCAGCCCCAGGGCTGTGCCAGTGCCCGTGTCACCATCCCCTGCGTACCCGCGGCAGCCCCAGGGCTGTGACCGTGCCCATGTCACTGTGCCCTGGATGCCAGCAGCAGCCCCAGGGCTGTGCCTGTGTCCGTGCCTGTGTCACCGTCCCCCGGGTGCCCAGGGCAGCCCCAGGGCTGTGCCCGTGCCCGTGTCTGTGTCACTGTCCCCCGGTTGCCGGGGCTGCACTTCCCTCCCGGGGATGGAGCTCTGTGCGGTCCTAGCCCCCCAAACCTTCGGGGGTGCTGTGGGAGTCTCACCTGGATGCAGACGATCAGCAGAGTCCCTCTGTGCCCAGTCCTGTGCCCACCCCTGTGGTCATCCCTCACCACGGTGTCCCCAAGCCCCGCAGGTCCCGCGGTGCCAATGGGGTGGGATGGGGACCTGCCCTTCCTGGGGATATTCTGTCCCCTCCCTTCCCCTGTCACCTCCGATCAGGGCTGCTCAGGGGGTCCCGGCTCTGGCCCTGGGAGCCGGGCAGGGGCCACCTCCCTGCGGAAGGAGTGCTGAGCATCCGCCCTCAGCTGGTGGTGGTCATGGAGGAGAACTATGGAGGAACGAGCCTCCTGCAGCCGGGAAACTCCCCCTCCTGCGGCGGGCCCGGGGCAGCCCCACGTTCCCCCGAGCCCTGCTCAGGCCAGGCTGCTCTGGGCACTGCCACACGGCCTCAGCCCCTGGCAAGGGCACAGCAGTAGCTGCAGCTCCTAGAGGACTCAGCCGCACCATGGGGCCATTGTGGTACTCTGCACAGTCCCATGATCTCGGAGCATTGGGGAGTAGGACGGTCGGGACGGACGGAGACAAAAGATTTCTGGAGCCAGGTCGTGGAACTTGCGGTTTATTGCAGAGGGGCCACACTTGCAGCTGCCAGCCACAGCTCAGAGCAGGCCCGAGAGAAGAGAGGGGTAGAGAGAATGACAGGGTAAGAGAGTAAAAGAGTAAGAGAGTAAAAGGGTGAGAAAGCAAAAGCATAGGAGAGTGAGGTTCCCATTACAATACAATAAATCTTCTTCTGTGTTGAATATTCTATGTCTCACTAACCAATCTAGTACAATATCCAAATCCTATACCACTTACATACAGCCTATAAGAATCATTACATTACCATGCTGTGTTACATTTTAAACCTTAAAATCTCCTCTTTGGGCTCCTTCTGCCAAGCTAGTAGAGTATCCTCTGACCCTTGGACCTGACTGCAAGCAGAGGGTGTTGTTTCATCCAAAGGGGATTACCTTCAGTCTGGCCAGACTATTGCTTCCAGGTTTTTAGTAACTAAGGTATCTCAAAGCTGGCTTTCATGTCGATCTCTCTTATAGTTTCTATATTCACAAAATCTTTTGCCAGACAATCATATTTATAAGTCATTCCTGTTTCATCTTCCCCAACACCATGGAACCAAGAAAACCATTTTGACACTGCAAGCCTCATGGAAGCAAGGGGCTGTTGTGCCAAAGGGGACCCAGAGAGACCACTGTGATATCACTGGACTTGCAGAAACAAAGATCTGTTGTGATACTACGGGGCCTCATGGAACCAAGGGGCAATTGTGATGCTGCAGGGCCCCAAGGATCCAAGAACATGGGAAAGTTCTGGTTGGCTTGGCTTGACTGGTGCAATTGACCTTGGTATGTTGAGGGTTGCTTCTCATCTGCCCCTAAAACCCTGGACTTCTGTGTTTTCCTTTCTGTGGGAAAGAACTCTCCTCTTCCTCAAGAGGTTCATGGCTGAAATTGGGATTCTACCTCCAAATTCAATTATATCGAAGGATGATTCCTGTATGAAGCCTGCCAGAACAGACAGCTCTGGATGGCTTTGGCATCTTGGAGGCCACCTCTCATCTGCTTTCAAAACACTGGGGGGCTAAGCTTTTTGTTCCATGGAAAAATCATCTTTCAAGTGCAGGTGTCCATAGCAAAAATTGGAAATTCGCCTCCAAAATTCCTTGTATCCAAGGACAGCTCCCAGACAAAAGCTGCCAGGACTGTCTAAGTTCCCCTGGCTTCCTGAGGGCCAGCTCTCATCTGCCTATGAAACACTGGGGCTCTGTACTTTCCTTCCTATGGAAAAGAACTGTCCTTCTTGTCCAGGTGCCCATGGACAAAACTGGAATTTGGCCTCCCAAACTCCATCTATCCAAGGATTGCTACAGAAAAAAGCTACCAACACACACAGGTCTGGCTGGCCTTGGCCTCCTTGGGGCTGCCTCTAATCAGCCTGTGAAACACTGGGGCTCTGCCCTTTCCTTCCTGTGGAGAAGAACTGTCATTCTGGTCCAGGCACTCATGGCTGAAATGGAATTCCACCTCCAAAACTCCACAAATATCCAAGGGTTGCTTTCAGACAAAAGCTGCAAGGAGAGACCGGTCTGGCTTGCCTTGGCCTCTGGTGATGGCCTCTGATCTGCCTTCAAAACCCTGGGGCTCTGTGGTTTCCTTCCTGAAGAAAAGAACCGTCCTTCTTGTCCAGGCACCTGTGGCCTCAAGCACATGAGCACTGTACAGGGACAGAGGAGCTCTGTGCTCAGTGGGGTGGAGATTGAGGGGAGCAGAGGAGAGCCCTGAGAGGGACTGAAGAGTGGTTTCAGAGATGGTGGATCCTTCTGACATAATAGAGAACAACCACAGAAAGAAAAAAATCAAAGCTAAAGGCACATGGGGAAGACTCAGTTTAGGAACAAAGAGAACAGACGTTCTCTCCCCGGGCAGAGCTGTGGTGCAACACATATCCCAGAAGGAGCCTGGGTCAGCCCAAGGCTTTGTGTGGGCAGGCAGAGGCAGGCAGGAGGCAGAGCTGTCAGCAAAGGAAGGGCCCAGCCAGGTGGGGCAGCCGGGGGATGCCGACAGCCTGCAGGGACAGAGGCGCAGGGCAGGGACACCGTGGGACAGTCTGGGCTGCACAGGGCACAGGGATGGGCAGCAGCTGCAAGACAGCCCTGACAGAGCCAACATGGGCAGCACTTTGGCCATGGCGGCTGGGCCTGGGCCCGAGGCAGCAGCAGGAGACAAGTGAGCCTTGCAGGGCTGGGGCCTCATTGCCTCCTTGTCCCTGCTCAGCAGCCTGGCAGGGGCTGCCCCATGCTCCTGCCCTTGCCGTTGCACATCCCCACATGCCACTGCCCATCCTGGGAAGAGCCCTGAGTAAGGAGGGAGGGACAGGATCTGCCTGGCCAGGGGCTAGGGCTCAGGCCTTGGCCCTTTGCATTCCTGAAACACATCAAGCTTTGCTCAGCACCAGAGACACCTTGGCCTTGTTTGTCCCCAGCTGCCATCACTGCCTCCAGTGTTCTGCTCTAACTGGAACCTGGGGACACTTTCTCAGTCGTGTCCCTCAGTGGGACCCATTAAAACTTCAAGAAAGTTCAGAGTTTCAATTTAATTTTGAGTTCTTGAGAAGTTTTTAGAAGACTCTTTTAGGGACTGAGTCTGATGTAAACAACACCAAATCCCCAAGAGGTTCATTAAAGTCCTTGTGCTGTGTCTGTGCTGCTGAGCTTTAAAGGAACAGCTCTTCCCAGGACCAGCTCCTCTCCCAGCCCAGCAGGGCTGAGGGCTCTGCCTGCAAGCGCTGATCGGACAGGAGCCAGGCAGAGACAGGCTGAAGGAAATCAGGATTGGGAAGACATTGAGCTGAGACTTCACTTGGGGAAAGATCTTCACAGCCCTGTGCATGGTGAGTGTGTGGGTGCAGGGCAATGTCCCCTGTGCTCCTGGAGGGATCTCCTGAAGCCAGCGCACCCTATAGCCTGGGGGATGTGTCAGGAGGACTCTCCCAGTTTCTCTGTGGCACAGGAGGAGGAGGAGGAGGAGGATGTGCTGCAGAGTGGGGCTGTCCTGGGCACTGTCAGAGGGACAGGGCAGGATGGCTCCTATTGCCAGGGGTTGAAGCTGGGGCTGCAGCCAGGGCTGCCCAGGGCTGTCCTGCAGAGCAGCTCCTGCAGCCCTCAGGGCTCTTGGCCAGCCCAGGGCATGTGCCACCTGCCAGGGGCAGCTCTCAGCCTGCCTGGCAGCTCCCCATGGACGCTGCTGGGGAGAAGTTGGAGGTGGAAGGAGCCACCCCCTTTAGGGCAGATTCCTCCTGCTGTGGAGATGGTGCTGCATGGCCAGGGCTGCTCTCAGCTTTCTCCTCAAGGGAAGGGAAAGGGGCTGTCAGCTTTGGCTGTGTCACTGAGACTTCTGCACTGCCACCCTGGGCATCCAGCAGATGTGCCTCAGATCTCCCTCAGAAAGTGCCTCCTCAGCCTCCTCTCCCTACAGACAGCAGCAGCAGCACCTTGGCTTGCAGCATCTCTGTTTGTCTGCCCTACCCTTAAAGCCCTGCTGCCAGGGAGATGCCCCGGGGCAGTGCCCTGTGCTGGGAGGGGTCTGCAAGGCAGAGCTGAGCCCCCAGGGCTGGGCTGGGCTCTGGCAGCACTGGTAGGGACAAGGCTTGGATATGGAGCAACAGTTCCCAGTAGGCACTCCAGGCAGCAGAGAGCCAGACCAACCCTTGGTATCGCATCCTGTCCAGCTGCAGATGGAAAGTGAAAAATTTAGAGATGTTGACAATGAAACTGGAACCTTCAAAAAGTCCACTTTATTTTTAAGGATGTTTGAAGTCCACTCATGCTGAACTAGAGGAGGTATACTGATCAAAGGGCACCTGTGTGACACCAGCAGTCTGACTGCACTGGGGCACAGGGAGCCCTGTTTCCCCTCTGGGCTCCAACGTGTTCAGGATGAGAGTAATGCTGAGGATCAGGCAGTAACTCACCAGCACAACCCCAAACTTAGAAAAAAACCCCCAAACTAAGTGAAATTTCCCCAAAGAAAGACAAGTAATTTTCAATGAATGTGCAACAAAATACAGTAAGATTGACTCAAGGAAATATGTCCCGTCTTGTCCATGTCTTCTTTCAAGAGTCCACCATGGCCAGAGTGAAGAAATGTCCAACAGCAGCTCCATCAGGCACTTCCTCCTGCTGCCATTGGCAGACACACGGCAGCTGCAGCTCCTGCACTTCTGCCTCTTGCTGGGCATCTCCCTGGCTGCCCTCCTGGGCAACGGCCTCATCATCAGCGCCGTAGCCTGCAGCCACCATCTGCACACACCCATGTTCTTCTTCCTGCTCAATCTGGCCCTCAGTGACCTGGGCTCCATCTGCACCACTGTCCCCAAAGCCATGCACAATTCCCTCTGGGACACCAGGGACATCTCCTACACAGGATGTGCCGCACAGGTGTTTTTCTTTGCCTTTTTCATTTCAGCAGAATTTTCTCTCCTGACCGTCATGTGCTATGACCGCTACGTGTCCATCTGCAAACCCCTGCACTACGGGACCCTCCTGGGCAGCAGAGCTTGTGCCCACATGGCAACAGCTGCCTGGGCCAGTGCCTTTCTCAATGCTCTCATGCACACAGCCAATACATTTTCCCTGCCTCTGTGCCATGGCAATGCCCTGGGCCAGTTCTTCTGTGAAATCCCACAGATCCTCAAACTCTCCTGCTCACACACCTACTTCAGGAGCCTTTGGCTTATTGTGGTTAGTGATTTTCTGTTATTTGGTTGTTTTGTGTTCATGGTTTTCTCCTATGTGCAGATCTTCAGGGCTGTGCTGAGGATCCCCTCTGAGCAGGGACGGCACAAAGCCTTTTCCACCTGCCTCCCTCACCTGGCTGTTGTCTCCCTGTTTATCAGCACTGGCTTTTTTGCCTACCTGAAGCCCCTCTCCATGTCCTCCCCATCCCTGGATCTGGGAGTATCAGTTCTGTACTCGGTGGTGCCTCCATCCCTGAACCCTCTCATCTACAGTCTGAGGAACCAGGAGCTCAAGGATGGCCTGAGGAAAATGATCATGAATGCTTTTCAGAAGCAATAAACGCATTCTCCTGCATAGCTCATGCAATGTTACTCAGTAATGCTCACTCTGTGTCCTGTGTTTTTTGCTGTTGGCACAGGTATTTTATTTTGGAGGATTTGTTCACAGGAAAATCTTTGTATGTACCATTTTTAATTAAATATTTGCCTTTCTAGTGTGAATCAGTGACTGTATAAATCAGGAGCTGTACTACCTATGTGCCTAAACAAAATAGAGATCTCTGTATTGCCATGTGTGCCTGACCTCTTTCCTCCCTGCCTTCTCTGGAGCTGCAGGGCCACTGCCTCTGGGTAGAGCTGGAGCAGAAAATGGAACCCCAGTTCTCCTCCCTGCCAGGGAGGCCCTGGGCTTCTCCTCCATAACCTCCCCTTCCTTCACTCCCACACTCCCCTTCAGAGCCCCTGTGCTGGTTTTAGGCCTCAGGGCTCTGTCAGCTCAGTCCCTGTCCTGCTGTGTGACTGTCCAGGGACTGCAGGCAGGGACAGGCCATGGGCACTGCTGGGACAGAGCTAGGCTCTGCAGCAGCATTTCCATTGTGCAAGGGCATCTCCCCAGTGCAGGGCCTGCAAGCTTTAATCCTCTTCCCAGTTTGCTCTCAGGGATGTGCCTGACACAGTGTCCTGGAGAGGAAACCAGCAGTGACCAGCAGAAGTTTGGCAGTGATCAGGTTGGGGCTGTCCCAGCAGTGCCCTTGCAAAGCCAGCACTGCTACAGCAGTGATCTCTCACCTCAGGTCACAGAGGTAGTTCTTCCCTCCATGGAGGGACATCAAGTGACGGGGTCAGGAGTCTGTGTTTGCAGTGCATGGCCATTCCACAGCCTTGAACATCGTGTGTGTTTGATGGGACATAAACCCAGTGAGCACAAACACCCTCAGCTGCTCCTGGAGCTTTCAGAGAGTAACATCCCCTGGGAACCCCTGGATGAGCTCCTGAGCACAGAGCTCCCCATTTTCATCCCTTTGGCCATGGGGCACCTCAGGAAGGGCAGGGCAGGGCAGTGCAGGGCAGGGCAGGGCAGGGTGACACCCGCAGGGCTGAGGTCCCTGCCAGGCTCTGGCAGTGGCAGTGGAGCCCAGGGAGCTCCTGCCCATGCTGCAATGAACTCTGTGTGTGTGTGTGCAAGGGAAGGACTCGTGTGCCTGGACAGCCCTGGGGCTGTGAGCAGGGCATGAGCCCAGCTCAGGGGTGGGCACCTGACAGAGCCCTGACATTGCTGGCTGTGCCCATAAGAGAAGAGTTGGTCGAGGTGACTGTGGTTAAACCCCCCTGGCCATCAAGTGACAGCCAAGTGTCTCTGTCACTGTCCCTCCTTCATCAGAAAACAGAAGAAAATAAGGTGAAAACATTGGGGTCATCATAAAGGGAGATTAATACTGGAGGGACTAAAAAGCAAAGGCCAAATTCAGAAGCAAGGAAAACCACGGGAAAACAAGAGTTCAGCACACATAGTGGTTGCTTTGGAAGACAAATATATTAATACAGAAAATCCAGAGACCTTCTTGACCCACTCATTTCCCTGCTGATCAGGACATCACATGGAATGGAAGAGCCCTGGGGTCAGTCCAGCCCAGCTGTCGCATCCCTGTGCCCCCAGGAACACCTGCCCACCCCAGCCTATTGGTGGAGGGTTGCAGAGATGCCTCATGTGGGGCCAGCCCTGCTCAGGGACAGGCAAAGCCTTGGGCTGGGACCGACCCTGCTGCAGCCACGAGAGCCAAGCACAGCAGGACAGGGGTGTCTTGGCAAAGGGAACTCCATGACAGCCACGCCGAGGCCAAGGGGGCTCAGGGGGCCCTTCTCACCTCTGCTATTCCACAATTCAATGAATCTTTTCCTTGGAGAGCTCTTTGAAGAGAGAATTGCCAGAGAGGCAGAAGCAGAGCTATAAAATGCACCAGTAAAAACACAGCAGCTCCTGTGAGGAATGAATCCTCCCAGGGCAGTGCTGTGGCAGGAGAAGCACCCAGAAGGAGGGGGATGAGCTCAGTGCACTTGTGTGTGTCCCCAGGCACAGAGGGTGAGCGTGGGCGGAGGTCAGGGCAGGGCTGGCAGTGGCAGGGCAGAGCCAGGGGACAGCAAGATGGGAGTGTGCAGCCTGCAGGGACACTGCAGCAGCTGTGGGACAGTGCAGGACAAGCTGTGCTGGACATGGCCAAGGGCCCTGGCAGGGCTGGCAGTGCCCAGGAGAAGCCAAGTCTTGGTGTCCTGGGGCACAGCAGGGTCTGTGCCACCAAGGGCTGTGAGGAGACACCTTGTGCTGAGGCCCTGGGGCCTCCTGGCACAGCCCCAGCCAGGCTGGGCACTGTCACCCCCTTGTCCTGCCCTCAGCATCCTCCCATATCCCCGTGTTCCCAGCTGAGTCCTGAGCACACAGGAGGGACAGGATCTGCCTTCCCCAGGGCTGGGCTTCGGCCTCAGCCTTTCTGCTGCCTCCAGCCAGCCCAGGATCTGCTCAGCATCTGAGCTGCCTGCACAGAGCCCCTGCCTCCCTGCACTCCTGGCCTCAGGGATCTGCTGGGACGAGTCCCTGGGGAGCCTTGGTATGAAATGGCCCTGGGGCCTCTGTAATGCTCCCAGGGACTGCAGGTTTTTCAAAGGACTTTGGGTTTGGGTTTTGCCTTGGACTCTCTGAGAGGTTTGTGCAATCATGGCCTCCAGTTCTCTAAAGAGTCCAGGAGGAGCCTGTGTTGGTGATGGACGTCACTGGGACTGACACTGAAACTGCATGAAAAACAGAAATTCCAACAACATCTTCTCAGTGTTACAGAATTTAGGCATTACTTTATTCTTGCCAGGATGTTATTGTGGCCAGCACGTGCAAGAGAAATCATTCCATCCACACATGTCCGGGTTGCACAGTGAAAATCATTCAATCCCACATTGCTTTTTACTATGTTTCTCACATATTTATACAGACAAAACTTAAAGAAATTAATGTTCTTTTCTCTTAAATTACACAATTTTTAGTATTTGATCTCCTATTGATGATTGCTCCGTTCACCTCTGATGTCAATTAAGTCCTCATTCTTTGATTCCCTTCTCAATCTTTTTCCCAGACCAGGTGTCTCACCACACTGGGGGTGATGTTCATTAATGTTCATTTACCTCCTGTGCATCTTCTGGCCACTCCCAATCTGTAGATGTTAAGCTCATCAGGCCTCACCCAACCTTGGTGGACAGAGTCTTTTGAAGAGAAACTTCAATTCCCCTCCACCTGGGTGAACAAACCCCTGCCTAAATTTACATTAAAAGAAACCGGAAGTTGCATCATTTCTGATAATTCCATTAGGTTCCATAGTGTCACAGTGCTCTCCTCGGCTCAATGAGGCCACGCAGTGTCACATCAAACCCCTGGGTTCCACCAAGCCCTGCAGTGTCACCATGGTGTCCTTGGTTCCATGAATCCCTGCAGTGTCACCGTGGCTCCTTGGTTCCATGAGGCCCCACAGTGTCACTCTTATCGATTGGTTCCATCAGGTCCCACAGAGTCATCACAGCCCCTTGGTACCATGGCCTGGTTTTTGGTAGCAGGGGAGGCACAGGGATGGCTCCTGTGAGAAGCTGCTGGAAGCTTTCACCATGTCTGGCACAGCCAATCCCTGGTGGCTTCAAAGATGGACCTGCTGCTGGCAAAGGCTGGGCCAGTTACAAATGGTGGTAACGCCTCTGTGATAACAGATTGAAAAAGAAATCAAAATAGAGATTGTGGCGCAGTTTTAACTGCAGTCATAGGAGAGCAGAGGGAGAACATGTGAGAAGAACAATCTGCAGACATCAAGGTCAGTGCAGAAGGAGGGGCAGGAGGTGCTCCAGCCACTGGAGACCCAGGCATCCTGCAGGAGAGCCATGGAGAGAGGGGCCCTGCTCCCAGGCTGGAGCAGCCTGTCCCTGGAGGAATGCACCCCTGGAAGAGTGACCCATGCTGCAGCAGTTTGGGAAGGACTGTTGTCCCTGGCATGGACTCACACTGCAGCAGTTGGCAGAGGGCTGCTGCCCCTGAAATGGACTCACATGGGAGAAGCTCCTGCAGAACTGTCTCCCTGGGGAGGGACCCACAGTGCAGCAGGGGAACCACTCCTCTCCCTGAGCAGGGGCAGAAGCCATGGGTGATGAACTGACCATAACCCCTATTCCCTGTCTCCCTGCGCTGCTGGGGTAGGAGGTAGAGCTGGAAGGAGGGAGCTGAGGGGCTTATTTTATTTCCCCTTTTCCTGCTCTTACTTTGTTAGTAATAAATGAATTTCACATCTCTAAGCTAAGCCTGTTTTTCCAGGACAGTATTTGATGAGTGATCTCTCCCAGTCCTTATCTCAACCCATGAACCCTTTATTAAATTTTCTTTGTCCAGCTGCAGAGGGGAGTGAGTGAGCAGCCCACATGGATGCCTGGCATTTGGCCTGGGTCAACCCACGACACCTTGGTACCACAGGGTCACAATGGACCCTTGGTTCTATGGGGTCTCATTGGTTCCATCAGGCCCTGCAGGGCCACTTCATTCAAAAAGGCCCCAAAGTTTCACAGTGGTCTCCAGGATTCCATGGGGCCCTGCAATGTCAAAATGGACCTTTGGATCCCTGGGGGCCCACAGTGTCAGAATGGGCTCTTTTGGTTCTACAGCTTCACAATGGCCCTTCGGTTCCATGTGTCCTGCACTGTTCTGTGAATCCTTAGTTCCATGTAGGGTCACAATGGTCTCCTTGGTTTCATGGTGCCACAGTTGCCATAATTTCCATGGTATCACAACTGCCCTTGGATCCCAAGAGGCCCCAGAGTGTGACAATGGCCCCTTGCTTCCATCAGGCCCTGTAGTGTCACAATGGTGTCCATGATTCCATCAGGCCCTGCAGTGTCACCATGGACAGTTGGTTCAATGACACTCCACAATGTCACCACGGCCCCTTGGTTCCACAGAGCCCCACTGTGTCACTGTGGTCCCTTTGGTTCCAAGGCTCAGAAGTGCCAGAATGACCCTTTGGTTCCATCAGGCCTTGAAGTTCCAGAATGGTCTCCATGGTTTCATGAGTACTCCCTGTGTCACAAGAGACTCTTGGTTCCCTGAAGGTCTTCAGGTTCACAATTGACTCCTTGGTTCCATGAAGCCCTGCTGTGTCACAATGCCCATGGTTCCATGAGTTTCCATGGTGTCACCACGGTCTCCTTGGATCCCCAGTATCACCATGGTCTCCTTGGTCCCATCCAGGCCTTGTAACAAGACATAGGGAGCCTTTTTCTGCCTTAGATGAAAGGCTGCAGAACTCATGGTGGTAAGGCTGTGTCACTGATAAGAAACAAAAACCACCTGAATCTGAATGCCAAATATCATTTCAAGTACCTTCAATCCCAGCCTCTACAGAGGTAGAAAATACAAACAGAGATTCCCCAGTAAATCAAAACCAGGGACCATATTTTGAATGCAGGCAAAATGCATTCAAGTGCACTCAAATGCACTCGATATGATGGGGAGGTGATAATCTCCTATTCCAAGAGTGAACTTAAGAAGGGCTGACTATTGAAGGAACTGCAGAGAACCACAATATAAGAAAAGCAGGTGGCACAGGTAATTCTGGGATAGGGAGACCAGAAAGCAAGAGCAGATGAACCAGTGCAGTCGCCACCAAGAAGATCAAGTTCACACGCTGTGGGCAGCAACCCCATCAGGCCGTGTCACCATCCCCTGGTACAAGGGGGGTCACGATGGTTCATTTCACTGATCTCAGGGTGCAAAGACACACAGCAGGGGACTTTCAGTATTAACCAAAACAAATGCACCTTTTATTGAGTGCCCACAGCAGATGCAACACAAGGATTAGAATGGGGATAAAGGATAGAGAGACAGAGAAATGGAGGGAGCAATAGCTGCCAACAGAGAGATGAGATCCTCGTGGTCCACCCAATAGATCTGTCTGGTCACATCTGGGAGAGTCTAAAAGACTTTGGTTAACTCAGGACTCTTTTATAATCTACCGCCGGGAGGGGAGCAGGACGGCACATGGAGGGAACGGTGGAGAATAAATCCATTGGGAACAGGTACAGACAGTCCAGTTCTGAACAGCACAAACCGGTGCTAGCAGTGAGCGGGGCCCGTTGTTTCAGGACTGGTTCCTATGGGAAACCTCCTGCTTCCCATGGCAGACATCCCGCTCCAGTCAGGCCAGCACCCCGCGGTTAGAATTTGAAGGGTCTCAGTCTCAGTCCTTGGGGAGGGCTTCAATCTCCATCCTTGACGGCGGCTGTGAGGCAGATGAGGGATCTTTGGACTGTCTCTTACAGACTGACATCCCAAAACATAAAAATAACTATGCATTTCCCCTTAAAAAAAATTACTGACTTAAAAAAATAATTATTATTTTTCTTATTTATAATATTATTATTCTATATTTGTATTACCGAATTTGAAGGTTTAAATTAAAAAACCCATACCTTTTTAGCAAGCAAAAAATTTATTGGTCATTGGTTCTAAGTAACACAATTCCCTTCATTAATTCACGGTCCAGTGTGGCTCTTGATTTCTCCTTTATGCTAATTAGTACCATTTAAAATCCTTTTGTTATCTTTTTTCATTTTCCCAGACAGGGTAAAAAAGGCCACTTTGGGGTCCATGGAGAACTTTCTGGGGCACATTTGGGGCAGTTCTGGGTCTGGGAGGGAATTGAGACAGAACTTGAGGGTCTGGAGGACACTTGGGGGAGCTGGGTGGGCACTAGGAGGGGCACTCAGGGATTCTGAGGGACAGTTTGGGGTCCGGAGCAGCACTTGGGGGTCCAGGGGAGCCCTTGGAGGTCAGGGAGGGGAATTTGGGGGCCTTCGGGGTCCGGGCGGGCTCTTGGGGGACTCGAAAGTGTCTCCCTGGGCCGCGGGGGGTGATGGGAGTTGAAGGCGCGGGTACCATACGGTTTAGTGGGGCCGCGGAGCATCACGGGAGTTCTGGGCGCAGCTGCAATGGGTCTCGGTGGGGCGCGGGGCATGACGGGAGATGAAGTCCAGGCTGGAATAGCGCTAGCCATGCGCCACGCAGCATGCTGGGAGCTGTAGTCCCAGAAGTGGTTCGAACACGATGTTTGGAGGTTTGGGAAGGCACTTGGGGGACACTTTTGCGTCCAAGCCGCGACTTGAGATCCTCGGGGGGGAACGTAAAAGGCTCCTGAGCACTCGAGGGGAGCTCGCGGAATTCTAACTGGGCTCTTTAGGGCGCGGGGCACAGCAGCAGTTTTAGCTGCAGGACTGTGTTCTGAGGGGCTCTGGAGCCGCGAGGGATGAGAGGAGATGAATTCCCAGAAGTGGCTGTACCGGGCATCTGTGGGGTAGGGAGCACTCGAGGGATCCGGGGACGCTTCTGGAGACCCTGAATGGGCACTGAGGGGGCACTGAGGGATCCTGGAGGGTCTGGGAGATGCTTATGGGACAGATGGGGGCGGATCCCGGGGTTTCTGTGGAGGGCGGGGCATGACGGGTGTTGTAGTCCCGGCTCCAATGGGGCGATTTCGGGCTGCCGGGCATGATGGGAGTTGTAGGCAAAAATAAAAGATGGCACCGACATCAGGCACCGCCCTCATGGCTCCGGTCCGTTTGCTGATTGCCTGCTGAAAGCGATGGGCCGGACCTTTCGCAAATGGCAGGCGGGAACAGCCTATTCAACCTCTGTAGTCCCTCCCAGTAAGACGAGTTTATTCGCAGTTCAATCCCAGTGCCCCTCCAGGCCCTCTCAGTATAACACAGTCCTTCCCAATACCCTGGCATTCATTCCCAGTCCCTTCCAGTTCTTCCCCAGTGTCCCCAGTCTTCCCCGCAATGTTCCCAGGGTCGTCAGTTTATCCCAGTCTTCCCCATTTTCACTCCCAGTATGTCCCAGTGTCTCCCAGCATTCCCAGTGTCACTCCCAGTATGTCCCAGTCCTCCCCAGTGTTTCCAAGGACAGTTTAATTTCTCACGGTGGCCGTGGCAGCCAAACCCAGCAGTGGTGTCAGTGCAGTGCCCATGGCCACAGCCCCTTGCAGGGGCCCAGTGCAGCTTGGGCTGATGATCCACCCTCACAGCTGGCCCAGGGCAGCTCTGCAGTGGCTTTGGTGGCACCTGGGGCTGGCACACACCTGAGCACTGGGTCTGTTTGCACTGGGGAAACTCAGCAGTTTGAGATGGCTACAAAAAGTACAAAAAGGGAAAACCCCTCTCAGGCTGGGTGCAGCCAGCTCTGCAAGCACAGCAGGGCCAGGGCAGTGAGGACAGACAGGATGGGGCTGGGCAATGTGGAGTGAGGTTGTCCACACTGGGTCAGAGCTCCTGCTCCTTCTGTGAGCAGGCCAGAGCTGCTGAGGAGAGACCCTGGGTCAATATCAATCACAGAATGCTGCAATCACCTCTGTTGTAAAGAGGAATAAAATAAAATATCTCCTTTAAAATAGGAATCTGTATTTTTTTTACAAGGTGTTTGAAATTTTTCTCCATAAATGGACTAGAAAAAATGTAATGACCTTCTCAGGGCTTTGATGTTGTTTACATCAGACCCCGTCCCTGAGATAGTGTTCAAAAAACATCTCAAGAACTCAAAATTAAATTGAAACTCTGAACTTTCTTGAAGTTTTAATGGGTCCCACTGAGGGAGATGATTGGGAAAGTGTCTCCAGGTTCCAGTTAGAGCAGAACATTGTAGGCAGTGATGACAGCTGGGGACAAAGAAGGCAAAGGTGTCTCTGGTGCTGAGCAAACCTGGATGTGTTTGAGGAATGCAAAGGGCCAAGGCCTGAGCCCCAGCCCCTGGCCAGGCAGATCCTGTCCCTCCCTCCTTGCTCAGGGCTCTTGCCAGGATGGGCACTGGCATGTGGGGATGTGCAATGACAAGGGCAGGAGCATGGGGCGGCCCCTGCCAGGCTGCTGAGCAGGGACGAGGAGGCAATGAGGCCCCAGTCCTGCAAGGGTCACTTATCTCCTGCTCCTGCCTCAGGCCCGGGCCCAGCAGCCATGGCCAAAGTGCTGCCCAAGTTGGCTCTGGCAGGGCTGTCTTGCAGCTGCTGCCCATCCCTGTGCCCTGTGCAGCCCAGGCTGTCCCACGGTGTCCCTGCCCTGCGCCTCTGTCCCTGCAGGCTGTCGGCATCCCCCGGCTGCCCCACCTGGCTGGCCCCTTCCTTTGCTGACAGCTCTGCCTCCAGCCTGCCTCTGCCTGCCCACACAAAGCCTTGGGCTGATACCAAAAGGATTCATTCCATTTGTACCCTGCCTGTGAACTTTCAGCACAGGAACAAGGCATGCAGAGGCTGCTTTCCCATCAAGGATGGCTGGAAGAGAAGAAGAAGACATCTGCCTCAAGGTTACAGGGATAGAGAAAACAAGGAGTGAATCTGGGAACTTGGGGTGGGTTTTATGGAAGTGGGTAAATTGTAATTCACATTTACGGACTGTATAGAAGCAACATGCTGGGAGAATTACACGTTCATGTGAGGTTGGGAGTTCCTCTCTAGACCTCAGGCCTGAATAAATGACACCCTCTGAAATAGCAAATGAGTGTTAAGGAGCCCTATTCTGATATTTCAGAGATTTGGTGACAGCAGGGCCTCCCAGAACCAAGGAGTCAGCTGTGACACTGTGCAAACTCATGGAACAAAGGGTCCATGGTGATACAGCAGAACCCCATGGAACCAAAATCCATTTTGGCACATTGGTGCCACATTGAGCCAATGGTCCATTGTGATACTGTGAATCAGAGAAGACCATTGTTACCCTGAGAAACCTCTTGGAACCAAGGGGCCATTGTGACACAGCAAGGCCTGGTGGAACCATGGGTCCATTCCGACACTGCACAACCTCACGGAACCAAGGTGACCGTGTTCTACTGCGGAACCTCATGGAACAAAGGGTCAATGGTGACACTGTAGAACCAAGGAGACTGCTGCTGGCAGTGTAAGAGCTCATGGAACCAGAAGTCCATTGTGACACAGCAAGGCCTGATGGAAACAAGGGTCCCTTGTTAAACTTTGTGGCCTCATGGAACCATGAGCCATTGTGACACAGCAGGGCCTCATGGAACCATGGAGGCCATTTTTACACTTGGAGACCTTGAGAAACCAAATGGCCATTGTGGCACTTCAGAGCCTTGTGGAACCAAGGGGACCACAGTGACATTGTGGGGCTCCATGTAACCAATGGTCTGTTGTGACACTGCAAGGCCTTATGGGATCATGGAGACCATTGTGACACTGCAAGGCCTCAAGGAAGCAAGGAATCATTGTGACACTGTGGAGTCTTGGCAGGCCAAGGGGCAGTTGTCACACTGTGAGGCACCATGGAACCATGGAGGCCATTGTGACACTGCTGGGCCCCATGGAACTAAGGATCTATGGAACAGTGCAGGACCCCATGGAACCAGAAGTCCATTGTGACACTGCGGGGCCTCATGGAATCCTGGAGGCCATGATGACACTTGGAGGCCTCGTTGAATTAAGGGGCTCTGCAGGGCCTCATGGAACCAAAGAGACCCTTCTGACACTGTGAGTCCCCTTGAAACCAAGGGTTCATTGTGACACTGTGGCACCAAGGAGACCCCTGTGACACTGCCAGGCCTCATGGAAGCAAAGGACCATTGTGACAGTGTGAAGACCCATGGAAACCAGAGGCCAGAGTGACACATCTGGGCCTCATGGAACCAAGGATCCAATATGACACCACCACTGTGACACTGCAGGGCTCCATGGATACAAGGGAACAGGGAACAGGTCTGGTTGGCTTGGCCTGACTGGTCCAACTGCCCTTGGCATGTCGAGTGTCTCTTCTCATGTACCCCTGAAACCCTGGGGCTCTGACCTGCCTTCAAACACTGGGGCTCTGTGCTTTCCTTCCTAAGGAAAAGAACTGTCCCTCCTGCACAGGCACCCATGGCTAAAACTGGTACTTGTCCTCCAAAATTCCTACATTCAAGGGTTTTTTTCTCCCAGACAAGATCTCCCAGAACAGACAGGTCTGGCTGGCCTTGGCTTCTGCTGGTTGCCTGAATTCTGCCCTGAAACACTGGGGCTCTGCCCTTTCCATCCTAAGGGAAAAGAACCATCCTTCTTCTCCAGGTGCCCATGGTCGAAATTGGGATTCCACCACCAATAGTCCTATATCCAATGATTGCTCCTACACAAAAGCTGCCATTACAGACAGGTCTGGTTGGCCTTGGTCTCTGGTGCCTGCAGTTCATCAGCCCCTGAAGCACTGGGGTTCTGTGCTTTCCTTCCTATGGAAAAGAATCTTCTTATTCCTCCATGGCCAAAATTGCTACTCCTCCTAAAATATTAACTACATGAAAGGTTTCTCCCACACAAAACCTGCCAGCTCTCACTGGTGTTGTGGGCTCTGATGGCCACCTGTCATCTACCCCTGAAACACTGGGGCTCTCTGCCTTCCATGTGATGGAAATAGAACAGTCTCCTCATCCAGGGGCCAGGGCCAAATTTGAGATTTGGCCCCTAAATTTCATATATCCAAGGATAACTCCCAATCAAAAGCTGCCAGGAGAGACAAGTTTGGCTGACTTGGCCTCCTAGGGGCTGCTTTTCTCATCTACCATCAAACCCTGGGGTTCTCTGCTTTCCTTCAGATGGAACAGAAATGGCCTTTTCATCAAGGGACCACTGGCCAAAACTTGTATTCTACCTCCCAAATTCTGTGTATCCAAGGATTTCTCTCAGGCACAAGCTGCAATTCCAGAAAGGTCTGGCTCGCCTTGGCCCTTGGTGGCTGCTGCCCATCTGCCCCTGAAACACTGGACCTCTGCTTTCCTTCCAATGGAAGAGAATCGTTGTTCACATCAAAGTGCCCATGGGCAAAACTTAAACTCAGCCTAAAATATTCCATCTATCCAAGGATTGCTCCAAGGCAAAAGTAGCCAGGACACACAGGTCTGACAGGTCTTGTCCTGAGGTGATTTTCTTAGACTATGAGCAGAATGTTTTAATTTGCCAATACCTTGGAGAGGGCTGAGAGATCTCCCAAGGTGGGGTTTGGAGGCCTCAAGCACATGAGCACAATATAGGGACAAAGCAGCTCTCTGCTCAGTGGGGTGGAGACTGAGGACAGCAGAGGTGAGCCCTGGAAGGGACTGGACGGTGGTTTCAGAGATGGTGGCTTCTTTTGACATAGTAGAGAACAGACAGAGAATGAAAGAATTAATGCAAAGGGCAGACAGGGAGGGCCAGACAGAACCCAAAGAGAAAGAAATTTCCCTCCCAGGGCAGGGCTGTGGTGCAACACATCCCCCAGAAGGAGTCTGGGTCAGCGCAAGGCTTTGTGTGGGCAGGCAGGGGCAGGCTGGAGGCAGAGCTGTCAGCAAAGGAAGGGCCCTGCCAGGTGGGGCAGCCGGGGGATGCCGACAGCCTGCAGGGACAGAGGCGCAGGGCAGGGACACCGTGGGACAGCCTGGGCTGCACAGGGCACAGGGATGGGCAGCAGCTGCAAGACAGCCCTGCCAGAGCCAACTTGGGCAGCACTTTGGCCATGGCTGCTGGGCCTGGGCCTGAGGCAGCAGCAGGAGACAAGTGACCCTTGCAGGGCTGGGGCCTCATTGCCTCCTCGTCCCTGCTCAGCAGCCTGGCAGGGGCTGCCCCATGCTCCTGCCCTTGCCATTGCACATGCCCACATGCCAGTGCCCATCCCGGGAAGAGCCCTGAGCAAAGAGGGAGGGCCAGGGGCTGGGGCTCAGGCCTTGGCCCTTGGCATTCCTCAAACACATCCAGGTTTGCTCAGCACCAGAGACACCTTTGCCTTCTTTGTCCCCAGCTGTCATCACTGCCTCCAGTGTTCTGCTCTAACTGGAACCTGGGGCCACTTTGTGAGTTGTGTTCCTCAGTGGGACCCATAACAACTTCAAGAAACTTTGGAGTTTAATTTAAACTTTGATTTATTGAGAAGTTTTCTGAACACTCTCTCAGGGACTGAGTCTGATGTAAACAACACCAAAGCCCTGAGAGGGTCATTAAAATCCTTGTGCTGTGTCTGTGCTGAGCTGGGCTAGGCTCCTGGCCCAGAGGAAGCTCCTTGCAAACCAAGAAGAGCTTCAAAAAGACATTCCTGCTGAGGAGCAGCTCCTCTCCCAGCCCAGCAGGGCTGGGTCTCTGCCTGCAGCCACCCCAGGCACAGCACAGAGGCACAGAGAGCTTCAATCAGTCAGGGCTGGGAAGGGGCTGAGAAGTGCCTGGGGCAAATCACTGTCAGCCCTTGGCACAGGAACCTCTGGCTGCAGGACAATACAGCTGCAGCTCCTGGAGCCATCTCCTAAAGCTGGAACATCCCAATGCCTACAGACTCTGTGAGTACAACTCTGAATATTCCTGGTGCAGGGGAGGTGAAATGCCCATGAAGCTTTGACATGCTGAGGAATGCTGGTCAGTCATAAAATACTTCCAATACAAGGATTTCATTAAAAATTAGGACATTTCCAAAGACTTTGTATTCTATTTCCTAATATTGGAGAATGGCAGGAACCAGGGGGATTAATAATAAAGATTGATTATGAATTATTAATTATGAAATTTTAAAAGTTCCTGAGACATTGGAACTGTTATTTTTGTGTTCTGTAGATTCACAGGAGATCCCTAATGTACTTTCAGCCACTCTGCCCATGGACAGCACCAGCATCCCCTTTGCTGGAGCTCTCAGGCTCAGTCTGAGCTGTCCTTTGTCCCACGTGCAAACAGAACCTGCCCCAGCCAGTGCCCTGCAAGCAGCCAGGGTTCTGTCAGGCCAAGGAGAGGGCACAGAGATTTGGGGTCTGTGAGTGCTGGCAGGGAGAGATCAGGCACTGGGAAACACCTGCAGGAGGGAAATCTGCAGGAAGCAGAGAGAAGATCAGACAATGAGAGAAAACAAAACCCAGAAATGCTGTGGCAGGGAGAGTTGAGAGATGTGCACAGGATCCCCTCCAGTGCAGCCCCTCCCTCTGAACAAGCCCTCTCCCTCCTGTGCCCCAGCCAAGCCTCTGCCCTCAGGGCCGGGGCTCCAAGGCATGCAGCCCCTCCTGTGCAGGCAGAGCTGCAGCAGAGCTGTGGGGCAGCTCTGCAGCCCCGGGCCCAGTTTCCTCTGCACAGCACAGGGCTGGAAGCAGCTGCCCGGCCCTGGGGGCTCTGGAGGGGGCACAGCTGGCTCAGGGTGACGCTGTCCCCAGTGCCCGTCTCTGGGCAATGCTGTCAGGGCAGCCAGGGAAGGAGCTGCACCTCCCTCAATCCAATGCCATCATAGGACACCTGGAATCTCCCTGAGATTTCAGTCCAAGCTTTGAGCTTCCTTCTAGGATACAAACCTGTCCTGTAGCATCTCTGCGTTATCTAAAAGCCCCACGGTGAGACACAGAAGGTCTATGATGAGAAAATGCTGTTGGGTTGGTGAAATGAGCTCTGTCTGTCCCTGGGTACAAACGTGGGGCTGAGACCTTGAGAAGGGGATGGACATTTGCTGGAATGTGGGGATCCATCTGCTGTCAGCAATGTCAGGATGGTTTTAAAGGAAACATGGGAGGGTGATCATCCTCTGTCTGGGAAAGGTGAATGCCCAGAGAATCCTGGAACAGGACAGGGTGACAGACCTCCTTCCCTCCCTCTCCACTCACCACCTTGCCTCAGAGAACTCACTGTTCTCCCTGAGGCAGCAGAAAAGCAGAGAGTTTCTGACATCCAAAAATAATCAGCAGGGGAGATGAAGAAAAGCTTTAAATAACACTAGTACATTGAAAAAGACTTTACCATTCCTGTTCCCTGGCAGTGGGAGGGCAAATGCTGACAGGGCTTTCTGTGTTAACAGAGATTCAAAGTGGAACACGAGGACAGGACCCTGTGCCCCTCCTATGTCTGCACAGCAAGGCTGAACTAAAAAAAACCTCTGTGTGTAGCTGCCCTGAACCTGAAGTCCCAGTCAGGAAGCACCAGCCAGAGCTCCACACTTGGAGCTGAAGGAAAATCTGCTGGAAATTGAAAAGAGTGTCAGAGTCTTACAGGAGAAGGGTCTGTGGGAAAAGGCTTTGATTTTGCTGGAAGAAGTTTCTCCTAACCAGTCACTGACTTTTCTCCATGAACAGCTCCCAATGGCCAGAGAAATCAAATGTCCAACAGCAGTTCCATCAGGCACTTCCTCCTGCTGGCACTGGCAGACACGCGGCAGCTGCAGCTCCTGCACTTCTGCCTCTTGCTGGGCATCTCCCTGGCTGCCCTCCTGGGCAATGGCCTCATCATCAGCGCCATAGCCTGCGGCCACCACCTGCACACGCCCATGTTCTTCTTCCTGCTCAACCTGGCCCTCAGCGACCTGGGCTCCATCTGCACCACTGTCCCCAAAGCCATGCACAATTCCCTCTGGGACACCAGGGACATCTCCTACACAGGATGTGCTGCTCAGGTGTTTCTGTTTCTCTTCTTCATTGGAACAGAGCTTTCGCTCCTGACTGTCATGTGCTACGACCGCTACGTGTCCATCTGCAAACCCCTGCACTACGGGACCCTCCTGGGCAGCAGAGCTTGTGCCCACATGGCAGGAGCTGCCTGGGCCAGTGCCTTTCTGAATGCCCTGCTGCTCACAGCCAATACATTTTCCTTGCCCCTGTGCCATGGCAATGCCCTGGGCCAGTTCTTCTGTGAAATCCCACAGATCCTCAAGCTCTCCTGCTCACACTCCAAACTCAGGGAACTTGGGCTCATTGTGGTTGGTGCCTGTATAACTATTGGCTGTTTTGTGTTCATTATTTTCTCCTATGTGCAGATCTTCAGGGCTGTGCTGAGGATCCCCTCTGAGAAGGGACAGCACAAAGCCTTTTCCACCTGTCTCCCTCACCTGGCCGTGGTCT
Organism: Melospiza melodia melodia; assembly: GCF_035770615.1. Taxonomy (NCBI): domain Eukaryota; kingdom Metazoa; phylum Chordata; class Aves; order Passeriformes; family Passerellidae; genus Melospiza; species Melospiza melodia. Next base: position 16,481,392 of record NW_026948525.1, on the reverse strand, counting down.
CCCTCTTTGTCAGCACTGCAGCCTTCGCCTACCTGAAGCCCCCCTCCATCTCCTCCCCATCCCTTGATCTGGCAGTTTCAGTTCTGTACTCTGTAGTTCCCCCAGCCCTGAACCCCCTCATCTACAGCCTGAGGAACCAGGAGCTCAAGGATGCCCTGAGGAAAATGATGACTGGATGATTTCTGAAGTAACCAATTGCCCGTTTCCTTCTGCATAGTTTTTGGAATGGAACTCGTGACAGGTCCAACAGGCCTGCCCAGGTCTTTGGTAGTATTTGATGGGGGTTTCTCTCACAAAATTATCCTCAATAAAAATTTTTAATCACCCCCATCAAATTCAGTGTCCACCTCTTGAATTTGACCCACAAGCTCTGTAAACCAGGGTTTGTGCTATTGCTACATTTGAAGAAAATAAACTACCTTACAGTGCATGTTTTATCTGGGATCCCAGCTCTGTGACACCATCATGAAGTTAGAGAGGAGAAGGGGAAAAGAGTCCCAGCAGTGCAGCACAGCCAGGGAGCAGCAGGGATTGGTCCTTTCAGAGCTGCTCTGCCAAACTGCACCCTGTCCTTTCCAGCCCTGCTGTGGCTTTAAGGCCGGAGTGCTCTGGCAGCTTGGTCACTGTCCTGCTGCGTGTCCCTGCTGTGGCCACAGGCAGGGCCAGGCCATGGGCACTGCTGGGACACAGCTGGGCTCCAGCACAGCAGCTCCAGCAGCAAAGGGCATCTCCTGAGGGCAGGGCAGGGAGGCTTTGCTCCCCTCCAGAGCTGCTGTCAGCAATGTGCTCCAGGAATGCCCTGGCACAGCAAAGCCCAGGGTCTGGGGCATGGAGGGAGTGTGCAGGGGGGGCTCACAGCAGTGTCCTGGCACAGCCAGATCTCCTGGCATGGACCTGAGGCACCAGCAGAGCAGGGCCTGGGCTGTGTCTTTGTTCCAGGGACAGCCTGGGAAGGTGCCCCAGGGCATTTTCCCACATCAGCCCCTGCAACCACCATTTCCAGCACTGGCCTCTCCCGACCTGCAGGAGGTTGTTCGTCCCTGCACAGAGGGACACCAAGTGACCATGCCAGCAGGCCATGTTTGCTCTATACTGAGGAGATCTCAGCAGTGCATCGTGTGTTTGTGGGGAGATGAACCCCAGTGAGCACAAACACCATCAGCAGCACCCAGGGGTGGCACAATTCCAGTGGCACAAACAGTGCCTTGAGGCCACTTCACTCTGAGAGTAACGTCCTCTGGGAAAACACCTGGATTGTTTGCTGGGTTGTGGTTAGGACTGCATGGAGAGAAATATCCCAGGCAGGGAGGCTTCAGGGAAAAAATCTCAGGGCAGCCATGGGCTGAACAGAGAGACATTGGATAGAGTGAGGGTCTGTGGGGAGAAATCAGAGCTGCCTCCCTTCTGAACCAGCCCGAGGACCTGGACAGGGCTGTGCTGTGTTCTGGGCACTGACCTGGAACTGAGGGATGTGGAAAAGGCCTTTGGTGTCAGGGCTGTTGAGAAGGCTGGGCAGTGTCACTGTGGGACCTCTCTCGAACCCCTTGGAAAGGCCAGAGCCATCCCAGAGGGTCCTGGGCACTTGGGAAGGGCAGACATGGAACCAGCCTGCACACAGGGCAGGGAGGGGCACTGGGAGAGTCACAGCCTGCTCAGGCTCAGCAGGGAAGGGGATGTGGCAAATCCTCCTGCAGCCATTCCAGGCACTGGCAGGACAGGGCAGCTACTGCAGAACGCATATGGGAGGGAAAAGAAGGGAATATTGTGTGACCAGACTTCAGCCAGACCTGGGACAGGGTCTGATGTGGTCTTCTCAGAGCCAGACTGGAGAGAGCTGGGTTGAAGGAGTGGAACATGGGCTGGGTGGGAATTTGGCTGAACAATGAGGGTGAAATGTCATCCATGGTTCAGAGTTGTCTTGGCAGCCATGCCCTGGTGACACCCCTCAGTGACCAGCCCTTGGCCACCACTGTGGAATATTTCTATGGTCTCTAAAATGGCATTAAATGTACTTTCAATTCCTTTGTGGATGCTGCCAAATTGCAGGGAGTCTGTGACTGAACTCATCTAGTTAATGGTGACTGCAAAATGAAATTGGGCAAGATGACTGAGTTGTGTAAATTTGTCTTGCCTTCAGGCGCCAAGCAAGACACAAGAAAGGGCAGAAAAAAACTCATGCATAAGAAGAAAGGCAGTTCAATAGGGAAAAACCCAAATCCAACCAAAAACATCCCAAACCAAATCAAAAAAACCAAAGCAAGACCCACGCACAACAACAGAAAAAACCCCACAAACAAACCAACCACAAAAAGAAAAAGCCACAGAAGAAAAGCAAATCCTCAGGAAATCTCCTATCAGCAGAAAATGTTTGACCACCTTGTGGCAGGAGAGGATTCTGTATGTGTAGGTGCTGTTTTGAAAGAAAAATGTCTTAAAAAGAAATCAATCTCCTACCCTCCTTGTCCCCCTGCTTCTCTCAGATGATTGCTGATCATGGTGTGACATGGAATGGAACATTCCTTGGGTCAGTCCAGCCCAGCTGTCCCATCCCTGTTCCCCAGGAACACTTGTCCACCCCAGGCCCATAGGTTGTGGGGGGGTTGCAGACGCTTCATGCGGGGCGAGCACTGAGACAAGGACAGGAGAACAGAACAACATTTACTCCTATCAAGAACAGTAGAACAGAACAGCACAGCCTTGGAGAAACTGATGGAGGATGTACCTATGGCAAACAGAAGTCACACAAAATGCAAGTAAGATGCCAGCCCACCTCTGCAAGGCTGACAAAACAGAAGTTGTGCAAAACAATAATATTGCCCTTACTCAAAAGGAGGGGTCAAGGAACAGCCACCTAAAAAGGGCACTGGATGTTGAAGACAAAACCCAAAGAACCATGAAAGGATTTGTGATAAGGGGTGCAACTATGTGAAATAAACTCAAAGGAAGTGGAGATAGCTCATGAACACATAATCAGTGTGTGTGATAAAAACTCTGTTCATTTAATGCTCAGTTCACTCCGATGGAGGAAGGATGGCCCAAGTGACCATCATGCTGTAATAAAGAACACCTGCTTTCAAATACTCAAAACTCTGTTCAGAAGTTTCTATCCAGTGGATTTCAGTATCAGTGGTGTCCTTGACTCCATTGTGCCCCACAGTTTCACAATGGCTCCTTGATTCCATGAGGCCCTGCTGTAGAACAATGGCCCCTTGGTTCTATTGGGTTCTGTACTGTCAAAATGGCCTCCTTGGTTCTGCACTGCCACAATGCTCTCCTTGGTTCCACGAGGCCTTGGTGTGTCACAACAGCCCCTTGTTTCCATCAACTGCCAGAGTGTTACCCTGGTCTCTTGGATCTGCAGTGTCACAATGGACAATTGGTCACAAGCAGCCCTGCTGTGTCACAATGAATATTTGGCTCCGTGGGCCCCCCACAGTGTCACAACGGCCCCTTGGCTCCACGAGGTTCCACAGCATCACCATGGTCTCCTTGGATCCACAGTATCTCCATGGACCATTGGTTCCATGTGGCCCTGCTGTGTCATAGTGGTTCCTTGGTTCCATGAAGCCCCACTGCATAACAATGTAATCTTGTTCCCGTGAGGTTCTGTACTGTCACAATGGTCTCCTTGGTTCTAGACTGTAACAGTGGACCCTTAGTTCTACAAGGTTCCATGATGTCACAATGGTCTCCTTGGTTCCGTAGTGTCAAAATGGCTGCATGATTCCATAAGGTTTCTCAGTTGTCTCCATGGTTTCCTTGGTTCCATGAGGCTCTGCAGTGTCACTATGTCCCATATTTTCCAGGAACTTACGTGCAATCAACCATGTCCTTTGTTCCAATGAGGCCACACAATGTCACAATAAGCCCCTTTGTTCCATGAAGTTCCATAGTGTATCATGGTTGCCTTGATTCCAAGATGTTTCCCAGTGTTACAATGACCCCTTGGCTCCATGAGGTTCCACAGCATCACCATGGTCTCCTTGGATCCACAGTATCTCCATGGACCATTAGTTCTAAGTGGTCCTGCTGTGTCACAGTGCTTCCTGGGTTCCATGAAGCCCCACCACATACAATGGAATCTTGGTCCCGTGAGGTTCTGTACTGTCACAATGGTCTCCTTGGTTCTAGACTGTAACAGTGGACCCTTAGTTCTACAAGGTTCCATGATGTCACAATGGTCTCCTTGGTTCCGTAGTGTCAAAATGGCTGCATGATTCCATAAGGTTTCTCAGTTGTCTCCATGGTTTCCTTGGTTCCATGAGGCTCTGCAGTGTCACTATGTCCCATATTTTCCAGGAACTTACGGGCAATCAACCATGTCCTTTGTTCCAATGAGGCCACACAATGTCACAATAAGCCCCTTTGTTCCATGAAGTTCCATAGTGTATCATGGTTGCCTTGATTCCAAGATGTTTCCCAGTGTTACAATGACCCCTTGGCTCCATGAGGTTCTACAGCATCACCATGGTCTCCTTGGATCCACAGTATCTCCATGGACCATTAGTTCTAAGTGGTCCTGCTGTGTCACAGTGCTTCCTTGGTTCCATGAAGCCCCACCACATAACAATGGAATCTTGGTCCTTTGAGGTTCTGTACTGTCACAATGGTCTCCGTGGTTCTGTACTCTAGCAATGGACCCTTGGTTCCATGAGGTTCCATGACGTCACAATTGTCTCTTGCTTCTGGACTGTAACAATGGCCCCTTGGTTCCACGAGGTTCCATGATGTCACAATGGTCTCCTTGGTTCCACAAGGTTCCATGATGTCAAAATGGTCTCCTTTGTTGCAGATATTTTTCCATAGAAATCCTTTCTTTGGGATTTGTTCATCTTCTGGGAAGCTGAGGCCCCAGAAGAAGAATGTAAACAATTGTTATCGGCTGGTGTGGAATGTAACAGGTGCAGCAGTGATTGGGCTTCTGTGAGTATTTGGATTTGCTGACCACTCACAGGAGAGTTTGTCCTTGCTTTCTGCTGGACACAGAACTTTGTTATTCATTCTTTTCTATTCTATTCTTAGCTTAGCAGCCTCTGCAACTTCTCTCTTTATTCTTTTTAGTATAGTAATAATGTATTATATATCGTATATCAATAAATCTAGCCTTCTGATCATGAAACAAGATTCCGTCTCTCTCTCACCCTGAAGACCTTTGTCAGGTCGCTGTAATATTCCTTGGTTCCGCGAGGCCTTGTTTTGTCACAATGGACCCATGGTTCCATAAGCTTCCATGCTGTAACTATGGTCTCCTCAGATCCATATTGTCACAATGGACAATTGGCTCCATGGCCCCTGCTGTGTCACAATAAACCCTCAGTGACATGAGGCTCGGTGGTGTCACAATGGTCAGCCTGGTTCAACAAGGCCCTGGAGTGTCACAATGGCTACTTGGTTCCATGAGCTGCCACAGCATCAACAATGGTCTCCTTGTTTCTGCAGTGTCATAATGGACCCTGGTTCCATGAGGTCCCTAAATGTCACTGGTCCCCCTGGGTTCCATGTGGCCTTGCTGTGTCCCCACAGCACCTTGGTTCCATGAGTTTTGGTACTGTCAGCAATGGTTCCTTGGTTCCCATGAGGCCCTGCTGTGTCACAATGGACCCTGGGTTCCATGAAATTCTTCAGTGTCACAATGGCTCCCTGGATCCATGAGGTCCTACAGTGTCACTATGGTGTTCTTGGATCCACAGTGCCATAATGGACCTTTGCTGCAGCCAAAATAGCTGCTAATAAAGCCCAGGGTAGGGAAGCAAAAAGAGCCTTTGCATGGAATCCACAGATGTTTAATTCAGCCGTGCAGTGAGATGTTCTGGGTCACAAGGCAGGACTCCTGGGGGGAGTCCAGGTTTCTGTATCTCCAGAGGAAGGGTCTGATCAGTGCCAAGGGGGCAGTACAAAGATGGCAGCAATGGGGAAATAGGGAAGGAGTGGCTGAGTGACACAGAACATAGGGAAGGAGCTGATGGGGTCGAACAGCTTTTGAGGGACGCTTCTTGTGTCTCCCTAACCCAGGTACTGCCTCTCAGGGTCTCCACAGCTGCAGAATGTCAAAACGGCCCCTTGGTTCTTTTGGGTTCCTCAGGATCCCCGTGGCCCCTTGGCTGCATGAGGCCCAGCTGGGTCACACTGGCCCCTTGCTTCCATTGCGCCCCACAGCGTCACAATTGCCCCCCCCTTAGTTCCATGAGGCCCTGCAATGTCACAATGGACCTTTGGTTCCATAAGTCCCACATTGTTCCAAGAATCCTTAGTTCCATGGGGCCCTGTAGTGTTGCAAAGGTCCCTTGGTTCCGTGGTGCCACACAGTGCCACAATTGCCCTTTGGCGCAACAGGGCCTCATAGTGTTACAACGGACTCCTTAATTCCATGGAGACACAAAGTGCCACAATGGCCCTTTGGTTTCACAAGGCCTCAAAGTGTAGAAATGGCCTCCATGGTTCCATGAGACCCTTCTGTGTCAAAATGGACCTTTGGTTCCATGATGCCCCCGAGTGTCATAGTGCTCTCCTTGGTTCTGCACTTTAAGAATCCCCCCTTGGTCCCTTGGAGCTCCACAGTGTCACTACTGTGCCCTTGGTTCAATGAGGCCTTGCTGTGTCACAATGGCCCCTTGGTTCCATGTGGTCCCATTGGAGAGCAATGGTCTCCATGGGTCCATGAGGCTTTGCTGTGTCACAATGGCCTCCATGGTTCCATGGTGTCCTGCAGCAGAGCAATGGTCTCCTTAGTTCCATGGTGTCAGAATGGCCCCTTTGTCCCATGGAGCCCAACAGTGTCACTGTGGTCCCCTTGATTCCATGAGGCCCTGCAGTGTCACAATGGCCCCTTGGTTACAAAGGGTTACAAAGGGCCATAATTTTCTCCATGGTTCCATGAGGCTTTGCAATCTTCCAGTGGACCCTCAGTGTCACAAGGCTGCCTTACTTCCACGAGGCCCTGCAGTGTCATGGTGGTCCCTTGGCTCCATGAGGCAAAGCAGAATCAGAATGGGCCCTTGGTTCCATGGAGCACCACAGTGTCACCATGGTCCCATTGGTTCCACAGGGCCCCTCAGTGTAACAATGGGCCTTTGGTTCCATGAGGTTCCTCAGTGTCTCAGTGGCCCCTTGGCTCCAGGTGGCCCTGCTGTGTCACAGTGTCAGGTGGTCCCATGAGGCCCCAAAGTGTCCAAATGATCTCCTTGGCTCTGGGAAGCCCCACAGAGCCACAATGGACCCTTGGTTCCAGGAGGCCTTGCTGTGCCACAATGGACTTCTGGTTCCAGGAGCTTTCGCTCTGTCAGCAACTCTCTGAGCACTGCAGTGTCACCATGGATCTTTTGTTCCATGAGGTTCCAGAGCATAACATGATCCCCTTGATTCCAGAAGGTTCTGCAGTGTAGCAATGGACCATTGGTTCCATGCAGCCCCACACTGTCACAATGACCCCATGGCTCCACGAGCTTCCACAATGTCAGCAATAGTCTCGTTGGTACCATGAGGCCTTTCTCAGATACAATGGACTTTTGGTTTCATGGAGTTCCACTGCACCACAATGGACCCTTTGTTCTATGGGGTTCTACAGTGTCACAGTTAAGCCCTTGGTTCTGTCAGCCTCTGTTGTCACCAAATGTCCAAAATATCAGATTAAGACTCCTTAACACTAATTTGTATTTCAGAGGGTATCATTTATTCAGGCCTGAGATGTGGTGAGGGATAATAAGTCCTAACCTTACATGGACATGTAATTCTACCACTGTGTTGCTTATATACAGTCACTAAATATGAATTACAATTCACCCATTTCCATAAAAACACACCCCAGGTTCCCAGATTCAGTCCTTGTTTTCTCTATCCCTGCACCCTTTAGCCAGATGTCTTCTTCTCTTCCACCCATCCTTGCAGGGAAAGCAGCCCCTGCATGCCTTGTTCCTGTGCTGAAAGTTCACAGGCACAGTAAAAATTGAATGAACCCTTTTGATATCAGCCCAAGGTGTTATGTGGGCAGGCAGAGGGAGGCAGGAGGCAGAGCTGTCAGCAAAGGAAGGGGCCAGCCAGATGGGGCAGCCACAGAATTCCACAGAAGCAGATAATTATTGTATATATTTTGTTCCTGAGGCCTCAGCTTCTCAGGAGAAAAATCCTAGCAAAGGGATTTTTCAGAAAATATCAGGTCTACAAATGGTCGCTGTGCCCCAAACAGGCTCTGACCACCACATCTCCCACCAGCCCTTCTCTGTTTGTGACCAGCAGGAGACAGAGCTTTCCTTGGCAGTGGGAATTGCAGGAAACCTCCCCAAAGTGAAGCTTGGAGAGTTCAGGCTGGAGCTGAGGAGAAAGCAAAGTCCCTTGCAGGGCAGAATGTTGGTGCTGGAGGTGTGGCAGTGTGAGGCTGGGCCATAGCCGGGCTCTGTGTGCCAGGAGCCAGCAGCGCTGGGTGCAGGGAGCCCAGGGAGGACACAGAAACGCTGGGTGAGAAATGCTGGGCACAGCGAGATGGGCAAGTGCAGCCGGCCAGGGCAGAGGAGCAGCATGCACAGGGGGCACAGCCTGCAGGACAGATGGCCAAGGGCTGGGCAGGGCTGGCAGGGCCACAGGCAGCCAGGCCTTTGTGCCCTGGGCTCGGGCAGCGCCTCTGGAGGCCCCACAGGAGGAATTTTCCTGGCAGGGGCTGCACTTTGCATCTCCCTCGGCCTCCCTGGGGAGGCTGGCAGGGGCTGCAGGTTGATGCCATTTGTCCTTGCTGCCCCTCACATCCCACTGCCCCACAAACAGCCCCGAAGCAGCAGTGAGGGACAGGCCCTGCTGGCCCAGGCTGGGCTCAGGGCTTGGCCTTTCTGCTTCTCCTAGCCAGCCCAGGCCTTGCTCAGCATTGCAGTTCCCTGCTCAGAGCCTTTGGCTCCCTGCAATCCTGGCCTCAAGGATCTGCTCTCACCAGGCCCTGGGCAGCCTTTGGAACTCCCTGCCCTCAGTGGGGCCCAGTGCTGCTCCAAGGGACTTGGAGTTTTGCTACTGACTCCTTGAGCAGCTTCTTCATCCTTCTCTGAGTGCCTGAGGCTTCTGGACCCAGCCCCAAATCCAGCGTGGGGCTGATTAAAATACAGAAAGCCCTCAGGAGCTCTTTGTCTCCCTTCCATTGTTATTGAGTCTCCAGGGCTTGTGCAGTGACTGGAGTCAGTTTGGAGTTGTCTTCAGGAGGGAGATTCCAGAGTGCACATCATGATTTTTGGTTTTTATTCACATGAGTATTTTTTTGTTTTCCAGTTATGAGAAGAGGGGTTTGAAGCATTCCCCCAAGAGATCCTTATGCTGAATGACTCGTTAGGAGGTCTGGGCAGGGTGAAGAATGAGCCCATTGCAGGCTGAGACTATTTGGACAAACTGCTCTTCACCCCCAGCCTCACCATGTCTGACATCGCCCCCCTGGGACTAACATTCCAAAACATATAAAAATTTAAGCAGTTTTCCCTATAAATATAAATTATTAATAAAAAATAATAAATATATTTTTCTAATTAATATAATATCCTGCACTTTTTAATATATTTTTTAAATCTATACATTTTTAGCAACCAAGTAAAAAATTTATCTCTCTGATTGTCTGACCTGGATCTTTTCCCTTTCCTGACACCATCAGGTCATCAACATACTGCAGGATCTGCACTTCTTCTTCAGGGACAAATTGTTCCAACAAATTCTCTAAAGCTTGTTCAAAGAGGTTGGGGGAATCCGTGAACCCTTGTGGCAATCAGGTCCACCTTAGCTGTTGTCTCCTTTTTGTACTCAGGTCCTCCCATTCAAAGGCAAAACAATCTCTACATTCGCTTGCTAGAGGATACGCCCAGAAAGCGTCCTTCAAATCTATAACACTATAAATCTATAATCAGGTCAGACAAACTAGTATTAAGCTTTTGAATTTTCTAGGGGAGAAAGGATTAAAAGTTTCCCAAGAAAAACTACAATTTGTGCAATCGAAAGTAACATACCTGGGACGCATAATAGGAGGGGAGTATAAGAAGTTAAGCCATGACAGAATTTCAGATATTTTAGCTCTCCCAGCCCCAAAAACAAAAAGAGATGTGAGAAAACTATTGGGCCTTTTTGGATATTGCAAGTTATGGTTAGATCAATACACACAGAGTGTAAAATTTTTATACAATATATTAGTAGCTCCAGATCCCCTGATTTGGACAGCTGAAGATGGCTGACAGTTGGAGAACCTAAAAGGCAATTTGCCTTCTGCCCCGGTCCTAAGCTTACCAGACCTCAGGAAGGGCTTTGACCTGTTTGTGAGTGCAGAAGGAGGTATAGCCTATGGTGTACTAACTCAAGAGTGGGGAGGTTGCAGAAAACCCATGGCTTACATCTCCAAATTGTTAGATCCAGTGGCTAGAGGCTGGCCAGTGTGTACACAAGCAGTAGCAGCAACCACAATCCTGATAGAGGAGACTCAAAAATGGACCTTACAAGGAAAAGTTGAAGTACATACTCCTCATGACCTTAAGGCGGTACTGAGACTGAAGGCTCAGCAGTGGCTAACCGATGCTAGAATATTAAAGTATGAGATAATATAATGAACACAGAGGACTTAGAATTTATGACTTCCAATGCCCTCAATCCAGCACAATTCTTAATGGGAGAGCCTATAGAGAATTTAGAACATGATTGCCTTGAATTGGTTAACCTCCAAACAAAAGTAAGAGAAGATTTAGAAGATCAGCCTCTAGCAACTGGAAGAATCTTATTCATAGATGGCTCTTTGAGGGTAATAGATGGGAAAAGGACTTCAAGTTATGCTATTACAGATGGAGAAACATTACAAATTGATGAAAAAGGGAAACTACCCCCAAATTGGTCAGCTCAAAGCTGTGAAATATATGCCCTGAAGAGGGGACTGGACTTACTGGAGGGGAACCGGGGAACCATTTATACACACTCCCAATATGCATATGGGATAGTTCACACATTTGGGAAAATATGGGAGGAATGTGGATATTTAAGTTTAAAAGGAAAGCTTAGCCCATGAGAACTTAGAGCAGCGTTAGAAGCTCTACAGAAACCTATAGAAATAGCAGTGGTCCATATAAAGGGGCATCAAAGAGGAGACAGTCTTGAAGTTAGAGGAAACCGACTGGCTGATCAGATAGCAAAAGAAGCAGCTTTAGAACCAGGGGATCCAGTAAAAAGTTTTAAAGCAGGAACAACACCTGAAGAAGGGGAAAGAAGAGAAGAACCTGTATTTAGTGAAAAAGAATTGGAGGCTATAAAATATTTAATGTTACTCCAAGGGCAACAAGGGGAATGGTTAACGTCAGATGGATGGGTGTTTTTGAATAAAGCACTGGCTCGGACAGTGCTAACAGAATTAGATAAATTAACTAATTGGGGAGTTCAAGGACTATGTGATCATTTCTTAATAACCTATGCATAGGTGTATATGGCCTAACCAAAGCAATTACAAGAGGGTGTGTCATTTGTCAAAAAGGGAACCAGAAAGTCATGAGAAAAGTAGCACCCGGAGGGAGAGAATTAGCTTTAAGACCTTTCCAAAGCATACAGATAGATTTCACAGAGATGTCCCCAGTGCAAGGATACAAATATTTACTGGTTATAGTTGATCATCTCACCCATTGGGTAGAAGCTTTCCCAACCAGAAGGGAAACAGCTCAAGTTGTAGCAAAAGTAATCCTAGACAACATTATCCCCAGATATGGAATGGTGAACACAATAGACTCAGACCAAGGTCCACATTTTGTGTCCCAAACATTGCAAAATATAATTGGAGCTTTAGGAATAAAATGGAGATTACATACTCCGTGGCACCCCCAGAGTTCTGGGAGGGTGGAGCGGATGAACAAAACTCTCAAAAATGTATTAACTAAATTGATTGAAGAAATAAAAATGAATTGGTGAAAGTGTTTGTCCCTAGCGCTTTTGCGCATCAGAACAAGACCTCGGTCTGACATAAGAATTTCACCTTATGAAATGATGTTTGGGCTGCCATTCTTGTTAACACCCTATAGCACAGGAGACTATCTGGAAGGGGAAGAGGCTACCAGAAAGTATTTAGAGATAATTGGAAGAACTCTGGAAGGACTTAGAAAAAGAGGATACCTCCCCCAAACTTCCCCTCTTGACACGAAAGTTGAAGACATAACTTAGCCCAGGAGACTGGGTTTTGATAAAATCATGGAATACAGGACCATTAATGCCTAAATTTGAAAGCCCTTTTCAGGTACTCCTCATCACTAATTCGGCTGTGCGGACCAGACAAAAAGGTTGGACTCACATTACAAGAATAAAAGGGCCAGTCTCATCCCCAGGTATAGGACCAGATCTGACATCAGCTTCTCCCTCTGGCTTGGACCAGATTCTGCATCACTCTCGTCTCTGGGCACTGGACAGGATTCAACCACATCACAAGTTAATTCATCCGAGTATACTGTGATAAAAAGACCAAAAGATTTAAAGTTGACTCTCAGAAGGAGGAGTCAAAAAGACTGAACTGTATAGGAAAATAATTGGTATTAGAGTCCTAACATAGCTTAAAATGTTTCTAGACAGTTCTGTGTGTAAAATAAGTTTGTAAAAAGTTTAAGACTGTAAATAAGTAATTCTAGTTAAGTTCCCCAATTTGGTTCTAAAGACTCCAGGTTAATCCCCTACAGAGCACTCCACTAAGAGAAACCAAAATTGGTAGAGAAAAGACCAAGAGAGGTTTAACCAGAGAAGCGGGTAGAAGAGACTCTAAAGAGCTTGGAAGCTTCTTCTCAGTAAAATTCCCCAAGAGGCAAGGCCGAGTGGGCAGGCTGTGCAAGATGACCCATACCAGACTCTTGGGAAGGGTAGTACTGATGGCTCTGATTGCTGGTGGTGCTCTGGGGAGCCCAGCTGAGCCGTGCAGTGAGTGCTACCAACCCCTCTGTGAGGAGGAAGAAGTGAGCTCCTGGTCTAGAGTCCACATCAATTCTAACCCTACTTGCGTTAACCTCTCCCAATTGGTCCTTTATCAGAAAAATAGGACAATGCATTAGATGGCCCAGAATACTGCCACTTTTAGGCAGCCACTCCTGGGAGAGTGCCCTATAGGAGAAGCCTGGTTGTGCTTTGAATGGGATGCTGCTGAAACAAGCTCAGTAGATCTAGTTAAAAGAAAAGAAATTGTAAAAACAGTAAGAAAGATGGTTTGTAATGAGTATTTAGCAGTAAAATATTCAGCTACCCAGGGGATCCCAAGAGATCCAAACAAATTAGAGTCAGTTGAAAAAAAAAGAAAGAACAAGTGTACCCACTATGAAGTATATGAATGTTATGAGTGTACTGAAAAAGAGATAAACTCATTATGGAAAATGAAAGAACTGTGTGAATATTGGGAATGCCCAACAGAAACTGATGACACATTTCGGGAGAGCTCTAAACACCTTGTTTTGATCTCTAGTACTACAGCATACACTAAATTGTCAGGAGACTGGTCTGGCAGCTGCACAGCTAGAATAATAAAACCAGCTTTCTTCTTATTACCCAAATAAACTGGATCAAGTTTAGGAGTGCCTAAATGCAATGATTTAGGAGAAACCAAACAGAAGAAGCAAAGTGCAATAGAAATAGAGAAAGTCCAAAATTGTAAAGCCAAGTTCAGACCCCAATATCTATGTTAGAATCATCAGGCTCCAGGGAGTATTAAAGATGAAGGATGCAATTATTAGAAACATTTCAAATGAAATAAAAAAAAAATTAGCATGTGTAAATAACCAAGAAAAAACTCTTACACTTGATTCCAGTTGGTGAGATAACCTATGGATTTTCAATAAGGATGTATGGGAAAAAGTAGTTTTTCTCACTCTGTGTATACATGGAGGATTGCTCTTTTTACTATCCTTGTTTTCCTGTTTCATTAAAATAGTAGCATTGGCCATGCAGACCAACCTAAAGAAACCAAGAAAGGTAACAAAGTTAAGTAACCATGATTACCAGAGTGAGCAAGCAATTTATAATCAATACCAAAAATTAAAGATATATGAAGCTCATCGGTCAGAAATTGCAAGTTGATGCAAGCTTAAATTTAAGCTCGAAGAAGAGGGGGGACTGTTATAAACAAAATTCTGACAATTTTTCTGTAAAAACTTACAATAACTAGTCAGACCACTGTTGCTGTGCTGCTAAAGTGTTCCTTGTTTGTTATGATAATTACAAGTTGTTATCATTAATGGTTCTTTTTTGTATCACTAAAGGCCCCTGCTGGAGCTAAGTTAATGGCTCTTCACCTGAGAAGGGTGGGGACTTCCCCAGACAGTGAAGAGAAGGGACTGAGACTTGGGATGGGGTGCATGCAAACTAACTTCAGGACCAGCATGCCATGAGAAGCTACTACTCCAAACTTACTGAAAAGACCCCCAAAACAATGAGCCAACATAAAGTTAGGAAATTAGAGTGATATGTGAATGTGAAGAGCAGAGTGCTGAGCCTGCAGAGATACTGGAGACCTTTGTAGCCCCTCCCCCTGAGCACGAAAGTCATCCTGAAACCAGGAGCTGGAGGGGGCGAGGCTGCAAAAATTAACATCTGGCTCCTACGAGGACTGGACCCCCAGCTCTGCTCCTAGTGGACAAAGCTGTGCATATCCTCCTCCTTCTCATCACGCTGGGAGAGCCGACGGACAATGCAGACCCGTCGAGCTGCCCAATCCTGAGCTGATCACTTTAATTAAAGGCATTAAAAGGAGAAAAAGTCTCCTGCCCTGTTTATTTCATCAGGGAGACAAGACCTCTGTTCCTAGAGATGAAGATGATTTCAGAAATAGATAAAGAGAACCTTTGCTTTAAACAAGAGAACCTTTGAGAAAGAGTAAAGATCCATTCTGAATTAGGTGAAGTGTCTAAGAAAGGTGAAAAGTCTGTGAGGCCAAAGCTGAAGGAAGAACTCGCATGCCGAGACAGCAAGGAGACAGAGAAAGAAAAACAGAAAAGACCACAAGGTCGATTTGCCCCCGACTTAGAAATTCCTTTGATAAAGAAGAACTGGTGCTAAATGTCACGCGGAATGAATATGTATGAACTTATTGTGAAACTGTATGCATATGCATTTGGAAGGGGGATAAAAGAAGACCCGAGGTCTTCAGAAGTACGCATGCCTTGTTGGGGAGACTTGCGTCCGGCGCGCGTCGTAAATAAACATACCGGGCTTTACAACTTTTATAAAGTTGTGAGGTTTCTTCTTTTCTCCGCAAAACATTATGGCGAGCCAAGCCAGGAGTTCTCTGTCCCCGCAGGGGCAGACGGGATAGACGAACCTCCAAGGCGCGCCCTAGGATTTTTTCCTGGTGGGGCTCCACTCGTCTCAACTTGCCACCTGCGAGGACAGACAAGGACCTGCTGGCCTGTGGAGGAAGATACGGTATGTACTGAGGGGCCCCCGGGGGAGGGAAAGGAGAGCGAGGGAGTAAACCACCCAGAGACGTCTGGGTTCAGCTGATGGAGCAGCTGTATTAGAGACGGGGTTCATCATTCTGATAGAGCAGACCGCTAGTGGCTCTGGGGGTGAGCCAGGTGAACCCGTGTATGTGTGTTGGGGGTTCATAGTTCTGATAGAGCAGAACTGTTGAGCCTGTGTGTGCTTTGTTTGTGTGTGTGTGATGTCCGGACACTGTGTTGCTGTATGGTTAATGTGTGCATTGTGTGGTCGGTGCACTGTGTTTCTAATCGTGCAGGTGTATAGTGTATGATGTATAAAAGAGAATAAATCTACAGTGCGGGGGGGTCAGTACTACCCGTGTTTGAAGCAGCCGAGTGTGGCCTGAGGCTGCAGCAGGCTGCGGGGGCAGGGACAGAAGTGCCCCGCAGAGAAGCGAGTGGAAGAATGTCAGTGATGGTATTTATCGTGTTTAAATGTAGTGATTTGTGTAGATCTGGTACATTTTAACCGTGAGTATGAGTATGAGCTCAGAGAGTTCCTTTGACTTGCATGTTTGATTTTGATTGTGTCCAAGAAAATTGATGTGAGTAAATGCTGAATTATGGTATGCTGTGTTGTGTTGAGAAAAGCAAGCACTTTGAGAGATATGCCCTTTCCCAGTGGTTTTGTGTGGTGATTTTCTTCCGCTGCATTGTGGTCATTTGATTCTCAGATTGTATAGTAGTGTTTGTGGAGATTTTAAGATTTTGTTGCAACAAGAGTGGCATTTTACATAGGAGAACTATAGTACGGTGATTTATGCTTAATTACGATAGAGTTAAAGGAATTCCAAGATTTCCCCCCCTCACAGCAATTCAAGCCTTGGCTCTAGCGAATTTGAGATAAAGGGGGGGTGCGGGTGCGGGTGTTTGTATCTGAGGGCATATCAGAGTTTCGGCTGTGACTAGCACAGCCTTTTTGCAAGGCAGTAAAACAAGTGTAAGTAGACACAGGGCTTAATTAGATTGTGCAAGAAGAGAATTAGTAAAGACTGATATTTTGTTTGATCAGAATATAGTGTCTATGTCACGTTTTTGATTAGAATGCTGTGTGAGGTGACAGTGGCTGTCCCCTGGGCACAGGGAGAGCTCTGGCTGCCCCGTCTCCCCAGGGAATACAGGAATGGCCTGTGAGCAAAAGCTGGATGTGCAGTTATTATTGCAGTGCGGTGTTTATGAGAAACACTGGTTTTGCTGTTCTAATAAGTGTCAGGGCACATGTAAATTAGAAGTTTCTGGTCAAGCGGATTCAGAACCTAAGGTCTTAGAACTTGTGTGTGGGAACCACATCTGATACCTGCCACCTGGAGCTGTGTGTGTAGGAGGAAAACTGTGAAACTACTGTGAAGGTCTGTAAAAAGGTTTGAGTGGAAGCGAGATAGGGCAAGGAGAAATAAATAATGAGAACTGACCAGAGCAAAAAGGTTCCTAAATTAGCCCCTTTTGGGAGGGGCTCACTGGGAGAAGGCTGCCAGTAGGAGCAGCTCAGAAAATAAAAAGATTTATAATACTTCATTGCTGTTAGTACTGTTTTAAAATAGGAGGATAAATGGGATAGAGTTTTGTATGCTGAAATGTCTTTGTGTTTTAAGAAATCACCCAGATTTCTTGAAGAGGAAAAACAAGGCAAAGAGAAAGCAAATCAAACATGCTGTTCAGCATGCAGCATAAGATTGCAACGTATGAAATCAGGCAATGATTATTGTGCTGAAATGCAAAGCAATCACAGTTCACAAAATGAGTACATATGATTTGCTAAAGGCTCCTCCCAAGGTAAGGGAGGAAGGATAAAGATGACCTCCCCAAAAGGGAAGAATTTTTGTTGACACAAGGGCCATATATTCAGTTTTAAATAAAGCTTTAGTACCTGTGGAGAATGTTTATGTTGCAGTGTGGGGAACAACAGAACAACTGGCCAGTCTGAGAAGGCATCCTTGTGCAAACCTTTAAAGTAATATGTCTACTATGTGTACCTAAAAGCTTTTGTACAATTCGCTCAATTTGCTAAACATTCTCAAATGAGAAAGGTTACTCTGGAGGCAAATGATATAAGGATGTTAGCCTTAACAGTAACAGACACTGAAATTAAGAAAGACATTAGTAAGGAGATATTGGAATAAGTAAACAAGTGTTTTCAAGGGTATGGGCCTCTGCTGTACCAGGGAGAATGAAAGATGCCCCCCATGGTAATCAAGCTTAAGGAAAGAACACAACTAGTGAGAACTGAGTAGTACCCTCAAAAGGAAGATAAGGAAGGAATCAGCCCAATAATTGATAGTACTGGACTAAGGGCTGTCAATAAGATAACACAGAATTTATACCCTGTGGTAGCAAATCCATATACCTTACCAACTTGTTTAACACCTGAGCTAACGTGGTTCACTGTTTTAGGCCTAAGAGATGCCTTCTTTTGCCTCCCTATCCACGAAGCCAGCCAGAAAATTTTTGCATTCAAACTCAAGCTCACATAGTCCATGTGCCTGAAGGCTTCAAGATTCCCCACTCCGATTGGAGAACAGCTTGCAAAGACCCAGAGTCCCAGGAAGCTCCACAAGAGGAAAGGAGGCTGTTGCAGTACGTGGACGATCTTCTAGTAGCCACTCGGACGAGGGAAGCAAGAGAAGCCTGGACAGTAAGCCTTTTGAATTTCCTAGGACTCCAAGGACGCAGAGTCTCAAAGAAAAAGGCACAGGTAGTGAAACAGAAGGTAATCTACCTGGGGTAAGAAGTGAGTGCTGAGCAGCAGACTTTAAAGCAAAGAAGCCATATGCCAAACCCTGAAACCCCAGATAACGAAAGAACTACGAACCCTCTTAGGCATGGCAGGGTAGTGCCAGCTGTGGGTTTATAATTATGGACTGCTCGCCAGACCCCTCTATGCTCTTATTGCCAATGGAAACAGAGATCTCCAGTGGACACAAGACACCACATGGGCCTTTTGCCAGCTAGAGAGAGTGCCCTCATGTCAGCTCCAGCTTTGAAACTTCCAGATGTAAGTAAACCATTCTTTCTATTTTTCCCACGCAAGGAATTGCCCAGGGAATACTGGCTCAGGACTTAGACCCTTACTGAAGGGCAGCTGCTTTCTTCTCTAAGCAACTGGATGCAACAGCCAAAGGATGGCCAGGTTGCCTCAGAGCTGTAGCAGCAGTCGTGCTGAATATTCAAGAGGCACGCAAGTTTACCCTGGGACAAAAATGACTGTGCTAGTGTCCCACACAGTGTCTGCAGCACTGGAAGTAAAGGGTGGCCACTGGCTCTCACCACAGAGGTTTCTGAAATACCAGGCCATCATGGTAGAGCAAGACGATGTAGAGATAGTGGTGACTAATATTGTCAACTCAGCTTCTTTTCTCAGTGGACACCATAGTTGCCTAGAGACCACCGAAGCTACCTACTCCCGTCGCCCAGACTTAAGGGACACTCCTCACTCCTCTGGACGATGCAGAGACCTGGTTCACTGACAGGAAAGCGACATTGCAAAGTTCACGGTGACTACCTGCAGAGAGGTAATCGAGTCTGGACCCTTACCAACAGGGACCTCTGCGCAGAAGGCTGAGATAATTGCCCTGACCCGTGCCCTGGAAAGGGCTAAAGGGAGGAGAATAACCATCTACACAGACCCAAGGAATGCATTTGGAGTCATACATGCACATGGAGCCATCTGGAAATAGAGGGGACTGCTGACCTCACAGGGAAAGAAGAGACAATCCAGCTGCTGAAAGCAGTTCAGCTACCTGAAAAGGCATATTAAGGCACACTAGAGAGTGAGCTTAAAATTGGAGGAAAGAAATGAGCTGGTGGATGGAGAGGCAAAGAAAGCAGCAAAGGGTGAGGTACAGATTTTCCTCGAAGGTAAGCCATAATACAATAATACTAACCAAAAGAGATGTACAACTGCAAGGGGTGGGCTACCATTGAAAGAGAGCTAGCAATCCCTTCCCATTTTCGTGGTTATTAGTGAAGGAAGGGCACTAGAAAACACACTAGGGCCTAACTACTTAGAAGCCTTTTATAGAGTGTGGCTCCTTTTTCGAAATGACCAAGGCTGCAAGTGATACAGAGTGCATTACACAAATCTGATTGAAACAATCGTTGTATTGTTGTCAGGAATTTATATGCCACTATCACTCAGGTGAGCCGACAATGTGATCCTTGCCTCCAGACTAACCCCAAAATACACCCCCGGCCAAAACTCAGTCAGACTGAGAGAGGCCATGGGCCCGTACAGCAGTGGCAAATTAACTTTTCAGAACTCCCAAGGAAAGGGGGAGGTATCATTATTTACTGGTATTGATAGATACATTTTCAGGGTGGCCAGAAACATTCCCCACCAGAACTGTCAAAGCTCAAGAGGTGACCAGATTATTTTTACAAGAAATAATACCACGCTTCAGAGTTCCGGCCACGATATCCTCAGATAAAGAATCACATTTCATTTCCAAAATAGTGCAACAGATTAGAGGCCACATGGGCATAGATTAGGAACTTCTCACACCATACCACCCCCAATCAAGCAGCCAGGTGGAGAGAATGAAGAAGACTGGGGCAAGAAGTTAATCTACCCTAGCCCAAGCTCTTCCACTAGCACTATTGGAAATTCAAACTAAACCTTGAGCTAAAGGAATCCTGAATCCTTTTGGAATGCCTTATAGAAGACTATATAGAATACAAAGGTATGTCCAGAATGTCCACCTACATGGTGGCTTTAAGCAAACAGCTCAGAGCAATTGAGAAACATGTGGCTGGAACTCGCAGCAGGGAGTTAGATAGCCTGGGGATGATGTATATGTTAAGTTTCTTACAGAGAAGACTTTGGAACCACAGTGGGAGAGACCACTGTGAGTACTTTGCACCACCTTCACTGCAATCAAAATCAAGGAGCAGAATGCCTGGATCCATCACTCACGGGTGAAGAAGGCCCAGAAACCCCTTAAGGAGTGACACCAGGAGACAATGAACTGAGACTAAAACTTACTCGGGCAAAATGAGTATATTGCGGTCAGGAGTAGCTCATTTTTTAGTTTGTAGAATTGTTTTGTGTGTAATCATAACTGAAGTTTCAGAACTTGAGAGTACATCTATTCAAAGTAATGCTAAATGGCCTTGGTCCCTGGCATTTAATCAGTATACTGGATCCATAGGAAAACCTTCTGAGATAAAAGATTTAAACTTATCTACTGTAGTAATCCACAAGAATGAGGTATATGAGGAGCAAGAATGGCAGGAACAGGAACTGTGGACTCTTCAAGGAATCAGAGGAGAAGAAATCAAAGTAGGGTGCCAGGTCATCAATAGGACGGCTTATGAGAGACCACATTTAATTAGCATCTGAACCTCCCCTGGTGTATATAAACACCAGGAAGTCTGTGATAACCTAAGTGAATCAGACTGATGGTGTAATTTCACCTTGATACAGTCTGTAGAAGTGACCTGCCTCTGAGCTCGAATTACTATCAGACTTTCATTTGAATTCAAAGTGAACACTGCACTTTTTACCACAGCAGGGCCTTATACAACCCATACTAGTTCAGACTCTACCCAAACTCCAAACTTGAACCTAAGTTCAAGTTTGGAGTTTGGGTTCTGTAGTAAAGAATGTGACTGAACAACAGCTATTATTCAATCCAGAATGTTCTTTCAAATGTGTGGAGTTGATAATGCAAATTAACATCTCAAAAATCCAACCAGCCTGCTCCTCCTTCCTAAAAACTTCCTTTGAGGGCTGGACAATGTAGTTACAAAAACAGGCATATTTCAGGAGCAGAACAAGAAAGGAAGGAGCCAGCTCTCCTGGTGCCTAAAACCAGGAACACCAAGAAATCAGTTTCCTTAGGTCATTTTCCAAGCTGGTTGGCTGAACATTCAGGCAATGGCTGGTAAAGGGTGCTGAACTGAGGGTGGTGAATTTACCCAATCAAGGAAGGGGATTTTCTTTATTTATAGCTATCCCTTTTCATACTGAGATCTGGATCAGTGATTGTCCCAGTCTGAGGCGGTTGGATTCTGCTTAAAAGAGGTAGAGAGAGAGACCCCCCCTCAGAGCTCAGCAGCAGGCTGTAGGATTTTGAGCATCACTTTTGTGCTGAGTATTTCAAGTAGCAGAAACCTGATCCCAGTTTCTTCTGAGGCACTGCAATGAGTTTAGGCTCTTCTCTCAGACTTCCCCTTCATTATTTACTTGAGGCTTGGACCTGAAGCTAGGGGCAAGGTGGGTGAGGTTTTGTAGACCAGGAGAGACATTCCTACTTGCCACACATCTGGGAAATCAGGTACTTTGGAGGGGGAAGGAGATTCCCTGAGCTGTCTACATTTCAGAACAAACATCTGCCTCAAATATGACCTAAACCTCTGTCAGATACACTTGTGAAGTGTGTCTGAATTTGCAGTGTGAGCCCCTCTGGCAGGGAGGGATGGTCATGGACAGAAAGCAGTTCCTATTCCCCATACAAACATCTAACTGGCATATTAGGGACAAGATTAGGAGTTTTAAATGGAATTGATTCAGAAATACTGATGAATAAACTGGCCACTGCAGCAGGTAGCCTAACAAAATTGAAACAGCCTTTATAGTAAACTCTGTTGGCATTAGGAACTAGCCAGTGGCAGATTTCAAAAGTACTGCCAAAGTAAGGAAGTATGAAAAGGCCAGGGACCAAGACCACAAGTTGATAGTAG
The DNA here is from genome assembly GCF_035770615.1 of Melospiza melodia melodia. NCBI lineage: Eukaryota > Metazoa > Chordata > Aves > Passeriformes > Passerellidae > Melospiza > Melospiza melodia. The sequence goes on along the minus strand of NW_026948525.1, from coordinate 16,459,286 downwards.
AAGCACTTAGTACAGTTCAAGATAATGTGTCTTTAGCTTTCAGTTGTATACAAGCACAGTTTTGGATACAAGCAACAGCAGCTCTGATCATATAGGAAAGGGGTGAAGGAAATTTTCCAGCTGAAATTCAGAAGATTGTGTGGGATAATGCAATTGATATTGAAAGGAAGTTTCAATCCTGGCGTACGAGGGTGAATTTCACCTATGATCCTGTTTCTAATATGGCCACTACATTTGTGCTTACCATATATAATGCCACTGTTTATGATATCCATCCCATCGTTGCTCTAGGATTAAACCATGAAAAAACAATACTCTACCCTTCAGAACGTAGAGTGTGGGCACGAAAGATGAATGAAAAGTGGCAAACAGTAAACTTGGAATCCTGCATTACTAGAGAACAGATGGGATTCATTTGTGAAAGCAATACTATGAATGCTCAGGATGTGTGTTTGGACACTGAGCAGAGTATTTGTCACTTTGAAATTCATCCAGTCACTGACCAGAGAACTGTGCTCATATATACTGGAAAAGGGTGTATGCTTGAGAACTGCTTGTGCTGCTGTACAAATTGATAACAATGATGTTATTCTGTCTAGTAGAAACCATTCTAATCTCTGTATTTGTAATTTTGTTAAGATTATTGGGTGTGATGATTCGTACTTGGCCCCAGTGACATCCCACCAGCTGATTTAAGCCAATTACACACTGTATCACGGACTATCACCTACCCCTAGTGGAATGAACCTTACATTAGTAAAACAATTAATTAAACACCAAGACCTATTGGAAGGCTTGAAAGGAATCCAAGGAAGTGGAAAGAAAACCTTGATTACTGTCCAACATGATACAAAGGAGATAACCAGATTTCTACAAAGAATAAAACAAAATATGGATCATCACTGGTGGGATGTGATCTTTGGCTGGTCACCAACTGCAAATGGAATCTTTAATAAGTTGTGCCACCCAATTGTAGTTTTACTAATATTAGTTGGGATAAGCTTAGGATTATCTATTATATTGTTAATTTGGAACTGGAGAATGCTACAACAAATAGCTGTACAAACCTCTTTTTCAAAAGTACATGGTGAAGCACTAAAAGACTTTTACTGTTGTGAAGGTTTTCATTAAGTAAAAGAATTTACTTATTTCCTAGAAAAGGGGGGAATGAGACAGAGTAGAGATCCATTCTGAATTAGGTGAAGTGTCTAGGAGAGGTGAAAAGTCTGTGAGGCCAAAGCTGAAGGAAAAACTCGCATGCCGAGACAGCAAGGAGACAGAGAAAGGAAAACAGAAAAGACCACAAGGTCGATTTGCCCCCGACTTAGAAATTCCTTTGATAAAGAAGAACTGGTGCTAAATGTCACGCAGAATGAATATGTATGAACTTATTGTGAAACTGTATGCATATGCATTTGGAAGGGGGATAAAAGAAGACCTGAGGTCTTCAGAGGTACGCATGCCTTGTTGGGGGACTTGCATGCCTTGTTGGGGGACTTGCGTCCGGCGCGCGTCGTAATAAAGGCATACCGTGCTTTACAACTTTTACAAAGTTGTGAGGTTTCTTCTTTTCTCCGCAAAACACAGAGCAGTCTGGCATGTGTTTATTGTCAGGGCATGCCTGTGTAATTAATTTCTTTTCTTATACTTTTTATTATAATATCAGTGCTATTACTGGTAATTTTCTTACCTCATTGCTGTTTCCTGTAAACTGTCCTTATCTTGACCTGTGTTCTTTACCTTTTGTGCATGCAGCTGGAGGGGGGAGGGGATGTGGAGGTGATGTGGCAGTGTTTTAGTGGGAGTACTAAATTGGAGAGCACCATTTGTAAACTACACAGTCTTAATTGACACCCAGTATGCAGCACTAGGGGTTGAGATAACAACAGATCTGCCCAGAACAGGTTGGACACCAAATTGATTCAAGCATTTTTTGTCTTAGGTAGAGAGCCACTGGTTTCTGAGAAAAGAGAGAGGGTAATTCAGATCCTCCCAAAATCTGTACTGTGTTGCAAGTTGGTGCTTATGTGCCCTCATCACTCAGCATCCCTCTATTACCCCTACTGGGTGAATATTGCCCTCCTTGGGGCATTCCTTGATCAGGGAGATCTCCATGCTCTCAAAATCAAACCAACCATTTCTATTTACACAATTGTGTTCTACATAATGGTATTTTTTTCAACAATGGGACAAGAACTCTAAGCCTACTGATGCCAATAGCCAAAGCACAAGTATGGACACCTCTAAAAAAGAATGAAGCAGGGGCTACCCTTTATTTGCCAGTGGGCATCACAAAGAAGATCCACAGAAAGAAGGAATGTCTGATATGCAAAAATTGCAAGCCAAATGCTCCACCTCTAGCTTTGTGGAGCATCTAAGACAGGCAGACCTGAAGCTTTGATGTGGGCTGAGCCACGTCAGCAAATGTACTTCTGGAAATGAAGCACTCTCAGCAAAGCTGTTCTTACAAGTTGTATTGAATATTCTGTGACTATTGATATTAAGCCATGCTCTGGGTCTAAAACCAGGGACTGCCAACTACGGAGAAGGTCGTGTGAGCCTTATTATTACCATATGCAGCTTCTTTCAAGCAATTTACTCTGCAAACAAAGCTCTGAAGGACTTTTTCAACCCCACACAGCTGGCGTTCTCTGGCTTTTTAAAGATCTGCTTGTGGCGGTGCAGCAGAAGCTGCCAAGACCACCACCTTGCCAAGAGCATCTCCTCTAGGAAAGGGATAGACACCAGACACTCGCACTACGTTTTATCTTGAAGGTCAATGGCTAAAAAACAGGTGGGAGGTGTTTGTTCTTGGGAATTCCAGTGGTGGTTTATTGGCCAACACACTGAAGAGGTTTAGGGACAAAAGAATCGAGAACAAAGGAGGGTTTAGGGTTTTATATGGGACAAGGGAGGCAGACTGTCAGATCTCTGGGCCAATGGGTAAAGGTAGAGAGGCGGTACAAAGGTGGGGTTGCAAAGGGACAACAAACTGGAATTCAGGGGAGGAGCTGTAAAGAATGGGGATCAATAGGAAAAGCAGGAGCATGGAGCATTCTAGAACTGGGGAGGAGAACAGAGATTATGTGACTTGGGTCATCAACATATAATGGCAGTGAACTGTGAGAGAGCATCTTTTGGTCTCACTCTGACCTAAAGGGGTGTCTCCTTCCAAGGCATCCCTGCCTTCACATCTCCCTCTGTGTCCTGGGATGCAACATCTGCTTATCACAAGGGTCAAAATTCTGCTTTTTTGCAGGACTTAAAACAACTTGTACTGCCGCCACACACCCTGTATCATCAAGGGAACAACCAGACCACTTCATTCAAAGAAAATAGCAGTTAACTCCCGCCCCTCTACAATGATGAGCAGTCGGAAGCTCTTTCCGTGTTGAAAGTGTGTGGAAGACCACACTCTGAAAAGCCAGTGTCCATGAAAGGGAGAGCAGTCCTGCAACTTTTTTCAAGTAAAGGGAGAGAGTTCACTAGACATTATCCCATGGGGTCTCTCTTGAGGTTTTGGAGGATGTAGCCTCCTTTTATCCTAAACTTCTGGCTGCATGTTGCCCTCCTCCTGTGAGGATTTACAAAATTAGAGGGTTTTGGGAAAGCTGCAAATGCAGGCTTCAGACACAGCAGAACTGTGAATAGAGCTATGCAGCAGTCATGAGTTAGGCCAGCAGAAAAATTATTTAAACTGTAGAAAAGGCAAGGGCAAATAGAACAATGGCTTGTGTATTAACGCCTGTCTGAATAGCTCTCTAAGCTGCAGAAAGTTTAACTAGCAAGATATTAGGAAGGTTAAATCTTAAGAATGGAGCTCTGTGTGTTGTGTTTTAAGGCTTACAAGTAGGTATTGTATTCAAAATAAGAAAGCATTGTTTTGACCAAAGGTACGTGTGCTTCTGGTGATTGGATAGAACTACTGTAAATATGCTTTTGATTTGTGTGATTGGTCAAGAAGCTTATAAAGTAAGTTGTAACATTAAGTTTTTTGGCCGGGTGCCTGGAATGTGAGCTGCTAGCATCTTCCCATTGGCATAATCATGTAATGAGCAACTGATGCTGAAAAATAAAACAGCTTGAGGTGCTGTTTTGTGGAGAAAAGAAGAAACCTCACAACTTTATAAAAGTTGTAAAGCCCAGTATGCTTTTATTACGACACGCGTCAGACGCACGCAGAAGAAATCCTCCTCAAAAGGCATGCGTACCCATGAAGACCTCAGGCCTCCTTTTATTCCCCTTCCAAATGCATATGCATACAATTTCACAATAGGTTCATACGTATTCATTCCGCATGACATTTATCGCCAGTTCTTCTTTATCAAAGGAATTCCTAGGTCGGGGGCAAATTGACCTCAAGGTCTTCTCTGTTTTTCTTTCTCTGTTTCCTTGCTGTCTCCAGCATGCGAGTTTTTCCTTCAGCTTTGGCCTCACAGACTTTTCACCTCTCCTAGACACTTCACCTAATTCAGAATGGATCTCTACTCTGTCTCATTCCCCCCTTTTCTAGGAAATAAGTAAATTCTTTTACTTAATGAAAACCCTCAGGACAATAAGTGTCTCTTAATGCTTCACCATGTACGTTTGACAAAGAGGTTAGTACAGCTATTCGTTGTAGCATTCTCCAGTTCCAAATTAACAAAATAATAGATAATTCTAAGCTTATCCCAATTAATATTAGTAAAACTACAATGGGGTGGCACAACTTATTAAAGATTCCATTTGCAGTTTGTGACCACCCAAAGATCACATCCCACCAGTTATGGTCCATATTTTGTTTTATTCTTTGTAGAAATCTGGTTATCTCCTTTGTATCATGTTGGACAGTAATCAAGGTTTTCTTTCCACTGTCTTGGATTTCCTTCAAGATCTCCAATAGGTCTTGGTGTTTAATTAATTGTTTTACTAATGTAAAGTTCATCCCGATAGGGGTAGGTGGTAGTCTGTGATACATCATCTAATTGGCTTTAATCAGCTGGTGTGATGTCACTGGGGCCAAGTACGAAATATCATACCCGGTAATCTTAACAAAATTACAAATACAGAGATTAGAATGGTTTCTACTAGACAGAATAACATCATTGTTATCAATTTGTACAGCAGCACAAGCAGTTCTCAAGCTTACACCCTTTTCCAGTATATACGAGCACAGTTCTCTGGTCAGTGACTGGATGAATTTCAAAGTGACAAATACTCTGCTCAGTGTCCAAACACACATCCTGAGCATTCATAGTATTGCTTTCACAAATGAATCCCATCTGTTCTCTAGTAATGCAGGATTCCAAGTCTACTGTTTGCCACTTTTCATTCATCTTTCGTGCCCACACTCTATGTTCTGAAGGATAGAGTATTGTTTTTCATGGTTTAATCCTTGGGCAATGATGGAACGGATAACATAAACAGTGGCATTACGTATGGTAAGCACAAAGGCAGTTGCCACATTAGAAAAAGGATCATAGGTGAAATTCACCGTAGTCCCCTAGGATTTAAACTTCCTTTCAAAATCAATTGCATTATCCCACACAATCTTCTGAATTTCAGCTGGAAAATTACCTTCACTCCCTTCCCATATGATCAGAGCTGCTGTTGCCTGCACCCATAACTGTGCTTGTATACAACTGAAAACTAAAGACACATTATCTTGAACTGTACTAAGTGCTTCTACTGTCAACTTGTGGTCTTGGTCCCCGGCCCTTTCCCACTTTGGCAGTACTTTTGAAATCTGCCACTGGCTAGTTCCTAACGCCAATAGAGATGACTGTAAAGGCTGTTTCAATTTTGTTAGGCTACCTGCTGCAGTGGCCAGTTTATTCATCAGTATTTCTGAATCAATTCCATTTAAAACTCCTAATCTTGTCCCTAATATGCCAGTTAGATGTTTGTTATGGGGAATAGGAACTGCTTTCCGTCCATGACCATCCCTCCCTGCCAGAGGGATGTGCTGGGCTCACACTGCAAATTCAGACACACTTCACAAGTGTATCTGACAGAGGTTTAGGTCATATTTGAGGCAGATGTTTGTTCTGAAATGCAGAGACCTCAAGGAATCTCCTTCCCCCTCCAGAGCACCTGATTTCCCAGATGTGTGGCAAGCAGGAATGTCTCTCCTGGTCTACAAAACTTCACCCACATTGCCCCTAGCTGAGATCAAGCTGTGGACTGTGTTCAGGGCAGAAGATAACAGTATTTGTCCACCACCTCCAGTTCAGCACCCTTTACCAGCCATTGCCTGGGTGTTCAGCCAACCAGCTTGGAAAATGACCTAAGGAAACTGATTTCTTGGTGTTCCTGGTTTTAGACACCAGGAGAGCGGGCTCCTTCCTTTCTTTTTTCTGCTCATGAGATATGCCTGTTTTTGTAACAATGTTGCCCAGCCCTCAAAGGAAGTTTTTAGGAAGGAGGAGCAGGCTGGTTGGATTTTTGAGATGTTAATTCACATTATCAACTCCACATGTTTGAGAGACCATTCTGGATTGAATAATAGCTGTTGTTCACTCACATTCTTTACTACATAGAGGCCTATTTCATACACTTTAGGTTCAAGTTTCGGTAGAGTCTGAACTAGTATGGGTTGTATAAGGCCCTGCTGTGGTAAAAGGTGCAGTGTTCACTTTGAATTCAAATGAAAGTCTGATAGCAACTCTAGCTCAAACGCAGGTCAGATCTACAGGCTGTATCAAGGTGAAATTACACCATCAGTCTGATTCACTTAGGTTATCACAGACTTCCTGGTGTTTATATACACCAGGGGAGGTTCAGATGCTAATTAAATGTGGTCTCTCATAAGCCGTCCTATTGATGACCTGGCACCCTACTTTGATTTCCTCCCCTCTGATTCCTTGAAGTGTCCACAATTCCTGTTCCTGCTATTCTTGCTCCTCATATACCTGATTCTCACTGATTACTACAGTAGATATGTTTAAATCTTTTATCTCAAGAGGTTTTCCCATGGATCCAGTATACTGATTAAACACCTGGGACCAAGGCCATTAAGCATTGCTTTCGATAGAGGTACTCTCTAGTTCTAAAACTTCAGTTACAATTACATACAAAACAATTCTACAAACTAAAGTATGAACTACTCCCGACCGCAATATACTCATTCTGCCCGAGTAAGTTTTAGTCTCAGTTCATTGTCTCCTGGTGTCACTCCTTAAGGGGTTTCTGGGCGTTCTTCATCCGAGAGTGATGGATCCAGGCATTCTGCTCCTTGATTTTGATTGCAGTGAAGGTGGTGCGAAGTACTTGCAGTGGTCTCTCCCACTGTGGTTCCAAAGTCTTCTCTGTAAGAGACTTAACATATACATCATCCCCAGGCTATCTAACTCCCTGCTGCGAGTTCCAGCCACATGTTTCTCAATTGCTCTGAGCTGTTTGCTTAAAGCCACCATGTAGGTGGACATTCTGGACATACCTTTGTATTCTATATGGTCTTCTCTAAGGCATTCCAAAAGGATTCAGGATTCCTTTAGCTCAAGGTTTAGTTCGAATCTGCAATAGTGCTAGTGGAAGAGCTTGGGCTAGGGTAGATTAACTTCTTGACCCAGTCTTACAATCTGCTGCTTAATCAAATGATTCATTTTCTCTGCCTGGCTACTTGATTGGGGAAGTATGATGTGTGAAGTTCCTAATCTATGCCCAGGTGGCCTCTAATCTGTTGCACTATTTTGGAAATGAAATATGATTCTTTATCTGAGGACATTGTGGCTGGAACTCTGAAGTGTGGTATTATTTCTTGTAATAATACTCTGGTCACCTCTTGAGTTTGACAGTTCTGGTGGGGAATGTTTCTGGCCACCCTGAAAATGTATCTATTAATACCAGTAAATACTGATACCCCCCTTTCCTTGGGAGTTCTGAAAAGTCAATTTGCCACTGCTGTACAGGCCCATGGCCTCTCCCAGTCTGACCGAGTTTTGGCTGGGAGGGTATTTTGGGGTTTGTCTGGAGGCAAGGATCACATTGTCGGCTTACCTGAGTGATAGTGGCATATAAATTCCTGACAACGATACAACAATTGTTTCAATCAGATGTGTGTTCTAGAAAGCCTGTGTAAATTACTACTTCAAAGTCAACACTTCATTTCAGTGCCCTCTGTATCACTGGCAGCCTTGGTCATTTTGAGAAAGGAGCCACACTTCTATAAAAGGCTTTTAAGTAGTTAGGCCCTAGTGTGTTTTCTAGTGCCCTTCCTTCACTAGTAACCATGAAAATGGGAAGGGATTACTAGCTCTCTTTTAATGGTACCCCACCCCTTGTAATTGTATGTTTCTTTTTATTAGTATTATTGTATTATGTCTTACCTTCGGGGAAAATCTGTACCTCACCCTTTGCTGCTTTCTTTGCCTCTCCATCCACCAGCTCATTCCTTTCCTCCAATTTTAAGCTCACTCTTTCGTGTGCATTAATATGCTTTTTCAGGTAGCTGAACTGCTTTCAGCAGGTGGATTGTCTCTTCTTTCCTTGTGAGGTCAGCAGTCCCCTCTCCTTCCAGATGGCTCCATGTGCATGTTATGACTCCAAATGCATTCCTTGAGTCTGTGCAGATGGTTATTCTCCTCCCTTTTGCCCTTTCCAGGGCATGGGTCAGGGCAATTATCTCAGCCTTCTGTGCAGAGGTCCCTGTTGGTAAGGGTCCAGACTCGATTACCTCTCTGCAGGTGGTCACTGCGTACCCAGCATGTCGCTTTCCACTGGCAATGTACCTGCTCCTGTCAGTGAACCAGGTCTCTGCATTGTCCAAAGGAGTGTCCTTTGAGTCTGGGCGGCTGGAGTAGGTAGCTTCAATGGTCTTCAGGCAATCATGGTGTGCTGCTTCTCCTTGATTTCCTCTGAGAAAGGAAGCTGAGTTGACAATATTAGTCACCACTATCTCTACATCGTCTTGCTCTACTATGATGGCCTGGTATTTCAGAAACCTCTGCGGTGAGAGCCAGTGGCCACCCTTTACTTCCAGTGCTGCGGACACTGTGTGGGACACTAGCACAGTCATTTTTGTCCCAGGGTAAACTTGCGTGCCTCTTGAATATTCAGCGCAACTGCTGCTACAGCTCTGAGGCAACCTGGCCATCCTTTGGCTGTTGCATGTAGTTGCTTAGAGAAGTAAGCAACTGCCCTTCAGTATGGGCCCAAGTCCTGAGCCAATATTCTCAGGGCAATTCCTTGCGTGGAAAAATAGAAAGAATGGTTTACTTACATTTTGGAGAATTTTGCTCAAACATGGCTTAAAGAAAGAGGCCATGAAAATATACAGCTGATGGAAAGTAAAAAGCAGCCATAAAGCAGCAGTTCCCAAGTCTTTTTCTGTAAATAATTAGGTTCTCAGGCACATTTTTTATAAAGAGCAGGATTCTCAGACAGTCTTCTGATAACAGGTAAACATTCTGTCCTTGTCTGCTCTGGGAACAGATATGAGGTTTTGAGAACTTTTCATGTCACGGTGAGAACACAAATCTTGGTTTCAATAAACAAACCACAGGTATTGTAAACAAAAGGAGGGGTTAGAGTTTTCTCTGTAGCCTATCATGAGCTCGGATTTTGCAATATGCATGAACTTAATTAACACTGTTATAAAAAGTGACTGATTGGATCAATAAATCGGAGTCGATGCTGATCAACAAAGATGGGTCGTCTCCCTTCCCTTTCAGTACTTACATCTGGAAATCTCAAAGCTGCAGCCAACATGAGGGCACTCTCTAGCTGGTGAAAGGCCCGTTTGGCATCTTTTGTCCACTGGAGATCTCTGTTTCCATTGGCAATAAGAGCATAGAGGGGTCTGGCGAGCAGTCCATAATTATAAACCCACAGCTGGCACTACCCTGCCATACTTAAGAAGGTTCGGAGTTCTTTCGTTGTCTGGAGTTTTGGGGTTTGGCATAGGGCTTCCCTGCCTTAAAGTCTGCTGCTCCGCACTCACTCCTTACCCCAGGTAGATTACTTTCTGTTTCACTACCTGTGCCTTTTTCTTTGAGACTCTGCATCCTTGGAGTCCTAGGAAATTCAAAAGGCTTACCGTCCAGGCTTCTCTCACTTCCCTCATCCGAGTGGCTACTAGAAGATCGTCCACGTACTGCAACAGCCTCCTTTCCTCTTGTGGAGCTTCCCGGGACTCTGGGTCTTTGCAAGCTGTTCTCCAATCGGGGTGGAGAATTTTGAAGCCTTCAGGCACATGGACTATGTGAGCTTGAGTTTGAATGCAAAAATTTTCTGGCTGGCTTCGTGGATAGGGAGGCAAAAGAAGGCATCTCTTAGGCCTAAAACAGTGAACCAGGTTAGCTCAGGTGTTAAACAAGTTAGTAAAGTCTATGGATTTGCTACCACAGGGTATAAATTCTGTGTTATTAACAGCCCTTAATCCAGTACTATCAATTATTGGGCTGATTCCTTCCTTATCTTCCTTTTGAGGGTACTACTCAGTTCTCACTGGTTGTGTTCTTTCCTTAAGCTTGATTACCATGGGGGGGCATCTTTCATTCTCCCTGGTACAGCAGAGGCCCATACCCTTGAAAACACTTATTTACTTATTCTAATGTCTCCTTACTCATGTCTTTCTTAATTTCAGTGTCTGTTAATGTTAAGTCTAACCTTTTTATATCATTTGCCTTCAGAGTAACCTTTCTCATTTGAGAATGTTTAGCAAATTGAGCGAATTGTACAAACTTTAAAGGTTTGCAAAAGTATGCCTTCTCAGACTGGCCAGTTGTTCTGTTGTTCCCCACACTACAACATAAACATCCTCCACAGGTACTAAAGCTTTATTCAAAACTGAATATATGGCCCTTGTGTCAACAAAAATTCTTCCCTTTTGTGGAGGTCATCTTTACCCTTCCTCCCTTACCTTGGGAGGAGCCTTTAACAAATCATATGTACTCATTTTGTGAACTGTGATTGTTTTGCATTTCAGCATGATAATCTTTGTTTGACTTCATACATTGCTATCTTATGCTGCATGCTGAACAACACGTTTGATTTGCTTTCTCTTTGCCCTGTTTTCCTTTTTCAAGGGCCAAGACCAGAGGGCGGTCTGATCTCACAGTCTCTTGCCATTCTGGGTGATTTCTTAAAACAAAAAGACATTTCAGCATACAAAAACTCTATCCCATTTATCTTCCTATTTTAAAACAATACTAACTGCAATGAAGTATTATAAATCTTTTTATTTTCTGAGCTGCTCTAACTGGCAACGTCCTCCCAGTGAGCCCCTCCCAAAAGGGGCTAATTTAGGAACCTCTTTGCTCTGGTCAGTTCTCATTATTTATTTCTCCTTGCCCTATCTCACTTCCACTCAAACCTTTTTTACAGACCTTCACAGTACTTTCTCAGTTTTCCTCCTATACACACACAGCTCCAGGTGGCAGGTATCAGATGTGATTCCCACACACAAGCTCTAAGACCTTAGGTTCTGAATCAGCTTGATCAGAAACCTCTAATTTACACTCGGGGCATGTGCCCTGACACTTATTAGAACAGCAAAACAGCAATACCAGTGTTTCTCATAAACACCACACTGCAATAATACTTGCACATCCACCTTTGCCCACAGGCCATTCCCGTGTTCCCTGGGGAGACAGGGCAGCCAGAGCTGTCCCTGTGCCCAGGGGACAGCAGGACAGCCACTGTCCCCTCACACAGCATGCTAGCCTCTTGATGCACCAAAGGCTCCCCGAAATTGCCCGCAAAGGCAGGCTATTCTGTTTGTTACAGAGAACTTTAAATCCCTACAGCAGACTGTTTCTAGTCCAGACTTACTGCAGTACCAGCTGAAGTCTCATAAATCTCGTAAGTCTCATTAACTAATTCATCTCCTTCATCTCTTCTATATAAACTCTGTTTTACAAAATATCAGTCTTTTCTAGTTCTCTTCTTGTACAATCTAATTAAGCCCTGTGTCTACTTACACTTGTTTTACTGCTTTGCAAAAAGGCTGTACTAGTCACAGCCGAAACTCTGATATGCCCACAGACACAAACACTCGCACCCGCACCCCCCCTTTATCTCAAATTCAGTAGAGCCAAGGCTTGAATTGCTGTGAGGGGGAGAATCTTGGAATTCCTTTAACTTGCTTTAACTAAGCATAAATCACCGTACTATAGTTCTCCTATGTAAAATGCTACTCTTGTTGCAAACAAAATCTTAAAATCTCCACAAACACTACTATACAATCTGAGAATCAAATTACCACAATGAAGTGGAAGAAAATCACCACACAAAATCACAATTTCACTGGGAAAGGGCATATCTCTCAAAGTGCTCACTTTTCTCAACACAACACAGTATACCATAATTTGGCATTTGCTCACATTAGTTTTTCCTGGACACAATCAAAATAATAGCACACAGTCTAGAGATCAAGTACAAACATCCAGGGCAAAGGAACTCCCTGAGCTCATACTCATGGTTAAAATGCACCAAATCTACACAAATCACTACATTTAAACAAAATAAATACCATCACTGACATTCTTCCACTCGCTTCTCCGCAGGGCACTTCTCTCCCTGCCCCCGCAGCCTGCTGCAGCCGGCGCCTCAGGCCTCACTCGGCTGCTTCAAACACGGGTAGTACTGACCCCCCTGCACTGTAGATCTACTCTCTTTTAAACACCATACACTTAGACACTTGCACGATTACAAACACAGTGCACTGACCACACAATGCACACATTAACCATACAGCGACACAGTGTCCGGACATCACACACACACAAACAAAGCACACGCGGGCTCAGCAGTTCTGCTCTATCAGAACAATGAACCCCCAATACACACATACACGGGTTCACCTGGCTCACCCCCAGAGCCACTAGCGGTTCCGCTCTATCAGAATGATGAACCCCGTCTCTAATACAGCTGCTCTATCAGCTGAACCCAGACGTCTCTGGGTGGTTTACTCCCTCGCTCTCCTTTCCCTCCCCTGGGGGCCCCTCAGTACATACCGTATTCTCCTCCGCAGGCCAGCAGGTCCTTGTCTGTCCTCGCAGGTGGCAAGTTGAGACGAGCGGAGCCCCACCAGGAAAAAATCCTAGGGCGCGCCTTGGAGGTCCGTCTATCCCCCCTGCCCCTGTGGGGACAGAGAACTCTTGCCTGGCTCGTCAAGATGTTTTGTGGAGAAAAGAAGAACCCTCACATTTTATAAAAGTTGTAAAGCCCAGTATGCTTTTATTACGACGCGTGTCAGACGCACGCAGAGGAAATCCTCCTCAAAAGGCAAGCATACCCCTGAAGACCTCAGGCCTCCTTTTATCCCCCTTCCAAATGCATATGCATACAGTTTCACAATAGGTTCATACATATTCATTCCGCGTGACATTTATCGCCAGTTCTTCTTTATCAAAGGAATTCCTAGGTCGGGGGCAAATTGACCTCGAAGTCTTCTCTGTTTTTCTTTCTCTATTTCCTTGCTGTCTCCGCTATGTGAGTTTTTCCTTCAGCTTTGGCCTCACAGACTTTTCACCTGTCCTAGACACTACCTAATTCAGAATGGATCTCTACTCTGTCTCAGCGCTTTCAGCAGCAGCCCTGTCTTGTTCGTGTTTGTAAATAGCCCTCGGCCCCCGTCAAATGGTGCTTCCTCTGTGAGGAGTTACGTTAGACTAGGATAAAGGAAATCATAGAAAATTTCGTTGCCAGAGGCCCAAGTTGTTAAAAAGGAGTAACAGACCATCCCCTTCACCGACTGCACTTGATGTCCTTGTAAGTAACCTTATTAAGGGGCTCTTGAGCTACGCCATGGGAAATCATTTATCTGAAACAGAATGGGACATTTTTTACCAGCTTGAGAAAATCTTACAAGATAAAAGACATTCAGATATCTCAAAAAATGAACTGATAGATTTATTAATCTGGGTAAAAGCGAATACTTAAAATATAGACTGCAGTCTGCCTTTACCTTTGATTTTTGAGATCAGATAAACTAGAAAATTTATAATCTATTCTCTCTCAAAAACGAAGAGACTGTAAGCAGACTAATGCCTGTCTCCTGAGCTTTAATGGAGAGCTTTAAACAAAATGATCATAACAGAGACTTTCTTGAACGCCAAAACAGAACATCTCATTCTGAGACTTTAATTCCAAGTGATGCTGAGCCTTTGTCCTCTTCTGTGAAGATTTCAAGTTCTCTTCAGAGTTCCTTCCCTTCTAGCGTGTCCGGGATTTCTCCAGGCAGTGTGGGCAGCACCCCGATCCCCAGAAAATAGGAATCGAATCAGCTTTCAGCTTCAGTCATGCCCTCTGTTCCTTCCAAGATTCCCTGCGTCCCTGCTGCTGTGACGAGCCATCCTCCCATCCCTCCTCAAAAGCAGTCACTCCTGCTGTGCCCAGAAAAGCATTCAGGATTTTCATTGAGTTCCAGGAATATAGGAGTTCAGAGGTTGTGTTCAAGAGAAGGTAGAAGTCGTGCGGACCCAAGAGAAGAGAATTTGAAGAGGCTTTGCAATACAGTAGCTGCTTGTTCTGAAATTGTTCCAGCAGAGACTGCTGAGTCGGGCTCTGAGTCTGCTCTGCCTAGCCGAACGGCTGTGAGAGTCACTCCTGCCACTGCTTCCCCTTCTCGAGAAGACACCCCCTCAGATCTGGTTCCAGCAGGCAGATTGCTTTGCAATTCTGAGAATTCTTTTTTGTGTAAATTCCTCCCCCAAGTCTCTCCAAGCATTTTCTTTAGTTCTCCAGCCTCCAGACACAGGCAGTAAGGGAGCTTTAGATTTAGCTTTGTCTTCAGAAGACTGGGCAGGAAAGAAGACAGAAGCAGCAGGCAGCAGCCAGAGGCCAAGCGAGAACAAGATAGCTCTGCCCAGAGAGATGCCTGGGGTAGAAGCAAAAGAACTCAGAAAAGTTTCTGTAGAAACACAGATCACTTAGAAGCCTTGAAATCTGCTTCATTCGCTGCTGAGGGGAAAAATAGTGTGTTAAGGTCGCAGCTTGATGCTGGCAATTTTTCAGCTGATTCCCCGCAGGCAGAGCTGCGGTACAGAACCTGTAACAGTGCATTAGAAAGTGTTGCATAAATCAAATAGTGTCACAAAATACAAATTCAGCATCTGCAGTTCCAGAGCAAAAACCAAGCTCTAGCTTTTTTCCTGGCACTAATACAACACAGTCCTTAGCCGATAACTCCATTATGAAGTTTGCTGAGAACATGAAAGTCTCCTCCTCTGCCCTTCCTAGCAGAGATCCCAAAGAAGCATGTTGTTCAGGTGGCACTGTTGCCAAGATTTCAGAGGTCTCTTCCCCCGCCCATACTGGCAAGGCTCCCAGAAAAATTTGTTGCTGTGGCAGCACCCCTGCCAAGAACTTAGAGCTTAGCAGAGTTCCCAGAACAGCTAATGTCAGCCACCATGCTACCTGCTCCTCTGAATCAGACAGAAGAGCAGAGAGAGAGAAAGATAAAAAACAATCTAAATTAGAGCTTGACCCTCCATTGTGATTACCTAATTAGTCTAATATTAATCAGAATTTAAAAAAAGACTTAGATTCAAAAAAACAACTCCTTACATTGCCTGTAAGATATGGTCGCAATAATGTAAATCCATGATTTGAAAGTCTTTCTCACCATGATATAAAAGAACTGTGTCAGGCTTTAAAAGAAAGTGAGTCCTCCTTATTTTAGTAATATGTTGAAAAGTATTTTTAATTCTTATGACTTAGTCCCTGCTGATTGTCAAAATGTAGCTTCCCTGATTTCAACCAATTCACAATATCCTTTATTAGAATGACAATAGAAAAACTTCTTAATAAATTGGTTGAAAGATATGTAAATACTGCTTATGAAGATATAGACGTTACCTAATTAGCAAGTAATCCACCTTACCATAGACCAGAAAATCAAGCAGTAGAATTGCCTCGGCCTGTATTAACAGATATTAAAGATGCTGCTAGAAAAGCTTTGTTTTCAGTTGAGCCAGCTGGTACCCATGTAAATGCTTATACTACTATCAGACAAAGTGAAACAGAATGCTATTTTTTTTTTAGATAGATTAACCCAAGCAGTCGAAAAGCAATGTCCAGATGAACAAGCTCGCTCCTGTATTGTTCAAAACCTTGCTTTTGTAAATGCTAATGAGGAATGTAGAAAAATTATTTTAACTTTGCCTGATCAGCTTCCAGCTGTTACACAGATGCTAACAGCTTGCAGTAAGCTTACTGCTCCACAACATCTTGCTAACATACAAGTCAATGCATTAGGAAAAACATTGGGAGATAATCTGACATAACGAATAGATAAATTTGAAAAGCTCCTAAAAAAACAAGAAAAAATTTGGGGAAACTGTTAGCACTGTACAGTTAGACTCTGATAAAAAGACATGTTTCTTTGCTTGTAGTAAACCAAGTCACATTTAAAAGGATTGTCATATGAAAGCTTCCAACCAAAACAACTTTCTTTTTGCCCTCGATGTCGAAAAGGGAAGTATCTTGCTAAGTTCTGTAACTCTCAGTTTGACATTGATAGCAGACCTTTGTCGTTAAACTTAAAAAAGAGCGCAGATTACCACCGTGCCCAGACACAAGTAGTGGTACTCCCGGGCAACCAGTTACCCAGTCAAGTGGTATTGGTACCTCAGTCATTTATCTCTCAATAAACCAATCCTCAAATGGTTCCAGCTCAATACCCTCAAGTGCAAGGTTCGAATTAGCCTCCTCAAAACTGATTCATCTATTAAATAATTTGTGTTGTGTGAGCATTCCTACTGAAATTGTCAATCTTTTTCAACAAAAAAAAAAGATTTTTTGATTCTAGACAAAGCCAACAACAAAGTTCTTGGCCTCTCAATCCTTCCTTCTGTTGTTTCAGTAAATTCTAATGAAGAGCTAGTGATTTTAGCTCTTGCACTAGATGTTCCTATAGTAATTCCACCAAAAACACCTATTGCTATTGCATTTCTGTTACCCATGAATACACCCAAGCAAAACAACTTTCCGGAGAATTCAATGCTGTCTGTGCCATCTAGTACCTCACGTCCACAAGTCTTTTGAGTGCAACGTTTGGACCGTGACCGACTGCAACTGACTTGTAGCCTGACTCACTGTGGTAAAACAATTTATGTTACAGACATGCCAGATACTGGTGCAGATGTCACTGTAATTTCTCACATGTTCTGGCCCAATGATTGAGGTTTGGTGGCTCCTGCAGGTTCCCTCACAGGGATTGGAGATGCTACTGTGTGTTTGCAAAGTGCATCCATGATTAACATTACAGGTCCTGAAGGAAAGACAGCAATGGTGCATCCTTTTGTTGTTCAGAAGCCTCTCACCGTCTGGGGGAGAGACATCCTGTCCCAATGGGGAGCAGAACTGGAGGTGGGCCTGTGATGGAAACCACATCAAAACCTGCCACTTGAAAGCTGAACTGGAAAACTGATCCTCCTATATGGATTGATCAATGCCATTTAACAGAGAAAAAAATTAAACATCCTTTAAAAATTCGTAAAAGAACATATACAAAGTCACATCATCCCCACCAATACTCCCTGGAATTCACCAGTATTTGTCATCCACAAGAAGACATCAGACTCCTAGAAGTTGCTTCATGACATGAAGAAGATCAATTAAGTAATTGAAGACATGAGACCTCTTCAACCTGGATTCCCTTCTTTATCAATGATCCCAAAACACTGGCCTCTCATTGTCATTGATTTAAAGGACTGTTTTTTCCACATCCCACTTCATCCTGATGATGCTCCAAGATTTGCCTTTTCAGTTCCCATCATCAATCAAAGAGAACCCATGCAGGGATATCACTGGAAATCATTGCCCCTAAGAATGAAGAATTCACCTATAATTTGTCAGTATTTTGTTGCCCAAGCTTTGTCTCCAGTTCGACGGAAGTTTCCCAGATCCATGATTCTGCACTACAAGGATGATTTGCTCATCGCAGCTCCAACGCAGGCAGAGATGGACCAAACCCGTGCTAGTGTTGTTACTGAAGTTCAAAATGCTGGACTTGCAATTTCTGCTACAAAAATCCAAGAAGTTCCACCCTGGAAGTATCTTGGATGGAAGATGACTGAGAAAACAATAACACTGCAGAAGATACAGCTCCAGACCAGTGTCAGCAATCTGCAAGACTTACAACAGCTTTTAGGAGAAGTCAGTTAAGTCAGACCTGTTTTGAGAATCACCAACGATGAACTAGGTCCAGTTTTCGATTTACTGAGAAGAAACTGTGACATCTGTTCTCCAAGAACTTTAACACCTGAAACTCATGGAGCCCTTAACAAGGTCATAGAAGCTCTCCAAAGACAACAAGCTCATCGCTGTATTCCAGAAAAGCCTTTCTTTTTTGCAATTTTAAGAGAAAAAATGCAACTTTGTAGTCTCATTTTTCAGTGAAACCGTTCTGAGACAGATCCTTTGTTGATAATAGAATAGATTTTGTTCCCTACAGGTTTCCAAAAACTATTTTCACAGTGTTAGAGATGATAGCAGAAATTGTAATTAAAGCCAAAACCAGATTGCTAACTTTAGCAGGTCAAGAATTTGCAGTTATCTATTTACCATTGAAAAAAGATTATCTTAATTGGGCAACGCAAAATTCTGATGATTAGCAGTAGGCATTGTTAGACTTCCCAGGTGTTCTGTTCATTACGCAGCTCACAAATTATTGCAAGCAAAATTGAGTTTTAAAGAGAAACCTAAATTAAGTGAAGGACCTTTAAATGCAATAGCTCTCTTCACTGGTGGCTTTGGCAAAAGTCACAAATCAGTCGTAACTTGGTTGAACCAAAAAACTAATGCTTGAGAGTCAGACATTCAAATAGTAGAAGAGTCTCCTCAGATTGTTGAGCTTTGCTGCTGTAGTTTGAGCTTTCCAGCTCTTTCCACAACCTTTTAATGTAATCACAGATTCTGCTTATGTTGCTAATGTGGTTAAGAGATTTGAAGGGTCAATTTTAAGGGATGTTAATAATGACACTTTATACTGTTGGCTTTCATGTCTTTATACAACTTTGCAATATAGAACTAATCCATAGTTTGTTTCTCATATCAGCGCTCATTCTTCACTTCCTGAATTTTTAGTGGAAGGAAACACCAGAGCAGACAACTGACAATGGTTATTTCAAACACTTTGCCAAACATTTTGGAACAAGCAAAACTGAGTCACGCCTTTTTTCACCAAAACGTGCAAGCACTTGTGCGAATGTTTCAAATTTGCGAAACTCAATCTAAGGCTATCATCAGTACTTGCCCTGACTGTCAGCTTGTGCAGCCTCCTGTTTCTACAAGGAGCAGTCAACCCACGAGGTTTGCAAAACCTGCAGTTATGACAAACAGATATAATTAAATAGACTTCCTTTGGTAAATTTAAAAATACTCACGTTTCAGTGGACACATTCTCTGGTGCAATTTTTGCATCTCTTCACACAGGTGAAAAAGGTAATCATGCCTGTTAGCATTCTTTGCAAGCTTTTGCTTCATTAAGTGTGCCCCAAGAAGTAAAAACCGACAATAGTCCTGCATATATACCTCAAAAATTTGCCACATTTCTAAAAGAATGGGGTGTTTGTCACATCTTTAGTATTCCTCACTCTGCCACAAGCCAAGCAATTATTGAGAAGGCTCATCGGACATTAAAGCACATTCTAGATCAACAGAGAGGGGGAGTAGAGGTAACACCACAGATGAGGTTGAACAAAGCTTTTTATATTTTTAATTTCTTAAACAGTTTGGTTGCAGAACCCGATTTACTGATTCTTAGGCATTTTTCAAATAACGCACAAGCAAAACTGAAAGAAAATCCTCCTGTTTTAATTAGAAACCCTGAGACTGGACCAATTGAAGATCCTTTCCGATTAATCCCCTGGGGTAAAGGGTATGCTTCTGTCTCTACAGGTGCAGGAATTAAGCGGGTTCCAGCCAAAAACATCAAACCATATCACACCCCAGAACGTGTTGATGAGTCCAAAACCGAGGAAGCAAGTACACAGACGTGAGCCAAACAGAGCAATCCCAGGGCATGCCTGACATTCCTTGTGCATCAGTGGAACCTGCAAACTCTGATTTTGTGTAAATATTATTTATAAGTGTGTCAATTGTTTGTTTTGTAGAGCTGATTTTTGGAAAAAGTGTGGGTTTTGTTTTTGTTACGTTATAGATCCCCTCTCTTGGATCTTCAAGGTGAAATCTTATCTTAAGGTCAAAAGCAAAGTTTTTAAATTGATATATGTGTGAGGATTTTGCCAAAACTTAGCTCATTAACAGGATGGAGCAAAATCAAATTATATGCTGGTGTTGGTGGGTTTTAATTGCTTCTTGTCGTGCAGATTTGCCTGTGGAACAACCAAAAAGAAATGTTTGGGTGGCCTTACCCAAGGCAGCAGGCTCAGATACCATAAGTTTGTCTAATTCAGAACCAGAAAAGCCTTTCTCAACCTGTCTGGTTGGTGTGGCAGTAAAAGATTTGCCTTTGGTCAAAAAGCAGTCCAATGGTAAGCCAGGTGAAATTGACAATGGGAACAATCCTCCATTGAATTGGAACGTTTGAGCCAAAGAACTTCCCAAAGCAGTATCTGAACCCCAAGAATTGGAAATCCTTGGTTCTTTAACAATGGATTTTTGCCTTACCTTTACAGTTAATGATTGGCGAGAAGGTGATCCTCCAAAGTACAATATTACTCCCCATTATTTTGCATACAGAAACTTAAGGTTTTGGTGTAATTATTCAAACAGTTGGGATGTGCTTTCTGAGGCTGACCAATATCCACGACAGTTTCCCAAGGGATATTGGTTCACCTGTGTAGATAGGGCTTGGCAGGGCATTCCATCACAACTTGAAGGTGCCCCATGTAGCATTGGGATGCTCACTGTAATTGTGCCTACTGCCAAAGCGGTCATTAAAAAGAAACAAAGGGGAACAAGATCTGCTCGTCATTATGGTGAGAACTGTAGAAGTGATTTCACGCATTGGAAGGCTGTGAAAAGGGTTTCAGCAGGTTTGTTTTTACCCCAACTGGCTTCAGCAATGGCATTGAAACAATTATATCAGGTTGGATGTTGGCTGAGTAAACAAACTAATGCCACATCCACTGCAATCTGTGACATGTTGACCGATGTTAATAGTTTTAGACATGCTACCCTTCAAAATAGAGCAGCAATTGATTTTCTTTTACTGGAATGAGGACATGGTTGTGAGGAATTTGAAGGATTCTGTTGTATGAACCTGTCTGATCATTCTGAATCCACACACAAAAGCATGCAAAAACTGAAAGATTTGACAGCCCGAATTAAAGAAGATAGTGGGTCCTGGTTAGATGATTTGTTCCAAGAATAGAGCTTTGCACCTTGGCTAAGGGAACTTTGCAAGATAGGTCTCTATGTATTGGGTGTATTGGTAGTGATAATAATAGTAATACCTTGCATACTTCAGTGTGTGCGACGAAAGATGAACAAAACTATCCAAGAAGTTTTTATCATACAAGAGAGAAAAGTAGGAAGTAGATTCACAGAAAGTGCTCAAAATCTCACAGAGATGGTGGATGAAGGTATAGAAATAGAAGAAGGTTTTGAGTTAAGACCCTGGAATCGACAGAAAATATTTGAACAGTAACTTGTAACTATTGTCAGGCATAATTTATGCCCTTTCCACTGACTGGACCGTCACAGCATTAAATTGCTGTGTTGGAATATAGCAATGCTTAGTGCCAGCAAGAACATGCTTTAAGCAGATAATAAGGAAAAATATTATAGTAAGGCTACAAAACGCAAGTAATAAACGACAGAATTGTGAAATTTTTTTTAAGTGAACAGAAAGGAGGAATTGTGGGAATCCTTAAAATTATAGGGTTTTAGAAAAGCTGCAAAAGGCAGCCCTCAGATACATCAGATTTGTGAACAGTGCTAAAGCAACAGTCATGAGATAGGACAGCAGAAAAATTATTTAAACTGTAGAAAAGGCAAGGGCAAATCGAACCATAAGCCTCTGTATTAATGCTTGTCTGAATAGCTCTCTAAGCTGTAGAAAGTTTATCTAGCAAGATATTAGGAAGGTTAAAGCTTAAAAATTGAGCTCTTTGTGTTGTGTCTTACAAACAGGTATTGTATTCAAAATAAGCAAGCATTGTTTTAACCAAAGCTACGTGTGCTTCTGGTGATTGGATAGAACTACTGTCAATATACTTTTGCCTTGTGTGATTGGTCAAGAAGCTTATAAAGTATGTTGTAACATTAAGTTTTCAGGCCTGCTGCCTGGATTGTGAGCTGTTAGCATCTTCCCATTATCATAATCATGTAATGAGACTGATACTGAAAAAAATAATAGCTCAAGGCATTTTCCCAGCAGCCCTGTCCTGTTGGCATTTGTAAATAACCCCTGACTGGTGTAATTTCTGACTGGGCCTGAGGCAGGGGCTGCCATTCCTCACCTGTGGGGAGACCAGAGCTGCCAGAACCACACTGAGCCTGCAGGCACTGCCTGACAGCGCTGCGGCCACTGGGACGGTCGCACCTCTGAGGCTCAGCCACTCCCTGCTGCTGCTGCTGCTTTTAGGCACACGCAAAGCTCACTGTTAGGCCACGACAGTCTCTGCTTTTGCCCTCTTCCTGTCCCTGTGTAAGGATGGAGCATTGCTGTGCTTTCAGGAAGCTCTCTAGGAAAAACTTCAGCATTGCAACATCTTCTGGCATCTGCTCTGTGGTGCCAAAAACTTGGAAGAGCAGAGCCACAAACAGCGGGCGGAATGAAGAACTACTGCCTCGTGCAACTCGGGCACGTGGAGAGTGTTCCACAGCACCACAGTTGCCTGCAAAGGAGAAAGCACCCTGAGGAGCAGACATAGGAACAGGGGAAAGAGCCAATGGGGTCTAACAGCTTTTTGAGGGAAGCTTCTTGTGTCTCCCTAGACCAGGGAATGCCCCCACCCAGGGTCTCCACAATTCCCCGTGTTTTATATTATAAGGAAAGCTTCTCTGAAGGATCAACTGAATCAACACAAAATGACAAAAACAATCAAAAGCACTCATAAGACAACTGTTCAAAATGCAAACAATTCTGAGTTTCCAATGTGCCAACAGCTTTCTTGGAGTGTCTTAGATCTGGCAGGAGGGATGCAGGGTTTTCTCAGCACAGTTTATCAGGAAACTGAGTCATACACACTGAACCTCTGCTCCATGGCCTCCTCACTGCCATCGTGCAGCAAGGAGGCCCAGAGGCTGCTGTGCTCTGGGCCTGTCAGGGATGAACACAGCGGCTCTGTTGCCAGTGCCAGCTCCAGCAGCTCACAAGGGGAGACTCCTTCCAGAAGCTCTGCTGGCTCCAGTGTGGCAGACCAGCAGAGCCCACTGGAAGCCCCCCTCCATTGCAGCCACCCCCAGCTGCGCCCATCATCACTGCAGAGCAGGAGCTGCCCCAGAGGAGCCGCGGCAGGAGCTCAGGGCAGTGGCAGGTCCCTGTGCCCAGGGCAGAGCCACAGAACCTCTGCTCCTGCCTGGGACAGGGGCTGCTCACCCTGGTGTCCCACCAAGAGGAGGGATCCTGGGCCCCAAACTCTGCCCAGCCCTGCAAAAGGCCACCCCGCCAGCAGTGCCAGCAAGGTTCCTGCAGCCATTCAGTCAAATCAGAGGAAACAAATGTCTCTGTAGCTGACACAGCCTCTGCACACAGCTTTCTCCCCCTTCTCCTGGTGCCTTTCCCTGACTCCAGGAAGGGCTGCAGGAAATGCTGTGTGAGCCATGATGATGGAAGAACTACTGATAAAAACACTGGGGTGATGCTTTCAGAGGAGTCATGAATGGAAGATTGACCAACCTTCCAGCCAATGCTATGCCAAAATTTTCCATTCTTTAAATAATAGACTGCAATAAATTAGTAAAAAGAAAGATATGGAAACAAATCTCCCACAGCTGCTGGCTTTCCTCAGGCTCCATGGTCTATGTATTGCTAGATTCACTTCATTTAGGCAGAATATTAACTGCCCTGACTTGTTGGAGACTGACCACAAGGTCTCATCTGTGGTGAGCAGTCACTAAAATTAGCTCAGCAGAGGCATCTTCAGCTGTCCAAGTGTAGCAGAAATACAAATTCTCTGCTTCATGACTGTGTGGCAGCAGCTGCTGGTGTGGGTTTGTCAGCGTTGCTTCATGGATTACTCCTGGGAAGGAATTGTGTGCACAGCCACAGTATGATGGCTTCCATCTCCTCTAATTACTCCAATCAGATGATGGCCAAAACTTTTAGGCAAAAAGCATCATAACAGAATAATTTACAATATTCTTCAAACTGCTCCTGTGGTTTGGATTTTTTTACTGATTAGATTCAGTGTCTGCCCTCAAGAAATCAGTCCAGAAAGAAGAGGCAAACCTCAGCTTGCTAGTTAGAGTGCAAGTCTTTAATCTGCCGTTTTTGCAGCATGTACAAACAACTTTCCAACATATTTGCAAAAAACCTCTTAGTTTTTGCTATACCTATCCAGAACCTGACTCTCTCCTCATTTTATTTTGATTTGAGATCCAAGCATGATTTTTTTATGGACAGGAAGGTAAGAACCAGCCACAAATACAGACTACAAGTGTGCATCTATACTGCAGGAACTGAGCTGTAGCTTGGAATTAAAGGTAAGAAGTGATGCCATGGTAAATGTGAACGTTTAGTGCTGGCATAGGAAC
This sequence comes from Melospiza melodia melodia, assembly GCF_035770615.1. NCBI lineage: Eukaryota > Metazoa > Chordata > Aves > Passeriformes > Passerellidae > Melospiza > Melospiza melodia. The sequence continues at coordinate 16,434,695 of NW_026948525.1, read as the reverse complement.
CTTCTGCAATGCCCCACCAACCCATGGTTCACATTGCTACAAATTCTCTTTCTGATGTTACAAAGAGTGTTGAAGAGCTGGTTGTAAGTAAAAAAAAAACAGCCAGAATGTTAATTTTTGTTAATATGACAGACAATGACTATCTAATACATCAGAGCTCATAGGAGTGAGTATTCAGATTTCCACTTAGTACGTGCTGGCAGTTTTAATTTGTAATCAACAGGTTTATCCAAATCAAGTTATCCATAGGAATTAATTTGCTCTTTGATCTACCTAAAAATGCCTCATTGTCTGATAAATTTAGTAGAAATTTGAAAAGTCAACAGTCCACAGATTTTCATTTCTTGTTTAGTGGCTATTCTGCAGGAAGGCTTTTACAGACTAATCAGTTTGGATGCAATTAAAATGCCAGTACATTTCATTTAGCCATCTTGGTATTAGAACAAAACCATATGACTGTGCAGCCTTTTAAAAATATTTTCAAATAAATTTTCAGATCAACAGTCTTAGTAGGACTCAGAATAAAAACTCTACCAAACTTCAACTCCATTGGAAGATTCCCTTGTCACCTGTGAATCAGCTCTACATTCAGAAGATTAAAAGTCCCCATTATGGTGGTTTTGGTATGGTTAGGAATTGGGGAAGGGTCTTCTTCCTTCTCAGCTCCATGCTGCAGTGCCTTTGGGATGTGGCCTGCTGGCCGTTGTTTGTGCAGCCCTGGTGTTTCTCTGTGAGGCAGAAAGTGCAATTGCATTTCCAGCCCAGAGCCCGTGAGGAGTGGGGCGTGCAGAGCTGTGCCAGACCCAGGCCAGCAGCCGTGCCGCCAGAGGGTTTTGGTTCCTGCCCAGGGCAGCTGGTGCCTCTCTGCCGTGAGTGCCTCCCCTTGCCAGGTGCCCATGGACAGCAGGTGCAGGGTTCTGCACGGGGCATGGAACAGGGTGGGGATGTCTGCTGGCAACAGAGTGCAGCGGAGAGCAAACAGTCCAGGATGGTCCTGGAGTGTGTGACAGAGAACTCCTGACACAGCTGGTGACTGAGCCAGTGAGGGAAGGCACTGCTGGGCCTGCTGTTTGTGAGGAGAGAAGGGCTGCTGGGTGACAGGAGGGTTGGAGGCGGCCTTGGGCTCAGTGATCACAAAATGCTCGTGTTTGATTCCCAGTGAAGGAACGAGAGACGCTGGGGAAGTGTTGACCTGCAACAAATTGTGAATTTGTTAAGCTTTAACAGGCAGTGCTTAGTTGTACCTTCCCTCACAGCAGTGGTTAATGTGTGCAAGTGGATGTCTTAGCCTTGAGAATAAAGACAGTGGGCCTACTGAGGAGGTAGCTGCAATGCATTCAAGGAGAAGAAGGCTCTTAACCATGGAAGGAGAATTTGAGGAACGGGATGTTCACCCCATGACCACCAGAGACCCTCAAGAGACCCCTACTCTAAATGTCAGTAATTTTGGAGAAGTGATTTAAACATGTCAAACACTTTGTGAGAATGTTTAGCCTGTGAGTTTGAGCAAAGGAATGAATAAAAGTAATGAAAGTAATGTCTTAGTTCCATGGATACTAACACGTGGGTGTGCATGTTTCAGGGAAGTGATTCCTCACGCACCCAGCACTGAAATAAAGTAATGCCTCTTTTCTCACACTGAGCTGGCAGTGTGCATCGGCCCTGCTCGGTAACGTTCATTTTGGTCATTTCTATTGAAGCATAAAGAATAGTTGAAATGAAATCTTTTCCAGCTGTTTCCCTTTGGTTTACCTGTTTGAGGGTTAAAATTGTGTGCTGCAGGTGTGCTGGGTGTGTGCAGAGCAGTGCAGCCCCAGAAACCCCTTGGCTTGCCCACAGGTTGTCATGCCTTGTTGCCAGGTGTGCCCAGCTGTGGCAGGAGAAGGAGCCCGCAGCACAGTGGGCACCGTGCCCTGCCCAGCCGGGGCTCTCTGGCACAGAGCAGCAGCAGCGCCAGCACTGTTCAACCCGCTCCTGCCTTGGCTTCCCCTGGCACACAGAAGCCTCTGGAAATCAGCACGGCCAGCGGCGTTCCCAGCTGGGGGCAGCTGCTGCTGGCGGGCAGATGCTGCCAGTTCGACTGCTGCCAAAGGGGAAGAGAGGCAGAGATGTACACGCACCGGAGCCCTGGGCATGTCCAATAAAGGTGCAAATATGTGGGGAGATATGTTAGGAAGGATTTCAGCTGTGATGCCAACAGTGGCTTCTCTCCTGGTTCTGTGTGTTCTAGAGTAATGCAATGGTTGGCTCTGGCAATTAAGAAGCAGATGTTATGTGGATGTTCAAATGTGTAGTGATTATATTGTAATATATCCTCCCATAGTCCTCTTTCCCGTCCCCCTTGTAACAGCCTGGGTAGTCAGGGCATTTGGGGAGGGCTCGCTTGTGACCAGCAGGCAGGGTGTAACAACGCCTGACCTCCAGTCGGGATGCAGGAAAGTAATCTCCACCAATGGACAGCAGAGAAAGAGTTGACTGACAAAACTTTTAGAGGGGCTAAGGGTATAAACGGCAGAGCATCCTTTTTGTAGATGAGCACATGGCTGCTAGTCACAGAGACTCCCAATGCTGCAATTTTTCCTTATTCAATCCTTTGTTAAGGTTTACCAAACCTTTAAAATTTAAAAAGTGAGAGTCATTTCTCACATGTACAATGCTGTGGGCCATTGTCTTGGTCTGGTTTACTTTGCTTGCGTCCCATCTGAGTGCTCAGCTGGGGTACAGGCTGTAGGTGCTTGAGGCACTCTTGGAGTTCCTCTTGGATCCCCCGAACAACAGGGTTTGGCCCATGAGGGGGTTTTGCGCTGCTTTGTGACAGAGAAGAACTTCCCTGGCTCTTTTGTGTTTGCTGTACGGAAGATTGGTTATTGCTTTGCATAAATTCACAGACCAACATGCTGTGTGATGCTTTTCTTTGTCATAATTTGCTTTGTGATGTCAGGGCATGGTTGCCACATTGTTGTGGTGACATCAGAAGGTTGCCTTGGTGCACAGAAGGCCTGAGTGTCAGAGCAGCCTTGCTCACATCAGGAGAACCCTCCTGGTTGGAGCATTGGTCAGTGGGTATTTGCACTCTGAGAGGCCATTTGTTTTTCTAGTGTTGGAGAAGACTGGCACAGCTCTGGGAATATGATCCACCATCTGGCCACAGCAGCTTTTGCTGCTTATGGTGTTTGTTTTTCCGCGTATTACGTTATACACTTCGCACGTAAGTAGAGTTTTCCATTCTACTTAGGTTAGGGTGTATCCTAACCTGGCTTTTGTATGTCTTCCTGCTGGTGGCTGAGTTTCTGATTTTGAAAGAGAAAGAGCATTAGGATGCCACTGGTGTGGTAAAGCTCCTGTCATGACATTCAGCTAAAAAGGGGGTGTTTGTAGCCACAGGGGCAGAATTTGCAGGGGAACCTGCAGGGCTCCGTTCCCTCCACAGGAGAGTCTGTGGCAGCAGAGTCTGTCATTTCCTCAGTTTGCTGGGACAAGCAAGACGCCTTTGAAAATGTAGACTGGCAGAGCTTCTTGGAAGGCCTTCTAAAAACTCTGCAGTTGTTTCCAGAATTCAGAGAAAGGTTCTTTCTTTTTAAATTTTGTCATGAAAGGATTTGACTGTCTAACTTGATCTTTTTCAAAGTGCTAAAATAGTGATTCCCTTTGCAAGGAAATGCAAACTCCAAAGCAGGTGAGTGTCTGCCACAGCTCAGGGGGATTTTAGGGAAGCTTTTCCGAGCAACTGTTTCAAGCAAGTTAATGAGAACCGGTGCATGCAACTGATTAAAAATAAAAAGAACCTCAAGAAAAGGATTTCAGAAGCTGTTTTATGTCTTTGGTAGAACAGGAGCACTGAGTGTTAAAGAACAATTTGCATTTTCTTGGTCATATTTGTATTCATTTACTGGCAAAACAGGCTGAAGTGTAGGCACAAGCAAGAATATTGTCCTGATCCCTTGCTGGATATGTGAATGAAATGTGTCTGCTGGAGGGATGTTGTGAAATGGGAAATCATCTCTGTTTGGGTTGACTTGTTCTGTGGGATTCAGCAGCCCAGGCAGTTTTCTGACAGAAGCTGGTTCATTTTCCCTTCCCACTACAGGTCACCTGAAGCGTGTATTCAGCAGTGCTGAAGATCCTGAGGTGAGTGAGAAAGGAACATTTCATGCTCCTGGTGCTTAAGAATTGTGGAGCAAGCTGAGAGCTTGGCCAGTAGCAGTAGAGTGTAGAGAGCCAGCTAGGAAGGCTGAAAGAAAATCCATTTTCATGCCTGAAGAAAAATAACAAAGTGCGAAATGGATATTTTAAATTTCTATATCAGAGCTTTGAAGAACTACAAACCTAGTGTTGCAGAGAGAACCTTGCTTGCTGACGACAGATAGGGTGGAATATTTACTTAGGAGCAATTTCCTGTACAGTTGAATTAGACCATTTTAATTTAGTCAGAGTCCCTTAGAATTCTATTCCTATCAAACTTTATGATATCTACTTAGAAGATATCGTTGTAGAACAGGAAGGCCATCTTGCAATGGTGCCTGCTGTATCTGAAGTGCAATGGGCACCTTTGTGGCTGGGGAGCTGCGTGGGCCCAAAGGACGCAGGGCTGGCGGCCGTGAGCAGCTGGAGATGAGGCAGCGTGGGGCCAGGGGGCCCAGAAGGCCAAGGGCACGGTGGCTGTGCCAGCAGCAGTGGGGCAGCAGGAGCAGGGCAGGGAGCGTGGCCCTGTGCTGGGCAGCACTGCGGCCACAGCTGGAGTGCTGTGTGCAGCTGTGGGCCCTGGGAAGCAGAAAGTCATGGAGGGGCTGCAGCGTGTGCACAGAAGGACAGGGGAGCTGGGCAAGGGGTGCAGCACAAGGCCAGGGAGGAGGTGCTGAGGGAGCTTTAGCCTGGACAATGGGGGCTCATGAGAATCTCCTCAGTACATTCAAATATTTAGCCACTTTTGGACTTGACTTTCCCTCTCTTTTTTTTATTGTTATTTTTGCTTTACATGGAGGAGGAGGCTTATTAATTTTCTTTTTCTCCCAGCTAAGATTCTTTTTGCAATTATTTCCTGCCCTTATACAGCACTGGGACTGGTTCTGCTCCAAGTTTCTATTCCAAGGTGTCACTTCTGGGGAATGCAGTATTTTTGCATGAGAACTCATCATTTGGTGCAGGGATATTGATGCAGAAGGAGCTTTTGTGGTTCTAGGCCAGCCCCTATGGCCTTACAGATCATCTCGAGCTTAACAATGCCAGTGAGTTTCTGCAGCCCAGGCAATCAGTGTGTGTTGTGTTCAGGAATTGAGCAGGAAATCAATGCCCTTGCATTCCAGCTGGTGCTCAAAGATTAGAGGAGCTGGAGGGGCTGGGCTGCATTTCTGATTCCAACCACTTCAGCACCACCAGTGTGGTCGAGTCCAAGCGAAGAACTTGCCCGAGCACAGATGCACAAAGAGAGCCGTTCCCAGCGCAATGCCCTGAGTGTCTGATTGCATTCCATAAGGACCCACACGCTCCAGATTCCCCAAGAGTGTGGGTTACTGAAGCAACAGGAGAGCAAGTTCAGGATTGTAGCTGAGTGGGGCACTGCCTACCAAGTTCTGATGTGTGTAGCAACAGAGAGGACAGTAAAGAGAGATTTCAGTAATGAGATCTGTCTGTCTATCTATGTATCTATGTATCTATGTATCTATGTATCTATCTATCTATCTATCTATCTATCTATCTATCTATCTATCTATCTATCTATCTATCTATTTATCTATCTATGTAACATTTACATAATTGAATCTTCCTGGCTCTGGTCCAAGGCAGTTGGAGGTGCAAAGGTCACCTAAAGCATCCCTTTCAGGAGAGGATTAGAGACATGCTTCCTCGACCAATTCTGAGCACGCAGAGATGTTTTCCCCTCCAGATCTGGTGGGCTTTTTTCCCCTCAGAGTTGTTTTCCTCCTCCGGCCTCTTCTGCCCTCAAGTCCCCAGTTAATTCTATAAATTTCTGCCTGTCCTAGAGAGGTGCAACAATTCCATGTTTAGGTGGTGTTTGGTGACTCTGGTCACATATGCAATATGTGACACATGGTTTCCTTCACTGGCATCCCCAGGGCTGTGTAAGTGCATTCCTTCATGGGGCCTTAGGAGAGTCTTCTCTTTCCCTCAGCAGCAGCAGCAGGGAGCGGTGGCAGGGTCAGGACGAGGAGGAGGTGGCTGCCCTGGCCCTGTGCTCCCGGGCCCCAGGCCAGGAGGGCTCTGGCTGCAGCAGGGCGCTCTTTGGGCAGCCCCTGGCAGCCTCTGCACGGAGCACTGCACGCTGCCCCATCCTGCTGGTGCCACTTTTCTTCAGCAATACCCTAGCTCCTCTTCACAAGAAAAAAACTCCAGCAATGTAAAAAGAGGTCATTCAAGTACAGTTCTACCTGCTTTTGCATTGTAGTTCAGGGCATGTATTTTTTTGTCTAGAATTTCATGATTTTTATGAAAACATGCATTCATATCTTCACTTTTTTGTGGTTTTAATTATTCATATATTTAAACACTCCATTTTAAACTCTTGATTTATTGCAGTTGGTAATTTTCAGGTAGTATATTTTAAAATGTCACAAAACAACACCTTTTGGGTAGTTTTCTCACTCTTAAAAAAAAAACCCATACGCCATTTTAGTCTCTGTCTCTCCAAGAGACAGTTCATATCGGCCCATTTTTAATCAGGGCTACAATACTTTTATAGGATTGAGAGAGGTCAAATGAAAGGCACACCAGTGATTCCTCTTGTGGAATATCATGGCCCCACCGTAAAGCCTCTATTTACTTTTTTTTTTCTCTCATTAGCTCAACTGCAAACACACGTTTAGTTGCAAACTTACACAGGATGAGCAAAATCAAAATGATGTGAGGGACCTTTGGGAGCTCCTTGCTGATCTTTCTGCTTCTTCAGCATAGCAAGGCTCTGACCCAGGCAAAGAGATTGCACTTAGTGCTACACAACCATTTGGCTGGAACTCTGCTGATTTCTAGGAACAGCTGGAGGCCTCTCTCCCCCCAGATGCTTTGGCTGAGCCAAGCTTTGCTAGGTTTTGGCTGCAAATACCATTGCCCTTGCTTTCTTATATCCACAAGTACCATGGCTGGGCAAAAACTGCCACGTGGGCCATCTTCCAAAGGCACTTTGGTCTGGAGTTTGTGAATGAACGAGAGCCTCATCCACTTCCAAACCACATGAAAAAAAAAATCATGAAAGAGAACTTCCCATCTTTAACAAACAACTGACAATTCACAAGCGGATCTAGAGCTTCTTTATGGAATGAAAAGCAAGGCAATCTTCCAATGGAGTTGTGCTTTCACGAGTTTTTCTTCTGACTCCCACTCCCAGCTGGCACTGGAAAAAGTCACGTCTCTGCAAATGTCAGTGCCTTCTGTCTGCCATCAGTTGTTTTGCTGCAACAATCAGAACAGGCATCAGGCTGGAGAGAGGCTCAGCTGATGCTAGCAACAGGAGCTGCCCCAAGGAGAAAAAAGACATGAACTTTTACCTCCCAAACCCATCTCCCCAGAGGCTCAAGCAGGATTTCTCTGGTTCCCAGAAATACAAAGAAATAGGGCGGAGAAGACCCTTTGCAGCTATGTGTTCATGCCCAAGACTTAGCTGATGCCATTTGGGTTTGGCCTTTTTTCTTTTCTGTCTTTTCTGTATTCCTTGCACATCAATTTAGAGATCTGTAGGCTACTCGATTTGTGACTACTTTTCCCAGTCCTTTTCCATGGCCTTTACCTAAGCAGAAAGACAAACTTCCAGAGCTCCAAGTGCCAGGGGGTAGAAGGTCCCAGTGTTATCTTGGTTCTTCCTGGGACAGACCCCTGCAGGGAGCTGGTGAACTCACCATCCCTGCAAGCTTTTAAAAGAAGACTGGATGTGGCACTCGGTGCCGTGCTTTAGTTGAGGTATTAGGCCATAGATTGGACTCGACCATCTTTAAAGTGTCTTCCAAGCCAGTGATTCTGTGATGCTGTGACTGACGCAGTTTTTCCTGCAGCTCTGCAGAGGGCTGCGGGGGCCCTTGGCCAAGGACGGGGATCAGGGCTCATGGAAAAGCAGCAAAGGGCTCAAGGCAAAGGCTGAGAGGGCAGAGCTGCCCCAGAGTGAGCCTCATGTCCTCCTCCTCACCCTGCGCCCTCTGCGCTGCCCTTTGCGGCGCCGGCAGCTGCTCTCGCTGCGGGGCTCCAGGGAGTGCTGGGGGCCGGGCCTCTCGTCTTCGGGAAGCGCCGGAGCCTCGGAGGCCAGCGGCTGCTGCTGTGGCCGGCAGGGGAGAGCTGCGGCTGCAGCCCTGGGCACGGCGAGCTGCCGCTATGGCCGGCTCCTGCCGCGGCTCCTGCCTCTGCTGCGGCCTCTGCTCCTGCCCTGTGCGCACAGACACGGCCGAGGGCTGCCCGGCAGCTCCCTGCCGCTCCGCAGCGGGCCAGGCCCGGCTGCTGCTCTCTGCGGCCTCTGCCCGCCGCTGCCGGCCCCGCCGCGCTCCCGCCTGCCTCTGCTGCAGCCGGGCCCACACGGGAGGCAGCACATTGCGGCCGGCTCGGAAAAGCCCTGCCCGCAAACCGCCCGCCACTGCCTCGGCCTCAGGGCACAGGCTGCCAGCGTCCTTGCAGTGCGAGCCGGCCCGGGCCGCCTGCCGGCCTTGGCCACAGCTCCCGCCTGTGTCTCCATGGCCGCGGCTGCTCGGCACAGCGGGCTGAGCACAGCCAGTGTCAGCAGCAGCTCCTCACGGGCCCAGGCTCCGGGCGCTCCGAGCCCGCCCAACCCCGAATCCCACCCCTGAGGGGCTTGGCATCCCAATGCATCCCCTGGGGACAGCAGAGTCGGACGCCGATCTCAGCCCATGGTGACACCACCAAGTGACCAATGGAAAATTCACCAAATCCTCATCAGAGACAAGAGAAAACTGCCATGGTGCCTGACAGCCTGAAGAAACTGCCAATTCCAGATCATTCCATCCATGTACGAAAAGAGGCTTTTGCATTAAAGCAGAAAAGACTTAGCAAAAAGGAGGGCAGGAACAAACAAGAAAATTATTTGGACTCATGCTTCTTGTGTCTGTTAAAAAGGCCAAGAAAATGCACTCCTTGCTCTTCTGACACAGCTCTCTCTGTTCATGATATGGGGCAGCGAATGCTGATGATGTGCAGGAGCTGATGCAAGGGACAGGGACAAGGAGGCAGCAAACACAGTGCCAAGCTGACAAAGGGATGATCTCTGGCAGTGGCACTGAAGGAGAAGAGTTTGCAGGCAGCACAGAAAATGGCTCTTTGTTTCACCTCTTCTTTCACTGCTGCTAAGAATGTAGCCTGGAGCAAGCTGGGAAGACCAGAGCCTGGAGCCCTTTCCAGGCAGGGCTGCATCAGACACAAACCAGCAGGGGACTGAGGAGCCCCTGGGGTGGCAGTGAGCAACCTTGGGCTCTGCTCACTGCTGCTGGCATTTTCTATTCAACCATCTCCAAGGACTTCTGTTGTGCTCTGTATTTCTAAGGGTTTCCCCCCTTGGTTTTTTTTTGTTGTCTCCTGCACCATTTTTCTCCATATTTTCCTATCCTGTCAGCAGTAGCCCTTGTCCAGAACTGGCTCGAAAATATCAGCAAAGCAGCTAGGAACAACAATGGGTGGAATCCTGCGGCTCAGGAATTCATGCCAGAGCCCTGCCTGTACCTTATGCTTTGTCAGGACCTCCTCCTCTGTGCATAAACTAGGCATTAGTGGAGTTTTTTTGCCAAAGAGCTCCTGAGAAGCAAACGTTGTGCTAGGTTTCTCAGGAGTGTATCTGTTAAGTTCATGGCTGGCAAACAGAAAGTAAGGCCAGGGTAGCAGAGCAGCTGGGAGCTGGTCACTCCCTGCAAAGGGCTGGTGTAGGATGTGAGAACACATTCCAGGAGGGGCGAGCAGGGTCAATGTGCTCAAGGTCCTGCAAATGAGGTTTGGGTTCACTTAGAGAGTAGTCAGGAGTGGTGAGCACTGGAAGATCCAGCTGCAGTCCCCATCCATGTCCCTTTCAGTGCTGGCTTTAGGGTGTCTGCAGCCTGGATCCAGAGCGCCCTGGGGGGCTCCTGAGGCTGCCTTTGCACTCAGGGTGAGGATACCCAGGAGCCCCTGAGGCCAGCAGTGGGGACCAGGGCTGGGGCTTGTGGCCTGGCAGGTGTGGCTCTGGGGGCTGTGACATGCCAGGGCATGGGTCACTGTCACTGCCCTCCGCAGCCCTGGCTAGCTCTGTGATGCTCCTGGGACAATGGCAAGAGCAGGGATCTGGCTAGGTTGGGGTTTTGCCTGAGCTAGAACCTCTAGGCCAAATGCCCAGCAGTAGAGACCCCTGGAGGGCCGAGTGAAGGAAGCAGAGGAGGCTCTTCTGCGGTGTAAAGGGCAGCAAATTCATCAGGAGAGGCTGGGGAAGGCTCTGCACGTGAGAATTCCCAAAGGGAACAGATGTTGAAAAAACCCCCAACGCCCTTGTGCATGGGTTTTTAAAATCTTTCAAAACAGGGGGTGGACACCATATAGTAACCAATAAGCGACTCTTGGGGTGTGGTTTTGAGGGCTACAACAAATCAGAACAAGGGGAGGAGAGAGCGTTGGGAGAGGAATTGGATCTTGGGGTGAGGGACAGGGAACTTTCTGGAACAAAGGGTAGGGTTTGAGCTGATGGATGGGGCAAAGGGGCCGGGTTGTCTTAACAGACAAGGAAAAATCCGGTGAGGAGGGAGGGGATTCCTTGAGGGACACTTGGGTAGGAGGGCATAACATAGGGGAGAGACTAACTGTAATATCTCAGGGAACACTTGAACATACCGCTATATAACAGAACATTTGGCTCAATAAACTAACTCACTGCAACACAGAAATTCAGGCTTTCAGCAGCTGAGAGGTGGCACTATTAGAACCCGCAGCAGCTGGTGAAAGCCATCTCTGTCCTTCAGGTTCTTGCTGTGTGGGAAGGTGCTGCGAGTTGTGGTGGCTGCACTGCCCCTTTGCTGGGAGGATGATCTGTACCAGGGCAGAGCAGAAGCTGCCATGGTGAGCAGAACATGCTCGGAGCATTACAGTTCAGAGAATGGCACTGCCTGAAGGGAAAAAAGCTTGAAAGCTTATAATTCTGTGAAGAACCGTTGCACAAATTTTCTCTTCTAGAACATGCCCATTTTTGTATGCTGTAGATGAATACTCTGGATTTTATAGAATACATGGGTTTTTTTCTTAAGGTTTTTGGGAGAACTCTCAAGTTTATTTCTGTTTGGATTTTACATCCAGCATGCATACAGGTTTTTTTTTTTAACTATTCTTTTTCTTTAGTAAATACTTAGGGAAAAATACCTAAGCATTTTTTAATCCTTTGGGATAGTGTGATTAATATTCTTAGAAAGAAAACCTTGTTGAACAAGTGTGAAAACACAGAGAGAGGAAAAAGTCTTTTAGAACAGGGCATTTAATAAGGTCTGCAGAACTGAGTAATTCCTCCAAGTGTAGAATTAGCAAGATATATCACCAAGAGTAACTGCCAAGATACTTCCTTAAACCAAGGGAAATGTGACCTGCAGCCATACAAAATACAGCCAAAGCAAATGAAAACCTTTGGAAAAGAGAGAATTTTGCCAGTGACATCAGTCTGTCTGGATAACTGAGGGATGCCCATCAATATTGCACTACATTCCTCAATATTTGCAATGTCTTTTCTCCCAATTTCTGTGAAATGAATAAGCTGCAGTTGTTTACCATTAGCTTAAGCCCTTAGGGGAATGACCAAGCACCATGTATGTTTTTCTGTAGCTGAGCAGGACTTAAGTTTCCCAAATCTTCTACAAAGCAGAAGGGAATCACACAGTTACTTGTGCTAATGTTAATGAAGGGTTTCATGAAAGCAGGTGAATGAGAGCATTGCATTGTAAAACTTCCATATGCAAGAAAACAGGGGTCCACTTAGAATAAAACATAGAAGGCTAGCAGAACATCAGTACAGGATAAAATGAAATTGCTAGACAGGAACTGATGCGTCAGAAATTAGGTGTATCATTTTTGATACATCTGTATGCATTTGCAAGCTAAAACAGAAAAGGAAGGGCAGAGATAATAAGGAACGAAGATTTTAAAATTGCACTGTGCAGAAGAGCCACACGAACCACCAGTGTGAACACAGCTGGGAGATTCAGCTTGGAGATGGATTAGAGCGGAATCCATTCACTGAAGTCTCTGGTGCATATGAGTGCAAAGACTGAGGAAAAAAGGAGAAAAGTTCAATTTCTGAATGCTGTTTAGATTCTTGGAAGCATTGTCTAGAGATCTAAAAATCTAAAGCCTCAGAGAATCTGAACCTAAAACATCCCCAAATGGATTGATCAGGTATGATGTGCACATCTCTGCTGTTTTCAGAGTCAATGAAATTGACAATGAGTGTCTGGAAATTAGGAATGCCCACCCAGATTTTATCTCCCTTACTTTAAGAACACCTTAATAAGGCACTTCAGGAACTGAACACTGACATTCTCACCCTGCTCTATTTACTTCACATTTGAATACAGGCTGGTAGAAGCAGAAATCGCTTTAATTTCTCCCCAAATTACCTGTTGCACTTTCAGGTTAGGAGTAGATGTAAAATTCAGCCAATTACTCTCTCTATTCATGAATATTCCACTAGGGAACTGACATACAGAACATCCTTTTTCTCTTTTGTACCTTCTTAAATGGTGCCAAATGAACAGGATACTTGCATAAATCTCACAGAAAATCACCAAAATTGTGGAAATTAACACTCAATTCCATGGTAAAAGCTTCTGAGAAAAGGCTTGACAGGATCACTGAACAAACTGAAACTTGGAAGAGAAACACAAATTTCAGCACTGATCAAGGGGAAAGAAAAAGAAATGCTGTAACAATTCCAAGTGGAAGGTAAGGAGAAACACAGGAAGCAGAGAAAGAACAAGGCCCTGTCAGATGACCTGTGCATGGTAACTTTGTGCCCCAGCACTGTTAGAGGACATTCCCTGTCATTGGTGCAATCAGCTGGAGACATAAATGCTGATTGATTTGGGGGCCACAGTCTTGGTAAGTGCAGAGGTGGTTCAATAACCTGACATGAGGGAGTTCCCTCAGAGCATCTGGGATGCCAGAAAGAAGTGAACAGCTCCCCACAGCCTGGCCCGCTCGGCTGCTTTTCCTTCTGACCCTCCTGGGGAGGCTCTGACATTTCCTCTTCCCTGATGGAAGTGCAGCTGCTGCCAAGGGAAACGTCCCCACCCTCACTCCGTGTTCCCCCTTTGCTTGCCACATATCCCATCTGCTGTCCCTGTCCAGGAGAGCTGCTCTGCTCGGGAGGAGGAGCTGAGCGAGAGCCTGGGAACATCGGCGGCTGCAACCCCTCCTGATCTAGCGCTGTTTATGGATGTGTAGTTAGATTTGGATAGTTACAAGTATAGGGATATTTACATACACTGACTGATATTTGTATAGGGATATTATGTGTGTGTATTGTTATACTGATGCGTGTATATTCATCAGTTTACATACTTGTACAGCTCTGTAGCTGTGCATTTCTATTGCTGGAGTTGTATGGATTTTTTTATTGGTCCATTGATATTTGTGTATTTATAGACAGGTTTGTTATATTTGTATTATATTGTCATGTTATATGTCATGAAATATGTAATGCATGTTTACATCTCTATATTGTTATGCCTATATATGTATTTACTTCTATTTATTATGTATGGACTTGTATAGTTCTAAAATTCTATTTATTTAGTTCTGGATCTGAGATTCTTTAGAGAGGGATATTGATGTTTCTGTATTTGTATATGGGCTGTATGGTTGTAGTAATATGTAATAAATTTAATTGTTAAACTTCAATTCAGTAACTTCAATATTTGTGTACAGTGAGTTGTTGCAGAGGGTTGCAATGAAGTAATTTTTTTTTCACTGAAGTTGATATTTGTATATATTTACATAGCACAATTCTCAGAATAAATTAGATTTTAATCATAAATTGATATTTCTGTGTTTCTATATTGGTAACACCGGTGTTGTAATTTAAAAGAAATTTTATTTTTTAACATAAGTTAATGTTTGTGTATTTGTACATTAGTAGTGTGGGTGTAACTATCTGCAATAAATGCAATGTTTCAACTGAAGTAAGTGTAGATTTGTGCTACCCAAAGCTATGGGCAGATGTAAATGCTGGAGGATTTTGGCCATGCCAATCTCCGGCCATGCCCAGCACATGCCCCACCTGCACTCAGGCTGGGCAGGGGAAGCGCAGATTTGGGCTGGCAGCAGAGCCCCACGTTGGCTCAGAACTCACTGCAGAGGCTGCTGAGAAAACTCCGGGGCTCCATGAGCACAGAATCCATGCAGGAGCCACCCAGGGAGGACAAATCCCTCATCCCACGGGCAGCTCTTTAGGAAAGGGCTCCAAGTGTCCCCCTGAAGCTCATCCCAGAGACCAGAAGCCAGCAGGGATCCTGAGCCAGCCCTGCTGCCTTTGGCAGCACTTTGGCAAATGAACTGCAGCAAGGGGGAGGCAGCAGCGACTGTGGCTGCTGCAGGCTGGGGATGAAGGTAGGGCCATGGACACAAGTGCTGACCTGCCCCAAAATCCAGAGGGAGGCTGGAGAGCTGGGAATCAACTTGGCATTTCAGTGCCAAGCTCTCACAGGCACTGAAATGATGGAATCCCTTTGTGTGAAGTGACCTGGAAGAACTGACAGGGAGTTGCTGCTAGGATCAGCAGTAGCAGAAATCAAAAATGTACAAACACTAGGAGATCATCTAATACACCCACAAGCAATGGCTTCAAAAATGATCTCATATATTCAATATATTATAATATTTAAATTATGTTATTATATTATTATATATTATTAATTATGTTATGTTATGTTATGTTATGTTATGTTATGTTATGTTATGTTATGTTATGTTATGTTATGTTATATTAGTCAAAATATATACTATATAATATGCATGAAATTTAATGCACATGTATTTTTGGACAATTTTTTTTAATATATATTTTCATTTAACATATATATTTGAAATAGTCTTTAAGCTTGGGAGAGTGAAGATTTACAACAGTGCAAAACCATCTGCACACACAGCAGTCAGCCCCCGGGTGCGTGCATGCACACCCACCCACTGTGCTTGCTCTTCTCAGCATCTCGGGGCTGCTGTTTGCACACAATTGGGATCAATTTACTCAACAGAGCCACGAGTGGGGTGTCCAGCTTGTCATGAACACTCATGTGGCAACGAACAACAGAGAGCTCTCAAATCACATTATCATAGGTCATTTCATTCCTGCTGGGCACTGTGGAACTCTTAAAAGACACAGAAAAGGGGTGGAAAACATTGGCATCATGCTACTGCTGGTGTCCTCCTGGAGGAAAATCTGTTGGGTTTCTTCAGGTGGTAGCTTTCCAAAACCTAGGAAAACTGCTCAGCACTGGTAGCCCAATTGTGAATGGTTTTCTTGACTTGGCAAAGCTGGGGTGTTAACAATGGACTCTGTCCTTGGTCCAAATCACCTGCCCTCACCTGCAGACAAAAGCACCACCACCACCACCAGAAGCTGCATCAGTCAGTTTTCTCAAAAAGCTGTTTTAAACTTGGGAGAGGAAAGGAAAACACATCAGACACTGTGGATTAATGACAAGACTCTGAGGAACAGTTCCAAAGCAAAGGGCAGCAGCTTCTCTCTGGGCCACTCCTTGTGCTCCAAGGCAGCCGGGCTGCCCTGGCTGCCCAGGACCCTGCGCCCTGCGGGCTCTGCAGAGCTGCACAGCAGGGAGGCAGCTTCGGGCACCTCAGCCCCTGGGCAGGAGTGGCTGCTTGCTCTGCAGGGCTGCCTGTGGGCAAAGCAGGATGCTGGCCTTCTGCTCTTGGCCCCAGCCTGGCCTGGCAGGGCTAATGCTGTTCCCTGTCTCAGATGTGCTAAAGACAGACTTGTTTGTTTCCAGCTCTGCACAGGAAATTTTGTGATTTGCACCACAAAATACTGAAGGGCTAAGGCCTGAACAACAGATCCTGACTGAAGCCTCAACAACAGGACCTGAGCCAAAGCTGCCCTCTAGATCACCTTCCCAACCCAATGTTCCATGTATCTGCTCCTTAACCAAGTGTTATTATCAAAAGGATTGTTGCATCCATTCACTGGTGAAACACGTCTTCACCTTTCTGCATGAGGAAAATTGACATGGCCACACCTGGCCTTGGTTCCTCCTTGAGCCCTGGGCAGGCTCGGGGAGAAAACCAAGAGGAGAATGACACCAGCTGTGTCCCCAGCAGAAGCTCTGGCACATTGCTCGTCCAGCACTGTCAGAGCCGGGCTACTCTCACAGCGCACTCGGGAGCCTCGTGGCCCCCAAAGGTGGAGGCACCGCAGGATTTCCTGGTTCCCGGCCATGGCTCTGCAGGGCTTGGCTGGGACAGCTTCCCCCAGCTGATGTGCAGCTCTGGATGAAGGGGAAACCATTGGGGTACCTGGTGATGGATCTTCCTTAATCACCAGAGGCACGCTTTTGTAATAATGCTGAGCTGAATTGCTTAGCTTATCCTTTCCTGACTCTTTTTTGCACTTCTGCATTACAGTAAATCACATTATTCCTTCAGCTGGTGTCTGTGTCTGCATCTCTGACCCTCTCCACCATCAAAACAAACACACAGCCAGTTCAGCATGAGACCTGCCTCTCTGCCAGCCCATCTCTTGGCAAACACCCCTGGTGGCCATCTCCACAAATGAAATTCCCACTTTGCAACTTCCTTTTCTGCAGGCAGGTGGGAAAAGGAGCCACTCCCAGTTCTGGACACCTCCAGAAACTAGCTGCTTTCAGCATTCATAACCCTGAAGTATCAACCTCCTTCCTTAACCTGCCACAGAGAGCTCCCACCAAGAGGCCTTTTGTCCGAGGATACCCACAGAAGAACTGGAGAAAGGAGCAGTTTGAAACACAACTGCTTCAGAGTTTAAACCTGCCTTTGTACAAATGAGCACACACCAACCTGTCCCAGAGCGAAAAGCAGGCAGGAAAGAGAAGCTCCTCTCCCACAACAGCAAACTCTGTGCTTCCTTCTGTTCCAGCTGGAGAGTGGAGGCCATGGGCTGCACCTCACTTTGGGAAGGAACCCTGGGAATTGGCCTGGTCTGGGAGGGCAGCAAAAGGAATTCCCCAAAAAGTAGGAAAAGATTCTCTGGAAGCATTAGATTATGACAGTATTTCTGGAGGAAAGGGAAAAAAAAAAAAAAAGAACGGGGAACTTCAAAAAGTTCCCAGACTGAAATTTGTTTGCCAATACACCAACCCCAAAGTCTCTGTGGTGTGTCAGGAAGCTCAGGAATGTAGAGAGCATTTTGAGCAGACACTGGATAGAAGCAAGGTGCACAACCCTGCATAGGTTGCCTTAGACCAGAAGCATGCTGCCCTTGGGCAAACAATATAAAGAAGTTTGCCAAGATGTACCTCAGGAAAAGAGATGTGAAGCAAGATGTTCTAGGGATGTGAAGAGAAGATATGGGGCAGAATGTTCTGCTGACACTTTTGCCAATCTGTGTACGTGACTAAAGATATGTTAGCTCTTTGTCCTACACGTAACACTTTGTAACCACTTATAAGTATTCTCCCGTTGCTGAGCCCTGCATTAGCATATAAATGTACCCTGAGATTTGCAATAAACTGAGCATCGATCATTACCTCCATGAAGATTGATCTCTGCCTGTGGAGGGCTCCTTTCTCTATTACCCCTCTCCTTTCCCCCCGTCTCTCTCCCATACACCTTGTTTCTCTATCTGGCGTCCGTATACTTTCTTTCTTTACAGGAATGAACTTGCAAGGCTTGGATAAACACCACTGGTGTCCGTCCCCCAGAGCATGAGCAGCTCCCCAACAAGATTTCAAGACTAAGGGACAAAGCTTCCCCCTTCAGCTCTCCACAGCAGCTCTAGGGAGTCTCTCCCCACTGCCAGATCTCCTTTGTCAGTCCACAGTGACAAGTGTTGGCTGCAGGAGGCATTTGCATTGGAGCTCTCCCCAAATGGGGGGAAAAAAAGGAAGAGGTGATTCCTGTGGAAATACAAAGGCAACACTGCTTGGGAAGACACCAGTGTGAGTTTGCTACAGCTCTAGGCCAAAAATCCCTTGAAGAAAGCAACATCCATCCATGGGGCAGCACTTTGGCTTTGATATCAATGCTAACAAAATTGCTTCCCATTCCTGCTGCTGTAGCTGACTCCAAATCACGAGAAATGGGCCAACTCTGCCAAAGACAGGCAGACATAGTGAAATAAAACCAGCTAGTCTGTGGAAAAGGAGACCAAATG
This sequence comes from Melospiza melodia melodia, assembly GCF_035770615.1. Lineage (NCBI taxonomy): Eukaryota > Metazoa > Chordata > Aves > Passeriformes > Passerellidae > Melospiza > Melospiza melodia. The sequence goes on along the minus strand of NW_026948525.1, from coordinate 16,416,388 downwards.
AATGTTTTCTAATCACTCCTTTTCATCCTTTTCCCAGCCAAAACAGAGCAATGTCCTTCCTCTCTGTCACCGATGGTGACCCAGGCACGGGATGCAGAGTGGGGATAACCTGCTGTGCTGTGCCGTGCTGTGCTGTGCAGAGCCGAGCCGAGCCGAGCCGAGCCGAGCCGAGCCGAGCCGAGCCCGGCCAGCCCCGGAGCCGCCCCGCCCGCGCTGTGCCCGCAGCCCCGGCTCTGCCGCGCGCGTCCCCTCGGGCCCGAGCGCAGCGCCCCCCTCAGGCCGCGCGCCGCCGGCGCAGCCGCGGCCGTTGCGCTGCGGGCGTTGTGGCCACAGTCGGCGATCGATGCCATGGCGGAGCTGCCGCTGCCCGCCGGGCTCAGCGCCCGCACCTTCCCCGCCAAGCTCCGGCGCCTGGTGAACAGCCCCCGCGTCCGCTCCGTGCGCTGGGACAGCCGCGCCCCGGGGCTGCTCATCGACCGCTCCCTCTTGGAGCGAGAGCTGCTCAGCTCGGGCCGCGCCCACAGGGGCCGTGGTCATGGGCCGGCCCCGGTCCCGCACACCTTCAGGGCCACGCAGTTCCGCAGCTTCGTGCGGCAGCTCTACCGCTACGGCTTCCGCAAGGTCGGGCTGGCTCGGCTCGGCTGCGCCAGGCGATGCCGGGGCCTGGCTCCACTACAGCAACCCCTGCTTTCGCCGCGACCGCCCCGACCTCCTGCTCCGCATCAAGCGCCGGAGCGCGGCCAACAGGCAGCAGCCGGCGGCGGGCCGGGATGGCCGCAGGCGCCCGCCCCGCGGCTCCCAGCAGCTCCCCGGAGCGCGGCCGCTGCCGGACGGGCGGCACGGGCGCGGTCGCTTCACGCCGCTGCCCAGGGAGCGGCCGCCGCTGCCGGCCGGGCGCCCGCCCAGCGGCTTCCACCTGCTGCACAGGGAGCGGCCGCTGCCGGCCCGGCGGGAGGGGCCGAGCCGCTTCCAGGAGCTCTACGGGGAGCGGCCGCCGCCGGCCGAGCGGGCGGTGCTCGGCATCCTGCCCTGCCACTTGCTCGGGCTCCACGGGGAGCCACAGCCGCTCGGGCGGGAGGGGCCCCGCAGCCGCTCGCAGGAGCTCTACGGGGAGCAGCTGCCTCCGGCTGAGCGGGAGGTGCTCGCCATCCAGCCCTGCAGCTTCCAGCAGCTCCACAGGGAGCAGCAGCCCCCAGCTGACGACGCACGAGGTAGGAAAAGAGTTGTAGCCTTGTTTTTCCAAAAGGTCCTGAAAAGTGACCGTTTGAAGTATTTTCCCACAAGGCTCTTTCATTCTCGGCCAGAAGTTGTCAAGCCTACTAGGAAGGGGCACCTAGGAGGCCAAAAGATTCTCTGCCTGGTTTTGCTGTGTGCTTCCCGTGATGTTTGGTCCACAGCAGCACTAGAGCTCTGTGTCCCACAGCCACGTTGTGGAGCCTGAGCAATGTGTTTGGATTCTTGCAGCCACCCTGGGCACTTCAGGGCCCAGCACTCCACCCGGCAGTGCAGCCTGTGCAGCGTGGATGGCCTCCAGCTCAGCACAGAACGCACCTGGGGAGGAGGAATGGCCACCAGCAGATCTAGGCCTTGCCGTAGAGAAAATGATTCGGGAGATCAGGAGGTCCCTCTCTGAAAGATCTCCCTCTGCTCAGGTAATTCCATTGGATTGGGATAAAAGGGGCTGGACTGAGAGCTTTTGAACCTTGTTACACGGTTGAGAAGCAAAGGCTTCTTGAATTGAACTTATTTCATTATTATTTAGTTATTGAATTATTCTTGGTAAATAAAGATTTCTAAAAGAGGAGATGAAGAAGAAATGAAGAAGAGGTTTTACTTGCTGGGAAAGAGAAGAAGTGTTTGGAGAAGTGGCACTGAAGGCCAAGTGTCCCGTGCAGGGAGGGGCATGCCAGAGGTGCCTCTGCCCCAGCTGCAGCAGATGTGGGCTGTGCCTCTTTTGGGTGGGAAGGCCAAGGCAAAGCAAGGGCTGGGCTGCAGCTGCACCTCTCTGTCCTTTGCAGATTCTTACACATGTTGGCCAAAGAATGTCTCTCTTTTTGTTGATGTGCTGACCAATTGCCTGCAGTATATTTGTGATTATGACTCAAGGGGGGAGTGGGATTTTTTTGATTTACCAATACCTTTTTTTCAAGTGGCATGACTTTTGTCTTCTGTAAAGTCACACATAGCAGCTTAGAGAAGCATTTTATTCCATAATAAAAGGAAACATTGCAGGCTTGGAACCATCTTTAGAATCTTTATGGTTCTGATGGATGGGCTATGGCAGAAGAGATGAATATTCTGAAACTGGTCATGGGGAGAATATCTTTGTGTCCAGAGGTAATTTGCTTAATTGTGGACATTTGCTTTCTCAGTGGAATAGAAACACTACTTGGTTGTCTGGCTTTTCCTGTCTTTTGGGTTGGTTTTTTTTCCTACCCTAATGATTTACCGATTTTTGCCACTGATCACAAATGTGATCCTGGAAATAGCCTGGGTGCATCCATGTTTGCCTGGACGACACACGCGGGGCAGCAGCAGAGGGCTCGGAGAAGCAGCACCTTGTGATGGGCTGTGTGAGCGCTTGGCTGGGGGTGCTGAGACTGCCAGGCAGAAATGAGTGCTTTGCCTGTGGGTTTGCAGCACACAGCCCTGGGCAGGGCTGGCAGCCGTGCTGGCAGCAAGGAGAGCCCCTGGCTTTGTGCTGGCTGATTTCTCACAGCTCTGGGATAAGGCAGGGTCAGAGCGTGGGGGCATGTCCCCTCACTTGGTGTCTTCTGGTTTTCTGTGTTCATGTTTTGTCTCAAAGGTCATTTTGTAAGAGCTTCAGTTTCACCTTGGCCCCCTGAATCCTGAGTTTAAAAGGCTTGTCATGTGAACCATGTGGGCAGTGTTCCCTCCTCTTTTGGGAGTGAAGAAGGACAGTTATTGTATCCCTCATATGATTCCAGCAAAATAGTGAGTGATCTTTGGGTTCCTTTCTTTCTGTTTTTCTGCTCAGGGCAATGTTGGTGTTGCCCCTGATTCTTCAGGAGGGGAGCCTGTGAACAGAGCTGCAGCAGAGGAAGCTTCATCTGGCACCGAGAGCTGCAGGAACAGTTCCCAGGAGCCCGAGGAGCCTGGTAAGGACAGAGCCCCCACTGGTTTAGAGAGCTGTGAGATGGCTGCTCTGAGCAGGGTTGGTGCTTCCTGCTGCCTTTAGTTCAAATCCTGCACTGGCACAACCTCCCTGAGCCCTGCCCTCCACGCTTCTCCAGAGGCTCTGACACGGAGTCCTCTGCTGGGGCAGAGAGTAGGGAATAAACCTGACCTTGTGGGAGTTGTGTCACCAAGCCGGGTGTCCCAGTTTTGTGCTGAAGTTGGTGGATAAATTTACTGCAGGGTGCCAGGGGAGGCCAGGCTGAGTGACACTTGAAGGAACAGGGGAAAAAAAGAGCAAAAAGTCAGGGTAGAAGTCCAAATCACTGACTAAATGTAGTACCAGTCTGCTGGTATTGGTCCTGACCCACAAGAAAAACAAGGAGCACAACATCAGAGGCCAACCAATTGAAAAATCACGGTAACTCCAGTATCAGAAGGAAAAGCTTGAATGACCCCTGATTAGGGAGGCCTAAGAGGTGAGAAGGAGCACTTTGCATCCATCCCTTAGCCAAGCTGGTGCAGCCTGCAGGCCTCGTAGGGAGCTCTGTCCCTCCCAGCCCTTCCTGCCAGAGCTGATGATCAAGTTGGAGCAGCTGCTGCTCCCTGCAGAGGGCAGTTTGTAGATGGCAGGTAATGGAGCTGGTTCATGACTCAGCTCCCAGCACCTTCAGCTTCAGCCATTTCAGTGAGGACTGAGGTGTCTCTGTCAGCTCAGAGAAAGAACAAGGCTGGGCTTCCTTGTGGCAGCTGGGGCTGTCTGTGTTTCAAGCTCTTCTGGGTGCCCTTTGCACTGCGGGGGCTGAGACTTTATCAAGATACTTCAGTGTTTTGAAACACACTTTTGAACACTTGGAATGGTCCCTGTTCTTTTAAGGACAGATTGCTTTGAATTGCCAAGTGAGAGTCTGCCTGTCAGGCCATCTTTGACAGCCCCTGGTAGAAGGACAGGGCCAATATTGACTGAGCGTTCCCTTTGCTTCCCAGATGCCATCTGACTAACATCTCCAGAAGGGCTGCCCTGCATGGCAGGAAGAGACAGGGGAGAGCCTGTGACCATCGGGCAGGTAGAGCTCCTCTGTTTGTAGATATGTTTATAAATTTCTGTGGTTCTATTTATTAGTGGTTATAATTCCATTTATAGATGATAGTGTTCTATTTATATGGGCATATATTGATGTGTATATAGTTATAGATGGGATATAATTATATTTTATTATATATTTACATTTATAGATTTTCAGAGTTAGATTTTTATAGGTGTAGAGTAAAAAATATATATATGTATGAAGTTGGATTTATAAGTGTGTATAGTTATATAGTAAGAGGAATAGGAATGTTTAGATGGAGAGATTAATGGAAGGATTGCTGTTTGTGTAGGCCTAGGCTGCATTTGTAGCTCTTTCCCTCCTCAGCTGCCTTTTTAACCTCTTGCTTTTCCCCCGGTGCCCCCTGTGTCCCCTGTCCCTGTGCTGGGTCCGAGTTGGCGGCCAGGCCGGGCGGAGCAGCACTTCCAGCCCCGGCTGTCCCTGGAGCGGTGGGAGCTGCCGCTGGCCCCAGGCACTGTCCCTGAGGAGCTGCTGAAGGACGGTGAGACTGAGGGGGCTGAGGGGGCCGAGGCGCTGAAGGGACGGTGACCCTGAGCTGCTGCTGGGGCTGAGGGCTGTGGGGCAGCCGAGCGCCATGGTGGCACTGAGGTGACAGGGAAGTGGCACAGGCTGGCAGGTCTCAGGGGACAGGATGGCTCAGAAGGGACTGAGGGGTGTGAGAGGACTGTGAGGGGCTGAAAAACTGAAGGTGGCTGGGGCTTCACCGAGAGCATGGCGGGGCTGAGGGGATGGAGGGGGCCAGCAGGGAGCACAGAGGGCTCCAGGACTGCAGCTCTGCCATGCCTTGGAAGCAATTCCAGAGCCTCCACTTTTGCCACAGCTGCCATGAAGACCTTGAGGACAGCCGGAGACTGAGAGGAGCCAGCAGGGAGGAGCTGAAGGCCAGCAGCGAGAGAAGTGAACGGGGCCCTGCTGCTGCCAGCCTGGAGAGAGCCCGGCTGAGGCCACAGGCCCGGGGAGGCAGGTGGGGCTGAGGCTGCCGTGGGCTGTGGCCGTGGGCACTGCCCGGCGGGGCAGGAGCGGGCCCTGCCCGTGCTGGGGCTGCTCAGCGCAGCTGCCCCGGCTGGCACAGGGGCTGTCCTTGGGCAAGGCAGCTGTGCCGCAGGGCCCGGGAGCTGTGCCGGCTCTGCCGGGCTGCCGGGACTGCGGGACAGTCCCGCCGCGGCTGCGCTCACCACAGCCCGGCCCGCCCGGCTGCTTTCTCCTTCTGACCCCCTGGGGAGGCTCTGACATTTCCTCTGCCCTGAGGGAAGTGCAGCTGCTGCCAAGGGAAACGTCCCCATACTCACTCAGTGTTCCCTTTGCTTGCCAGATGTCCCATCTGCTGTCCCTGTCCCTGTCCAGGAGAGCTGCTCTGCACGGGAGGAGGAGACCGAGCGAGAGGCTTTGAAGATGGGGCAGCTGGGATCCCTCTGCCTGATGTTCTGTTTACAGATACACGGACTTGAATGTAGACAGGGATTATTACATGTGTATTTCCATATGTGGCTTGCTATTTGTATGTGTTTATTTCCTTGTGTATATTCTTATATTTATGTATATTTATTTTGTTACGAATGTATGCTATGTATATATATTTGTTTTGAAATTACATACATGTTTATAAATTTGTCTGTGTATACATGGATATTGTTATATCTGTATTAATTTCTATTTCCTGTGGGTAAACTTGTGTAGGTATCTCTTTTGATATAATTTTTGTTATATAGCTTTTAAAATAGGAATATTGGTATTTGTATAGGTATATGTCTATTTTTATATGTATATTTATCTGTTTCTAGATATAATTCTCTTTACATATCTATGGAGATATTTTTGTATTCCTAGATGGGCCTAATCCTTGTAGTAATAGGTAATAAATTAAGTTGTTAAACACCTTATTGATATTTGTGTATAGTGAGTTGTTGTGGAGGTTGGCAATAAATTAACTGAAGTTGGTATTTATATATTATTACATAGACAGGTTGTAATAATATAATAAATTCCTGTTTTTAGCCTAAGTTGAGATTTGTATAGTTCTGCATTGTCGGTGTGGGTGTATCACTTTGTAATAAATGACATTTTGCAACTGAAATTGATTCTTGTGTATTTGTGGATCAGCAGTGCTAGTGTAGCAATCTGCAAGAAATGCCATTTGTCAGCTATGATGGGTGTTCTGACATTTGTGCTACCCAAAGCCATGGGCAGGTGTAAATGCTGGAGGATTTTGGCCATGCCAATCTCCGGCCATGCCCAGCACCTGCCCCACCTGCACTCAGGCTGGGCAGGGGAAGCGCAGATTTGGGCTGGCAGCAGAGCCCCACGTTGGCTCAGAACTCGCTGCAGAGGCTGCTGAGCAAACTCCGGGACTCCACTGAGAGTAGAACTCCAAGCAGGAGCAACCCTGGCAGGAGAAATCATTCACAATGAAAAAAAGAGAGAAAATGTGGCAAAGCAGATGTGGGGATACTCTGTGAGGCTGATAAAATGCTCTGAATCACCCCTGCCTAGGCACGTCTTCTGCAAAAATGTTTTGTGAAAAACTGAACTCCTCCCATAAAATACAGATTGCTCTTTCCCCTTCACTTACCTTGCTGTGTGAGTGGAAACACTCTCTCCTTATCAATGAGAATTTTTGCCCTTCAGCACCTCACATTTAATAAAAGATGATGTACTACCTTGGCACCATCAATGAAAACAGCCCTGCCCTCGTGGCAGTATTTGCAAAGTCTTCCCTCCTCCAGTCTCCACGTGTGACAGACGGAACCATCCCCTGCTGTCCAAACTGTGCCTGAGCTGAGTGAGGGCTCCAGGAGCTCAGGAGGGTGCAAGAGCACTGCACGTGGGAAGGTTTTGCAAAGCTTCCTAAGCACCAGTAAACTCTGGGTTTGCCAGTCTTCCCCTGCAATCTTGTCCTACTGAAGAATGATCTTGGAGGACACTGTGCCTCCAGCTCACTCAAGTAAAGTTTGTTTTTTTCAAGGCTTGAATAGAGGAAAATGAAAATTGTGGTGTTTAGAGTGAAATTTGGGGGTTGGTGCAGCTGGGTTTTGTTATGAACAAAAACTCGGTTAATATTTTTTTTATGAGAAACAGTTTCAAAAAGGCAGCCAGACCACTGGCCCTGCCCAAGTTCTGTGTGTTTTGTTATTGTAATCACGGGTCGTTGAGGCTAATCGCTCCTTTTGTATCAGCAGAGCCTTGCCCGAGGCTAAGTTTTACCTTTCTCAAAATAGAGAAGACACCTGAGAAGGTGGGGGGGGTTATGCAAAGTGACTCCAAGACCAATGCAGCATGGTCCTCTACTGTACTGAGAAGACCCCAAAAACAACGAGCCAAATAAGAGTTGAGAGACTGGAGTGATGTCTGGATGTGAGGAGCAGAGCGCTGGGCCTGCAGAGATGCGGGAAACCTTCATCGTTCCTCACCCTGTCCTCGAGATCCCCCGGGCCAGGACTGGGAGGTCTGGGAGACCCGGACCGAGGTACCATCTTATGGGATCAGGAGACCCTGAAGGCTCCCAAGAGGATCTGATCCCCAGCTCTGCCCGTGGTGGACAGAGCTGTGCATATCCTCCTCCTCTGAGTCGCCCTGGGAGAGACGACGGACGTTGCAGACCCGTTGAGCTGCCCAATCCTGAGCTGATCACTTTTTAATAAAGGCATTACACAGGAGAAGAAGTCTCCTGGCCCTTTTTGTTTATTTCAGCTGGGGGCTCTCGTCCGGAATAGCCACGCCGCAAGAGGACTCAGGACTGGCCATCTTGGATCTTCAGAGGACAGCTGGCTACCAGGACCAGAGGGACCAGCTCAGGACAGCGACGCAGAGGAGCACCGGAGCACCGGACTGGTGAGAAACTCGGTGGCGGGAGTGGGAGACGTGCGCATGTGTGTGTGAGTGAGACGAGGGCCGGCAGCCGGACCTTCAAAGCGAGAGTGGACCCCTCAGTACTGCGGTTCCGTCTTTTTGCGAGAAAAGCGGCCAGGAACAGGGGGACGCGAGTGGAATTAGCGTGAGCGAAGTCGTCTCTCAAGGGGGAATAAAGGGACCCCCCACTCCGGGCGTGCGGAGTGAATTACTGTGTATGAGTGGCACGCACCCCAAAGTCCTGACAAAGGGAGGTCAGGCACTTTTGTAAGTCTCAAGAAGGATTCGAGTAAGATTTGTCAGTCCCGAGAAGGATTCGGGTGTTTCACAAGCCCTGCAGGCAAAGTAAGTCCTGACAAAGGAGTCAGACACAAACCCCAGCCAAGGAGGCTACGGTTTGCTTTTAAGTCCTGATACGGTGAAGCCTAAAAATTGGCAGGTTAGGTGTTGAAATGAGGGGAGAACGACCATCCTATGATGCATCGAACTCAATTTATTGATCGATCAGTCAGCTTAAATAATAGTGTTAACGAACTTCATGCATATTCCGAAATACAGGTTTATGATAGGCTAAGAGAGAAAACTCTAACCACACCTTTTGTTTAACTACACCGTTGATTGTTTACACAAAACAAAACCAGTGTTCTCACTGTGATACGAACGGTTCCCAAAACTTCCACATCTGTTCTCAGGGTGCCATCTTTTCCCAGAGAGAGTGTTACACTTGTTATGGGAAGACTGCCTGAGAACTTTATTGTTTATACAATGATGCCTGAAAGAGTCTAATTGTTTATAGAAGTCAGGCTGGGAACTGCTTTGGAACTGCTTTGCAACTACCTTTTACTTTTCTCTCAATTGCATGGCTTCATGGCCTTTTTCTTTAAGCCATGCCTGAACTAAACTCCCGACATTTCCCCCGCTTTTTTCTTTGTGAGAAAGGAGGTTAGCCTGCCAGGTTTTCTCTATCATCCTATTAACCATCTTATGGATACAGCTACAGAAACAAGGTAATATAAGTAAAAGCAAAAAGAGTACCCCTAATATCTCTATAGCATATGTTATAAGGTTTCTTAGCCAGGGTCCCAATCCGAAACTTTTCAGCCACTCATCAATACCCAATCCTTCTTCTTCCTTAAGTTTGTTAAAACCTAGCCGTAGCTCTTTTAACTTAGCATGAATAGATACAGAATGATCAGATAAGTTCATGCAACACATTCCTTCAAACTCTTCACACCCATGGCCTTGTGCTAATAATAAGAAATCTATAGCAGCTCTATTTTACAGAACAGCATGATTAACACTCTGTACATCTGAAGTTAACATATCTAATATCTGTGAAGTTTTACTCAGTTCACCCTTAGCCCAACACCCTATTTGTTTTGCTGGAGTCAATGCTTTGCTTGCAGCACCCCATGGTAGGAAAGCTGAAACCATCACTTGCTTAAATTTACTCCAGAACCATGGATCTCCTATTTGACTACAGTCTAAATTATGTAAGCTACGCTTTTGCCTGCTTATGACTTAATTGCATTAGCACAGATATATTAGGGTGGAATAGTGATAACTTGCCTAAATAACAAAGTCCACCCTGAGGCTGAGCAGGTATACCATTCCAGGCTCTATCTCCGCAAATTAGAAATATACCCATAGGTAATTTCTTAGGTGTTATGATGCTAGAGCCTTTACAATGGTTGTAGTGTTGTTTAGACACTATGTTTGGCTTTAGAGCTGAATCCAGAGTAGCCCATGTTTGTTTATGTTGATTCATCTTTTGAGGATTAGAGTAATCAAAGCTGAATCACCCACCGTTGGAAGTGCTGGTCATGCTAGCATTTGCACTTCCAAAAAGAACTAACTCCTCAGGTGGAGAATGCAAAGGAGTATTAAGTGATTGCATTAACAGGCATTGGCGGTAGCCGTCACTCTGACTGGCAGTATACCCTTTAGGCAATTTAATATTTACCATACTGCGCATACATAAGGCATGGTTATTAATAAAACTGCAGAATTCTTGAGGAGACCACACTGGAAGTCCTACCAAACATGTTCGAAAGGGGTTAGTAACTCCTCCAATGCTGAGACAAAGCGATGTCTGATTAATCTGCCTAGCAAGTGTTAACCATACATTATCTCTAGATTGACTAAAATGTGTTACTTTTAATTCTTCAGCTACCACTACACCAAGTAATATAATAAAAAGAAACCTCATTTTTCTGGTTTTACTTTGACCTTCTTCTTCTTATCAGTTTTTAACCTTACTGTTCCCGAGACCTGAAGACCACACCTTTGTAACCTTCTAATACAGTTGTCTAATGCCTGATTGGGATCTCCTTTTATAGGCCCTACAACGGAACGTTGTGTTAAAGGCACCAGTTTTTTACACCTTACAGAGGTTATATATGATGCACTTTGAGCTTTAATCCTTTTCAAAATACACTGTACCTCCCACCGACAATAAGCCAAGATTTTCTGCTCATGCGATTCATAAAGATCTAAAGCTGAGGCAGTGTTTAGTCCTGTTTCATTCCGTAGTGCCCACTCCCAATTATGTTCCCGGTATGTCTATGATTACAGGTATTACACCATAAATGAAAAAGTGACAACTGATCCACCCAAAAAGTCCTGTCACAACCCCCACAACACAGTGCAACCCAAGCAGCACAATGTGGGCTGTGACATTCAAGGCAGTTCTCTTTTGCCCGTCCTTTTATATGGAAAGATGATAATGATTCAATAATGTCAATCAGTTCTCTGGTCCTCCGGCAATGGCGTTTTATCCCAAAGGGTTAAACGCACCCCCAGCTGAGCCACAATGTCCGGCCTTATCAGGCGTTTCAAGGTAGATGGTAATTGGACTAAGAAAAGACAGCTGTTAGCTGTTTTCATTCATGTGAACCTGGAGAGGAGGTGAACGGCAAGTCTGAAAACAATCCTTTTTGTCCTTGAGATTTTCACATCCACCTTTTCCTTGGGTTTCTCAGAAAAGTTCAAAATCAGTTTTACAGTCTGTAATCCTTTAGTCATTTGGCTGAAATGGCATCAGCTGGGCGATTCTCAGTCCTTTGTTGATTTGGAGTGGTGAGAAAATAGTATACACTTAAAGCACTTAAAATATTTAACTTAGCAGACTTATTTGTAAATTAACAGAACTTAACTGGCTTCAAAATTCTATGGGCTAGCTGTGTTACACTCTTTGCAACATAAGAATAGGCAATTCTAATAATTAAATAGTATTTTCAGCTAGCAAGGTTTCTCTGAAGTTCACAACAACACTTTGCACACAAGCCATAAAATAAACGCCTATCGTAAAAGCATAAATCTATCTAACATCACTTAAACTTAATAGCACTTATACTTAAAATACTTAAACTTAAAATATTTAAACTTAATAGATCTTAGCATTACTTAAACTTATCTTTACTTAAACTTAATAGATTTTTAAATCAACAGAACTTACATGTAAAATCTCTTAATTCTAATAAAACTTAACTATAACAAAACTTAACTGACTTTAAATAACAGACTTATTTGTAAATAATGTAAGATCAAACTTAACAGAATCTAACTTAACTTAATATACAATTTAAACTTAACAGACCTCGAACTTAACAGAAAATAAACTTAACAAACTTAACCTTAATAGAACGGCACTTAATAAATAACTTAAACTACTTAATAACAGATAACTTACTATAAACATAAAATATAGCATTCACTATCACTCACCCACAGGCCTGACTCCAAAACACTAAATCAAAACAACCTTTCTCACGTTTCTGCTGCAGCATTTATACCAAAAAGCACATTCATACAATCTCACTCATACAATCAATCCAACACATCTTAACATTTTTAAACTTTTCAAAATATAATTTTAGAGTCTGATGTTCCACTGACTGAACCATCCGGGCTTCTGATGTTAAAATCTATGTTAATGCAGGTGATTTCAAGACAGCACAACCAATGCCGAGCCAAATCGGCCGAAATTTGACCCATGCATACAGTACGCTGATTCCTGTTTCATAGTCTCTGCCAGGAAGAACAAAAGTGCCTTTAACTTTCCTTGTTTACCATCACTTGTTTCTTAATTTCAACAGGGATCTTTTCCTTTTGCTGACAAAAGTTACATCCATTAGGTTGTTAGGTCCTAGACCGAGGCATCCATTAGGCTGTTAGGTCTTAAACTGAAGCTTTTCCCGGCTGTGGGGGGAGGGAGAAACGCTCCTGCTGCAAAAAGCGCTCCAGTCCCGCGGCGCGTGTGTCGGAGCGGGCGAAACCCCCCCGCTGCGCTGGGCTCTTTGTTTACTCACCGGCAGGCTGACTCCGCTGCAGGCACCGCTGCACCCACGGCTCCCCCCGCGGCGGCTTCGCTCTCTCCCGGGGCGGCGAGCCTCGGCTCCCGCGGCAGCGTCTCCGCTCTCCCCGCCGCTACCTCCGCTCCCGCGTCGCTCGCCGCGGCTGCTCGCCATGGCGGAGCGCCCGTGCCGAGTTCGGAGTAGCACAGCCTCGCAAGCTCCACGAGCTGCGGCCGCTGTCTTGCACTCAGAGAGATAGTAAAATAGTCCACCATATATCACTCGCCTGCTTAGCTTCTTGGCAGTTTTACCACTCTCTAAAGCAGCCTCTGACAATAAATCACCGAATTCACGCAATTCCGTTAACTCGTAAACTGTGTGGGGATTCACGAAGACTCCCCATTCCAGACCATAAGCCAAAAGACCTTGCAATTCCTTCCGTAAGTCTATTCCCTTAATTTGCCTTTTTTGCAAAAACATAATAAAAGGTTCATATGTGGCTTGCCTTTCCATACCTCTTTTAAGTGCGCACTTTTACCTAGCAGTGTTTTCCAGGCATCGGCCACACGTATCAGCTGGTCCCATCTATATGGTCGCCAGGGCACGGCGCGTATCGGCGGCTTTTTTCCTCCGCTTTGGTTTCGCGCTTATTTGCCGCTCCCGCTGCTTCGGAGCCTGAACCAGTCTTCACTTCTCGTGGTGTTCACAATCCCCGTGGTGGTCGCGATCGTCGTGTCCGCTATCACGTCCAGGTGGTCACCATTTGTTGAAGTGAGGGGAGAACGACCATCCTATGATGCATCGAACTCAATTTATTGATCGATCAGTCAGCTTAAATAATAGTGTTAACGAACTTCATGCATATTCCGAAATACAGGTTTATGATAGGCTAAGAGAGAAAACTCTAACCACACCTTTTGTTTAACTACACCGTTGATTGTTTACACAAAACAAAACCAGTGTTCTCACTGTGATATGAACGGTTCCCAAAACTTCCACATCTGTTCTCAGGGTGCCATCTTTTCCCAGAGAGAGTGTTACACTTGTTATGGGAAGACTGCCTGAGAACTTTATTGTTTATACAATGATGCCTGAAAGAGTCTAATTGTTTATAGAAGTCAGGCTGGGAACTGCTTTGGAACTGCTTTGCAACTACCTTTAACTTTTCTCTCAATTGCATGGCTTCATGGCCTTTTTCTTTAAGCCATGCCTGAACTAAACTCCCGACAGTTAGGCAAACTAAAAATCAGGCAGTTGTTTTTCCTGACTGAGGGTGTCAGGCACGACCCGGATTCTTGGCCGGGGCTTCGTGTGTTCAAGTCCCGATAGATGTAAGACCTGACGTTGGGAAGTTGGGCAATCAAGAGATTGGGCAGTTGTTTCAGTATAAAGTCCTGAGCATCAGGCAGAAATTTGAAGTTCAGTGGAGGAGGCTGGAGCTCCTCAAACAAGGTTTTTTTTAAATTCTCGGTCAGTAGAGGCACCTTTGGGACTTTTTTTATTGAGACTTGAAAAATGGGATGTTGTAGTAGTAAAAAGACCGGCAAGAGACTGAGGTATATACATCCCAATAGTCCCTTAGGAGAACTGTTAGTAAAATGGGATTCTATAGAGGCCACGGAGGGATTAGATAAAGTGAAAATGATCCATTATTGTATGGAAGTCTGGCCAGAATTAGAGGTGCAAGGAGGATGGCCTTGGTGTGGGACAAAGGATAAGTGGATGTGCCAACAATTAAATAATTATCTGACAGCTCGAGGTGATACTGATCCTGAGCAATTACTCTATGTATCTTGCTGGGTAAAGAGCGCTGTTGAGGATGAAGGGGTGCGAATTTGTAAGGTACAGAGGAAGAAAGAGGGGAATGAAGGAGGGGATGATAGGACTAGTAAAAGATGGAACCTCCTGATTATTTGCCTCCTTCTGCCCCTCCACCTTATAATCCTCTTCTTCAAGCATCTCAAATGGCAGGTCCGGTTCCTCCCCCAACTGCCATCTCATTACCACCTGCTCAAACTCCTCCTTCTACCTCTTCAGCTTCTGCTATGATGAACCCAGTATCTCCTCCCGTTCCTTCTGCACCACCACAAGTGCCTACTCCACCTGCTGCATTCTCCACCCCTTCTCCAGCTCCGATTAATATCTACTCAGGTCCCTCTCCCCCTCCTATTGCTGTCCCTTTACCTCCTTCTACCTGGGACACAAATGCCTCCTCGCCCGATAGACAGCTATCAGCAAATACACCTGCTGATGGGCAGAAAATTCAGGGTAACCCAGATGTCCCTCAAAGTAGTTTGGCATCTGAAGATGGGCCATACTGTAGCACCAGATCCAAGACCTCCAAGGCAGAGAGACTCTTTCCCCTCAGAGAGGTTCCTATGGGAGGAGTAGCGGGAGGTGTTGGCTTTGTGAATGCTCCCCTAACTGCTTCTGAGGTGAGAGGATTCAAGAAAGAGTTGGGGCATTTAGTTGAGGACCCAGTGGGCATAGCCAACCAAGTGGATCAATTTCTAGGTCCAAATATCTACACTTGGGGGGAGATGAATTCCATCCTGAGTATATTATTTTCCCCGGAAGAGGTCCAGATGATAAGGGCGGCTGGCATAAAAATTTGGGAGAAAGATAACAGTCCAGGACCCCAGGTGCCATCAGGTGAACAGAAATTGCCACTAACAGAGCCCAACTGGAACCCTAATCAGGAGGAGTGGAGGAAGGCCATGATGGAATATAGGTCTTTGATAATATGGGGGATCAAAGAGTCAGTTCCCAAAGGAACTAACACCCAATTGGCATTTGAGAGTACACAGGAGAAGGATGAAGCTCCTGCTGCCTGGCTTAATCGCCTAAGGCAGAATTTCCAGTTGTACTCTAGAATAGACCCAGACACCCCGGAAGGTCAAATGCTACTAAAAATTCAATTTGTTACCAAATCTTGGCCTGATATACGGAGAAAACTGGAAAAGATGGAAGATTGGCAAGAGAAGGACATTAATGAGTTATTAAAGGAGGCATTGAAGGTGTATTTAAGGAGGGAGGAAGAAAAAGTAAAGGTCAAGGCTAGGATCATGGTTGCTGTAGCTAGAGAAAGTGCAGGGTGGGCGGGTCCACCACCAGGAGGAGGCAAGGATAGGCCAATACTGACCGGTGCACGACGGGTTGAGAGACCTCAAGAAGTCCCTTTGAGAGGACGACAGTGTTATTACTGTGGGGAGGCAGGACACACCAGGAGGTTTTGTAAAAAGCTCAGTCTCGATGAGGCAATAGCCAAGGAACAGGACAATTTAGGAAGGATTCTTAAGGGGGAGGACTAGGGGTGTCAAGGGCTTTTTACTATAGGGGACCCGATGAAACATCTAGAAGAGCCCTTGGTAAATTTTGAAGTGGGACCCCTAAATGAGGAATTTGAATTTTTGGTTGATACAGGGGCAGATAAGTCCTGTCTCAACAAAATACCACAAGGTATGGAAATTGGGAGACAATTTTGTGAAGTACTGGGTGCAGAGGGGAGACCATTTAGAGCATCGGTGATTGAAGAAGTGAAAATAATTGGAAACTCAAGGCAATGTAAAGCTAATTTTCTTTATCTGCCTAACTTAGAAAAAAGTTTGTTAGGAAGGGATCTGCAATTCCATTTGGGGGTTGGGATTGTTCCAAGGGAAGGGAGGATGGTAGTACAAGTGATGAAGCTGTCTCAAGGAGATGTTGCAGAAATAAACCCTGAGGTATGGGCTGAGGGGGGAAAGAGAGGCTTATTAGACATTCCAGCGATAACAATAAAAATGCAGGATGATACCTCACCCATACGGGTTAAACAGTATCCGATTTCCCTAGAAGGAAAGAAGGGGCTTGCTATAGTCATCGAGCAACTGTTGCAGGAGGGAATTTTAGAACCCTGCATGTCACCACATAATACCCCTATACTGGCAGTTAAAAAGGCTGAAGGGAAATATAGGCTGGTACAAGATTTGAGGGAAGTCAACAAAAGAACCATTGCCAGACATCCAGTTGTGCCCAACCCATATAGTCTGCTAAGCAGAATTCTCATGATCTTAAGGCAGTACTGAGACAGAGAGCTCCGCAGTGGTTAACCGATGCTAGAATATTAAGATATGAGATAATACTAATGAATACAGAGGACTTAGAATTTATCACATCAAATGCCCTCAATCCAGCACAATTCCTAATGGGAGAGCCTATAGAGAATTTAGAACATGATTGTCTAGAATTGGTTTATCTCCAAACAAAAGTAAGAGAAGATTTGGAAGATCAGCCTCTGGCAACTGGAAGAAGCTTATTCATAGATGGCTCTTCGAGGGTAGTAAATGGAAAAAGAGCTTCCGGTTATGCCATTATAGATGGAGAAACATTACAAATTGCAGAAAAAAGGAAACTATCCCCAAGCTGGTCAGCCCAAAGTTGTGAAATATATGCCCTGAAAAGGGGACTGGACTTACTGGAGGGGGACCGGGGAACCATTTATACGGACTCCCAATATGCATATGGGACAGTTCATACATTTGGGAAAATACGGGAAGAACGTGGGTATTTAAGTTCAAAGGGAAAGAGCTTAGCCCATGAGAACCTAGTCCGATCAGTACTAGAGGCCCTACAAAAACCTATAGAAATAGCAGTGGTCCATATAAAGGGGCACCAAAGAGGAGACAGTTTAGAAGTTAAAGGAAACCGACTGGCTGATCAGATAGCCAAAGAAGCAGCTCTAGAACCAGGGGATCCAGTAAAAATTTTGAAGACAAAAATGACACCTGAAAAAGGGGAGGAACCTATATTTAGTGAAGAAGAATTAGAAGCAATAAAAGATTTAAAGTTACATCAAGGACAACAGGGAGAGTGGTTAACCTCAGATGGACGGGTGTTTTTGAATAAAGCACTGGCTCGGACAGTGCTAACAGAACTACACAAATTAACTCACTGGGGAGTCCAAGGACTATGTGATCATTTCCTAAGAAATAACCTATGCATTGGAGTATATAGCCTGGCTAAAGCTGTTACCAGAGGGTGTATCATTTGTCAAAAAGTGTACCAGAAAGTTATGAGAAAAGTAGCACCTGGAGGAAGGGAATTAGCCTTGAGACCCTTC
The DNA here is from genome assembly GCF_035770615.1 of Melospiza melodia melodia. Taxonomy (NCBI): domain Eukaryota; kingdom Metazoa; phylum Chordata; class Aves; order Passeriformes; family Passerellidae; genus Melospiza; species Melospiza melodia. The sequence continues at coordinate 16,398,905 of NW_026948525.1, read as the reverse complement.
CAAAGCATACAGATAGATTTCACTGAAATGCCCCCAATGCAAGGATACAGATATTTACTGGTTATAGTTGATCATCTCACACACTGGGTAGAAGCCTTCCCGACCAGGAGGGAAACAGCTCAAGTCGTGGCAAAAGCAATCCTAGAGAATATTATCCCCAGATATGGTATTGTGAACACCATAGACTCAGACCGAGGTCCACATTTTGTGTCCCAAACATTACAAAATATAATTGAGGCTTTAGGAATGAAATGGAGGTTGCATACTCCATGGCACCCCCAGAGTTCTGGGAGGGTGGAGCGAATGAACAAAACTCTCAAAAATGTATTAACTAAATTGATTGAGGAAACAAAGATGAATTGGCTGAAGTGTTTGCCCCTAGCGCTATTGCGCATCAGAACAAGACCTCAGGCTGACATAAGAATTTCACCTTATGAAATGATGTTTGGGCTGCCATTCTTGTTAACACCTTATAGCACAGGAGACTATCTGGAAGGGGAAGAAGCTACCAGAAAGTATTTAGAAATAATTGGAAGAACTCTGGAGGGACTTAGAAAGAAAGGATACCTTCCTCAAACTTCCCCTCTCGACACAAAAGTTCACAACATTAGTCCAGGAGATTGGGTTTTGATAAAATCATGGACTACGGGAACATTAATGCCTAAATTTGAAGGCCCCTTCCAGGTGCTCCTGATCACAAATTCAGCTGTGCGGACCAAAGAAAAAGGTTGGACTCATATCACAAGAATAAAAGGGCCAGTCTCACCCCCAGGTACAGGACTGGATCCAACATCAGCTTCCCCCTCTGGCATTGGACCAGAGTCTACACCATTCTCACCCCCCGGCGCTGGACGAGATTCATCTGCTTCACAAGCTAAATCACCTGAGTACACTGTGGTAAAAGGACCAAAGGATTTAAAGTTGACTCTCAGAAGGAAGAGTCAAAAAGACTGAACTGTGTGGGAAAAAAAATGTTTGTTAAGAGTTCTAATATTGCTTAAAATGTTTTAAGACTGTTCTGTGTTAATTATGTTGGTAAAAAGTTTAAGACTGTAAATAAGTAATTCTGGTTAATTCTCCAATTTATTTCTAAAGACTCCAGGTTAATCCTCTACAGAACACTCCCCTGGGAGGGGAAACCAAAATTGGTAGGGAACAGACCAAGAGAGGTTTAACCAGAGAAACGGGTAGAAGGGACTCTGAAGAGCTTGGAAGCTTTTCCTCAGTAAAGTTCCCCAAGAGGCAAGGCCAGGTGGGCAGGCTGTGCAAGATGACCCATACCGGACTCTTGGGAAGGGTAGTAATGATGGCTCTGATTGCCGGTGGTGCTCTGGGGAGCCCAGCTGAGCCGTGCAATGAATGCTACCAACCCCTCTGAGAGGAGGAAGTGAGCTCCTTGTCGAGAGTCCACATCAGTTCTAACCCTGATTGTGTTAACCTCTCCCAATTGGTCTTTTATCAAAAAAAAAAGAGAGTGTATTGGATAGTATACAATACTGCCACTTTTAGGCAGCCACTCCTAGGAGAGTGCCCTATAGGGGAAGTCTGGTTGTGCTTTGAATGGGATGCTGCTGAAACAAGCTCAGCAGATCTAGTAAAAGCAAAGAAATGGTGAAAATGGTAATAAAAATTGTTTGTTACAAGTATTTATATGAGTGTACTGGAAAAGAGGTAAACCCCTTTTGGAACACATTTCAGGGGAGCCTTAAACCCCTAGATTTGATCTCGTCTGGCAGCTGCACCGCTGGAGTGATAAAACCAATTTTCTTATTACCCAAAGAAACTGGATCAAGTTTGGGAGTTCCTATATATAATGATTTAAGAGAAATTAAACAGAACAGGCACAGTGAAATAGAAATGGAGAAAATCCAAAATTGTAAAAGCCAAATTCGGATCCCAATATCTATGTTAAACAAAGTTATCCGGCTCCAGGCAGTATTAAAAATTAAGAATTCAATTATTAGGAACATTTCAAACAAAATAAAAAGGTTAGCATGTGTAAATAATGAAGATCAAACTCCTACACTTGATCCCAGTGGGTGGGAGAACCTAAAGATTTTCAAAAAAGATGTATGGGAGAAGGTAGTTTTTCTCACTGTGTGTGTACTTGGAGGATTGCTCTTTTTACTATGCTTGTTTATCTGTTTTAGTAAAATAGTACTGGCCGTGCAGACCAACATGAAGAAACCAAGGAAAGTAACAAGGTTAAGTAACCATGATTACCAAAGTGCACAAGGGATTTATAGTAGATTCAAAACAAAAAATTGGGAGTTGATGCGAGCTTAGAATTTAAGCTCAATCAAAGAAAAAGAGGGGGGACTGTTATGAACAAAAACTCGGTTAATATTTTTTTTATGAGAAACAGTTTCAAAAAGGCAGCCAGACCACTGGCCCTGCCCAAGTTCTGTGTGTTTTGTTATTGTAATCACGGGTCGTTGAGTCTAATCGCTCCTTTTGTATCAGCAGAGCCTTGCCCGAGGCTAAGTTTTACCTTTCTCAAAATAGAGAAGACACCTGAGAAGGTGGGGGGGGTTATGCAAAGTGACTCCAAGACCAATGCAGCATGGTCCTCTACTGTACTGAGAAGACCCCAAAAACAACGAGCCAAATAAGAGTTGAGAGACTAGAGTGATGTCTGGATGTGAGGAGCAGAGCGCTGGGCCTGCAGAGATGCGGGAAACCTTCATCGTTCCTCACCCTGTCCTCGAGATCCCCCGGGCCAGGACTGGGAGGTCTGGGAGACCCGGACCGAGGTACCATCTTATGGGATCAGGAGACCCTGAAGGCTCCCAAGAGGATCTGATCCCCAGCTCTGCCCCTGGTGGACAGAGCTGTGCATATCCTCCTCCTCTGAGTCGCCCTGGGAGAGACGACGGACGCTGCAGACCCGTTGAGCCGCCCAATCCTGAGCTGATCACTTTTTAATAAAGGCATTACACAGGAGAAGAAGTCTCCTGGCCCTTTTTGTTTATTTCAGGTTTGCTCCACTATTTGCTATGGAAAGTAGGGTAAAAGCTTTAAATTCCCAGCAGAAGCTGACTACCAGCCCAGACAGACCTGAATGAGGCCCAGGTGGGCTTGCTGCACGCTGGTCCAAGGGAAAAGCTGGAAAAAAGTCCCCTTGTATTGCAGATGGGCTGTCTGTGGTACTACACGGCAATCCAGCCAGAAACTGTGGATATGAGAGTTCCAACAGCAACCTGCTTCTCCGGGGTGAGGGACGAGGCCAGCCCAAAAGCCTGGAAGGTGCTCTGGGCACTGGAGAAGGCCAGGCTGTCCTTGAGCAGGGATGGCCTTCAAAGGGGACCTCACACCTTGTGCTGCTGACCAAGGGCAGCTGGTGCCCTTCCACAAAATGCTTCTTTTGTCCAGCTCTTGGAATAGTTCCAGCCAGCAACAATTCCTGCTGCTCACACCAGCCCTTTCCAAGCAGGAGGAATTTCAGCAGCAGCCTGACAGCTTAGTGGCAGGAGAATAAAATACCCAGCTGAGCGTTATCAACTCTCTGTCAGAAGCCACATCCTCAGCCCCTCATCTCCTCCAGTTGTCTCAGGTGTGGAGGAAGCAGCAGGAAATCTCTGATCCTGGAAGGGAAAGCAGAAGGAGGAGAGGCAGTGGCTGGTCCCTGGGGCCTTGGGAGCAGTGAGAACCATCCAAAACAGGATCTCTCCTGGGCTGTGGAGATAAGAGTGACCAATCAGCAATGCCCTGTGTCAGACTGGAGCCATCTGTGAAAGTGAGCATGGAAATCTGACCTTGCAAAACAGAGAAAAGGTGTCCTTGGGTATTTGCCAAACCTCACAGGGGCTCTGAGCCACCTGGTCTAGTGGAAGGTGTCCCTGCCCATGGCAGAGGGGTTGGATCTAGATGGTCCTTAAGGCCCCTTCCAACTCAAGCCTTTCTGTGAGTCTGAATTACAAACCCACAATGACAAAGAGAACACAGCAAACCTGGCCTCCACTGCATTATTGGAGGTTGCTGCAGTCACTTGTGTCACCTGGAGACTGGTTTGTATCTGGAGACATTTTCATGGTCTCACAGTATTTCAGTGTGACTTTCCAGGTTCAGGGCCCCAAAAGATGCCAGAACAGATTATGTGCAAGCACAGAATTGGTTAAGCAGCCTGTGAACCTGATGGGAGAAGTGTATTCATGTTATTGCAGCGTTTACCCTGTACAGGTGATATTTGGTTTCCATTTTGAAGATGCAATGTTCTTGCACAATGCTTGTATATGCAAAAATACTGGCTTTAAATCCTAATTCCATCTTCACACAAGGATGTGTAATCCATCAGAAATGTTTAACATGGAGCCATATTAGCTTTGGGCTCGGTGGTATGGGTTGTTTAAAGTGTGTGATGAGTAATGGCAGTTCTTACAAATACCCCTCTTGTTAATTTGGGTCTGCCCTTTATCAGCCCTGTTGCATAGAAATCACTTCTTTACAGCAGAGACTAAATGAAATTCCTTCATACAGATGAGAATCATGCAATTCAGGCTGATTAAAGGGGAAGTTTCCTGTTATTAAGAAAGGACAATCTAGATAACCTGTTTGCTGTACATCCTGGAGGGGCTTTGCAGTTAAGAGTGAAAAGGAAAAAGACATTTCTCTTAAGAAGTGTCTTGAAAGAGCTTTTTGTATTACCAGAAGCAGTTACACTGATATTGACCTCCACAATTAGAAATGTACAACAACTTAGGTGACTAAATCTGGCCATGACTTTTAGCTGCAATTCCAAAATCTCATCAAATATGTTGCTATCCTTTAAACAAGGAAGGACAGCACAAATACCAACAATTCTCATCAGCCTTCTGGGTTGGAAAGACCATATAATTTACGCTCCCTTAGCTGTCAGCCTAAACTCTGATGTGCAAACCTTAGGTCTATGTTGGACCTTATAAACTTCTTGAGCATCAACTTAGGTGCAACCCTGCTACAAAACCCTTCAGGTACCACACTGATTTAGAGTGGCAGGACTTCACTGTTCTAGCAGAGAATTTTATTTACTTGCTCCTGCAAGTCATTTCCAGAGTGGAAGTGCAATCAGCGCCTTGCTATCTGGATGTGATAGGATGTTCTTCCTGTCCCAACAGACAACAGGGGAAAAGATTTGTTTCTATTATACCATTACATCTAAATCTTTGGTTTGAGAGCAAAAGGAAAATGCTCCTTTAAGAAGTTCTGCCTGGACTTTTTGGCATGAGGACAAACTGTGGTGTGTTGGCAGGAGCAGCACTGTCCCTGTGGGTGCAAACCCCCTGAAGGATGAACAGGCTGCTGTCACAGGGGCCACACCTGCAGCATGAAAACCCACCGTGCCATTAACTCGATGCAAACTAAACACAAGTGACTCAGCTCTGCATCCTCAGCAAGGACTTGCCTCTGCAGAGATGTTACTGACAGACTCAGCTCTTGTTTGCAAGGGCTGTTAGATTGTCACACAAATCAACCACCCCTCCCTCTCTTGTCCTTCTTGGCGTCCAGCTGCTGAGCTGCTGCTGAGAAAGAAGAGGCAGAGTCCTTCAGGGCAAACGGGGACTTTCCAATGGGCAGAAACTTCCTCCTTTGTTTTGGTTTCAGTGACAACAGAGGGGTTTGTCATCAGTCCCTGTGTCAGCAGGGAAATTGTGCCTGCCCATCACACCTAGGTGTCAAAGGAAGGAGACCAGGACACCAGATGGTTGATCACAGGTCCAGTTTATTGAAGAAAGCATCAAACACTTATACAGCAAATAATAAGCTTATGAATATTCTGTAAGCCAAGCAATCTATTGGTTAAACTATACCATTAACTCTTCCTCATTCCTTAGGGGCTACATCTCTCTTTTCTCATGTCTCTTTCACTATTTGTTATCCTACTACAGCTAGGCCCAAGGACACACTATCTAGCAGGTGCAGAACTTGGAATTAGCCACAGCTTTGTACTTTTCCAGTCTCTAGTCAGCTAAATTTGCCAACACCTAGGATCTGAACAGCCTGGATTTTTATTGGTGTAAAACCCACAGTGACCTGACCTTCTGCAGGAATACGGAGAGAAGAGTCAAAAGGGATTCCTGGAATGTTGCAATAAGCAGATAGTGGTATTAAACATATATAGATAAAAAGGCATAAAAGCTCATAAAAGCTCATAAAAGCATCTGGAACTGATGTAAACCTAATAAACAAAAGCATTTTATTGTCATAAAGAGTGAGGGTTGCAGACCACAGTGTGAGAAATAGCTACCCACTTTTCATAGTTTAGGAAGGTTTATTAAAGCTTATCAAAAATACAACAGAAGATTGAATGAAGAAAAAAGGTTACAGCACCAGGAGCAAAAGATTTTCCTTGCCATGTGCTCAGCCCCCTCACAATGGAGGTTTTCCCTTTTTAACCCTTTAACCCCTCCTGAAGTTCTGTCCATCAACCCCTTCTTCTCTGTCCACTGGTGGAAATCTCTTCCTCAAATCCTGACTGGGGGTCAGGTGTGGCCATAGCGACACGCCAGCCCTCCCAGATGTCCCAACCCCAGCTGTCCCTTGATAACCACGTGAGGGGTACAGCACAACTGTAAATCTATAAACTTTTCTTAACCTATATACATTGTGAAAAATGCCAATCACTTGTTTTTAAAATTTTAAAAGTTTAATAGTAATAAAATGGTTCTAAAAATAGTAATGCGATTAGAATAATTTGGCTGAGTTGAATTAGGACAATATGAGACAATAGAGACAAAGAGTTACGGATGTCCGGGTACCTTTTTCTGGGCAGCAGGAGCCTGAAAAAGGACCCCCGTTAACGAAGGGTTAACCCTTAAAAACAATAACCCATTGCATATTCATACACTTCACACATGATGCATAAATTCCATTCAAATACAGGATTCTGTCTGGTCATCATCAACTTCTTCCTTCTAATCCTTACACTGCCTTTGAGGCAGGAAGAAGTTCGTTTCTTCTGATAAGAGAGCAATAAATTCTTTTTCTCTGAAAGATTCAGGTGTCCTGTGGCTGCTATCTGGTGCAAGTGCCTCATTCCTTCCTTAAAAAACTCCCACTGACATAGTTCTTATTTTAACTACAAAAGCTACCTTTTAATTACAAGACTACATTTATCATATTATTAAAATGTTAATACAGCACTACTAATCAATACATCAAAATACATATGGTAAATATCTGCATAGAGCCATATAATATGCGTTTTTCACACACATTATCTTTCTCTATTAATTGTGAGAGTCAATCATCACATGACTCAACTGCCACAACAGGAAAAGAAGTTTCTGGTGGGAGGAACACTGGTTTTTAAGGTAGGACCTGTTCTTGAGGTTTGATTTGTTCCCTCTTTCAGATTATAAGGAAGTCATGGTGTTCCAGAGTAGAAGCTGGTGCCAAAAGTTTGAGAACAGGGTGTGATAAGATCACCAGATTATTTTATCTGTATCTAGGAAGAAGCCCTGCAGAGCTTCTTTTTGGCTTTTCCTGAAAGTAGAAGTCCTATTTTTACCAAGAATTTCGATCTCTTGGTGTTTTGGAGGAAGGAAAAGAAAACAACAAAGTACCTGAAGTGTGCATTCAGGTGACGTATATCACAGAGGGCTGAGGGCTCACCAAGGCAAGAGAGACCCTCCTGTGACCGTGGTGACAGAGGTTTTCAGGTGAAGGGAGAGACAAGAATATTGACTCCATGTTCAGAAGGCTTGATTTATTATTTTATGATATATATATTACATTATAACTGTACTAAAAAGAAAGAGAAGGTTTCCTCTCAGAAGCTAGCTAAGCTAAGAATAGAAAATGATAACAAAAGGCAGCTCTCTCGGACTCTGTCCAAGATAGCTCGGTCCTTGATTGGCCATTCATTATAAAGATCCAAGATGGGCCAATCACAGGTGGACCTGTTGCATTCCACAGCAGCAGATAATCATTGTTTACATTTTGTTGCTGAAACTGCAGCTTCTCAGGAGGAAAAATCCTAAGAAAGGATTTTTCATAAAAGATGTCTGCAACATGTCACCTTTTTTATTTAGTTAAATTAAAAAGAAAAGTGTTTGTAATTTTCTCTGCTGGGCTCATGCAGAGGAAAGGAACAACACTTGACAGGTTATCTGTTGCCCATCAAACTTCACTCAAGTGCTCCTGTGGAATGAACAGGGAATTTCTTCACCTGTAGAACATAAAATTCTATTATATCACTAAACCAATTTTACAATATAAGAAAATGCAAAAACAATGCAAAGAAAATCCAAGTCCAAGGAGCTAAGTTTCAGGAAAAGTCCATGGACGGAATATGTTCCTCTTTGCCATCTCTGAAAGTCCCTTTTGGTCCTGAAACAGGCTTGCTACAGAAAAGTCCATTAATAGTTATCAAAATCCGAGAAAATTTCTGGAACGTGGAATGTCTTAGCCATAGCCCTTTACTGAACAACTTGGGCTGAAGCTCATTTTTGGCCCCTTCAATGCCTTTGAGCTGCTGCCAGCTCTTTCAACACTTTTTAATTAAATTTTTTTTTTTTGAGTTTTTTTTGTTTTTTTTTTTTTTTTTGTTGGAAAGAGCAGCAGCAGAGCAGCCAGAGAAAGACCCTGGGAGCCCTGGCCCATGTGGAAGGATCAGGAACCCCAGGCCTGGCCCACAAAACGGTGTCCCAGGACCAGAAGGGGGAAGCAAAACCCCCAACCCCATCAGGAGGCCGGGAGGTGGCCCTGGCCCAGGGACCTGAGCCCAACAGCCCAGGCCCAGCCCACGAGGCAGGCTCGGCCTTGCCACAGGCCTGCACCCTGCTGCCAGTACAATGGCAGAACGGATGGGGAGACACTTCTTTTCCCCAAAATCACCAAGGCATGCCAGCAGCGGGGGAATTGAAGCTGCCCCAAGGATCTTCATCTCGGGTCTGGAAATGTTTGTTCCCCACAATTGTTCTTTTTATGCTTTTCTGCAGAAATATTGTCATCATCTATTCCTTCCAAAGAATCTTTTCCTACTTTTTGGAGAACTCCTTTTGCTGCCCTCCCAGATCAAGCCAATTCCCAGGGTTCCTTCCCAAAGTGAGGTGCAGCCCATGGCCTCCACTCTCCAGCTGGAACAGAAGGAAGCACAGAGTTTGCTGTTGTGGGAGAGGAGCTTCTCTTTCCTGCCTGCTTTTCGCTCTGGGACAGGTTGGTGTGTGCTCATTTTATAAAGGCAGGTTTAAACCCTGAAGCAGTTGGGTTTCAAACTGCTCACTTCTCCAGCTCTTCTGTGGGTATCCTGGTTTCTGGAGGTGTCCAGAAATGGGAGTGGCTCCTTTTCTCACCTGCCTGCAGAAAAGGAAGTTGCAAAGTGGGAATTTCATTTGTGGAGATGGCCATCAGGGGTGTGTGCCAAGAGATGGGCTGGCAGAGAGGCAGGTCTCATGCTAAACTGGCTGTGTGTTTGTTTTGATGGTGGGGAGGGTCAGAGATGCAGACACACCAGCTGAAGGAACAGTGTGAATTCCTGTAATGCAGAAGTGCAAAAAAGAGTCAGGAAAGGATAAGCTAATCAATGCACCTCAGCATTATTACAAAAGGGTGCCTCTGGTGATTAAGGAAGATCCATCACCGGGTACCCCAATGGTTTCCCCTTCATCCAGAGCTGCACATCAGCTGGGGGAAGCTGTCCCAGCCCAGCCCTGCAGAGCCACGGCCAGGAATCGGGAAATCCTGCGGTGCCTCCACCTTTGGGGGCCACGAGGCTCCCGAGTGCGCTGTGAGAGTAGCCCGGCTCTGACAGTGCTGGACGAGCAATGTGCCAGAGCTTCTGCTGGGGACACAGCTGGTGTCATTCTCCTCTTGGTTTTCTCCCCGAGCCTGCCCAGGGCTCAAGGAGGAACCAAGGCCAGGTGTGGCCTTGTCCATTTTCCTCATGCAGAAAGGTGAAGATGTGTTTCACCAGTGAATGGATGCAACATTCCTTTTGATAATAACACTTGGTTAAGGAGCAGATACATGGAACATTGTTTTGGGAAGGTGATCTAGAGGGCAGCTTTGGCTCAGGTCCTGTTGTTGAGGCTTCAGTCAGGGTCTGTTGTTCAGGCCTTAGTCCTTCAGTATTTTGTGGTGCAAATTACACCTGTGCAGAGCTGGAAACAAACAAGTCTGTCTTTAGCACATTTGAGACAGGAACAGCATTAGCCCTGCAAGGCCAGGCTGGGGCCAAGAGCAGAAGGCCAGCATCCTGCTTTGCCCACAGGCAGCCCTGCAGAGCAAGCAGCCCCTCCTGCCCAGGGGCTGAGGTGCCCGAAGCTGCCTCCCCGCTGTGCAGCTCTGCAGAGCCCGCGGGGCGCAGGGTCCTGGGCAGCCAGGGCAGCCCGGCTGCCTTGGGGCACAAGGAGTGGCCCAGAGAGAAGCTGCTGCCCTTTGCTTTGGAACTGTTCCTCAGAGTCTTGTCATTAATCCACAGTGTCTGATGTGTTTTCCTTTCTTCTCCCAAATTTCACACAGCTTTTTGAGAAAATTGAGTGATGTAGCTGGTGCTGGTGGTGGTGCTTTTGTCTGCAGGTGAGGGCAGGTGATTTGGACCAAGGACAGAGTCCATTGTTTACACCCCAGCCTTTGCCAAGTCAAGAAAACCATTCACAATTGGGCTACCACTACTGAGCTGTTTTCCTAGGTTTTGGAAAGCTACCACCTTAAGAAACCCAACAGATTTTTTTCTCCAGGAGGACACCAGCAGTAGCATGATGCCAATGTTTTCCACCCCTTTTCTGTGTCTTTTAAGAGTTCCGCAGTGCCCAGCAGGAATGAAATGACCTATGATAATGTGATTTGAGAGCTCTCTGTTGTTCGTTGCCACATGAGTGTTCATGACAAGCTGGACACCCCACTCGTGGCTCTGTTGAGTTAAATTGATCCCAATTGTGTGCAAACAGTAGCCCTGAGATGCTGAGAAGAGCAAGCACAGTGGGTGGGTGTGCATGCACGCCCCCGGGGGCTGACTGCTGTGTGTGCAGATGGTTTTGCACTGTTGTAAATCTTCACTCTCCCAAGCTTAAAGACTATTTCAAATATATATCTTAAATGAAAATATATATAAAAATATGAAATTGTCCAAAAATACATGTGCATTAAATTTCATTCATATTATATATTATATATTTTGATTAATATAATAATAACTTAACATAACATAATATAATGTAATATAATATAATAAATGCATGAGATCATTTTTGAAGCCATTGCTTGTGGGTGTATTAGATGATCTCCTAGTGTTTGTACATTTTTGATTTCTGCTACTGCTGATCCTAGCAGCAACTCCCTGTCAGTTCTTCCAGGTCACTTGACACAAAGGGATTCCATCATTTCAGGGCCTTTGAGAGCTTGGCACTGAAATGCCAAGCTGATTCCCAACTCTCCAGCCTCCCTCTGGATTTTGGGGCATCTCAGCACTTGTGTCCATGGCCCTTCCTTCATCCCCAGCCTGCAGCAGTCACAGTCGCTGCTGCCTCCCCCTTGCTGCAGCTCATTTGCCAAAGTGCTGCCAAAGGCAGCAGGGCTGGCTCAGGATCCCTGCTGGCTTCTGGTCTCTGGGATGAGCTTCAGGGGGACACTTGGAGCACTTTCCTAAAGAGCTGCCCATGGGATGAGGGATTTGTCCTCCCCGGGTGGCTCCTGCTTGGATTCTGTGCTCAGTGGAGCCCCGGAGTTTTCTCAGCAGCCTCTGCAGCGAGTTCTGAGCCAACGCGGGGCTCTGCTGCCAGCCCAAATCTGCGCTTCCCCTGCCCAGCCTGAGTGCAGGTGGGGCATGTGCTGGGCATGGCCGGAGATTTGCATGGCCAAATCCTCCAGCATTTACATCTGCCCATGGCTTTGGGTAGCACAAATCTACACTTACTTCAGTTGAAACATTGCATTTATTTCAGATAGTTACACCTGCGCTACTAATGTACAAATACACAAACATTAACTTACGTTTAAAAATGAAATTTATTTTAAATTAAAACACCTGTGTTACCAATATAGAAACACAGAAATATCAATTTATGATTAAAACCTAATTTATTCTGAGAATTGTGCTATGTAAATATATACAAATATCAACTTCAGTGAAAAAAAAATTACTTCATTGCAACCCTTTGCAACAACTCACTGTACACAAATATTGAAGTTACTGAATTGAAGTTTAACAATTAAATTTATTACATATTACTACAACTGTACAGCCCATATACAAATACAGAAACATCAATATCCCTCTCTAAAGAATCTCAGATCCAGAACTAAATAAATAGAATTTTAGAACTATACAAGTCCATACATAATAAATAGAAGTAAATACATATATAGGCATAACAATATAGAGATGTAAACATGCATTGCATATTTCATGACATATAACATGACAATATAATACAAACATAACAAACCTGTCTATAAATACACAAATATCAATGGGCCAATAAAAAAAATCCATACGACCCCGCTATAGAAATGCACAGCTACAGAGCTGTACAAGTGTGTAAACAGATGAATATACACACATCAATATAACAATATACACACATAATATCCCTACACAAATATCAGTCAGTGTATGTAAATATCCCTATACTTGTAACTATCCAAATCCAACTACACATCCATAAACAGCGCTAGATCAGGAGGGGTTGCAGCCGCCGATGTTCCCAGGCTCTCGCTCGGCTCCTCCTCCCGAGCAGAGCAGCTCTCCTGGGCAGGGACAGCAGATGGGACATCTGGCAAGCACAGGGAACACTGAGTGAGTGTGGGGACGTTTCCCTTGGCAGCAGCTGCACTTCCATCAGGGCAGAGGAAATGTCAGAGCCTCCCCAGGAGGGTCAGAAGGAAAAGCAGCCGAGCGGGCCAGGCTGTGGGGAGCTGTTCACTTCTTTCTGGCATCCCAGATGCTCTGAGGGAACTCCCTCATGTCAGGTTATTGAACCACCTCTGCACTTACCAAGACTGTGGCCCCCAAATCAATCAGCATTTATGTCTCCAGCTGCTTGCACCAATGACAGGGAATGTCCTCTAACAGTGCTGAGGCACAAAGTTACCTTGCACAGGTCATCTGACAGGGCCTTGTTCTTTCTGTGCTTCCTGTCTTTCTCTTTACCTTCAACTTGGAATTGTTACAGCATTTCTTTTTCTTTCCCCTTGATCAGTGCTGAAATGCGTGTTTCTCTTCCAAGTTTCAGTTTGTTCAGTGATCCTGTCCAGCCTTTTCTCAGAAGCTTTTACCATGGAATTGAGTGTTAATTTCAACAATTTTGGTGATTTTCTGTGAGATTTATGCAAGTGTCCTGTTCATTGGGAACCATTTTAGGAAGGTACAAAAGAGAAAAAGGATGTTCTGTATGTCAGTTCACTAGTGGAATATTCAGGGATGGAGAGAGTGATTAGCTGAATTTTACATCTACTCCTAACCTGAAAGTACAACAGGTAATTTGGGGAGAAATTTAAGCCCGATTTCTGCTTCTACCAGCCTGTATTCAAATGTAAAATAGAGCAGGGTGAGAAGGTCAGTGTTCAGTTCCTGAAGTGCCTTATTAAGGTGTTCTTAAAGTAAGGGAGATAAAATCTGGGTGGGCATTCCTAATTTCCAGACACTCATTGTCAATTTCATTGACTCTGAAAACAGCAGAGATGTGCACATCATACCTGATCAATCCATTTGGGGATGTTTTAGGTTCAGATTCTCTGAGGCTTTAGATTTTTAGATCTCTAGACAATGCTTCCAGCAATCTAAATAGCATTCAGAAATTGAACTTTTTTCCTTTTTTCCTCAGTCTTTGCACTCATGTGCACCAGAGACCTTCAGTGAATGGATTCCACTCTAATCCATCTCCAAGCTGGATCTCCCAGCTGTGTTCACACTGGTGGTTCGTGTGTCTCTTCTGTACAGCGCAATTTTAAAATCTTCGTTCCTTATTATCTCTGCCCTTCTTTTTCTGTTTTAGCTTGCAAATGCATGCAGATGTATCAGAAATGATACATCTAATTTCTGATGCATCAGTTCCTGTCTGGCAATTTCATTTTGTCCTGTTCTGATGTTCTGCTAGCCTTCTATGTTTTATTCTAAGTGGACTCCTGTTTTCTTGCATGTGGAAGTTTTACAGCGCAATGCTCTCATTCACCTGCTTTCATGAAACCCTTCATTAACATTAGCACAAGTAACTGTGTGATTCCCTTCTGCTTTGTAGAAGATTTGGGAAACTCAAGTCCTGCTCAGCTACAGAAAAACATACATGGTGCTTGGTCATTCCCCTAAGGGCTTAAGCTAATGGTAAACAACTGCAGCTTATTCATTTCACAGAAATTGGGAGAAAAACATTGCAAATATTGAGGAATGTAGTGCAATATTGATGGGCATCCCTCAGTTATCCAGACAGACTGATGTCACTGGCAAAATTCTCTCTTTTCCAAAGGTTTTCATTTGCTTTGGCTGTACTTCGTATGGCTGCAGGTCACATTTCCCTTGATTTAAGGAAGTATCTTGGCAGGTATTCTTGGTGATATATCTTGCTAATTCTGCCTTGGAGGAATTATTCAGTTCTGCAGTCCTTATTACACGCCCTGTTCTGTTTTCCCTCTCTCTGTGTTTTCACACTTGTTCAACAAGGTTTTCTTTCTAAGAATATTAATCACAATATCCCAAAGGATTAAAAAATGCTTAGGTATTTTTTTCCTAAGTATCTACTAAAGAAAAATAATAATAATAAAAAACCCTGTATCCATGCTGGATGTAAAATACAAACAGAAATAAACTTGAGAGTTCTCCCAAAAACCCTTAAGAAAAAACACCATGTATTCTATAAAACCCAGAGTATTCATCTACAGAATACAAAAATGGGCATGTTCTAGAAGAGAAAATTTGTGCAACGGTTCTACACAGAATTCTATGCTTTCAAGATTTTGCCCTTCAGGGGCAGTGCCATTCTATGAACTGCAATGCTCTGAGCATGTTCTGCTCACCATGGCAGCTTCTGCTCTGCCCTGGTACAGATCATCCTCCCAGCAAACGGGGAGTGCAGCCACCACAACTCGCAGCACCTTCCCACACAGCAAGAACCTGAAGGACAGAGATGGCTTTCACCAGCTGCTGCGGGTTCTAACACTGCCACCTCTCAGCTGCTGAAAGCCTGAATTTCTGTGTTGCAGTGAGTTAGTTTATTGAGTCAAATGTTCTCTTATATAGTGGTATGTTCAAGTGTTCCCTGAGATATTACAGTTAGCTTCTCCCCTGTGTTGTGCCCTCCTACCCAAGTGTCCCTTAAGGAATCCCCTCCCTCCTCACCAGATTTTTCCCTGTCTGTCAAGACAACCTGGCCCCTTTGCCCCATCCCTCAGCCCAAACCCTACCCTTTGTTCCATAAAGTTCCCTGTCCCTCACCCCAAGATCCAATTCCTATCCCAACGCTCTCTTTTCCCCTTGTTCTGATTTGTTGTAGCCGTCAAAATCACACCCCAAGTGTCACTTATTGGTTACTATATGGTGTCCACCCCCTGTTGTGAAAGATTTTAAAAATGCATGCACAGGGGTGGTGGGGGTTCTTTCAACATCTGTTCCCTTTGGGAATTCTCTCCTGTGAACCTTCCCCTTTCCTCTCCTGATGAATTTGCTCCCCTTTACACCGCAGAAGAGCCTCCTCTGCTTCCTTCACTCGGCCCTCCAGGGGTCTCTACTGCTCGGCATTTGGCCTAGAGGTTCTGGCTCAGGCAAAACCCCAACCTAGCCAGTTCCCCGCTCTTGCCATTGTCCCTGGAGCATCACAGAGCTAGCCAGGGCTGCGGAGGGCAGTGACAGTGACCCATGCCCTGGCATGTCACAGCCCCCAGAGCCAAACCTTCCAGGCCACAAGCCCCAGCCCTGGTCCCCACTGCTGGCCTCAGGGGCTCCTGGGCATCCTCACCCTGAGTGCAAAGGCAGCCTCAGGAGCCCCCCAGGGCGCTCTGGATCCAGGCTGCAGACACCCTAAAGCCAGCACTGAAAGGGACATGGATGGGGACTGCAGCTGGATCTTGCAGTGCTAACCAGCCCTGACTACTCTGTAACTGAACCCAAACCTCACCTGCAGCACCTTGAGCACATTGACCCTGCTCGCCCCTCCTGGAACATGGTGTTCCCACATCCTACACCAGCCCTTTGCAGGGAGTGACCAGCTCCCAGCTGCTCTGCTACCCTGGCCTTACTTTCTGTTTGCCAGCAATGAACTTAACAGATACACTCCTGAGAAACCTAGCACAACATTTGCTTCTCAGGAGCTCTTTCGCAAAAAAACTCCACTAATCCCTAGTTTTGCACAGAGAAGGAGGTCCTGACATAAGGCACAGGCACAGGCAGGGCTCTGGCATACGAATTCCTGAGCCACAGGATTCTACCCATTGTTGTTCCTAGCTGCTTTGCTGATATTTTAGAGCCAGTTCTGGACAGGGGCTGCTGCTGACAGGGTAGGAAAATTTGGAGAAGAAAAGGTGCAGGAGACAACCAAAAACAAACAAGGGGGAAAACCCTTAGAAATACAGAGCACAACAGAAGTCCTTGGAGATGGTTGAATAGAAAATGCCAGCAGCAGTGAGCAGAGCCCGAGGTTGCTCACTGCCACCCCAGGGACTCCTCAGTCCCCGTCTGATGCAGCCCTGCCTGGAAAGGGCTCCAGGCTCTGGTCTTCCCCGCTTGCTCCAGGCTACATTCTTAGCAGCAGTGAAAGAAGAGGTGAAAGAAAGAGACATTTTCTGTGCTGCCTGCAAACTCTTCTTCAGTGCCACTGCCAGAGATCATCCCTCTGTCAGCTTGGCACTGTGCCTGCTGCATCCTCGTCCCTGTCCCTTGCATCAGCTCCTGCACCTCATCAGGACTCACTGTCCCACATCATGAACAGAGAGAGCTGTGTCAGATGAGCAGGGAGTGCATTTTCTTGGCCTTTTTAACAGACATAAGAAGCATGAGTCCAAATAACTTTGTTGTTTGTTCTGCCCTCCTTTTCTATAACTCTTTACTCTTTTTTGCTTTAATGTAAAAGCCTCTTTTCCTGCATGGATGGAATGATCTGGAATTGGCAGTTGCCTCAGGCTGTCAGGCACCATGGGAGTTTTCTCTTGTCTCTGATGAGGATTTGGTGAATTTTCCATTGGTCCCTTGGTGGTGTCACCATGGGCTGAGCTCAGCAGCCGACTCTGCTGTCCCCAGGGGATGCATTGGAACGCCAAGCCCCTCAGGGCTGGGATTCGGGGTTGGGTGTGTTATGTTTTGCCCAATTACCCCATCATAAAAAAACCAAACAATATTTAAGGTAGCAGCAATTTCAATTGAATAGTTTAGAAAATATATAAATAAGGGATAGTTTGGTTCCAATAATAGCGCATAAGCAAAAGATATTGCGTGGTACGGAGGGCAGAGTTCAATGACCCTTGCCACTTCACGTACAAGCTTGCCAAGTGAAAATCACCCCTTATATGCCATATGTCAATACCATCTCCTCCTATTTTCGGTTCGTCACTTTTCTGTCTCTGCCCTCCTCACCACCTTTACCACGCATGCACCATCACTCGGTTTGGTGGTCGCACAAGTCTTTGCTGGTCATCACTGATGAAGGCCCTGTAGTCTTCTTCGTTGTCCTTCAATTCACCTTTGGGTTACACATGTGCACCAAGCCAGTATAATGTAAGCCAAAACTAACGTATCACTGCATCTACATATCAAGGCAATAAATCCCTTATAATTATCATTTTTTGGGACCGAACCAGGTTCTTGGTCATTTTTAGCAACTGTATCTTCAGCTTCTTTCCTGTGGTGCTTGATGAACATCTGCTGGGAAGGGGGGGGGGGGGTGGAGCCCCTCCTCTCCCTCTCCTCTTTGGCATTACTATTTTTAACTTATTTTATTATTTCCAGATATTAGTTACTGTACCAATATTGATTACTGTTTCAATTTTTATCAGCATGAATCATACCTATTTACCACAGGTGGGCTCGGAGCACCTGGAGCCTGGGCCCGTGAGGAGCTGCTGCTGGCACTGGCTGTGCTCAGCCCGCTGTGCCGAGCAGCCGCGGCCATGGAGACACAGGCGGGAGCTGTGGCTGAGGCCGGCAGGCGGCCCGGGCCGGCTCGCACTGCAAGGACGCCGGCAGCCTGTGCCCTGAGGCCGAGGCCGTGGCGGGCGCTTTGCGGGCAGGGCTTTTCCGAGCCGGCCGCAATGTGCTGCCTCCTGTGTGGGCCCGGCTGCGGCAGAGGCAGAGGGAGCGCGGCGGGGCCGGCAGCGGCGGGCAGAGGCCGCAGAGAGCAGCAGCCCGGCCGGGCCCGCTGCGGAGCGGCAGGGAGCTGCCGGGCAGCCCTCGGCCGTGTCTGTGCGCACAGGGCAGGAGCAGAGGCCGCAGCAGAGGCAGGAGCCGCGGCAGGAGCCGGCCATAGCGGCAGCTCACCGTGCCCGGGGCCGCAGCCGCAGCTCTCCCCTGCCGGCCACAGCAGCAGCCGCTGGCCTCCGAGGCTCCGGCGCTTCCCGAAGACGAGAGGCCCGGCCCCCAGCACTCCCTGGAGCCCCGCAGCGAGAGGAGCCGCCGGCGCCGCAAAGGGCAGCGCAGAGGGCGCAGGGTGAGGAGGAGGACATGAGGCTCACTCTGGGCTGCGCTGGGGCAGTTCTGCCCTATCAGCCTTTGCCTTGAGCCCTTTGCTTCTTTGTCATGAGCCCTGATCCCCGTCCTTGGCCAAGGGCCCCCACAGCCCTTTCCAGGGCTGCAGGAAAAGCTGCCTCAGGCACAGAATCACAGAATCACTGGCTTGGAAGACAGACACTCTCAAGATCATCGAGTCCAACCCATGCCCTAACATCTCAACTGAAGCACGGGACCGAGTGCCACATCCAGTCGTGTTTTAAAGGCTTGCAGGGATGGTGAGTCCACCAGCTCCCTGGAGGGGTCTGTCCCAGAAAGAACCAGGATAACACTGGGGCCTTCTACCCCTTGCCACTTGGAGCTCTGGAAGTTTTCTTTCTGCTTAGGCAAAGGCCATGGAAAAGGACTGGGAAAAGTAGTCACAAATCGAGTAGCCTACAGAGCTCTAAATTGATGTGCAAGGAATACAGAAAAGATAGAAAAGAAAAAAAAGGCCAAACCCAAATGGCATCAGCAAAGTCTTGTGCATGAACACATAGCTGCAGACGGTCTTCTCAGCCCTATTTCTTTGTATTTCTGGGAACCAGAGAAATCCTGCTTGAGCCTCTGGGGAGATGGGTTTGGGAGGTAAAAGTTCATTTCTTTTTTCTCCTTGGGGCAGCTCCTGTTCCTAGCATCAGCTGAGCCTCTCTCCAGCCTGATGCCTGTTCTGATTGTTGCAGCAAAACAACTGATGTCAGACAGAAGACACTGCCGCTTGCAGAGATGTGACTTTTTCCAGTGCCAGCTGGGAGTGGGAGTCAGAAGAAAAACTCCTGAAAGCACAACTCCATTGGAAGATTGCCTTCCTTTTCATTCTGATGCTCTAGATCCACTTCTGAATTGTCAGTTGTTCGTTAAGGATTGGAAGTTCTCTTTCATTATTTTTTTCATGTGGTTTGGAAGTGGAGGAAGCTCTCGTTCATTCACAAACTCCAGACCAAAGTGCCTTTGGAAGATGCCCCTCGTGGCAGTTTTTGCCCAGCCATGGTACTTGTGGATATAAGAAAGCAAGGGCAATGGTATTTGCAGCCAAAACCCAGCAAAGCTTGGCTCAGCCAAAACATCCTGGGGAGATAGAGGCCTCCAGCTGTTCCTAGAAATCAGCAGAGTTCCAGCAAATGGTTGTGTAGCACTAAGTGCAATCTCTTTGCCTGGATCAGAGCCTTGCTCAGCTGAAGAAACACAAAGATCAGCAAGGAGCTCCCAAAGGCCCCTCACATCATTTTGATTTTGCTCATCTTGTGTAAGTTCGCAACTAAACGTGCATTTGCATTTGAGCTAACGAGAGGAAAAAAAAAAGTGAAATGAGGCTTTATGGCAGGGCCATGACATTGCACAAGAGGAATCACTGGTGTGCATTTCATTGGACCTCTCTCAATCCTATAAAAGTATTGTAGCCCTGATTTGAAATAGGCTGGTATGAACCAACTTGGAGAGACAGAGACTAAAATGGCGTATGGGTTTTTTTTTTTAAAGTGAGAAAAACTACCCAAAGGGTGTTGTTTTGTGACATTTTAAAATATATTACCTCAAAATTACAAACTGCAATAAATTAAGAATTTAAAAAGGTGTGTTTTGGTATATGAATAATAAAAACTACAAAAATGTGCAGATATGAATGCATGTTTTCATAAAAATCATGAAATTCTAGACAAAAAAAAAATACATGCCCTGAAATACAATACAAAGGCAGATAGAACTGTACTTGAATGATCTCTTTTTAGATTGCTGGAGTTTATTCCTTGTGAAGAGAAGCTAGGGTATTGCTGAAGAAAAGTGGCACAAGCAGGACGGGGCAGCGCGCTGTGCTCCGTGCAGAGGCTGCCAGGGGCTGCCCGAAGAGCGCCCTGCTGCAGCCAGAGCCCTCCTGTCCTGGGGCGCGGGAGCAAAGGGCCAGGGCAGCCACCTCCTCCTTGTCCTGACCCTGCCACCACTCCCTTCTGCTGCTGCTGCTGGGGGAAAGAGAAGACTCTCCTAAGGCCCCATGAATGAATGCACTTACACAGCCCTGGGGATGCCAGTGAAGGAAACCATGTGTCATGTAATGCATGTGTGACCAGAGTCACCAAACACCACCTAAACATGGAATTGTTGCACCTCTCTCGGACAGGCAGAAATTTAAAGAATTAACTGGAGACTTCAGGGCACAAGAGGCCAGAGGAGGGAAACAACTCTGAAGGGAAAAACCATCATATCTGGAGGGGAAAACATCTCAGCCTGCTCAGAATCGGTTGAGGGAACATGTCTCTAATCCTCTCCAGAAAGGGATGCTTTAGGTGACCTTTGCACCTCCAACTGCCTTGGACCAGAGCCAGGAAGATTCAATTATGTAAATGTTACATAGATAGATAGATAGATAGATAGATAGATAGATAGATAGATAGATAGATAGATAGATAGATTTCGTTACTGAAATCTCTCTTTACTGTCCTCTCTGTTGCTACAGATATCAGAACTTGGTAGCCAGTGCCACACTCAACTACAATCCTGAGATTGCTCTCCTGTTGCTTCAAAAAAGCACACTCTTGGGGAATGTGGAGCATGTAGGTCCTTACAGAAAGGGATCAGACCCAGAGCATTGCACTGGGAATTGCACTCTCTGTGCATCTGTGCTCGGGCAAGTTCTTCTCTTGGACTCGACCACACTGGTGGAGCTAAACTGGCTGGAATCAGAAATGCAGCCCAGCCCCTTCCAGCTCCTGTGACCTCTGAGGAGCAGCTGGAATGCAAGGGCATTGACCTCCTGCTGAATTCCCAAACACAACACACACTGATTCCCTGGGCTGCAAAAAGGCATGAGCACTACTAAGCTCAAAGTGATCTGTAAGGCCATACTGGCTGGCCTGGAACCACAACAGTTCCTTCTGCACCAAGGTCCCTGCACAGAATGATGTGTTCTCATGCAAAACTACTGCATTCTCCAGAAGTGACACCTTGGAAATTAAAATTCTAGCAGACCCAGTCCCAGTGCTATAAAAGGGCAGAAAATAATGATGAAAAGAATTTCAGCTGGGAGAAGAAGAAAATGAACAGCCTCTTCCTCCAAGCAAACAAACAAACAAAAAAAAAAAAACAAAAAAAAAAAAAAAAAAAAGAAAAAAAAAAAAAAAAGAAAAAAAAAAGGGGGAAAAGTCATTTCCAAAAGTGGCTCAAATATGTGGATGCACTGAGGAGATGCTGAAGGCCCCTCATGAGGCTCCTGCTCCTGTTGTCCAAGCTAAAGCTTTCTCATCCTGACCAAACAAGCCCCCTTCTCAAACTTCTCAACATCCCTAGGATACTTTAACTCCCTATCCCACCGCCTAAGTATAACCAACTTCCTCAAAGGAGGACAGAACATCGCATCCCACCTAATTGACCTCTCCTGATACAAAACAGTAGGTCCAGAGGGGCTAGCCAGCCTACAACTTACAGCAACCAAAACTGCCACCACCCTCCACTCAGGCCTAATCAAAGCTTACTTAGGATCATTCACCTTATCCATTCTAATCATCCTCGTAGCCATATACAGAAATAACCAATGGCCCTCAACCTTCGTAAAAACCACCAAATCCTCAAAATCATCAACAAGCCCTAATCGACCTCCCAGCGCCATCAAACATCTCAACATGATCAAACTTCGGGTCTCTAGTAGGCGTTTGCTTAATTACTCAAATCGTCACAGGTCTTCTGCTAGCTATGCCCTACACAGCAGATACCAATCCAGCCTTCTCCTCTGTCGCTCACATATGCCGAGACGTACAATTCGGCTGACTCATCCGCAACCTCCACGCAAACGGAGCCTCCTTCTTCTTCATCTGCATCTACCCACACATCGGCTGAGGACTCTACTACAGCTCATACCTAAAAAAAGAAACTTGAAACATTGGAGTCATTCTCCTCCTAACCCTTATAGCAACCGCCTTCGTAGGATACGTCCTACCATGAGGCCAAATATCATTCTGAGGAGCTACTATAATCACAAACCTATTGTCAGCCATCCCTTACATCGGGCAAACACTAGTCAAATGAGCCTGAGGAGGGTTCTCTGTCGACAACCCCACACTGACCCAATTCTTCGCTCTCCACTTCCTCCTTCCCTTCGTCATCGTAGGCCTTACTCTCATCCATCTCACCTTTCTCCACGAAACAGCCTCAAACAACCTGCTAGGCATTCCCAGAGACTGTGACAAGATCCCCTTCCACTCATACTACACCATCAAAGACATCCTAGGATTCGTACTAATGCTCTCCCTACTCGTCTCACTAGCCCTATTCTCCCTCAACCTCCTAGGTGACCCAGAAAACTTCACCCCAGCCAACCCACTTGTCACCCCTCCTCACATCAAACCCGAGTGATCTTTCCTATTTGCTTACGCCATCCTCCGATCCATTCCAAACAAACTAGGAGGCTTACTAGCTCTAGCCGCCTCAATCCTCGTCATATTCCTCACCCCACTACTACATACATCAAAACTACAATCAATACCCTTCCGCCCCCTATCACAAATCCTGTTCTGAACCCTAGTCGCCAACGTCCTCATCCTAACCTGAGTAGGCAGCCAGCCAGTAGGACACCCCTTCATCATCATTGGCCAACTAGCCTCATTCACATACTTCACAATCATTCTAATTCTGTTCCCTCTGATTGATGCAATTGTCAGTGGGCTGATGCACACTCACAGGAGCCTTGCTTTTTCCACTGTGTGAGCACAGCCTGCAAACTTGCAGGGCAGTGTTAAAATGATTGAGTGAATTGCTCCTTTGCTTTTCGCTGCCTATGCCATTACTTATGGTGCCTATTTTATGACACATTTCACAAGTAAGTAGATGTTTCCTCTCTACTTAGGTTAGGGTGTATCCTTACCTGGCTTTTGTATGTCTTCCTGCTCTTTCTTAGTGACTGAGTTTCTGATTTTGAAACAGAAAGAGCATTAGGATGCCACTGGTTTGGTAAAGCTCCTGTCAAGGCGTTCAGCTAAAAAGGGGGTGTCTGTAGCCACAGGGGCAGCTAGGTATATACATGCAAGTATCCGCGCTCCAGTGTAGGTGCCCCGGACACCCCAGTCAGGCAGATAGGAGTGGGCTCTGACACTCAGGGCTTCCGTGCACCAAGGCAACCTTCTGATGTCACTACAAGAAGGTGGCAACCTTTAGGTTTTTAAAGATTTATTACACCTTAAGAAAAGACTGTAAAAGGAAAGATTGCAGCACTGGGAAGTCTCCATGATTAGCAGCCACATGCTCATCTACAAAAGGGATACTCTGCTTTTTTTACCCTTAGCCCCTCCCAATGTTTTGTCAGTCAATTCTTTCTCTGCCGTCCAGTGGTGGAGATTACTTTCTTGCATCTTGATTGGAGGTCAGTTGTTGTTACACCCCGCCTGCTGGTCACAAGCCAGCCCTCCCCAAATGCCCTGACTACCAAGACTGTTACAAGGAGGACAAGAAAGAGGACTATGGGAGGACATATTACAATAACAGCACTTTACATTTGAACATAATATCTATCCACATAATATCTGTCTCTTAATTGTGAGAGCCAACTATTACATTACTCACCTATAATGCACAGAAGCAGGAGAGAAGGCACTGGCTTGGCATAACAGCTGAAATAATTGCTAACAAATCTCCCCACATATTTGCACCTTTATTGGACATGACCTCCTGTGAATGTACATCTCTGCCTTTCTTCCCCTTTGGAAGCAGTCAAACTGGCAACTCGTGGGGAAACCAAGGGCTTTGTGGGGGCTGCATTGCTCTGCACACACCCAGGCCACCCGTGGAACAGAGCTTTGGTGCCTAAAAAGATCAACCAGAGGAAAACAGCTGGAGGAGGTTTCATTTTGACCTTTCTTAGCCGCTAACAGAAGTTGTCAAAATGAAAATGACCAAACAAGGCCTGATCCCTGCTGCCAGCTCAGGGTTAGAAAGGAGGCATTACTTGATTTCAGTGCTGGGTGCGCAGGGAATCACTTCCCTAAGCCCTGCACACCCAGCAATCTCACCTAGTAGTTTGTATCCATGGAACTAAGACATATTCAATACTTTGCTGAAACTTACTGGCTAAACATTACCTCCAATTTTTTGACATATTTCAATCACTTCTCAGAATTTATTGACATCAGAGTAGGAGTGTCCTGTAGCTCCCTGCTGGTCATTGTCACAGGTTCAGGTGACCCATGCACAAAATAACCCAGGACAAAACTGGGCTTGCAAAGTAAATTCATTCTATTAGTTGCAGTAGCATATAATACATACTGACCTCTGGATTCCCAAAAATCCACTGAACAGGAGAAGGAGTTGGAGCGTGGTGCTCGGCAGCAGGGGCAGGTAGGAAGTGCACTTCCAGGACATCCCCTGGATCAAAACGCTGTGCATCTCGTCCTTCTCAACCCTTCAGCCCAGAACTAGGCCTTGTATCTCCTGCTTAGGAGTGGAATTTTACAGCAGGAGTTAGAGCAGCAGCTCACACATGCCTGGCGTGTGAGATGAGGCCATGATGGCTCAGGAGGACTCCATGACTCCCTGCCACCAAGGGCTCCATTGTGCATTGTTCTCCTTTCAAAGCTTGACTGCTCACCCATTGACCAATCCATTGTTTCTCTTTCAAGGGTCATGGTCCCACCTGCTAAACAAGACACTTTTCTTCATTGTCTTGTCAACCTGCTCAAACATGGATCAAATATGGCAGGGCCTGGGACATGACTCCAGTTCCTGACACAGTCATTTGGGAAATATTCCCATTCCTCAAACTCTCCTTTGGTGGTCAAGAGCCTCCTAAAACACTTTCTTCCTTTTGAATGCATTCCAGCTACCTTCTTAGCAGGACCACTCTCCTTATTCTCAAGGCCAAGATAGCCACTTGCACACAGTAAGCACTGCAGTGGGGGAATACATGGTTCAGCACTCCTGTTAAAGCTAAAGGAATTCAAAAGACTGTGCCCTGTTTGTTAGACTAAATGCCTCTCCTTCCTATTCTGAGAATCAAACACCAGTGTTTCATCAATACACCCTGCAGGTGCTCTTGCTGAGTGAAGCCACATTGCTGTGTCAATAAAGCAGCCGGGACTCAGTTTCTTCATGCAGGAAAAGCCAATTCTTTATTCACATAACTCATTTTTATACTGTTTTCACAGACTTGTGTTCAACTTCAACTGGCTGGTAGTTTCCTTGCCACACAATTTATTGCTTAGAAGGTGTATTAATGTGTACATGTTAAGACTCTCTCTTTTTAAGACTCACTGTTACTCAGGTGATTACATTTTTCTTTCGTGGATGCTCATGGGACAGGTTTCTTGTTTATTACAGATGCAAACAGTTTTCTTAGCACAATAGCTTGTGCTAACTGCACTCATGACTGTTCCCATGGGAAGTTAGCTGGCTCCACGTAGAAGATGGAACAGGCCAGCTGGGAATTTACCGCAGTGTGGTAAATAGGTATGATTCGTGCTGATAACAATTGAAACAAGAATCAATATTGATACAGTAATTAATATTTGTAAATATTAAAACAGGTAAAATTAGTAATGCTGAAGAAAAAGGGAGAGGAGGGGCACCATGCCCCCCCCCGCCCCCCCGCAGATGTTCAGGAACAGGAGGAAAGCAAGAGATAATGGTTGCTAAAAATTAACAAAGAAGGAACTCTCTGGTTGTGTCCCAGGAAAATGCTAATTATAAGGGATTTATTGCCTTGATACTCTGTTGAAGGAAGGAGACCAGGACACCAGATTGTTCATCACAGGTCCAGTTTATTGAAGAAAGCATCAAACACTTATACAGCAAATAATAAGCTTATGAATATTCGGTAAGCCAAGCAATCTATTGGTTAAACTATACCATCAGCTCTTCCTCATTCCTTTGGGCCTACGTTCTCTACTTCTCACGTCTCGCTGTCCATTTCTTTATCATACTCAGCTAGGCCCAAGGACACGTTATCTTGCAGGTGCAAGATTTGGAATTAGCCACGGTCTTGTACTTTTCCATTCTCTAGTCAGCTAAATTCCCAACAGACACCTGCCTGCAAAAAGGCCTCTGCCCTAGTTAGGACATCTTTACCAAATTAATTCGGCTGTGTCCTCTCTCCTCAAGCCACTCTTTGACAAATCTCTCCACAATACTGAGATGTAGTAATTATGTTAGTTTTGGCTTACATTGTATTGGCTTGGTGTAACCCAAAGGTTAATTAAAGGACACAGAGGAGGACTACAAAATCTTCATCAGATGACCCCCAAAGACTTGTGCGACCACCAACCAAGTGGTGGCATATGGATGGTAAAGGTGATGATGAGGGCAGAGGTAGAAGTGTGAAGAATCGAAAATGGGAGGAGACGGCATTGACACATGGTATATAAGGACGAATATTCACTTGGCAAGCTTGTATGTGATGTGGCAAGGGTCCCAGAGGCCTGCACTCCGTACCCCGCAGTTATCTGTTGCTTATGCGCTATTATTAGAAACAAATTATCCCTTATTTTAATCAAATTCTATTCTATCCAATTTTATATTTTTATATTTTAAATATTCAATTAAAATTGCTACTACTTTTAATATTGTTTGGGGGTTTTTTTATGATGGGATAATCGGGCAAACATAACAATAGGTAGGCCTGATTTTATAAGGCCTTTCTTTTCAAATAACCCTACCTGTGTGCAACACATTATGACTTTCTTTCAGAAATTAATGAAGAAAATGCAAATTGCCTGCTGAAACCCTTCTGCCCCCTTCCAAATCAGTTTACTCCTCAAGCACATGCCTCAGGCACATCCCTGATGTGCCTCTCTCCCAGCAGCTCAGAGCTGCATTGCACAGCGCTTGCTGTGTGCCAGAGAGCACAAAGCAGGCTGGCCTGGTGGGCCTGAATATTTCTGCCAAACACTCTGCATCTCACACCCTTGCTCTGGCTCAGTGCAGAACTGCAGGGTTGCAGGCGCTTCCTCCCAGAGCTGCGTGAGGCACTGCAGATGGGCCCTGCCAAGCTGTCCCTGCCTCACGCTGGCCTCGCTTCCCTGGCACAAGTGCCGGGCCTGAAGGAGCTGCCCTGTGCTCCAGCCTGCCGAGCAGCCTGGCTCCCTGCCCTGGTGCCCAGAGTGCTGCACACACTGCTGGCCTTTGCCAGGAGTTGCAGGGCAGCCGGCAGAAGAGGAGGAATCCTCACCCAGCCCAGCGGCCCGCGGCTGCTCTTGGCCTTTCTCTGCTCCTGGGCACACTCCAGACGGCCATGGCCCCCAGGCCGGGCTATGCCCAGCACAGCTGCGCTTCCCCTCGGCAGCAGCCAGCTGCCACCTGGGCTCTGAGAGCAGAGGATTCGCCCGCTCCCAGGAAGAGGCACCCAGGTCTCGGCTGCTGCCTCTTACAGCTCCAAGGGCCTCCTTCCAGCCTGTCTCTGCCGGGGTTCTGCTGGGGCTCCAGCCTGGGCAAGGCCGGGCCCACTCTCGCCTCACAGGCGCTGACAGCTCTGCACCACAGGAGACCTTCCCAAGCACCCTCTCTGATCTTTCTGCTTTCTCACTTGAGCAAGGCTCTCCTCCAGCCAAAGAGATTATTGCATTTAGGGAGCCCCAATGCTCTCCAGTCACAGCTGAAGGCCTGCATCTGTATAAGATGTTTGGGCTGCCCCATTCTTCCTGTGCTTTTGCCTTTAAATGCCATTGCCCTTTCTGCCTAAAATAGAAGTACCAAAGATGGCCAAAAACAGACCAGTGGGCCATATTCCAAAGGCAGTGTGGTCTGGAGAGGATGAATGAAGAACATCCTTCCCCACTTTCACACCATGCCAAAGACACTGTTTCACTTTCCACCTTTAAGAAACAACAGACAATTCAGAAGGAATTCTCGAGTTTATTCGCAGAGTGAGAAGGAAGGGAATCTTCAAGGTGAGTTGTGGTTTCAGAAACTTTATTGATTCTCAATCCTACTCTGCAGTCCTATTAGACAATCCTACTCTAACCCTAACCCTTACCTTAACCCTAATCCTTTTCCTTATCCTTATCCTTATCCTTATCCTTATCCTTATCCTTATCCTTATCCTTATCCTTATCCTTATCCTTATCCTTATCCTTATCCTTATCCTTACCCTTACCCTTATCCTTATCCTCATCCTAATCTTAATCCTTATCCTTATCCTTATCCTTATCCTTATCCTTATCCTTATCCTTATCCTTATCCTTATCCTTATCCTTATCTTTATCCTTAATCTAATCCTAATCCTAATCCTAATCCTAATCCTAATCCTAATCCTAATCCTAATCCTAATCCTAATCCTAATCCTAATCCTAATCCTAATCCTAACCTACAATCCTACTCTAAACTGATTGAGGAATAAATGGTCCTGATGTGATTATCACATTCTTGTCTCCTTCCTCTTCTTCACTGAAACAATCAGTGGCACCAGGCTGGACGCAGGCTCAGCAAATCTTACAAATGGATGCTGCCCAAAGGGAAAAAAAACAGATCAACAAAAAACAATAAACCATGACTTTCCAAGCTCAGTGCTTCACAGGATTCCTCCTGCTCCTAGAAGGATGCAGGAAGAAGAACAATGGGACTGTCTACACCTCCATCTTTATGTGCAGACTTTGCCATCACAGGCAAACCTGGCCCAGAATCCCACTCATCCATTTATACAGGTGTCTTCATCTTGCTGAGATTTTAGCCCTGCCAGTGCTCTAGAAATGGTGCTTTCTGTCCTTGGAGTTTCTTCTTTTCAGGAAACTCCAAAGCCTCTCATTGGTCCCTCTCTTTGAAAGACAGGCACTGTGCTGATTGCCACAGGGACAGAAAGCAGTGTCTGCCTTTCCATGCCCTGCCCCTCGTGTGCTGGATGGCACCTTCCTTCCCAGCAGGGCCAGCCCAGTGGCACTGGGCCCTGCAGTTCCCTCTCTGCCACACAACCTGGCAGTAACCCTGGCACAGTTCCCGTCTGCTTGAGCGTGCCAGGCCGCAGATGGGGCTGGGACAAGTCCCTCCCAGCTGTCCCTGTTTGCATGGCAGAAACCTCTGAGGGTGGGCTGGGGGGCACCAACCAGGGCCCCTCAGAGGCTCACAGTGAGCCCCCCACAGCCCCTCCTGCCCACAGCCAATCTCTGACTGCTCAGCTGGGACTGGCTTCCTTGGGTTCCTCCACCACCATTTCATGTCTCTGTACCCTGCATTGCTCCACTTCAATTTTTTTGCCATTACATAAAACTGAACACCCCACCAAATTACAAAAGAAGGTGACAGAAACAGCCAGAGGACCTCTCTGATTCAGGAAATGCAGAGAGAGGTGGGGTTGCTCAGTGTTGTCAAGAACAGGCCCCAGGGAGACTTTATTGCCACTTTCCAAAACTTCAGAGTGGCTTTGAGGAAAGTTGAGGACATCTTTTTTAACAGGGCCAGTTACAATAGGATGTGGGTGAATATTTTTTAACACAAATAGGATCTAATCAGAACTTGTTTACTCGGAGCATGGTGTGACCCTGGCACAGCTTGCCCCAAGAGCTTGTAGGTGCCCCATCCCTGCAACCATTCCGGCTCCAGTGGGAAAGGGCTCTGAGAAACTTGATGTCTTTAAAGATGTCCCTGCTCATTGCAGGACACTTGCACCAGAGGACATTTGCAGGGCCCTGCCAGCCCAGCCCAGTCTAGGATTCCTCACTGTTTTCATTTGAAGAGCAGCAAGAATGGAGGTGAGGAGGAAGGGGGCTCATCTGCTGCCTTGGGCTTGAGTGGAGGAGGAGCCCATCCCTCAGAGCCTGTTTCACCTGCAGCCCCTTCACATTTTACCTGCAGGAGCTCCTTGGCAGACCAGCGCCGCGCCTCATCTCTCTGCAGGCAGCAGCTCAGGAAGTCACGCAGGCAGGATGAAAATAGGTTGGGCTGCTGCAGCTTTTGTCTTCCTCCTGTGGCTATCAGGAGTTGAGGCTGGGGAAAAAGGAGACACCAGGCTCCACCTGCTTCTTTCCCATCTGTCACTGCTCTCCCAGATCCCACTGATTAAGCTCCACTCTGCAGTGGCAGTTTCTGCCCTGGCACAGACCCAGAGATGACTTTCCTTTACCAACCAAAAAACCCAAACCCCGATGCAGCCACAGCCTCTCCAACATCCCACAGATCTTGCCTTGGCAGCTGATTTCATATACTGACCTAGTTAGTGGGAGCTACATCAGCAAAAGGACATTTGCTTCTCTGAGGATTCATGCCAGCTTGAGAGGCGTTTTGGAAGAAGGACTTTGCTATACTAACTCTACTGTATCCAAGGGTTAGTACATGGAAAGTATTTCTGCAGTGCTTCTTGGTCCCTTAAGCACCGCTGCCACAAAACAAAACTAATCAAGCTTTTTGCTTTGTTCTTGAAAAGAATGGGAATTGGAGGGAAAGAAAGGAAATCCACCAGGTATTCCTCAGGTAAGGAAACAAATCTTTGGAATCTCATCCTCAACACAGACACATTATGATCCATGCACAAATGTACTGGCATGAAAACGCCTGCTTGGACACACAGGAGCCACCTGCAGCTCTGTTTCTCAGCAGTCTGAAAATTTCTGCTTTCCTTACATGGAAAAGAAAAACCTTTCATGGTCAAATCAGAAGGAGAGGTTCCATCCCTATGGACACCCTCTAGTCATTTGGCTGCTCAAGTCAATGCATAAATGGTAGGCCCATCCCAGAAAGTGCCAGGAAACAAATGGGAGGTTTTGGCAGGCTCTCCACATCACCAGGCTCTGGCTTGGTGACGGGCAGAACGTGACTTGGGCTGGGAGAGAAACACGGTCACTGAGTGTTTCAGCAGCACTGCACAAGAAGCAGAAGAGACTCTGCGGCCTTTACACCCTCATGCCCAGGTTTCAGGCACGTTTCCCAGTGAGAAGAAACTGCACAGGGGGTTAAGTTCCTCTCTAAAAACCAGTGCCTTAGCAACTTTCATGTGTTTGGGCTTCTTTTCTTCATTTCTGGAAATGTAATACCAGTTCTGAGAGGCTTGCCTTGTGGTTTTAGGGGCATCTTCACAGACAGACAAGTGGGAACAACTTGATACCCAAAGCAAATGTTGCCTGAGAAGAGCTGGGGAGTGTTTGCCTGTGGTGAGGCTTGAGCTGTCTGGCAATCCCCTTCCATGATGTGCAGAAACATCCAGCTGCTCCCCAGAACTCAGTCCCTCTGGGCACGCAGGCCTCTGGAAACACCTGACGATTCCAGCCTTTCTCCTGCTCAAGAGCATCTAACCTAAGCTGAGCTCCAGTTTCTTCAGCAAGGCCAAGGATGCTCACTTCCATGCAGCTGACAGTGTCCATGGAGCTCAGCAGGTCTTTCTGATACTCCTCAGGCCAAGGAATTACAGTGTAGATTGGCAAGACATCAGCTGATCATTATCCAGTGTAGTTCATGTGGAACCAAGCTCTAACACGCTGACAAGTCAGGGGGAGAGAGCTCATTCTGCTTTTGCAAGATGGTATTTAGAAACATAAGACACCAACTTGGAACTATTCAAACCTCAACTTGCAGAATCCATCTCAAACAGACAAAAATAACAATGGCAAGAGGCCTTGGAGTCTCCATAAAAATGCCCACCACTGTCATGATAAGTCTGTGCTCATGGCACTGAAATAGATGGTGACCAAAGAGACTTTGCTATTATCCTCTTTAACCCAAAGGAGAATTTCAAAGCCAGAAATGGCAATGCACTCCCCTTGTGTACAAATAATTGATGCGGCTTTCTGTCCTTTTCCCACATCACCAGAGGTGACAAAGAGGGTTTTATCCTGACTCTCAGCTGAGCTCAGCCACTGGCCATGGTGGGGAGCTGGAGCCCTCCCTGTCATTATAACAGTGCAGGCCAGGGATGGCCCTGCTCCTGTGGTAAAGAAACACAGCACTGGTGTCAACTGCCCACGCTGGATCCCTGCCCAGGCACCTGCCTGCAAGCTCATCAACTTGTTAAAGTACCCAGAAACAGCCAAGGGTTTGGCAAACAATTCTAACTGCAGTCAGAGAAAAACACATCCTAAAATTATCCAGGCCACCCACACACGTGACTGAACAATGTACAGATGACTTGAAAGCCTGAAAGTTTCAACAACCACAGGATTTGGAAAAGATGCTACAGAATGGAAGAGAAGAGCTGCATTTAAAAAATGAAAAAGCAAGCAGAACTGCTTGGGCATTGCTTTGGTAGTAGGTTTTTTTCTCTTTTCCTTTTTTGTTTACTCTTCTTTTTCCTTTTTTTCTATGTTTTCTATAAAATTGAAACTGAAAAGGTCTAACCTCCATTGCTCAGGATGTTTATCACATGTCTACCCTGTCCACTGAAAAATTCTTGTCCTTCAGAAACAGAGTTCCAACATTGTTCAAAAAACAAGTGGGAAATGTCAGGCACGGCTGGAGGCCAAAATGGCAGGTTTCTGAACTGGCTAGGTTTCTGAACTGCCACTTCCCTTTCTGATACAACCAAAGCTACAGCAGATGCTGTTGTGTTGCAGGGGCATTTTTAGAAGGGGACCTTGGTGGAAGTGGTGCCAGCAGATGGAAATGGGATTTTGTCCAATGGCACACACAACATGGGACAGGTGAGAAAGACAGTGGGATCAGTGAGTATTTACACCTTACCAAGACAGGAGTTGCATTCCAGGAAGGAACTTCTCGTTCCACCATTTCGATGCCCACAATTCCCAAAGACCATATGTCCACTTTGGGGCCACATGGTTGACCTGTCACCAATTCAGGCGCCAGCCACCCAGCAGCGCTGGCCATGGAGCTCCATCTGCCCTGCTCAGGGCTGAGCTGAGCAAAGAGGCCAAAGTCAGCTGTGGAGAAAACAACAAACCATGAAAGCCAGCTCCAGTTAGGAAACCAAGCAAAAGAATTCCTCACTCTCAGGCTAAGA
Source organism: Melospiza melodia melodia (assembly GCF_035770615.1). Taxonomy (NCBI): domain Eukaryota; kingdom Metazoa; phylum Chordata; class Aves; order Passeriformes; family Passerellidae; genus Melospiza; species Melospiza melodia. The sequence continues at coordinate 16,365,456 of NW_026948525.1, read as the reverse complement.
ATGGGCTGTTGAATCTCCTGGAGAACTGTCCATGCTCGATTTCCTTGGGGCTTTAGCCAAGGGAGTATGGAATTGGCCACTTCCAAAAAACCCCAGGTTTCTTAATGCTGCTCACAGCAGTGGACTTCATTCCCCTGAAGCTTTAGATTGTAGATCCCTCTGTCTAGAAGGGACACACACAGAGCAAGGCCACTCTTGACTGCTTGTGGTTCCTTATACCTCTGTGCACATTGCAACTGTGCCCTCAGCTCGCAGCAGGGGTCCCTGCACTGCCACCAGCACCATTTTTGGGGAGCTGGCAGTCACGCCAAGCAGCCCCACACCCACATCCCTGGAATGCTGCACCTGACCAAGAATATACTGACCCAGCTTGACAGAACCGTCAGTTCTGAGAAGGATGTTGCTGCTCTTCACATCTTGGTGGATGACATGGTTTGAATGAAGAAAATCCAGTCCTTGCAGGCACTGAGCGAGAAAACAGAAAGAGGAGGGCAAAAATGAGTGATGTGATTTCATCACACAAGAAAGGAGACAAAGAATCGAATGGGGGAATGGGGAGTAAGGGCAGAACAGTAATGGCCACTGAGAGGAAGAGCTTGCTGCTCCAACACTTGCAGGACAGGACCTTTCTGAGGAAAGGCACATCAGCTTTTGAAAGAGCAACAGCACCTGCTGTTGTAGGCTGTCCCCTGCAAACCAGCCAGGACGACTCCTGCTGCAGTGGACCTGCTTTTTCCATGCAGAGGATAAAGGAGGGGTTTGGAAAGGAAAAGTCCCTCCCTTTGATGTTTAGTGGATCACTTTTGTGTGGGAGGCTGCATGGAAAAGATTTTCTTGCTGGCCTCAGCACAGGCTTGGAAGTATCACACCAGTCACTTTGCGGAAGCAAAGAGCATTTTGGCTGCACTTCTATCCTTTTCAGCTGAGGACTGTGAGAAATGAGTCTTTTTTCTTTGCTGGTCTTTTCAAATCCTGCCACCAGCACTTTGCTTTTACAGGCAAGGAATGCAGCGAAGACAGACTCCAGGCAAACATTTAGAGAGGCAAGGTAGAGAACAGAAAATACAAATAAAAATACAAGAGACAGAGCGAGAATACAACAGCAGGAGATAAGAGTACTGGCACTGAGTACAGGGAGTGCAGGGGCACTGGCAGGCCTTTCCCTTGAGATGCTTTTACTTGCCCATAGCATACCAGCAACACAGAAACAAAGCTCGGCACAGGAAATCACTTCAGCTCTGAGCCCCTGTTTCCCAGACAATCCTGCCGAAGCCCTTGGAAACACAGCTGGGATTGCTGACCTCCCGACTGATGGCTGCCATCTCATCTTCCGACAGGTAGGTCTGGCTGATGACATTGCTCAGAGTGCCTCCATCCATGTACTCCATTATCAGGGACAGTTCCTCACCCACAAGGTAGCTGAAAGAAGGAAACAAGGGCATGGAGATGAATGTACATGGCTAAGTTGCTGTTTGGAAAAGACAGGTTGGTTCTTCTTTTCAGGTCCCTTTGAGACAAAGACAAAATAAAGGAAGAGACATTCCCTCTTGGCTGTGCATTGTTTGCCATCTGTGCAGTCTCAAGGAGAAAGGCGCAGCTGCAAAAAAGGAGATGTCTTAGATGGGCAGCAAGCAAAATGTGCAGTTTAGTAACAGCCCAGATAAAAAAACCTGTCATGCTTGGTGTTTCTGGAAAAAAAGTATCTAGTCTTCCTGGCATGCATAGCAATGGAAAACAGTGGCAACAATCCAAGGGAAATCCTTGTTAGTTTAGAAGACACTTGAAAAAAATCAAGCTCCAAAACAAAGTGGTGGCTGTGAATATAGAGATCATTGATTTAGTAAGACACAACTCATCCGGGTTTTTGAACAATTTTCAAATACCATGTGCCAGCGAAGACTAATGCAGACAAAATGCAATCTCTTCCCATCCACTGGAGATGAAAAGAGCAATAATAATTAGCCAATAATTACAGCTCTATTTTCTGCCAGTGGCCAAAGTGGGATTTTACCTTGCATGTTTGCAACATGCAAACAAACATTCATGGGACAAAAGCACAACTCACCTGTCTAAACAGTTGACCAGGTTGGGATTTCTATTCACCTTCATGACCATGAGTTCGTTGACTTTTAGTTCCTTCTTCCTCAGTCCTTGAAGCTGTATTTTCTTGATGGCCACCTAAAACGACATTGAAAATCAGTAACTTGAGACGTTGGTGGCATGAGACCACAAGGCACATGGAGCAAGTGATTTTGCAATGACACAGCTGAGCTGTGCCAAACTGCCTTGTGATTAGGCACTGCAGTAATTAGGAACTGACATTCCAACAGCCCATTTCTCTGCTCCCTTGGGAGCCAGTTACAGGACACGTGGGGCCACTGACATTTTGCCTTGACCACTTGGTAATAGCAGTGTCTCAGTTATCACCCACAAACCTCTGACCACACTCTCTGCTGCTTTGTTTGGGACTCAGAACTTAATACTCTGTGGATGCATCCTGGGCTATGGGCAGGGCTTAGGGCTTTCAGGGACACCTTGCAGATCTCTCCCTATGTGCAGTTCCCAAGTGCAGCAGTGCAGGTGGCTAAGGAACTACCAGTAACTTTCAGATGGATTTGCTGGCAGCCAGAAATGAGAATTCAGGACTCTGAAGCTGTAGCCCCAAAGAGCAGTGAGGTGCTTGCAGGCACCACCTTTGTTTTAGCAGTGGAGAGTGAGTGAGCGCGTCCTTCTCTGAAAGGAACCGCTGCCCTCCGTGCCTTCCTTCCGGCAGCTGAGGAGGACAAAGTCCCAAATGTGTTCTGTGGGCTGGCACCAGTCTGTGCTTCTTGTGCCTTTTCAGCACAGCTCTGCCCAAAGCTCCAGCCACAGCTCACACCAGAGGGGAAAGCCCTCGAGTGCAGCACAGTCTGCAGGGGCTGTTGACATTTACCTCTCCTCCTGTGGCAGTGTCAAGTGCTTTACAAACATCTCCAAAAGTCCTAGAAACAAAACAGAAGCAGAGAGAGGAGAAGCCATTTAGATCTTGCAGTGAAAGCCAGCCCACACAGGAGATCTCTGCTGTAAATACCGCAGACCTGCAGGACACTGGAAACATTGAGATGTGTTTGACAATGCCTTCTGAGCACACTTAGAAATTCTGATCAGCACTGACAATCTAAGCCCAGTGCCTGAACACATTTGCAGCTTGTCTGACTTCACACTTGATACCTATTCCGCCAGCAAAACATCTGATGCATAGTTTTGTAAAATTAACATTGCTTGGACTCACCCACTGCCAATATTTTCCAGTTCAATGTATTTTAGAATAGGATTTTCCATCTTCACCATTCTCCCTGAGGGAAACAAAATGCAAGATGTTCACTTCAAAGCAGAGATCTCACCTTCTAGGAGATACAAAAGGCAGCCCCACTGTCTGGAGCTCTGAGCCCTCCCTTTGTGGACAGCTGACTAACAACAACAGGGACAGGAACTGGAACAACAAGAAAAGAACAACAGGCCCACAGCACAAGTGGCTGGCACAGAGACTGATTTCCAGCATCCTTTGAAGGGAGAGACCTCTTGACAGCAGGCACACAGGGAAGCACAGGGAGATACATTCAGAGGAGTCTGAGACCAGAAGAGAATGCCTACCAAGGCAAGTAAGTTTGTCATCTAGAAACATTAAGGAGAGCTGGAACTAACAGTGCCTTTGTTTTCTTGGGAATAAACACTGTGAGATTTATAAAAGGTTTCCTACTTGCTAAGATTAAGTGCACCAGGACATCTAGAATCAATTCCTCTGAACAGATGCCAAGTTCAGGACAGGAGGAATATTGCCAAGTGTTCCCATCTTTTCCACCTTGCAGCAGTTTGCCAGAAGAATGCCTCTGTGTTTGTAAACCAGAGCAGCTCATGCTAGAACCAATCCCCATGGGGCTTCCAGCATCAGGACCCTCACCCTTTATGAGCAGGCTGAGTCCAAAGACGCCCTTGCCCATGCCCTGCATGAAGAACCGCGCCGCTTCTCTTCACCCTGACAGCGCGGATCAGTCGCTCCCATTGCACTCGCCCTCTCAGCACTGCACACGTCCCCATCTTCCCAACCCGGCACGGTGGGCACGGGCACAGAGGACAGCAGTGCTCCTCAGGCGTCCCTGTGACACAGAGAGCTGCCCAGAGGAGATGCTGACCCTCTTGTGAGCCCAGGCCGTGCGAGGCAGAAGCCGGCCCAGAGCAGGGGCTGCTGCCTCAGGCAGCTCCGCGCTGCAGAAGCCGGGCAGCAGCGGGACCCTCCCAGCTAAGGAAGGCTCCAGCCTCTGCATTCCCACAGCCCTCAGGGACAGGGCAGAGACCACAACAAGGCTGGCAAAGCCCAAGCATGAGCACTGACAGGCACTGATGGGAAGAAGCCAGAGTGAGCCTGAGCCCCGGACAAGCTGTTGCCCCCATTCAGGACACAACAGGATGGGCTTTGAGATCAGCCACACCCAGGCACAGATCAGTGCCCTTTTTGTCCCAACAGGTGATGGTAGACACAGAATCCACTGGGCTCTCTTCTCAACCCTACCAGATCTTATCTGAGAGCACAGCACTGGCAGCTGTTAAGGGCAAGAAGCAGATTCATTGGGTTGTGCTGCAGAATCACAAAGGGCTTGATGTGTTCTCCTAGAGACTGATCTCAGCAGGGCTTCTGCCAGTGGCTAGGACTCAAGCAGTCACAGCCTTCTGCTGATCCAGGAACAATCCCTGATTCTGCCTTCGGCAGAGAGGGAAGCCCAGGCAAACTCCAGCCAGTCTAAGCTGCCCTCAGAGGCAGCAGGAACACCCAGAGCTCTCTCTTGCTGCCTCGGAGCACTGCCAGCATTTCTGTGACACTAAACTGATCAGAACCCTTGGTACAGCTATGCTGACATGTGCACACAACACACTGTCCCTCAGATAAGAAAGATACCAGACGTACTCTGCTGCTCCAGGGAGTCACCCGCCATCTCCTGTTGCTGAGCAGCAGCTGGGTCAGCATGGGAGGTGAACCAAGGGCTCAGGCTGCACTTCTTCAGCTGGGGAGCAAAGGCTCCTTGGGATGGCACTGCTGCTTCTGCAGCAGCTTCAGTGTCAGAGTCGGTGTAGATCTGAGACAAGAAATGAGTTGATGTCAGGAAGGTGTGGCAGAGATTGCCCTGAAATGCAAGAGAGATTGCCATTTGAAATGCAAGCTCTTAGGAAGCTGCTGTCAGCCACATGCAGAGCTCTTCAACTGGATTGCTTTGGATGTCCCCTTGTGAAACCAAATGGTCAAAAGCAAAGGCTGGTTTGACTCGAGTTCATAGCCAGTTTCTTGTTCTAAAGAATGACTGCAGCAACGACCGCTCCACTTCTCTCAAAGACTCCTTTCCCCCTCCTAGGTCTGCAGATACATTTGCAGCTCCTCATTCTAATATTCTACCTCCTGCCATGAAATTCTCTTTTTCTGCACCTTCCTCGGGACATGCTTGTCCTGCAGCATCTCTGGGTGGGTCAGTTCCTGGGCCTCATGCCAGCCTCGGGGCTCTTGGTTGCCCGTCATTTGCTGGAACCCTCTGCAGGCTGCCAGGTAGGATGGCGACACTTCCACCTCAAGTCAAACAGAACAAAGCAGTCAGAGACTACAGCTTGTCCCCGTCTGCCAGGAGACATCGACTGGGAAGAAAGTAAAGGACAGGAGCAGATCTGCAAGGGATACAGACAGCTTGTAGCTCGTATTCCAAATCTATGTGAGTGACCATGTTCACCTGCAAAAACACCTCAAGAAACAAGGTCACCTGGAAGAAGCCAGCAGGAGTTCATTTGGATGACTGCTGGCTAAATGGCCAAAGGAGTAATGCCACTGTCTAGAGCATCAGCTGAGATCCAGCAGAGCAGGAAGTGTCCTTGAGAGCAGCTCTGACAGAGGCCTCATCAGGATGGCACTCAGAGGCATCACCCACCCCTGCTGCTCTGCACTGGGAAGGCAAGGAGGGCAGAAACCACCCTTGGGTGACTGCAGTGCTGATGGCTATTTCCCTCACTTGCTTTTCTAGAGCCTTTTGCACCTGAAGGAGGCAATTCATTTTCTCTTGGATGATTTTAATTTTTTCGTCTAGCCTCTTCTTCCTTGCCTTGGTCCTAGCCTCAGTTTCCTGCAGCTGTGCCTGCATCTGTTTGTCAATTTTCTGTAAACAACAACGGAAAGGACTCTCTTTCATGAGTAGAGTGGCTGCCATTCCTTCATTCACCTGTTTTTGTTGATTACCCCTGTGCATAGGGAGATTCTTCTCCTCTTGGATGTCTTCATTCCTCCTCTTCACTGCCATGTTGTCACTCTGAGCTTCAGGCAGCTCTGCTTGTGGCTCTGCCTTGATGTTCTGTACACACAAAAGCAGAGCAAGTGACTGAGAGCTGCCATCAAGCTCAGCTTTTCCCTCTTTTAGCCTCAAAATCACATTTATTCAGCCCCTTCTTTCTGCTTCCCTACCCAGCTCTGTTTCCACTGTAACCCTCCTGTGCTGGTGCTGATCTCTGCAGATTGCAAGGCTCTGTCCTTCCAGTGCCTGTGGGACTCCTGGCCTCCTCAGTCCCAGGAGCTCTGGTTGATGCCCCTCTCCCTGCCCTTCCCTCTGTTCCCTGGCCAGTCAGGCTTACCTGGCCATTCTCCTGTGGCTCTTCCACCTGCTGCCTGAGCTGTTCTTCCTGCTCTCGGGCTGGGAACAGCTCTCCCTGAGTCTGGCATGGCAGCTCAGATAAGGCAGTGTGCTCCTGCTCTTTCTCTCAAAGCACCTGCACAGAAAGGAAGAGAAGATGGGTTTCAACTTCCCATACGCCCTTTGTGGGCCAAGACTCACAGACTGCTGGGCTCACACGTTCCCAAAGCACTGTGCTGCTGCTCTCCTGGGTCGTTCTCTGCCCGAGGGGAGGCACAGATTCCAAAGTGACCCTGGCCCTACAATCAGGGGCCATCTGGGACTGAAGCTCCAGCAGCCTCTCAGGCAGCTGACAGGGAAGGGCTGGCATTTCTCAAGGGTCTGGTGAGGGCCTCCCTCTGCTTCTGCTGTGTCCTGTTTGTCTCTCCTGAAGGGATGCCTTTAGGTGAGCTTTGCATCTTCCACTGCTTTGGAGCAGAGTCAGGAGGATTTAAATAGATACATAGATAGACAGACAGATCTCACTTTTATAATCTCTCTTTACTGTACTGTGGTATTTACATTCTTTGAATGGAGAGAGATATAATTCTCTCTCCTAGGTTTTTTTTAAGGGAAGGTAGTGAGAAACTTAGAGAAGAAGAGAAAACAATTCTAATCTCTACTGGCTGTTCTTGTTTTTTAGTATAGGAAGAATGTGTTATAGTGATTGTTTTCTGAAAGTGATTTGTTAGTTGGATTTTAGTGATAGTTGTTTAGACTGATTAGTTAATTAGATAAAAGACTGCCTGCAGACAGTCACGAGTTTTTCTTTAGTAGCTTTTTAGTGAAGTATCTCTTTAGTATAGTTTTAATATAGTACTAGTGTAATATAACATAGCTTAAGAAAGCATTTGTTTAACCTTCTTAATCATAGAGCCAAAGCACATTATTCCCCACGTGGGGGTCACCCTGAATCAATCCTGTCCTTTCTGTCGCTACACACATCAGCACTCGGTAGCAGTGCCCCGATCAGCAGCCATCCTGAATTTGCTCTCCTGTTGCTTCAGTAACCCACACTCTTGGGGAATCTGGAGCATGTGGGTCCCTATGGAATGCAACCAGACCCAGAGCATTGCACTGGGAACGGCTCTCTTTGTGCATCTGTGCTCGGGCAAGTTCTTCTCTTGGACTCGCCCACACTGATGGTGCTAAAGTGGCTGGAATCAGAAATGCAGCCCAGCCCCTCCCAGCTCCTCTAATCTCTGAGCACCAGCTGGAATGCAAGGGCATTGATTTCCTACTCACTTCCCAAACACAACACACACTGAATCCCTGGGACGCCAAAACACACGGGAGCCGTTAACTTGAAAATGATGGGCAAGCCCTACTGGCTGGTCTGGCACCAGAACAGCTCGTTCTGCACCAACATCCCTGCCCCAAACTATGTGTTCTTGTGCAAAAATACTGCATTATCCAGAACTGCCTCCTTGAACATTAAAATTCTAGCAGAATTTCTGCCAGTGCTGTAAAAGGGCAGGAAAGATTGAGAAAAAAGCTCCCTTGCTCTCTGGAGAAGGAGAAATTGCACAAGGCTTGTCCTTCTAGCAAACAAACAAATAAACAAAATATGAAAGTGTTACCCACACCAGTGTCTAAAGCACTTGGATGCAGTGAAGGGATGTTTGTCAGGGATACAGCCCTCGTGCTGAGCATTGGCTCTATGGATCCAAGGCAGGGATCAATGGCAGTCTGCCTGAAGGTCCCTCATGAGCCCCCATTGTCCAGGCTAAAGCTCCCTCAGCACCTTCTCCCTGGCCTTGTGCTGCACCCCTTGCCCAGCTCCCCTGTCCCTCTGTGCCCACGCTGCAGCCCCTCCATGACTTTCTGCTTCCCAGGGCCCACAGCTGCACACAGCACTCCAGCTGTGGCCGCAGCGCTGCCCAGCACAGGGCCACGCTCCCTGCCCTGCTCCTGCTGCCCCACTGCTGCTGGCACAGCCACCGTGCCCTTGGCCTTCTTGGCCCCCTGGCCCCACGCTGCCTCATCTTCAGCTGCTCATGGCCGCCAGCCCTGCGTCCTTTGGGCCCACGCAGCTCCCCAGCCACAAAGGTGCCCATTGCACTTCAGATACTGCAGGCACCATTGCAAGGTGTACATCCTGGGTTTAGCATTACAAGACAGCAGTCAAGGATTTGCAGCTTTGCTCGCACTCTAGGCTCCAATGCAGTTTTCAAATGCAGTTTTCAAAGCATACTACACAATAGAAGGTATCGACAGACACATGCAGTGTCTGGTTTTTGCCTCAGAAGAAGGGTTCAGAACTACTCCCTTTGTTTCTTTTGCCATGCCTGACAAGAATGCCCCCCCACAGCTTCATGGACAACACAGTCATCTCCTTGCAGCTTATCAAAGACCAAGAAACAGGCAGACTCAGAGCACCTATCTGCTCTGCTACTGGCTGCTCTGCCTGAAGAGGCAAAAGAGCAACCTGGCAACAAAGGCACCAAAATCCCTGACTTCAAGCAGCAACTCTACATCCCCAGCGTGTCTCTGAAATACTCCCAAGTAAACACACCCAAGAAGTTTGTGGAGACAAAGCACCAGAAAGATCTTGTGTGGTCAGATCAACATTTTTTTGTGCCTGCAGGTACTTGGCCAGTCTGTGCAGGGGGACAGGTCTCTCCACGCCACAGTGTCCCCTGTGTTTACAACAAGGCTGAGCACAGTGTCTTTGACATGCTCCCTCCTCTGGGAACAGGGAGCCTTCATGCTTCAGGCTGGCCCCTATCAAAATGCCAGGAAGCTGGTGCTAAACATGACAGACCAAAGCCCATTGTCCAGCTGTCACAGGCTGGGGGCAATCACTGGGTCCTGGCAGGACTCCAGTACTCAGCATCCTCAGCCAGCAACAGCAAGTGCTGGCTGGTCAGAAACTTGCAGCTCTGGCCTGCACTAAAGACAGCAGCATACACAGCTGGCACTTACTGGCTCAGAATGTTCAGGCTGTGGTGTGAGCACAGCTGGAGGCTGGCGCTCACCCACCTCATTTGCCTCCTCTTCGGCCTCCTCTCCATGAGCAGAGGGAGCCAGGGGAGAGACTGCTGTTGGTTCTGTGATCTGTGGACAGACAGCAGTATGAGGGACACAAAGTTACCTATAATTTATAACCTTATTTCTATTCAGCACTTTATGCTATTCAGCTCTATTTCTACAACCAGCTCTGCTAAGGACAAATCAGAAACTTTGATAACAATGGGATTCTAAGTCACTGACACTAAATTTAAATGGGCTAATTCAACAGAATTGCTAATAGTTCTGAATTAGACATTTCGCCCTGGCTACTATCAAGAAGCAACATTCTCTCTGCAAAATGAGCTTTTCATTCCTTGAAAGTTCTTAAATGGAAAATTAGGAAATAGCCAGCGATGCCTTTGTTATTGCTGCTGCAGACATGGAAATGGATTTTCTTTCAGCCTGCCCAGCTGGCCCTCTACACTCTACTGCCACAGGCCAAGCTCACAGCTTGTTCTACAATTCTTAAGCACCAGGAACATGAAATGTTCCTTTCTCACTCACCTCAGGATCAGCACCTCTGAATACACGCTTCAGGTGACCTGGAGTGGGCAACGGAAAATGAACAAGTGCTGTGACAAAACAAGTGCTGTGGGCTGCTGAATCCCACAGAAGAGAAGAAGTCAACCCAAACAGAGAGTATTTTTCTTTATCAACATCCCTCCACATGACATAGTTCCTTCACACAGCCAGCAAGAGATCAGGACAATAATCTTGGTTGTGCCTACACTTTGGCCAGTTTAGCCAGTAAATTAATACAAACATGATCAAGAAAATGCAAATTCTTCTTCAACACTCGGTGCTTCTGTTCTGTCCAGCAGATAAAGCAGCTATTGTTCTCTTGTCTTTCAGGTACTTTTTTAAAAAAAGAAGTTGCATGCACTAATTCCCATTAAGTTGCTGAAAACAGTCACCCAGAAAACCTTGCCCCGAACCCCCCTGAGCTGTGGCAGTTCTGCTGTGAAACAGCACAGCAGCAGCTCCAGGCTCAGGAGCAGACACTCACTGCTTTGGCGTTTGCACTTCACTGCAAAGGGAATCACTCTTTTAGCACTCAGTCAAGGGTCAAAATAGACAGTCAAATCCTTTCATTACAAAATTTGGAACAAAAGAAGCTTTCCCTGAGTTCTGGGGAGAACTACAAAGTCCTTAGAAGGCCTTCTGAGAAGGCCTCCCAGGCTGCATTTTGGAAGTTGTCCTGCTTGTCCCAGCAACCTGAGGAAATGACAGACTCTGCTGCCACAGACTCTCCCGTGGAGGGAATGGAGCCCTGCAGGTTCCCCTGCAAATGCTGCCCCTGTGCCTACAGGCACCCCCTTTTAGCTGAACCTCTTGAGAGGAGCTTTACCAAACCAGTGGCATCCTAATGCTCTTTCTCTTTCAAAATCAGAAATTCAGCCCCCAAGAAAGAGCAGGAACACATACAAAAGCCAGGTAAGGATACACCCTAACCTAAGTAGAATGGAAAACTCTACTTACGTGCAAAGTGTGTAACGTAATACGCGGAAAAAGAAATGCCATAAGCAGCAAAAGCTGCTGTGGCCAGATGGTGAAACATTGTCAATTTTGAAAGTTAGGTAAATAGAAGAAACAAGGCTCTTGTCAGTGGGCAGCTACCCACTGACAAATACCCCAACCAGAAAAGTTCTCCTCAACTGAGCAAGGCCTAGGGCTGCTCTGACACTCAGGCCTTCTGTGCACCAAGGCAACCTTCTGATGTCACGACGACAAGGTGCCAACCATGCCCTGACATCACAAAGCAAACGCTCCATGTTGGTCTGTGAGTTTATGCAAAGCAATAACCAACCTTCCCTACAGCAAACACAAAAGAGCCTGGGAAGATTTCTGTGTCACAAAGCAGCACAAATTCCCTTAATGGGCCAAACCCTGTTGTTCAGGGATCCAAGAGGAACTCCAGGAGTGCCCCAAGCACCTACAGCCTGTACCCCAACTGAGCACTCAGATGGGACCCAAGCAAAGGAAACCAGAACAAGATAATGGCCCACAGCATTGCACATGTGAGAAATGACTCTCACTTTTAAAATTTTAAGGGTTTAATAAACCTTAACAAAGGACTGAATAAGGAAAAATTGCAGCATTGGGAGTCTCTGTGATAAGCAGCCATGTGCTCATCTACAAAAACGATGCTCTGCCTTTTATACCCTTAGCTCCTCTAAAAGTTTTGTCAGTCAACTTTTTCTCTGCTGTCCATTGGAGGATATTACTTTCTTGCATCCTGACTGGAGGTCAGGTGTTGTACACCCTGCCTGCTGGTCACAAGCCCGGCCTCCCCAAATGCCCCGACTACCAAGGCTATTACAAGGGGGATGGGAAAGAGGACTATGGGAGGATATATTACATTACCATCACTGCACATTTGAACATCCACATAACATCTACTTCTTAATTGTCAGACCCAACTATTGCATTACTCGTCTAGAACACACTGAACCAGGAGAGAAGCCACTGTTGGCATCACAGCTGAAATCCTTCCTAACAAATCTCCCCACATATTTGCACCTTTATTGGACATGCCCAGGGCTCCGGTGCGGGTACATCTCTGCCTCTCTTCCCCTTTGGCAGCAGTCGAACTGGCAGCATCTGCCCGCCAGCAGCAGCTGCTCCCAGCTGGGAACGCCACTGGCGGTGCTGATTTCCAGAGGCTTCTGTGTGCCAGGGGGAGCCAAGGCAGGAGCGGGTTGAACGGTGCTGGCGCTGCTGCTGCTCTGTGCCAGAGAGCCCCGGCTGGGCAGGGCACGGTGCCCACTGCGCTGCGGGCTCCTTCTCCTGCCACAGCTGGGCACACCTGGCAACAAGGCATGACAACCTGTGGGCAAGCCAAGGGGTTTCTGGGGCTGCACTGCTCTGCACACACCCAGCACACCTGCAGCACAGAATTTTAACCCTCAAACAGGTAAACCAAAGGGAAACAGCTGGAAAAGATTTCATGTTGACCATTCTTACCTGCTCAACAGAAGTCTTCAAAATGAACGTTACCAAGTAGGGCCCAATTCCTGCTGCCAGCTCAGGGTTAGAAGAGAGGCAATCCTTGATCTCAGCACTGGGTGTGTGGGGAATCACTTCCCTAACACGTGCACACCCAGCAATCTCACTTACTAGTTTGTGTCCATCAATCTAAGACATATTCAATACTTTGCTGAAACTCACAGGCTAAATATTCCCCTATCACAGACATCTTTTCATTAAAATCCTTTCGTTAGGATTTTTCCTGCTGAAGCTGAGAAGTTGCAGCAACAAAGTGTAAACAATTGTTATCTACTGCTGTGGAATGTAACAGGTGGATGCATGATTGGTCTCCTGTGGATGTTTGGATTTACTGACCACTCATGGCAGAGCTGGGTCTCGCTCTCTGCCAGGAGACAGACCTTTGGTATTCATTCCTTTTATATTCTTAGCTTAGCTAGCTTTCTGACAACTTTTCCTTCTATTTCTTTTAGTATAGTTATAATGTAATATATATCATAAAATAATAAATCAAGCCTTCTGAACATGAGGTCAACATTCTCGCCTCTCTCTTCATCCTGCAACCTTTGTGACCATCATCACATTCCCCCAAATTATTTGATTTACTGATTGATACTTATTGACACTTAAACCACTTCTCCGAATTTACTGACATGAGAATAGGAGTGTCCTGTAGGTCCCTGCCAGTCTTTGACACAGGTTCAGGAGGAGACAGACCCATGCACAAAATAACCCAGGACAAAACTGGGCTTGCAAAGCAAATTCATTCTATTTGTTGCACTAGCAAATAATACATACCAAGCCCTGGATTCCTAAAAATTTGCTGAGCAGGAGAAGGAGGTGGAGTGTGGTGCTCAGCAGGAGGGGCAGGTAGGCAATGCACTTTCAGGACATCCCCTGGATCAAAACACCGTGCATCTCATCCTTCTCACCCTTCCAGCTCAGAACCAGGCCTGGTATCTCCTGCTCAGGAGTGGAATTTCCCAGTTACAGCATTGGCTCACACATGCCTGGTGTGTGAGATGAGGCCAATGAATCCAGGATTTAAAAGAACTGTAAGAGTTAAAATTTTAGCAAGATTTAGTTAGGGGGAAAGAGTATAGCAAGAAGAGTAGAAATAATAGGGGATAGTTAATTTTTATCAGATAAGGTAGTTAAGGCTAGGGTAATATATCACTTGCCTGTCTTTACTATGTTTAAAGAAGCAGGATGGGATGCGGATTTCTTTGGACAAAGAAGAGGACCGTAGCCTGCACCTGGGCCCTGAAACTTCAGCTATAGCCAAGGGGTGTGAAAGCCTGCCAACAGGTCATAAGGAAAGAGATCAAATTGAGGAAGACGTCTTGGCCTTCATCAGAAGGAGACCATTCCCCACTTTAAAACCCACCAACCCATTTGAAGTGAAAGACTGCAGAAATGTGAAGGAACTTTGGACTCAATTATAATACATTTTAATTCAAAGGAGGGTAGGCAGTGTTATCTAATGAATATGTGTTAGGTTTTTTGGGATTTATATGAATGTGTAAGATATTTTAGATGAGTAGAGATGAGAGAGAGCGCCAGTGATTCTTCACACATGTCTTTAGGAGACAACTCCTCCTGTGCCTGGCTGTAATAAACACACCACCTCCTACCTTTAACTGTGGGGAGTTCTATTCCACACCTCATTTGGTGACCGCGGCAGGAACGCTTCCCTGCTCCAGCAAGAACATCCGGGCTCTGGACGTCTCTGGGCACTGCCAGGACATTCCTTTCCTGGAGGCACCTCCGCTCTCGGCTGCTCCTCGTGGGGGACAGACAAGACTGCTGGCACTGTGGAGAAAGGAACGTTTAACTCTGTATAAAGTAACCCGTAAGGCGTATGCAGGGGAAGGGCTGTTCACAAGTCACACAGAGATGTCCTGTGCACAATGGACGCCTGTGCAGTTTGGGCTTGGGTCTGGCTGATGGCAGAAAGGATTTGCTTTGTCAATAAGGACCTGCTAGGAATTCTGGGGGTGAATTGAGCAAATCCTGTTTTATTGCTGCTGTTTTTCCTGTGTGTTGTAATTGTGGTTGTATTTTCAGTGTGTGAATGTTTGAGGAAGATGATGTGGGTGGATGCCGATGTGGTGTATGGTGTGTGTTGTGTTGAGAAGAGTGAGCTCTCTGTCCCCTCATCAAGAGATATTCCCTTCCCGGTGAGCCTGTGTGTGTGGACTTTCTAGGTGCAGGGATTGGTACTCCCTGTGACACCTGGTGCTTGGGTATACAGGGGGGTTGAGTGGTTTTTCTCCCACACTGTGGTCATTTGGGACTGCACGGTTGTGTTTGGGGAGATTTCAGGATTTTGTTTTCAACAAGTGCTGCAATTTATGCAGAAAACTACAGTGTGGTGATTTATTATGCTGAACTATGGCAGTTCCTTTCTACTGCCCCCCTCTCCGAGCATTTACAGTCTCCTGCCACGAGGAGGACACTCTCTTGCCTCCCCTGGACATCCTCTTTCCTTTCCTGGACACTCCCTTTCTCTCCTGGAGCTGTTCTCCATTAAAGCTGTGGGACTTTGGTCCCGGGAAGAGAGAGCGCCTCTCGTCTTTTGCTTTTGTCCTTGTCAGTGTCACTGGGCCCAGAGCTCGCCAAACTGATCCACCACGAGCTAAAAACTGACAAATGGTCCCATATACACAGCTCAAAAATTGGCCACATTTTTGATGGACTGGAGTGTTCGCCACATTTTGGAATTCCCTATTCCCACACAGGTCAGGCAATTGTTGAAAGGACGCACCACACTCTAAAACCATTCTACAAGAAGAAAATGGGGAGTGGCCCAAGCAACACCCCAGATGAGGTTGAGCAAAACTTTATATGTCTTTATGTTTTTAATAGCTCATTTGCAGGAACTAATCCTCCAATTTTTAGGCACTTTTCAAACAGCACACAGGAAAAATTGAAAGAAAATCCTTCAGTTTTGATCAGAAACCTTGAGTTAGGACAAATTGAAGGACCATTTTCACTAATCACTTGGGGCAAAGGGTATGCTTGTATTTGCACAGGTGCCGGACCTACGTGGGTCCTGGTGAAGGATGTGAAACCGTCTCATACACAAGAGCACACCGACAATTCCACCAGCAGGGAAATGAGCACGCAGACATAAGCCGCACGGAGAAGCTACGGTGCATGCCAGGCGTTCCCCGTTCAACCTGTGAAAGCTACAATTCTAGAGTTTGATGTTGATTTTTGGACTGGGAAAATGGTTTGTATCATAGAGCTCTTTCAGCAAAAGCGTGGTGTCCATTGTGTTCCAAAGAATTCTAAGATATCCAAATTTGTAAAAATTGAAGGTTAGAGGGACAGTTTAGTGCCCTATAGTTGGCCAGTCCCTGAACAAGCGCTAAAAGATTTGCTTGAGAACTGAAATAGATGGGGAAGCTTTTGCCAAAAAACAGCTGAACAGGAACATGGAGCTTGATCAAATGATATACTGGCACTTGTTGGTTTTGCTTGCTTGCTTTTGCATGCATACGTGCCTGTAGATCAACCAAAAATGAATGTTTGCCTTGCTTTAGCCAAGTCAGCAGGCTCAGACACCATGTGTTTGACCCATTTCAGCCCAGACAAATCATTTGCAACCCATCTGGTCGGTGTGCCTGTGCCAGCCAAGGAGCAGCCAATACCCAATCGTGACAAATATTGGTGTGAGGCTGCCA
This sequence comes from Melospiza melodia melodia, assembly GCF_035770615.1. Taxonomy (NCBI): domain Eukaryota; kingdom Metazoa; phylum Chordata; class Aves; order Passeriformes; family Passerellidae; genus Melospiza; species Melospiza melodia. The sequence continues at coordinate 16,349,093 of NW_026948525.1, read as the reverse complement.
ACGAGACCAATCCCATAACCAGCTGACATCACTGGGCCCCTGATCTTCTTAAAGCACCTTCTGAACCTCAAGAATTGGAATTCTTGGTTCATTGGTGATGGAATTTTGTGCTGAGTTTCAGTACCAGGGAGATCAACAGTTAAATATTACTCCCCATCATCCTGAGGACAGATACTCCAGTTTGTGGTGCAATTGTACTACCCCAGTGCCCCCTAAGGGTGAAACTGCTGACGAGTAGATGACCTAGATGAGTCCCCACATCAATTAGCAACAGAATATTGCCTCATTTGTGGAGATAGAGCCTGGCAGGACATTCCCTCAAAAATTAAAGGTGGCCCATGTAGCATCAGACAACTCACTGTGATAGCACCTATCGTTCAAAAAGCCATCAAGAGAAAACACAGAGAAAAAAGATTTGCCCATCATTATAAAGAAAACTGTAATAGCAATTTCAGACCCTAGGGCCCTGCAAAATGAGGTACATTGAATTTATTTCTACATCAACTTGCCTTGGGTGAGGCATTGAAACCATTACACCGATTGGGGCGTTGGCTGAAGAAAGAAGACAGTGCTACTTCCATTGCAATTAGTGGCATGAGGACTGATGTTAGTGCTGTCAGACATGCAACCTTACAGAACAGAGCAGCAATTGGTTTCCTTAGCAGCCATTCCATGTGTTCAGTGTCACCCCCATGTTCAACCCTGTCACTGTCAGCTTTGACAGCTTTTGGACTGTGTTTGAGAAGTCAATTTTTTCTGACTGTTGAAGGGCTTTGGGGCCCAGAGTTCTTGTTAGGAAGAAGGGATTAAGCGTGTGAGCCATGGAGTTGTTGGACCAGGTGTTTTGTCTAAGTGGTGAGAAGGGTTTCTTCCTTTCTGTTCCTCTTTCAAGGGGAATATTAATGTTGCCCCTGAGTCCTCAGGAGGGGAGCCTGTGGACAGAGCTGCAGCAGAGGGAGCTTTGCCTGGCACCGAGAGCTGTGGGAACAATCCCCAGGAGCCCGAGGAACCTGGTAAGGACAGAGCCCCCACTGGTTTAGAGAGGTGTGAGATGGCTGCTCTGAGCCTCCCTCTGGCAAGGGAGGGAGATGAGAAGGGTTGAGTTCCTGTCTGCAGCCTTGGTGCTTCCTGGTGCCTTGAGTTCAAATCCTGCACTGGCACAGCCTGCCTGAGCCCTGCCCTCCACGCTTCTCCAGAGGCTCTGACACTGAGTCCTCTGAGGGAATCCACAAAATTAGAGAGTTTTGGGAAAGCTGCAAAAGGCAGGTCTCAGATACAGCAGAACTGTGATTAGAGCCAAGCAGCAGCCGTGAGATAGGTCAGCAGAAAAATTATTTAAACTGCAGAAAAGCAAGGACAAATAGAACAATGGTCTGTGTATTAATGCTGGTCTAGAATAAATCTCCAAGGTACAGAAAAGTTTATCTAGCAAGATATTGGGAAGGTTGAAGCTTAATAATGGAGCTCAATGCATTGTGTTTTATGGCTTACTGGTAGGTATTGTCTTCAAAATAAACAAGCACTGTTTTAACCAAAGGTACCTGTGCTTATAGTGATTGGATAGAACTACTGTCAATATGCTTTTGCTTTGTGTGATTGGTCAAAAAACTTTTAAAGTAAGTTTGAACATTAAGTTCTTTGTCTGCTGCCTGGGATGTGAGCTGCTGGCATCTTCCCATTGTCATAACCACGTAATGAGACTGATGCTGGAAAACAAACAGCTCGAGGCGCGTTCCTCAGCAGCCCCGGCCCGCTCGTGATTTCTACATAGCCCCCTGCCAGCGTCAAATGGCACGGCTTGATTTGCAGGGCAGACAGTCTTAAACATCTGCAATATACTATCAGAGTCCTAGTTTGGCTTCATTCAAAGAAAGAGGAGAGTGCACCCAACACTGACCACTTGTTAGGCAATATCTTCCACCTTGCCCTTGTACCCCTACAGAGAGGCTGTCTGCAAAATGCCCAGAACACCCTCCAAATCTGCAGCAAGGACAGGAAAAGCAGGCAGAGAATCTTTCTGTTTTCAAGGTCCCCCTTCCTAGGCAACTCGACCCTTTCTACCTGATTCTCACTTGAGATCTACCCATGATAGAGCACTGCAGGAAAACACTTTAAAGGGTCATTAACCAGGACCTGCTTGGAAAGCAAGGGTAGAAACTCTTTCCCTCCCTGGTGGGATGCGGGCCGGCAACTGCTGCTCTGAAGATGTGCAGCTGCTCCTCTCTGGAGAGGCCATGGAAGGGCTGTGATGGTCTACAGGAACCAGAGGAATGATGAGCTCAGGTTGGCATTTGAGCTTCATGGGAACAAGCAGAATGAAGAGCTCACAGTGGAGATGAAATTTGCCTGTGCCTGGCTCCTCCAATGAAACCCCAAGAAGTCCAGATGAAGCAAACACCTTCTCCCAAGAAGCTAGGAAACCTCAGAGTCCTGAGCACCTGCACTTAGCCTGGAAAGGCCAGGAGGCAGCTCTAAATCCTCAGGTGAGGCAGCACTGAGGTCCTGGTATGAGAGCGCTGTGTAGCAGTGTTGTCCAGAGCCACTGCCAGGAAGTTCTGGGAGCTCCAGTCTATGAGATTCAGTTCTACAATTTGAAAGAGCAATGCAGGTCACACCATGCTTGGCTAGAGAGCCCTGCCCTTCACCCGTGCTGCTGCAGCAGGTGTGGGTGCACATGTGCACACACACACATGCAGGTGAGGGGCAGCCTTCTGAGTGTCACTATGCCCAGCTGCTGGGGCCAGGTACCCTGCTCCAAGGCATCTACACTGTGCCCTAGACCACTGTCCCGCTAAGGCCACACAGGGACACTCCAGAAGGGGTCTGTGCTAGCCTGGGTACACCAAATAATACAGATAGCCCAGTTACACTGTCCTAGGAACAGCAATCCAGTGCAGAATGTTCTGGATGCCCAGCACTCGACCCTGTAGCCTACTTACAGTAGTCGTTGAACATCTCTGGTGCATCCAAGACCCGTTCTGGCTTTGAGGGAATATTTCTGCTATTCTTCCTGCTGGATCCAGGTGCCATTTTCTGACTGTAGAGCACTTTCAGGTTATTCTGACAGCCTGTGTGCAGGGGAACAGGTTTGTTAACCTGAGTTAGTTTCCTCCCAGCTGAGTGCTGCTCACCCAACTAGGAATCCCTTGGAGTGAAAATAAAGTCCTAAGAGAAACACTCACAAGCCTGCAGTGCACTAAAATCACTGGCAGTATCAACTGCTGAACAGGGGTGAGCTACAATTTCCTCATTCATGGAAACAAATTTGACAAACACTTGGGTTTTTGAATCCCATTATATTTAGTTGCAGTTTAAGCTAGAAAGTGCACAGCAGAGGGTTTGATGCTCTTACAGACTTCATGAAGGTTTGGAACCTGCAGTATAGGTGAAAGGTCACTGACATCTTTTCATAAAAATCCTTTCTTTAGGATTTTTCCCCCTTCTGAGAAGCTGTGGCCTCAGCAACAAAAGGTAAACAATGGTTATCTGCTGCTGGGGAATGCAACAGGTGGATGTGTGATTGGTCTCGGGTGGATGTTTGGATTTACTGACCACTCAAGGCAGAGCTAGGTCTCGCTCTCTGCTGAGACACAGCCCTTTGTTTATTCATTCTTTTTCTATTCTTAGCTTAGCTAGCTTCTGAGAACTTTCCTTCTATTTCTTTTAGTATAGTAATAATGTAATATATATCATAAAATAATAAATCCAGCCTTCTGAACATGAGGTCAAGATTCTCGTCTCTCTCTCCACCCTGAAGACCCTTGCAAGCCCTGTAACAGGTGACCAACTGGCAGTCATAGCACCTCTCCTAAATAAATTCACTGTAACTGTTATGCCCTCCCTCGACCTCAGGAACCTTAAGAAAGGAGACTCCAGCCTGTACAGCTCTCAGAAACCAGTTGATTTCTCCTGTGACCACACACAGAGCCTCTGTGTTGCTGTTCCCCTGACCTGATCTCTCCTGCTGATTCAGCTCACACAGAGCCTGTATCACACCTTCTGGAGCATTCTGTGGTTTTCCTCTGAGGTGGAGGATTTTTGCCTCTTCTACATCAAAACCATTCAGATTCACTGCCCAGGCTTTCTGTTGCTCCTACAGAGACAAATCACCCTCAGTGCAATGCATTTAAAACAATTCCCACACTGCAATTTAAACAGACACCTAAGTCCCCTTCTCTTAGAATCTGAAGATGTTTGCCTGTGCTGCAAGGGTCAGTCACACAGAGGCAGGTCAAAGCAGTTTTTCCTTAGACTGTCATACATCGTCCTGCTCACATTTTCACACAATGGCAAATTCAGTGTCATGGCCAGTGGGAAAAGCCACAGCCACAAAGCGACCAAATGCTTCACAAACAGATTTCAGAAGACAGTGTAAAACATTCCAGAAGTGTTCCCTGTGGAGACATTGTCCTAGAATAGCTATCACCAGCAGTTTCACTTTGCATAGGCTCACAGCTTTGTGTTTGTGTTGCTTGCTACATTTTAAAGCCTCATGAGTCAAAAGCTAAATTTTGCTACCAGAAGCAGCATAGGCTTAGAGTGCATGGCAGTCTCTACAGCTTCAGTCTCATCCTAGGCTCCTGAAGCCCAGAGCTGCAAGTAGTGATGGCTGGGACTTGTCAGCCATCTTGATAGAACCTATTGTTCACTGCTCTGTAAAGGGGCAGGAAGGAGTAGCGGTTGTTGAAGCAATTGTAACTTAGCAAAATGCTCACCTTCTTGGTAGGGGAATCCTCAGCAGGGTCATTCTCTTTGGTTAGGAGGAAATTTGCCATCTCCATCTGCATGGTGCTGCGTTTGGGAATGTAGCGATCCCCCCCAGCCTTTGTGGGGTAGCTTTGAATTTTGGATCCAGATTTACCTGCATTCACATATGAAAATATTGTCTTACAGCTATTTAACAGCCTGTATTGGAGCTTTCACGGGAGCAAACCCAACACTCTTCCACCTCACACCCACCAGACAAGTAGGACTCTGAGGTCTCATGCCACAGTCACAACTAACTTATATTTTCCTCCCTGCCACCAAGTTGGTTAGGGACAGTGTGGTGCAACTCCTTGGGTCTAGTGCAACAATTCCAGAGTTCAGAGATAAGGGGAAGATACAAAAACGCTCACAGGATGTAAAGCTGTCAGCTGACAGTCCTGCCCACTCTCGTCCTAGCCTCACGCTGCGGGCCGGGCAGCACCTCCAGCAGGCAGGGCAGGACGGTCTCCTCCGGCGGCTGCTTGTCGAAGGCATGGCCTGGGGCGACATGGAGTGGACGGGGTAGGGGCTGCCCTTCGAGCTGCCTCCGGGAGCAGCTGAGTCGCCCTGCCCACCCACTCGGCTGGCCGTGCTTGCTGCTTTCCTGGAGGAAACTGCCCAGAGCATGGTGCAGCTCTGGAACGGGCGGCCAGAGTTTCTGCTTCATGTTGCTGGGTACGCAGGAAGGGGCATCGAATTTACCCTCAGACTTGAGGTGCCCTAATGCCCCATGCAAGGTGCCCAGGCTTGGTGCTGGACCCCCCCGCCTGCCCCCGGCACTGCCCTTACCTGTAGAGGGAGGGGAAGGTGCAGCACAGCCCTAGGAGCGCTGCTGAGAGGAGCAGCGGCACCACCGTAACACTGGGGATGAGCCAGCCTGCATCGGAGGAGGAATGCCGGAACTGTAGCCTTTCCCAGAGCCACCATCTCTGAGCCCCTCGCAGCCTCCTGCCCCGTGCCCCCCTCCCCATTTCCAGCACTGTCCGCCTCTTGCCGTCAGCCGTGAGGCTCCTGCGGCCGCAGCCTCCAGCCCTGCCCCTTACCCGCATCGGCCACGGCATCATCCACAACGGGTTTGGGCCCGGCGCTCCAGCTGCCCCGGTACCACGGCCCGCTGGGCTGGGCCCGCACCTGCGCGGGGTAGTGGGAGCCTGGCCGCAGGTCCAGGACCTCTTTCCTCGCTGCTCGCGGAACCTGCAGGACCTGCGGGGCAGAGCCGAGCTGGAGGCATGGCTGCTGTGGGCTGGCACCAAGGGGCGGGTCCCGCTTGGCCCGACCCCGCGCCTGCCGTGTGTCAGCAGCGGAGGGGGGCAGCGCTGCTCGGGGTTCCCTGGGCAGGCCTTGCCTTCCAGTCATGGCTGTTCTCCGTGGCATAGCCGAGCTGGTAGTCCAGCTGCTCTGCAGGCAGCTCCAGGGGCGGCAGCCACTGCAGGCTCAGCCGGCCCTGCGACACTGTTGCCTGTACAAGCTGTGGGGCATCTGTGAGCACTGCTGGTGTTGGGGATAGGCATTCGTCGCTCCTGTGAAACAGGACATGGGACACTGTGTCCCCTGTGAGCCAGGCAGGGGCTGCGGTGGCACTGGGACTCACCAGCCTGGTGCAGCCAAAAGGGCTCCTTGAAGCAGCTGAGTGTGGGCAGCATGTGGGTCCTGGTGACATTCACCAGGACAGAGATGGCACTGCCAGCCTTGGGCTGGAAGGTGCAGGCATAGGTGCCCTGTGCCCCCCTGCTTACCTCCTCGCACTGTTGCCATGCATCTTCCTTGTGGGAGGAGTGGGGAGCCAGTGAGTCTCACCAAAGCTTACCCACAGCCAGCATTCCTCCTGCTCTTCCCCAGGAAAGCTACTGCTGCATGTAGTTGGAGGTGCAATGTGGTGAGGGGTTATGAGATAGGTGGTGGAAGGGTAGGACAGAGCAGGGCATGGGCAAGGGGCCCAGTGTGGGATATTGGGACACAGCAGGACCAGTGGTCTCTGGGATGTGCCTGCATGGGTGCCACCTGCCTGCCATGCCCCTTACCTTGTGCCAGCCCCGCTCGGAGGTGGCCGGTAGAGGAGCTGGTGGGAGCTGTGGGGCTCTGCAGGGTCCCAGCTCCACTCGCAGCACACGTGCCGCAGGTAAGGGGTTCTGCAGCACAGCCCGATGTCTCCTGGGCAGGGAGAGCCAGGACAGGGAGGGGGCTGCTTCCCCTTGGCCCCCCAAAACTTGGGAGTCACACCTTGCTACAACAGGACCCCCACCCCTGCAGCCCCAGGCGTGGGTGCCTCCCTGCTGTTGCTGCCAGCACCCCTGCAGAGGGGATGGCTGCTCACCGGAGGAGTGGGGGGTCTCTGCAGCCAGAGCCTGTGCCCAGGGCCCCCAGACGCCATCCATGGAGGTACTGTCAGGCTTGCTGCGCACCTGGATGTGGTGCCTCACCCCTGGCTCCAGGCCCCGGAGCACCACCCAAGTGTTGGCCTGGACCAGCCTCTGCAGGAGAGGGGCCAAGCTGAGGAGCAACTGCAGGCTCCAAACGCCCCTGCCCATCCCTGACACCTCTATGTACCTGTCCCAGTGCTGCTCATTTCAGAGGGTGCTGCCTTGGTGGAGAGAAAAATCAATCTTCTGCCTTTCAGGGAGCTGAACGAGAAGGGACTCTTCACCATCCAACACCTGGCTGGGTCCCATTCAGAGGTCCTGCTTTGTAGACTTGGTGAGGTTTGCTTGGCAGTTACCAGCGAGGTGAGAGCATTGTTCTGAATTGTCCCCTATACTTCATACACGGCGTGTAGAGTAGGTATGTGCTTGTTCATCTCCATGTGTGCTCAGAGTCTGCCTTCATTTCTGGTTTTAGACCTGAAATTTCTAATTTCTGTCAGCTGTCTGTAGGAACTGTGGGCACATGCAGCTGTATTTACTGGCAGGTCGGGTATGTGACACTCATCTTTGAGTGAAAATGCAGAAACTGAGACGCTAATGATGTTATTTCCCAGAGTCCCAGTCTCTGCCCAAGCTGTAATTCAACACTGCAAATTATTCTGTAGACCTGAGCCTGTGTTTTCTGTTTCCTGGCTGAGTGCTTCAACTGCTGGTGTTGCTTTTTGGAACAGGAGCACCTGACTCTTTTATCTTCATGATGTGTGCCTTGATGATTTGAAAGCAGCCCTTGCTTTAATTTTCTAGTAAAAGGGCCTAAAATGAAAGCTGTGGACATTTTAGAAGTGTTAAGTAGAACACTGAATGAAATTTTTATTTTAGGCCCACAGTGAGCAGGTCTGAGGCCAGAAATTGGTGCCAGAGTAAGTGCCTTTCTGTGCTTGTGCTCTCCAGCTCTTTGTTGCCTTCTGGATCAAGGCAGGCGACCTGGTTCTGAGGTACAGCACGACGGCCCACTCTCCAGGGCCGTTCGGGCCAGTGACACATGCAGACACCCATATGGTGGACGGTCAAAAGGCGTTTATTACTTCTTCTCATGGGGTCTTATAGTCTTAGGTGTCTCTACGTCAAAAGGGGGTTTGTCCTTCTTATCTATGGTTAGTAGGGAATGGAAAAGTACTGGGTAAGGAATGGAAAGTTACTGGCATTACTGTTAGTGGGGCAACATTCCTACTGTTAGTGGGGCCACATTCCTAGGGTAATCTCTTATCTTAGAGGAACAAAGGGTCCTGGCTTTCCGTGACGTCGCGAGATCTTCTGCAGCGCCTTCTCCCTAACTACCACATCTCCCCCCCCCTTTTCACAAATGAATGAGGTAGTCATATACATAGGTACTGAAATGAGTTATAAGGTTGTAACTTGACAAGGGAAAGGGGTTTTGGGAAACCTGAGTAAGCTTTTGCAAGTTCGGAAAATCTTGTGACTGGCATTGTTCCCTGGTTGAATTCACAGCAACTGTCGTCGGCCTATAAAGAGGATGTTGGTCTGTTCCAGGCGGCTCTGAACGAACGAGACCAGCTTGTTCAGCAGGGATGGTCCGAAGGTAACTGTTAGAAACAGCATCGCCAATGGACCTATCAGGGCAGAAATCAGAGTGGTTAGCCAAGGTGATTGATTGAACCAGGACTCGTACCAGCCCTGTTGAGCTTCCCTGTCTTTCTGTCTCTGAGCCAGTCGGTTCCGGAGTTCTGCCATGGAGTCTCTCACGACTCCCGTGTGGTCTGCATAGAAACAACACTCCTCCTTCAAGGCGGCACACAGGCCCCCTTGCTGCATGAACAGGAGGTCCAGGCCTCGCCTGTTCTGCAAGACCACTTCTGAGAGTGAGGAGACTGACTTCTCTAGAAAGGAGATGGATTTCTCGATCCTTTGCAGGTCCTCGTCAATCGTTGCCTGCAGTTGGGACAGTCCTTGGTGCTGGGTCGCTAGGGCTGAGACACCCGTGGCCGTTCCGGCTGCTCCCAGGCTGAGCAGCATTGCGATAATTATACCTGTCATTATTTCTCTTTTGTGGATCCGGCTGGGTCCCTCAAGAAGATGGTACATTTCTTCGTCTGAGTGGTACAGGACCCTAGGAACAATCAGAACTTGGACACAGAAGTCGTTAGAGTCATTGAATTTGGGAAGGAACACACAAGGACTCACTCCGGATCGCTGGAAAACCCACATCCCCGATGTGGATGGGACTGCCCACTTATTGTTTTTCCTGTTAGGCTTGACAATTTTGGTGCAGACGTTGCCTTTCCGCCTAGCTAGGGTTGCATTGCCAAAGCATCTGCCTCGGCCTGTGACTTGACTCAGGGTGATTCCTTTGCGAGGGGTGTCCCATCTGCACTGGTGAGGGTCGTCGGCTGAGGAATAACTGAAGGGAGTGTTTAGAGTGACTCCTTCGTAAAAGGGGGGTTTGACATCGTAACAAAGCCAGCAGGATTCAGTTAGGTTAGGGTTGGATTCGTTCAGGGATACAAAGGTAGCTTCTAACATACGAAGGATTGGGTCTGAGTCTGACTCGGTTAAGCGGCTCATCTGAAAGGTTTCCGCTTGACCGGTTGGGACATTGCTGACCCCTGTGGGTAAGGTTTTGGGGTAGGTTACGTTTCTCCCTTTCGGCACGCTTTTAATCGCTTTGTTGGGTCCAACTGCTCGGGGTGCTGACGGCTGGAGCCTGATAATTTGCACGTTCACCCTCTCTTTTGACCCTTGAAGGACTACTGTCCATGTTTTGCCTGTGGCCCAGCTAGGGTGATCTGGCTGCAAGACCGTCATGTTGTAATCAGTGCATGCCCGAAATCTAGGGATTTTATGTTGGTTTCGATGGAAGTTTCCGTGAGAGAAGAAGGGTGTTTTGCAGCTGATGGGTGCCCAGGTGATCTGTAAGAGTTTGTCTGGCTCTTGTGGATCCCACCCAGGCCCCGACGGTCTGGCATCTGTAACTATGGTTTCGCAGCCCCAGTGCCCACAATATCCCCACCCTGGGTGATTGCAGTAGCTTTTCCCAGGGTTTGAAGCTGGGCACCAGTAGGATAGGTACGAGTGTGTGACGTGTGGGGAATAAGGGTTTACCCTTGGCTGTCCCGGAAACAGGTCGGTGATGCGGAACACGAAGGATGGGGTGTTTGGTGTGGTGATTTCTCTGAGTACTTTGCCCCTACTAGGGTGTCGCATGACCCACCTGAAGGGCCGATGGGGGTAGTGGTCTGGGCTGGCTTGCCCTCTGGCGGCAAGCCCCAACAGCAAAATCACGCAGAAACACCCCTCGTGCTTGGGTCTTACCCGTGCGGGTCTCTCGGGTGCTACCTGACGGCTTGGTGGTCTGTCACTTTTGTCTGGAACCAGGATGTACGCATCACGAGGACGTCCCACGAGCAGGTCCTGTAAACAAAGACTCGCAATTCTCGTCAGTCTCATTCTGCTCGCTATGAAGGTCCGGTTTAATCGACTTAAGTGGACACCACCTGATTTTGCCATCCTTTTTGACAGCTGCGTACCCTCGCCCCGTGAGCATCAGCCTCCAACCCTGTTCCCACTCACCTAGCTCGTTTCTAATTACCACCTGTGGGCCCTCTTCTAGCGTTCGAGTGGCCTAGTGTTTTTGGACGGGACTGTTTGTTTCACCTCCCCTAGGGAATTGATTCAGTGCCAGCAAAGCGGTTGCCAGCATACGTGCCTGATCTCCTGTGGGAATGGAATTGGCAAAGCCCTCTGCTTTTGCCAACACTTCTATCTTGGTTTTCAGGGTCTGGTTTGCTCTCTCAACTATGGCCTGCCCGGTACTGTTGTATGGGATGCCTTGCACTAACGTGATGCCCCATTTCGAGACGAATTCCTGTACTTGTTTGGAGGTTAAATTGGAGCCATTGTCTGTTTTGATCTGCTTGGGGATACCAAGCCAAGCCACGGCTGTCAGCCAGTGTTGAATTGTGGTTTTGGAGTTAGTTTTGGGGTGCTGTGTGGCTATGATCGTTCCGCTATAAGTGTCCACTGTCACTGCAAGCCATGCTCGGGGCTTCAGCAGTTCGCACCAGGTGAAGTCCGACTGCCAGATTTCTGAGGGCTTGAGACCTCTTGGGTTGACCCCGTAGGTCCAAAGGGATGACTTCTGGCAATAAGGGCAGGTGGCTACCACATGTTTCGTGTCCGCCGTCGAGATTTCGCATTTCTTCGCCAGTGCTTTGACTCCGATGTGGAGCGACTCGTGCAGTTGACGAGCTCTTTGCAAGGTCCAAACGCCTTTTGCTGCAGCGTCCGCTTTGTCGTTGCCGATCTGAAAGTAACCTTTGACTGGGTCATGGCTGTTGATGTGGATGACTGACACGGTGCCCTGTCGCGAGGAGAGTGCTTCTTCCAGCACTAGGGCTGCTGCTGATGTTGACACACCTGGTCCTGCCATGGCTAGGCAGAGCCTTGCCACGAATATAGAGTCCGTTACGATGTTGAGGTGTTCATCTTGGAAGAGTCCGCACGCCAAAACCACTGCTGCTGCCTCCAGCTGTTGCACTGACAATGTGGGGTCACATGCTTTGACACAATGCCATTGTTCTCCTGCCTGCCACACTGCTGCTGCAGTTGAAGTCGTGGAGGAAGCGTCTGTGAAGACCGTTGGTCCTGGCTGCGGTCTGTCCTTGACCTTCGGTGGCATGTCCATGTCGACTACGGTCAGCAGCTTAGTCCAGGGTGGCTTGGAGGAGTAGGAGATTTCTCCTCCGAAGCCGGAGAGAGCAAGGGCCAGGTACTCCGATATTGTGGCTGACTCCGAGGTCGGCTGCTTGCGAAACGGAAGGTGGATGCTTGTCGGCTCTGTCCCTAGGTGTTTCAAGGCGAGTCTCCTGCCTTTCATGATGAGGCTGGCGATGCATTCGATTCCTGGAGAAAATGCATGAGCAGGTCTTCCGAGGACCACCCATTGAATCGGTCGGGCCTTTTCAGCGAGTCCTTGAGCTAGTGCTCCCACTCCCCCCTTCGGTGTAAAGTGGACGTACAGGTCCAGTGGCATGGCTGGGTTCCACCTGGCAAGCGTGCCAGTGGACATCTGGTTTTCGATGAAGTTGAGGGAGCTCGCTGCTTGTGGCGTCAGCTCCTTGGGTTCCCAGGGGTTCTTTCCTTTCAGGAGGTCGTACAGAGGGTCCATGACCTCAGGAGGAATCAGGATGATGTTGCGAAGTCACTGCAGCGATCCCACCAGGCGTTGCACGTCATGGAGCGTCTCGACGTCTCAGTTGACCTTCATCTCGGGGGGTGTCACGTAGGAGCTTGTAATTTCTACTCCCAGGAAGGTCACGCAGGGTCCTCTCTTGGTCTTTGCGCTCGCGATCTTGAAGCCGTTGGCCTGAAGGGTTTCCGTGATTCTGGACACCAGGTGATCCACTTGGCTTGTCGATGGTGCTGCGACCAGGATGTCATCCACGTACTGGATGATGGTTGCTGTGGGATTGGAGTGTCGGACTGGCATCAGTGCTTTGTCCACAGTGATTTGGCATATGGTCGGGCTGTCGACCAGGCCTTGTGGAAGCACTCTCCATTGGAAGCGAAGGTTGGGCCGCTCGCCGTTCCGAAACGCCACGGAAAAGGCGAATCGTTCTCTGTCCTCAGGGTGCAGGGGTATTGAAAAGAAACAGTCCTTGATGTCCAGTACTGCGCACGGCTGCCCTGTGGGGATGGCTGAGTTCGCGGGTAGCAGTGTCTGGACTGGACCCATGGGTTGGATTGTCTTGTTCACTTCTCTCAGGTCGTGGACGAGACGATAGCCTTGTCCGGACCTTTTGGGGATCACGAATACAGGGGTTTTCCATGGGCTGGTGGACGGTTCTATGTGACCCTTTTGCAATTCGCGGTCGACCAGTTCCAGCAAGGCTGCCATTCGAGGCTCTGTCAGGGGCCACTGCTCAACCCATACAGGGTCTGATGATTTCAAAGTCAATTTGATTGGCAGCGGAGGGTGTACGGCAGTGGCCCTCAGGATAAATTTGTAATCCAAAATCCGAGCATGGAAAGGACATCCCTTCCTAACAGGGGTGGAGAATTTTGCAAAATGTAGGGGTAGATTGCTACTGTCTGTTCTGGTCTCTTTTTCATGTGAAGTGTTATAGCCACCAGCTGGGTGCTTTTCCATGCCCGGGACTGCCCCCCCACTCCGTTCACTGGGGAGACTTCTTTGAATTGCCAATGTCTGGGCCAATGTGCTTGGGGAAAAATCGTGCAGTCTGATCCCGTGTCCGCCCAAAACTGAAACCCTATGACGTGGGGATCCTGGCTGCCGTAAAGGCGGAATGTCCCCCACACCATCAGAGGTTCCTTCCCTATTTTCATGACCAAGGCCACCCAGGGATGCCGCTCTGGGGCGCCCCCTGCTGTTCCTGTGACTCCGGCGTGGCTTGTGGGGGTGGGGGGTGCGAGGGTATTGAGGGTGCTGCACAACTCTGCCATCGTATTGCTGGGGGGGATGCAAAGGTGACTGCTCCCTGTGGGGGCATAGGGTATGAGGGTCCCCTGCCCCACTGGGGGTTGTTGTAGCTGGGCCGGTGCATATTCCAGGTGGGAGGGGGCTGGCTGTGGCCCAGGTGCCCCCTCCCTCTCCTGTTTCCCTGGGGCCTGGATCTGCATTCCTTAGCTAAATGCCCCTTCCTTCCACACACCCAGCACGGCCCCCTGCCTCCCCCTTGGCGTGGTGGAGCAGCTGCTGATAGGCGCTTTGGCTGGAGGCAGTTTACTGCCAAGTGGCCTGCCTGGCCACAGTTAAGGCATGCCATCACACTGGTTATTGCAGTGTGAACTGCTGCTTGAATGGGAGCTAGATGTTCCTCCTTTGCAACGTGTCTGATCATGGCAGCTATATTGGACCCCTGCGGCAGTGACCTTAAAATGTCCTTGGTGGCTGAATTGCATTGCTGGCATAGGCACTCTGCCAGCACGGGACCCTTCACCTCTGAGGGTAACGCAGAGGAATCTAATGCAGCCTGAAGTTTGTCCACAAACTGAGTGAAACTCTCACTCTCACCCTGCTTTATGGAAGACCGCGGCGATGGTCTGGCTACAACTTTGGAAGCATTACGGATGGCTTCTCGGGCAGCACGGGTTGTTGTCATGACCTCATGGGCACGCAAGCCCTCAGCCTGTTGCTGGGGGGTGATCATAGTGGGGTCTGTGCCCATTAGCCTCTGTATGCTGGAGCCGTGCAGTGGGTGGTCTGCCCCTTTTACCAAGGCTAGCTGTTTAATGCAATTATCCTCCCATTCTTGTTTAAAAACGATCATCCCCGCACCGTCAAATATCATTCTACACATCTGCTTAATATCAAAGGGAAGCATATCGTCCCCACCAAAAAGGCCGTCAATGAGCATGCAAACCATGGCAGAATTAATTCCCTTATCCGCAATCGCTTTAACAATTGCCTGCACATCTTTCGGATTGACCGGTGAATAAATCCTTTGGTTTCCGCCTGCCCCCCCCACACGAACCGGGAACACCTGAGTGGCAGACGCAGCCCATTCCGCGCAAGCCATTTTTATTTTCCGCCAGTTTGTAAGCGGGGTTCGGTTTTTCTCTGGTAACCCCTTCACCCATGCGGGAGCGCTGTGGCTAGTGACCTTACATGCCGCTGCTCTCTCTCTGTTAAAGCTAGAATCTGAGTCGGAATCCTCCGACCCTATCTCGGGCTCCGAGCTCGAGTCCGAGTCTGAGCCGGAAGTCGAGTAAAGAAGCGCTTCCGGGCTGCTCTGCCTTTTCCTCGGGCTCCGACCCTGCCCCTTTCCTGCGGGGGTCAGGCCGTTCCCTCCCCCTGGGGTCCCCCTGCCTCCTGCTGGGGGAGGTCCTTGCCCTACAAGGACTTAATTTGAATAAAGCGCTCTGATTGGTCTTACGCTCCACCGCGGGGGCCGCCCCATCTCCCCGCTCGCCCGCGCATGCATTGTTCAGCGGGCTGACTGCGTTTCCGCCCCCCGCCTCCTCCTTTCCGCCCTGACCACGCCGTCCGGTGCCATTTTCAAAAGCATATGGTGGGGGGCCGTTTTTATCGGTCCCTATGGGGTCTGACATTCTGGCCGCGTTCCGCGCCTCCTCCGCAAGCCTCTGCCAGAACGCCCACGTGTGCTCCCCCCCTTCCGATGGCGAGTCCGCTCGCTGAGGGGGATCCGGCGTTCGCGCCTCCGCGCGCCCGCCCAGGTCAAGCACCTCCGCGGTTTGTGTCGCCGCGCCCACCCCCAACTGCGGCACGGCTAATAAACGAGTTCGAGCGGCTTTCCAGGTTTCTTGCTCTTGTCGAGCTTTTTGTAGAGCCTGGACAACTCTGCCCCACGATTTTAGGGCTTTCTCTGGGCCCAAGGACATAGTGTCCTCCGCCAGGGCTTTTGTACAATTATCCCATACGTCCGAATGCAGGACGTCCACGGGGCTTTCAATAGCCCCAAGCGTAATCAATCTCGACAATGCGAGAGTTAAATCCCTAAGTTTACATTCTATACCCCATTGTGCATGCATCTCTGTTACGACCTTCGCTATGGCTTCCATTGTCCATGCGGGTCCGGAGGCGTCCCTCCCACTGCGGTCAGACCTGCTGCCGCAGTCGCCGTCCTCTTTCCAGGAGAATTCCCGTTCGCCGGGCGCAAGCCGCTTTCCCGGGTTCTGGCACCAAAATGTTGCCTTTTAGATCAAGGCAGGCAACCTGGTTCTGAGGTACAGCTCAACAGCCCACTCTCCAGGGCCGTTCGGGCCAATGACATACGCAGACACCAATGTGGTGGACGGTCAAATGGCGTTTATTACTTCTTCTCCTGGGGTCTTATAGTCTTAGGGGTCCTACGTCAAAAAGGGGTTTGTCTTTCTTATCTATGGTTAGTAGGGAATGGAAAAGTACTGAGTAAGGAGTAGAAAGTTGCTGACTTCAGTGGGGCAACATTCCTATTGTTAGTGGGGCCACATTCCTATGTTAGTTTCTTATCTGTGAGTAACTGAGGGTCTTATCTATGGGAAACAGAGGGTCCTGGCTTTCCGTGGCATCGCGACAATCTTCCACAGGGCCTCTTCCCTAGCTACCACACAGGAGCATGAGGCGGCCCCTGCCAGGCTGCTGAGCAGGGACAAGGAGGCAATGAGGCCCCAGCCCTGCAAGGGTCACTTGTCTCCTGCTCCTGCCTCAGGCCCAGGACCAGCAGCCATGGCCAAAGTGCTGCCCGAGTTGGCTCTGGCAGGGCTGTCTTGCAGCTGCTGCCCATCCCTGTGCCCTGTGCAGCCCAGGCTGTCCCACGGTGTCCCTGCCCTGCGCCTCTGTCCCTGCAGGCTGTCGGCATCCCCCGGCTGCCCCACCTGGCTGGGCCCTTCCTTTGCTGAGAGCTCTGCCTCCTGCCTGCCCCTGCCTGCCCACACAAAGCCTGGGGCTGATACCAAAAGGGTGAATTCAATTTTTACTGTACCTGTCAACTTTCAGCACAGGAACAAGGCATGCAGGGGCTACTTTCCCAGCAGGAATGGGTGGACGAGAAGAAGAAGACATCTGGCTCTGTCCCCAAAGCCATGCACAATTCCCTCTGGGACACCAGCACCATCTCCTACAAAAGATGTGCTGCACAGCTATTTCTGTATGTATTTTTCATGTCAGCAGAATTTTCTCTCCTGACCATCATGTGCTACGACCACTATGTGTCCATCTGAAAACCCCTGCACTACAGGACACTCCTGGGCAGCAGAGCTTGTGCCCACATGGCAGAAGCTGCCTGGGCCAGTGGCTTTCTCAATGCTCTCATGCACACAGCCAATACATTTTCCCTATCCCTGTGCCAAGGCAATGCCCTGGGCCAGTTCTTCTATGAGGTGCCCCAGATTCTCAAGCTCTCCTGCTCCAAATCCTATCACGGGGAACTTGGACTTCTTATGTTTTCCATCTCTTTAGGTTTTGGCTGTTTTGTATTCATGGTTTTCTCCTATGTGCAGATCTTCAGGGCTGTGCTGGGGATCCGCTCTGAGAAGGGACGGCACAAAGCCTTTTCCACCTGCCTCCCTCACCTGGCCATGGTTTTCCTGTTTCTCAGCCCTGGCTTTTTTGCCCACCTGAAGCCCCCCTCCATCTCGTCCCCATCCCTGGATCTGACCCTGTCAATTCTGTACTCGGTGGTGCCTCCAACCCTGAACCCCCTCATCTACAGCCTGGAGCTCAAGGCTGCAGTGCGGACACTTATGACCAGAAAATTTCAGAAACACTAAAATCACCTGTAATAAAAGTAATCATTGATATATATTGTTCCTTTTATTTTGGGGGTTCTTTTTCCTTGTTTTCTATTTTTTATACTGTCCAAAAGCAAGGTCATTGATTCTGCTATTTCCCACTTTTTTTCGCTCCACATTCACTTTGGCCCCAGATTTGTTGATGCGGAGCTGGGCTCTCTCAGAGGCTTTAGACAGAATAAAGGATGTCTCAGCAAAGTTATTTGCAGAGATTCCCCTTTTGCTGCCTTCTCTGGAGCTGCAGCAGCAATGTCTGTGTGCAGAGCTGGAAGCAGATCAGGGCTGGCACAGCAGCTGTGCCCAGCAGCAACAGCACTTGGTGTTGCCAGTTCTGCTGCCATGGCCCTGCCCCACTGCCCTGGTGGCCCTGGTGTTGCTGCAGGGCCTGAGTGCTCTCGGGGCTGGGCACAGCCCTGGGGGTGGCAGTGCCGGGGCTGCAGCAGGGACAGGCCATGGGCACTGCTGGGGCAGCACTGACGCCGCAGGCCAGGGCCTGGGGGCTCCAGGCTCCTTTCCCAGGCACTCTCAAGAACACGGCCAGGCCAATGCTCAGCACAGAAAAGCCCCGTGAGCAGCCCCAGGTTGGCCGTGGGCAGGCTGGGGGCAAACAGCATGGCTGGGGCTCTGCAAGGGCCCTGGGGCAGACGGGAAGGAGCAGCAGAGCAGGGGCTGATCCATCCCCAGTGTGCTGGACAGCCCAGGGCAGCGTCCCAGAGCGTCCTGATGGAGCTGCCAACAACATCCCCCCTCTGCAGCCCTGGCCTCTCCCCCAGCTCACACAGGTGACCCATCCTTGCAGGCACAGACATGGCAGCACTGGCTCAGCAGCCCCTGTTTGCATTGCACAGAGCAGGTGGGAGCACCCCCATGATGTATCTGTGGGGACAGGAAACTGAGGGAGCACAAATGCCATCAGCCCCTGAGGCCAGCAAGGGCTGGGGGACACCAGGGAAACCACTCACCTTTGTCCTGGCCTCTGCAGTCAGCCAGAAAGTTTGTTCCCATCAGCTGGGAGTTTCCTGTCCCACTGCAGATGCTGTTGCTCAGGGCCAGGGCTGCCTGGCAGCCACCCCAAAAGTTGTCTGACCATTTCCTTGGCTTCACCTTTGATTTCTTTACTCTTCCCTGGCAAAAAATTTCTTCCTAGTGCCCATCCCTGTTCCCTGCCCTGCAAACAGCCCATCCCTGTTTGCCCTTTCCTCTCTGGCCCTACTCACCATTGCAGTTCCTGACTTGGCCCCATTGGAATGTCCCTTGGGCAGCAGGATCATCCTACAAGTGCTGCAGGAATTGTCTGCAGGCTCCTGCAGTGCCTCGTGCTGCTCCCTTGCCGGAGGGAACCCCAGGCCAGGGGGGCACATCTGGGCTGCTGTGTCTGGCTCTGGGGCTCCCTGGGCAGTGAGGAGGAGCTGCAGAGGCTCTGCAGGACTGACAGGATGGGCTTTGGGGCTGCCAGGAGAAACTGAGGCACCTGGGCTGCTAGAGCTTCTGCAGAGGAGGCCCAGGGCTCCTCTTGCAACTGCTCCAAGGGTTCTTTCAGAGAATCCCAGAATCAGCAAGGTTGGAAAAGTCCTTGGAGATCATCAAGTCCAATCTGTGCCCTGACACCGCCTTGTCTCCCCTGAGCCTCCTCTTCTCCAGGATAAACAACCCCAGCTCCTTCAGCTGCTCCTAACAGGAGTTGTCCTCCAGACCCCTCACCAGCCTTGCTACCCTTCTCTGGACATGCTCCAGCCCCTCCATGTCCTTCGTAAACTGGGGGCTCCAGAACTGAACACAGCACTCCAGGTGCTGCCCAACCAGTGCTGAGCACAGGGGAAGAATCCCTGCCCTGCTCCTGCTGGCCACACCATTCCTGATCCAGCCCAGGAGCCATTGGCATTCTTGGCCACCTGGGCACACTGCTGGCTCATGTCCAGCCTGCTGTCCATCAGTCCCTGCAGGTCCCTTTCTGCCTGGCTGCTGTCCAACCACTCTGTCCCCAGCCTGTATTTCTGCAGGGCTTGTTGTGGCCAAAGTGCAGGACCCAGCACTTGGATTTGTTAAACCTCACCTTGTTGAATTTGGGCCCTGGATCCAGCCTGTCCAGGGCCCTGTGCAGAGCCCTCCTACCCTCCAGGTAATCAACACTCCCAGCCAGCTTGGTGTCACCACAACTCTATGAGACCCCAGAGTGTCCCTATGGCCTCCATGATTCCATGAGGCCTCCCAGTGTCACAATGTCTCTTTGGTTCCATGGGACCCCTTGGTGCCACAAAGTCCTTTGGATCCTTGGGCCCTGCAGTGTCACAGTGGCCCTTTGTCCCCCAAGGCCCTGAAGTGTCATAATGGATCCTTGGTTCCAGGAGGTCTGGCAGTGCAGCAATGCTCTCCTTGGTTCCACCATGTCACAATGGTCTCTTGGTCCCAAGGGCCATCACGGTGTCAAACATGTTTCCTTCATTCCAGGAATCCCTGAGGAGCAGCACTGGCCCCTTGGTTCCATGGGGCCCTGCAGTGTCACAATGGCCCCATCATGACACCAGGTCCTGCTCTGTCACAATGCTCTGCATGGTTCCACAAGGCCCTGCAGGGTCACAGTGGCCTCTGTGGTTCCAGCAGGACCGAGACTGTCACCATGGACTCCTTGCTTCCATCCAGCCCCACAGTGTCACAATGGGCCCTTGGCTCTGTGCTGCCATGTCGTACACAGTGTCACCATGGTCCTCTTAGTGCCACCAGGCCCCGCAATGTCCCTATGGCCCCTGGCTTCCCCAGCACCTGCAGTGTCACAATCATCAGAGAATCAACCAGGCTGCAAAAGACTTTGGAGAGCATCAAGTCCAACCTGGGACCCAACACCACCTTGTCACCCAGACCATGGCACTCAGTGCCACATCCAGTCTTTCTTTAAACACTTCTAGGGACAGTGACTCAGCCACCTCCCTGAGCAGCCCATTCCAATGCCCAAACACCCTTTCTGTGAAGAATATTTCCTAATGTCCAGCTAAACTTCCCCTGGTTCGGTGCAGCTTTTGGCTGTGTCCTCTTGTCCTGTCACTGTTTCATGGGAAAAATTCCTGACCCCCACCTGGCTGCACCCTCCTGTCAGGGAGTTGTAGAGAGTGATGAGGTCTCCCTTGAGCCTCCTCTTCTCCAGGATAAACAACCCCAGCTCCCTCAGCTGCTCCTCACAGGACTTGTGCTCCAGACACCTCACCAGCCTTGTTGCCCTTCTCTGAACACGCTCCAGCCCCTCCATGTCCTTCCTCAATTGGAGGGCCCAGAACTGCAAACAGCACTCGAGATGCTGCCCAACCAGTGCTGAGCACAGGGGAAGAATCCCTGCCCTGCTCCTGCTGGCCACACCATTCCTGATCCATAGGAGTGCCAGGGATTGGGTGAGGGAAATGATGGGATGGGATGGGGAAAAAGTGTTCTTGATTGTCAGCCACGGAGGGCTTTGATTTTCATATCTGTTCAGACTGCATCAGAAGACGCTGGGGATCCATATCAATTGGGGATTGCTGATATCAATGTATAAACAGGAAAAGAAAACTGGATAAAACAATGTTCTCTGCATTGTTTCAATACAGTATATTCAATTTAAATGCACTTCTGAAATGTCTGATTAACCACAGAAGAATTGAAAATATAAATTATTTCCAGGGCTCTTCTAGTTTGAGCATTTTGAGTAAGAACTGAAAATTTAAATTATTCCCATGGGCTTTTCTTGTTTGTCTGTTTTGAACAAATGTTTATGAGCCTTTTTCAGTGAATTTGTGAACTGAAGAGCTCAAGAAAGAAGAGGCCTCCAGAGTACGAAAACTGATCAGCAACCTCCTAGTGGATGAAGGTCCATCCCCATCAGAGCAACAATGAACAGAAATGGGCACAGCTTTGTGGCTGCCCAGCTTTGGCATGGGCCCTGGGCCTGGAGCAGGAGCAGCTCTTGAGGGCCCCAAGGCCGGGGCTCTTGCGCTGCCCTGGGCAGATGGGATGGCAGCAGGGGCTGCAGAGCTCTCAGCACCTCAGCCCGAGGGGAGCAGGGCAGCCAGGGAGCCTCCTTTGGCCTTGGCCAAGCACCTTCCCCCATGGCTGGGGCTGAGTCCTGTGGCACTGCAGCTGCTGCTGTGCCCTTGCAGGGGCTGAGGCCGTGGGGCAGTGCCCAGAGCAGCCAGGCCTGAGCAGAGCTGTGGGGCCAGAGCCGTCTGGGCTGGGCTGGGGAGAGGCCCTTGGTGCTGCCCAGAGCTCAGGGCAGCTGGCAGAGCTTGCAGGGAGCTCTTGGAGCCTGGCCCAGAAACCATCAGTGTCCGTCTCAGCCTGGCTGAGCGTGCAGGGGCAGGACTCAGGCCAGGCCTTGTGGGGCAGGGGCAGCGCCTGTGCAAAGCATTGCAAACAGGCAAGTGCTCCAGAGAGGAGGCTGCTCTGTGCCCTTGGTGGCATGGACAGAGCAGGGAGGGGGCCCAGGACATTTGTCAGCCCCAGCCTCTGTGCCCAGCCCTTGGCAGCCCAGGCTGATGAGCCTAGCTTTGGCCTGGGCTGAGTTTGGCTGTGGCCCAGCTCTGTCCTCCTGCAGGGCTCAGGGCCTGTTCCTGGCCATGGCCAGCCCTGGCTGCCTCTCTGCTGGCCCAAAGATCTGGAGAGCACGAGGCAGGGCTGTCTGTTATAGGTTAGTTGCGGTGGGGAATGAATTACCCACTAATAAGTCCAAATAAAATTAAATTTATTAATTGATAGAGCAAGTGATAATAGGCAAAGTCAGCGTCCTGGGCGCGCTGGGCGACAGGAGAGTCTCCGCTCTACCACTGCCGCACTCATCTGATTTTCCGTGGAGTTCTTATACAGTCCTACTTCCAGGCTGATGTGTAGTACTCTGCGTATTCTTCTTTTGTGTTTAGGTGGTCATAGTCCACCTGCTGGGGTCTGAAGATGAAGGTTGGTAATTTTCCTTTCTCTGATTCCTGGAATTCTTAGGCTCAATCTGCTGAGTTCCTGGAATCCTAGGTTTACTGAGTGGATAAGCTGATACTGTGTTATCAATCATAGCAAACCCCCCACCCATATTAACAGTTTACTAACAGATAAACAACTGTTTGTGAAACCTATTGTCTTTTGGTTTCATCTTCCTTATCCTTTAAAGTCTGGAAATTTACTTAGACAAACTAGAGGTGATGCAACAGTCTTACTGGAATTACTTTGTCAGCTTTGATGAACAAACTTAAAGTTTTAACCCATTACATTGTCTGTGCAGGCCCACAGATGCCCCGGGCTCTGCAGGAGCTGGCAGAGGCTGCCCAGCAGGGAGGCCATGGGGCACAGAGCCCCAAGGCTGCTGTGGGCACCATGGCACAGGGGCCGTTCCCAGCCGCAATGCTCGTGGCCTGGGCTGGGCCTGCACAGGGGCTGGGCCACCATGGCTGGGCCAGCACAGGGCCACAAAGGGGCCACGCAGCCGCTGCCGGGGCTGACAGCAAGGTCAGGCACACACAAGCAATTGCTGAGCATGGCCTGCGCTGGCCAGGCCTGACTGTCCCAAAGGCAGAGCTCAGCTGCCCTTGGGGGCTGCGGCAACCGTCCAGAGCCCAAAAAGCCTCCATGGCTGTGCTGGAGACCAAGGCTGCAGGAGGGAAATGCAGGGCTGCTGTGCGATGGTGAGGGCATTGAATTTCAGCACACACCTCAGCTCTCTGATGATCCCCGCACCATGCTGGGCCCTGTTTCAGACTGAAGCAGAGCAGATGTTGATGGAAGAGTAACCCTGCGGGGCTGTCAGGGACCTGCAGCTTGCAAGGATCTCTGCTCTCCTTCGGGTGCTCTCGGAGAGATCCAATCCCAGCTGGGAACCTCAGGGCACAAGTGGCACTGCTTGTTCATAGGCACACAACTGATGTCTGCCTGGAAAGGGGCACAGGTTTTAATACCTGCTTATATCATAAGATACAAGCAAATCTTTTTTATGTGGGTATTTGAGTACTTTTGAGAAATGGCAAAATTTTCCTAGTACGAACAGGGATTCCCTGGAAGCATACTGATGGCAGAAGAAGAAACACTGGTCTTCTCATATACTTGTGTCAGCATTATTCAGTTTATTATTTAATCTCACTCTTCCATCAGGTGTTTCCTGCTCTCCTGTTTTAATGGCCATTTCTAAGACCATCTTTTCATTTAGAGCAGCTGGATCTTTCTACTTCCTGCTGCTCCCAGATTTTCTCCTCTAGGTCCTTTCTGGTCATTCAAGTACCTCTCAATTGACTGGTTTAATGCTTTGAGGTGCAAGAAGTTGACCAAGATTTCCAAGTTTATATATTATAAATATAAAAATAATCATCACCTCAATTATGTTTGTATTTATCACAGAATTGTTCTTTTCTTTTTTCCTGATCTAAAGCTGTTCTTGTACAGAAATCCCTGGGGGATAGGGGACATGTCACAGGCTGCTGGGACATCCCAGAGAGCTTAGAGAAGAGCTGTGATGGTTATTAAACTGTTCAAATGATCAGGTTCTGTTTGTTTACAAGAAACCTTTCTGTGCCTCTGAGTGTCATCAGTCCCTGAGCCCAAAGGACACAAACCGGATGAGTTATGATTCCCACTGCATGGGCTGCACTTGGACTTTGGTCTCTGCACAGGAGAGCTCTTCATCCCCTTTCTCTCTTTTCCTCCCCCTGGGCATGGAGGGAGCTCCTGACTTCAGCGTGTGACTCGTGTGTGCAAAGAGCAAATCTGGGCAGAATTGGGGCAGGAAGGGTTTGGGGGGACCTTGGGATCTGTGCTGGGCACAGAAGGTGTTTTCCATTGCTCTGAGAATGTCTGTGGAAAGTAGATGTAATTTCCACCACAGGAATGACTTTTGCATTTGATGGAGCTGTGCCTTCCCTTGGCTTTGTTGGCTGAGATTAAATGAACATCCCTCTGTGTCTCGGACAACTCCTTCTCCAAGGAAAGCAGGTGGGTGTTGGAGCCAAGTAGCTGAAAGCTGCAGATGCAGCCTGGGCTGGAGGGAGCACAGATTTGCACAAGGCTGCTCTGAGTGCCAGGGCTTGGATGGGGGAAATGGTGGGGTGGGGGTAGGGAGAGTCTGATTGATTGTCAGCCATGAAGGGTCTTGATTTTCATGTCTATTCAAACTGCATGAGGAGTTACTTGGATTCAGTGTCAACTGGAATTTGCACATGTCAATTTATGAACAGATTAAAATAACCTAAGCAGGACCTAAAAAAATCTACTTCTTCTTCTTCTGTACCTTACAAATTCGCACCCCTTCATCCCCAATAGCGTTCTTTAACCAGCAAGATACATACAGTAATTGCTCAGGATCAGTATCTCCTCGAGCTGTCAGATGATTTAGTTGTTGGCACATCCACATGTCCTTTGTCCCACACCAAGGTCATCCTCCTTGCACCTCTAATTCCGGCCACACTTCTACACAGTAGTGGATCATTTTCATTTTATCTAATCCCTCTGTGGCCTCTATAGAACCCCATCTCTCCAACAGTTCTCTTAAGGGACTATTGGAAGGTATATTCCTCAGTCTCTTGCCGGTCTTTTTACTATTACACCCTCCCATTTTTCAGGTCTCAACAGTAAAAAATCCCAAAGGTGCCTCTACTGACAGGTAATTAAAAAAAATAAACCTCGTTTGAGGAGCTTCAGCCTCCTCCACCAAACTTCAAATTTCTGCATGATGCTCAGGACTTTATACTGAAACAACTGCCCGATCTCTTGATTGCCCAACTTTCCCAACATCAGATCTTACATCTATCAGGACTTGAACACATGAAACGTCAGCCTAAGAATCCGGGTTGTGCCTGACTCCCTCAGTCAGGAAAAACTGCTGCCTGATTTTTAGTTTGCCTAACCCGCCAATTTTTAGGCTTCACCGTATCAGGACTTAAAAACAACGCGCAGCCTCCTTCGCTGGGGTTTGTGCCTGACTCCTTTGTCAGGACTTACTTTGCCTGCAGGGCTTGTGAGCTACCCGAATCCTTCTCGGGACTTACAATCTGCCTGACTTCCCTCTGTCAGGACTTACTTTTCGTGCGTTCCACTCATACAACTATTCCCTCCGCATGCCCAGAGAGGGGGGGCCCTTTTTTTTCCCCCTTAGGAGACGACTCACTCACGCTAATTCCACTCACTTTCCCCTGTTCCCGGCTGGCTTTCTCGCGAACGTTCGGAAATGTGGTACCAAGAGGTCCGCTCTTGCTCCGAAGGTCCGGCTGCCAGCCCTCGTCTCACTCACACACACATGCACACGTCTCCCACTTCTGCCACCGGATTTTTCACCAGTCTGGTGCTCCAGTGCTCCTCTGTGTCGCTGGTCCTGAGCCGATCTCTCTGGTCCTGATAGCCAGCTGTCCTGGAGGTCCAACATGGCCAGTCCTGGTACCCTCTTCTGGCGTGGTTATTGCGGACGAGCGCCCAAGCTAAAATAAACAGGGCAGGAGACTTTTTCTCCTTTTAGTGCCTTTATTAAAAGTGATCAGCTCAGGATTGGGCAGCTCGGAAGGGGCTACAGCTTCCCGTCGCCTCTCCCCAGGTGACTTGGAGGAGGAGGATATGCGCAGCTTTGTCCACTAGGGGCAGAGCTGGGGGGTCCGGTCCTCGTGGGAGCCTTTAGGGCGTGGTGACCCCTTCCAATGTTAATCCTGCCACCTCTCTTGGCCTGCTCCCGGCATCGGGACGACTCCCGTGCTCAGGGTGAGAGGGAATGCGACGGTGTTCAGCATCTCTGCAGGCTCAGGGCTCCGTTCCTGACGTCCAGACATCATTCCAATCTCTCAGCTCTTAGGTGGCTTGTTGTTTTGAGGTCTTTTTTAGCAAGCTAGAAGCAGTAGCTTCTCATGGCATGCTGGTCCTGGAGTTATTTTGCATATCCCCCCCCCCCAAAGTCTCTTCTCCTCACTGTTTGGGAGGTCCCCACCCTTCACTGTCTCAGAGAAAGGCCATTAACTTGGCCCCAGCTAGAGTTTTTACTGATACAAAACCAACTATTAACGACAACGACCCATAATTACCATAACACAAGCAGCAGCCCAGCAGCAACCATGGTAAGCTTTTTCTCACAAAAAAAATTGGCAGAATTTTTGTTCATAACGCTTCAGGTGATGTTCATCTTCCTTTCTCAAGCTGTTTTTCTCTGCTTCAATAAGGCGTGAGATAAGCATATTTCCTTTTTATATATTCCAAAGCTATAGTTTCAAGGATACAAGTAATATTCTAAAATTATGCTTCAAAAGATTATTATTGCAGAGCTCTTTATGGATTCAATGCAAGCAAAAAGCCTTATCTTTAACACCTTAATTCCAATGCTCCTAAATCAACCAGCGTTAATTGCAAACCAAAGATAGGTTCAAAGGCCTTTTTCCATGCTTTATTTTCCTCACTTATTAATAGAATTCACAGCTCACCCATTGTGTGGGTCCACCCATTTCTCATTCACAAATACACGTCGCCTGTTTGTACCTGACACAAAACACAGCGTTGTATTTCACATTTCCACCTGTGTTTAGCAAAAAAGGTCAAGAGACCAGAAGGCATATGCCATGCCTGTAAAGAAGTAGTTTAACTTGTCCTCATCGGTGGAATTCCCATTCCAGTGCAGCTTTTATGACAGAAATATGTCTGTCCATGCCGCAGGACAGTTCATACTCCCTCCTTATTGGCATTGTACTCTTTTATGCATAAAGCTGAATGAGTTTGACACTAATATCAGTTAATATTAAATGAAATTTTCTTTGAGTGTTTGGCCCAGCTGCAGATCTTAAGTGGAGGAGATGACACATTTTGTTCTAACTTTTTTATTTCTCTGTTTTGTTTATTGTAACCCAAGAACTTTATTCAAGAATGAAGCAAACTTTTCTGGCTGTCCAGGAGGAAAAGGTTTCAAAGCTGACAAGTTCATTGACTGCATTGTCTCCACAAGAGTGCAGTAAAAACAGACCAAAAGCAAAAATTAAAGAAATAGCCATCTCATGGGAAAATTTTAAATATAATTTTCTTTCTATGCATCCATACATAATTCTTTAGCATGGAAATATTAAATAAGGATATGTATGGAAAGGAAGAGAATGCCCAGAGCAGCAGGCCCCAGCCAGCACTGGCTGGTAGGGAGCCTTGCTGAGAACACACTTCCATCAGCTTTCTGGGACAAACTCAACTTTGACACTTTTTAATCTTCTGTGGTCGCAGTGCTGGGAGACTGAGCAAGATCTGAGGCTCTGCTCCATAAACCATAAGAGGAAATCCATCCTATTTGAACACATGGAAGAGTTCTCCCCTGATCACAGAAAGGGTCAGAAAGAACAGCTACATCAATCTGTCACTTGCTAGTATCAGGCTGCAAATAAGGCTCGAATGCTTGGCACTGCCCAACACTAAGAAATAAATATTCCAAAGCTGACAGAAGCACCAAGATAATAAGTTTAGGAAACTTGCTCAATTTAAATGAATGCCAGGCCTGGTCTGTTCAGAAAGCTCGTCTGAAACATAGGAAACTCTGCTTGCAAGGCAAAGGAACAAGATGCAGACTAAGTAAAGGGCGTTACATTTTTTCTGCCTTCAGTTTAAAAGTCATCTTTTATTTTTAGAGTGGAGTCAATCATGAGTAAAGAGAAAACAGTAAGATACAGTCAAAACCAGGAGGAGAAATAAACCCAACAGGAGTCAGGATGAACTCTAAAAAAAGGAGCTAGGAGTTTTGGTGATGGTGGGATTTTTTCACACATTGTTTGCTTGTGGGGTAGGGGGTTTTTTGTGTGTTTTTGTTAGTTTAGTTTAAATTTTGCTCCTAAAGTGACAGGCAGTGGATCTGTGAAACTACTTGTCAGATGGTATGGTGGATTTAGGAAGTTTGGTTAAAAGGGCAGCCTGAATGAGTACCTGAAAGACAGGGGTATTTAAAGTTACTAACCAGATAATATCTATATCTGCTTTATTAATCCCCTGAATTGAAGTGTTTTTCTTTTTTAATCTAAATATATGTTACCTCAAATGAAAAAAAATATTTATAAGTGGTAATAAAATAATTATCGTGGTAAAAAAGCTTGGTAAGTGTGGTAAATTTCTACATAGTGTTAGTCTATTCACTCTGGAAAATGTAATATCCAGATGGAGATGACAGAGAAGGATGTAAATTACCTTGTTGCGTTCTCAGCTGTGCAGTCACATGGACTGAATGCTCTTGCCCAGCAGGAACAGCCCCAGCAGCTCCATACCTGCAGTTACAGTAGAGGACACAGCCATCTCTGTGCAGCTGTTTGGCCAGCTCAAGCTGATGGTTCATCAGCTTGTCATTTATTACTACTATTAGTGGTTTTCCATTCTCTAGAGTCTCCAGCCAGCTACCAGCACCTACAAGAGGAACAGAAAACATGGTGAGAGATCAAATATCCCCCTACTCGCTGCTGAAAGAGGGGAGCCTCTTGAACAACCCAGCTGTGGAGCTCAGTACTCCCAGCCAGCTCACCCCGGGCTGGAGAGACCTCATCCCACGGAGCTCCCGCAGCCCCAGAAGCAGCCGGGCTGTACGTGTGTGGCTGATGACCAGGTCTGCGCTCTGCAGCTCCTCAGCCAGCGAGTCCTTGAACCGGAACGCTTCCACCGCCGCGGCCGGGCTGCTGCTGGGCTGCGGCTGCGGCAGCGAGCCCCAGCCCGCCTGCAGCACCAGCTTCTGGTACCCGCGGCTCTGCAGCGCCTGCGGGCACAGCACCGGGGGATGGAGGCGATAAGGGGGGCGGAGAAGATGGTGGGGAGGGGGGACGGAGAGAGAGATGGAGAAGAAAGGGGGGATGACGGAGGTGGAACGAAGGGGATGAGGCGGGGATAGAGAGGCTGTGTGAGGGCTGTGCCCAGCTCCAGACGGCCCCGGCCCCGGTATCACCCCCCCCTCCCCGTCCCACAGGCCGTCCCTCCCCTTCCTCAAGCAACACTTCATGCTTCTCCGCCGGGCACCCCCGAACCGCCACGGCGCCCTCAGGCGCCCCGGCACTGCTGCCGGGATGTGGCAGGGAGGGCAGGGCAGCCCGCGGCGCACAGGCGCCAGCCCCGGGAGGGCAGGCCCGGGCCAGGGCCGGTGTCGGTGTCTCGGCCGACTGACCTGCAGCGCGGGCGGGGAGGCAGGGAGCGGGCCGCGGCGATCAGCTCATCGAAGCTGGTGGTGCTCACGGTGACGAACGTGGACTTCATGGCCACCGGGACGGGACGGCTGTGAGGCCGCCAGGGGGCACCGCGCCCCCCCGCAGAGCTCCCAAAATGGCGGCCGGGCTAAGGGGAGGGACGGGGCAGGTGGGAATGCCTCCTTCCCTCCCTGTCCCTCCTTGTTCCTCCCTGACCCTCCTGCCCCTTCTTTTCCTTCCTTGTCCCTCCTTGTCCCTCCCTGTCCCCTACCGTGTCTTCTCTTCATGGGTTTTTCCCATCCGCCCGTTTCGGCGGGGCTGGTGCCACTGCGCCGTGAGGTTCTCCCTCACAGTACCGCACCAGCAGCGATGGTGGCTGCTCTAATGAGCCCACTGTCCAGCAGCGTTTTGAGGGGTAGCCAAGGCTGTTCCAGGGTTTTAGATTTTCAAGGAGAAGAGGTAAAAAATAAATTTGGAAAAGGGATTCGAAAAGTTTTGGCCTGCACGTGTTATTTCAGCCTTGGGGACGCACATAACTCGCGGACGGCCTGTGTGGGTGTGTTCAGAAGTGCCATTGCCAGAGCAGGGCCACAGCCACCCTCCCTTTACAGACTGACACCGGCCCAAGCCTCCCACAACACTTACTGGGGGAGTAACACTTTAACTTCTACCCCAAACTCATGAATATTAAATGTGCTAACACAGTTATGAATATTAGATGTGTTAAATGTGTTCACTGAAGAGTAAGAATGACCCCTGAACAGTTGCACAAACAGAGTTGGCAGTTTTGTTCCTTATTAGTAAGTGTAACACAATGCATAATTTGCTACAAAGATAAACCAAAGTTAGACATCTAAATCTATTTATTTCCTGAATTAAAGTCAACAGATGAGGTCACAACTGTAGACACAGTTGTGTATACATGTTGTTGGAAGAAGGATGCAGCTTCTTGTGGAAACCTCTGCCATGTTAATGCCTTGTTCACAATGCTCATTAGCCCCCTGTTGTTTTCATTTAGCATCATGAGCCACGCTGAAATGTATTTATTTTTTGATTAAAGGAAATAGTGCTGACAGTAGACACTGTCTGGGGGAAAAATACTGTAGAGCAAAACATTACTAGTGTCCTGAGTGCACAGGGACTTAGTGGCTCTGCCCAGCCTCATCCAGCTCTTGCTGTTGTCCCTCAGGAAAAGGAATCTGGGAGCTGAGGGTGGCCACAACACCAGCCAGGTAAAGAGCTCACCAAGAGGACATGGTCCAGTGACCATCCGGCAAGGACAAGGACACAACGTCAGCCCAGGAAACCCAAACAGCAGTTCAGGAACAGAATTAGCAGCAAAGACACCCACGAGTCACCTCTGTCATCCCAGCAGGAGAAGGACATGGTCAGGCAGGTTCAGAGGAGGGCCATAAAGAGGCTCAGGGCCTGGAACATCTCTACTGGGCAGACAGGCTGGGAGAGATCAGTGTTCAGCCTGGAGAAGAGGAGGCTCCAGAGACACCTTAGAATTCCTTCCAGTGCTTAAAGGAGCTCCAAGAGAGAGCTGGAGAGGGACTTTGGACAAGAGCCTGCAGTGACAGGACACAGGGAAATGGCTTTAAACTGAAAAAGGGCAGATTTAGACTGGATATTGAGAATTAATTCTTTCCTGTGAGAGTGGTGAGGCCCTGGCAAAGTGTGCCCAGAGAAGCTGTGGCTGCCTCTGGATCCCTGGAAGCATCCAAGGCCAGGCTGGATGGGGCTTGGAGCAGCAAAGGTGTCCCTGACCATGGCAGAGAGTTAAAACTGGATGAACTTAAGGTCTCTGCAAAACCAAACCATTCTATTGTTCTATTTAAACCCCAAGGCTAAATAAAGTCCCTGTCCAAGAGTGTGAGTGGAAGCCCCAGCTGAGACTGGTCACACAATTAGTGCAGTCAGGGTCCTGACAGCTGTGGGAGAAGAAGGTGGATTTGGGATGAAAAGGAAAATACTAAATTTTTCAGGTGTTGGAGATGAGGTTCAGCACCTGGTAAAGGACAGGATAATTAAATGTTAGGAGTTTTGGGGTTTTATTCCCTGTGTGTCACTGGAAGTCAGTGTCCTCTGCAGCGGGCACTTCCAGCTTCATGCTGTATAGGGGCTAGAGGAAAAAATATTCACATGTAAAATTGCAGTGACTTAAATTTGGATTTTCACTGGAGGATACATTCCACTTGCACATTGAATCAGGCTTGTTAGGGTGATTTTAAATGGAAGAGAAAAGGGAAAACCATCCATTAAAGGATTCAATTTCATGCTAATTTGTACCTGCTGTTTTAATTAGAAGTTGTGTAGGGCATAAGTAGGATTTTGCCCATGAGTGCTTAGGCTGAGGTCTGTGAGAACTACACATCACTCTCAAAATGAGGTGCTTGAAGCTGAGCCTGTGCAGTTTTGAGGCAGGTAAGAGATCAGGTAATCCAGGTGTGCTGCTGTGCCTTGTTTCATTGCTGCCTCTGCCCCGTGTTCCTGCACATAAACCACACTGTGCTCACAGACCTGACCTGCCAGTGACTGCTCAGGGGATTTTTACATTCAGTTTGTAACACCAAAGACACCCTTGATGCCCCAAAATTCCCTTTGCAAGACAAAGCTCAACTCCTTCCAGTCACCCAGCCCCCTGCCCAGCTAGGGGCAAGACCAGGCCCTCAGCAGGCACTTGGTGGGGGCAGTGGGTGCCTCAGCCTGGCCATGGTCAGACACTGAGGAGGAGGAGGAGAGACCCTTTGTCATCATGGAAGAAGAGAAGAAATGTGACAGAGATGACAAGTGGGGAGATGTTGGGGCCCGAGAGCTTGGCCTGAGGGAAGAGGGGACAAGCTGTGAATTCTTCCAGTAGGTACCCGCAATGGAAGCCAAGGAAGAGTCCCCATGCAGAGCAATGAGTGCCCACGAGTTGCAGCAGTGCAAGGCGGCTGTGAGGGTGCTGTGGGGAGAGGGGGCACAGCAACAGCCCTACCAGTGGCAACAAAGGGCAACAGCCCAGGAGCTACCCCCAATGGAAAAGGAGGTGACTGAGCCAAAGCTGAGCCAGCAAAGGCAAGGAAGTGCGAACAGCCAGGAGAAGCAGGCACATTCTCCTGCCCCCAGGGAGGAGGTGCCATCAGCAGGGACACAGAGCCCAGTCCCTGCTCCAGACAGACCCTGCTGCCCCGCCAGCCCCTCACCCAGCCCACTGGGAGCCCAAACCCCCAGGGAGCAGTGGGAAGAGGCAGAGCAGGGCTCAGTGCTGACAGAGAAGGAGAGTGAGGAGGGCACCTCAGCTGGCAGCAATGAAGACTGGGAATCCTACAGCCAGACTGAGCTTTGCCAAGAGTACTAAGGTGGGGCAGAGCCAGAGCTGTCCCAAGGAGAGTTCAGCAGCTCCCAAGACCTCTCCAGCTGCAGCAAAACAAAACTCAGAGAACTCCGAGATGATTCCACGGAGAAAGACAGCAGCAGCAACGACCTGCCAGAGAACTGCTGTGCAGGTAACAGCATCTTCAGCTTCGGGCCCACTCCCTTGCTGTGGGAGGAGGAGGAGGACGATGGCTGGCATGAAGTCAGTATCCTGGAGCTGTTTGAAAGAGAAGGCAGGGCCCAAAGGCTGGCAGATCTTGCGACAGATGGGCTGCCACTACCCGTCCCTCAGGAGGTCTGGGTTGAGGGGCAGGCAGCAGAGTCCCTGTGTGCCTCGCTTCCCTCCCTGTGCAGCGAAGGCTCCATGGGCCAGCAGGGGCCCGAGGCAGGGCCCCAGAGCCCGGGGCCTGCCCCGCAGAGCCGTGGCAGCGCCTCAGCTGGCCAGCCGGGAGCGCAGGCCCACAGGCAGCCGCGCTGCCCCGAGCAAACGGCCCGGGTGCCTCAAGCAGGCGCTGCGGGCACTGCGGGCGCTGCTCTGCTGGCCCTGCCTGGCGCGGCAGCTACAGGAGCAGCACCCATGGCCCTGCCCAGCCCGGGCCAGCCGATGATGGCTGCTCCCTGCGCGGGGCCCCAGGCAGCCACACGGGCGGCCTCGGCCTGGACATGGCCCTGCAGCCTCAGCTGCCCCGGCCAGCCAGGAGCATCTCCCCAGCACCCACAGTCACTGCTGGGGCCAGTCCTAAACAGCAGGTGTGGGACACAATTGGTGCCAGAGCGCTCAGCAGGGAATCCCAGAGTCATCGAGGTGGGAAGAGACCCTGACGCTCACCCAGTGCCACTGGCACTCTGGCAGCACCATCATCACCGCACCACCACGTCCTCAAGGGCAACATCCGCACAACTCCTCAACGCCTCAGAGACGGCGACTCCACCGCCTCCCTGGGCAGCTTCTTCCAGTGCCTCACCCCTCTGTCAGAGAAAAATTCTTTCTGACATTGAATCCAAACCTCCCCTGGTGCCATCAAAGGCCATTTCCTCTCATCTTGAAAGGATTCCGCGCTGGTCCTTTGGGATTGTATCCCTGAGGAATGAGCACAGGTGGGAGCTGTTGCTCCATGGATGTGACTGCAGGACTTTGACTCATACCATTCCTCTGAAACAAACTAAAGTTGAGTTTAAGAAATAGTAGTAGTAAAAAAAAAATTTAAAAAATCTTACACAAAAGATATTTTGAAAATATTTAAAAAAAAGAATAGGAATAAGAAGAAGAATAAGAAATAGTAGTAGTAAATTTAGTAAGAATAATAAGAATGAGAATAGGAATACGAAGATGAAGAGGAAGATGAAAAACTAGTAATTAATATAAGAATATTAAAAATCAAGAATGACATAGTTAATAAGCATAGCAAGCAAATAAGATTACTTAGAAGGAGAATAGGAAGAATATTTTAAAGAAGAAGAATAGTAGTAGCAATTAAGAAGAAGAAGGGGAAGAAGAAGAGAAAGAAAGAAGAAGAAAGTATAATAATAAGAAGAATATTAAATCCAAATTCACATCTACACGTCTTCTAGAATCCCGGAATGCAGGAAAGGACCTTAAAAAGTATCTACTTCCAACTGATCATCTTATAAGCTCTCTCCAAGACCTCTTTTGTACTTCTATCTCCCTAGCTCCCATTTCTTGTTCAGTAAAATCCATGAACAAAACAATATGGTTTCGTTCTCCTATGGTCTCATTTGTGCCTTCACTGGGGCTGAGGCACCTCTCCCTCATGGCACCTTAAGCCTGGATGGACCCATGGGCAGGTGCCTTCCAGGCACAAGCATTCCAGCATTCTGTCAGGGACTCCCTGCCCTTCTTCCCTCTGCTCCCAGCTGCAGAATGTGCAGCAAAGCCGCCTTTGCTGTCTGCTCGGGGAGCCCAGCCAGCTGCTGCAGCCTGACCCTGCCCTGCACAGCTCCCCTGGCAGGCACGGCAGGAGCAACGCCCTGGCAGCCTCAGCAATCGCCCTCTGACATCTCTGGCACTCACTGCCATGGGCTGCAATTCCAGCTGCCAGCAAGGAAAAGATGCTCCTGCCCTTCAAGGCCAAATTCTGAAGGGGCCAAGACACAAGCAGAGCAAGATCTTACAAAGACATTTCACTGCCAGCCTCCAGAACTTCATCCAGGGCTGTTTGAGCACCTGAGTTGGGAAGGAAAAAAAAAATCAGGGGAAGGTCTTTGGCTGGGAGCTGCCACAGGTAAAGAGAGACCGTGTGGAAGGGAAAAGGAGCAGACAAAGGAAGGCAGGAGAGAAAGCAGGACACAAATGGCAACCAGCTGAGAAGGTGGCACTCTGAAAACCAAACTTGAACTTATGGAATAGCAATGGGACAGAAAGGAAGAATTCTAAGACTTTATTTACTCTGCTTCTCTGAGCAACCTGTGCCAGGACTTCACCACCCTGACAGGGAAGAAGTATTTTCTAGATCATACCTGAATTTCATCCCTTTTACTCTAAGCCCTGAACATCAGTCCCTGAGAGGGAGCTGAAGAAACCTCTCCAGAACTCCAAGTCAGAATCCAGCTCCAAACTTTCTTGGACTTTTAATGGGTCCCACTGAGGTTCACAACTGAGAAAGTGTCCAGAGGCCCCAGGCAGAGCAGAGAACTGGAGGCACTGATGGCACCTGGGGAAAAAGAGAAGCCAAGTCCTTGTGCCCTGGGGCACAGCAGGGTCTGTGCCACCAAGGGCTGTGAGGAGACACCTTGTCCTGAGGCCCTGGGGCCTCCTGGCACAGCCCCAGCCAGGCTGGGCACTGTCAGCCCCTTGTCCTGCCCTCAGCATCCGCCCCTAGCCCACATCCCAGTGGCCTCAAGGATCTGCTGGAAGGAGTCCCTGGGGAGCCTTGCTCAGGAATGGCCCTGGGGGCTTCTCAATGCTCCCTGCAGGGACTGCAGGTTTTTCAAAGGACTTTGGGTTTTGCTTTTGCCTTGGAGTCTCTGAGAGGTTTCTGCAATCATGGCCTCCAATTATCTGCTGTCATTAGTCCCTGCAGAGGCTTTGTCAGTAACAACACTCAGTGGGGCTCATTAATGCTACAAGGTACTTCAGTTATTTTAAGGTACTTGGTGTTTCCCTTTGGATACAGACTCTGGGAGAGGTTTGTGCAATCATGGCCCCAATTATCTGTGTTAATTAGTCCCTGGAGAGCTTTGTACTTACACTCAGTAGGGCTCATTAATCCTTTGAGACACTCAAGGTGTTTAAGGTACTTTGGATTTTCCTTCCCACACTGAGTGTTTGAGAGGCTTTTGTGCCATCCTGGTCTCCAATTCTGTCCTGTAAGGAGTCCATGAGGAGCCTCTGTTGGGGATGGACCCCAGTGGGAGCCATTAGTGCTCTGAGACACTTTGGAGTTTTCTTCTGACTTTGACTCCTGGCAAGGTTTGTGCAATCTCCTCCCAGGCCCTGAGGTTCCAGGGCTCACGCCAAATGCACCACGGGGCTCATTAGGATCAAGCAAGTCATGACAAACCATGGCTCTGCCTTGATTTCCCTCTGCTCCAATGCAGTTCATTAGGAGGGTTTCCTTTGACAGTTATGGAGAAAGAGTTCAAAGAGCTTATAAGAAATATGTATTCCTGTTAAAAAGGGTGTCTTTTATTGCTGTTCCTATTACACAAGAAGTGATTGCAGCATTCAGTGGCTGATATTGATGCAGGGACTCTCGTAAGGAGGTCTGGCCACGCTGGGGAGGGGCTGGGGCTGCGGGGGAGCTGGGCAGGGGACACAGCCAGGACAGGGGACCCCAACTGAGCCCGGGCATAGCCCAGACCAGAGCACATCATGCTCAGGGTAGGAATGGGGGGAACAGGGAGGAAGGGGGGAATTTTGGAGGGAAAGTTTTTGCCTTCCCAGGTAACACTTAAGGCAAGAGGGGGCCCTGTTTCACCAGTGGGCAGGGTCACTACCAAAGACACAGACACCAGCCTAAGGAATTGTGTCATTTATATCATGCACAGCTGCAGAGATTTACAAAAGGATAAGCTCAGCAAAGCACATCATCATTAGCAAAGAATTACAAAAGAAGCTCAGCAATCCATCATAACCCATCATTACATTTTGATGACTAACCCCTTGGTGAAACACTAGAGGTGTTTGTGGCAGACAAAGATTCTGGCTGACTATCAAGGTACACCTTACAGACATCAGGAGTACTTTAGTGACACCGTTCTTCATTCTATTTTCTCAATCCCATTGGAGTTAGGAACAAGAATTCTGTTGTCCATGGAGCTTGCACCTTTTTAATTCCAGAATAATGCCCCAAGGTCCTTTGCTGTTCAGCTTTCCCATGCTGTCTGTGGCTAACAAGGCTTGGGGGGACCCTTTCCCCTCTGACTGGAAGGGGCCGGGTCCCAGTCCCTGAGGCGCACCCAGGCTCCTGGATGGAATTCCTGTGCAAGTCCCTCAGTGTCACAGCAGCCTTCACACGGAGCCCCGTGAATCAGAGCATTTTCCACAGGGGCCCTTGGGGCAAACAGGGAGATCTGGTCTGGCAGGATGTGTAAAACAATCTCCTGTCAGATCTACTTGTTCTCACACAGAATCCCTGGCTGCAGGGACACATTCCCATTGTTCCTGTCCAGGTTTCAGGACTCAGAGTTGTTTTTCCTAGCAGCTGCTCCTTCAGCTGCCTCGGGAGGGCCATTTGGCCTCCAGACCCACACTCTGGCTCCATTATTAGGGCTGCTGCATCCAAACCCTTTATCCCCACAACGGTGGTGACTGGAGGTGGATCTCCTTTTTTCACAATTGTTCTTAAAATTGCAAGATCAATAATTGTGCTACTCTGTCATGGGGTTGAATAATCCAATCTTGTTCATTATTGTTTGACAGAATTACTGTAATTTCTCCTGGATATTCT
Source organism: Melospiza melodia melodia (assembly GCF_035770615.1). Classification (NCBI taxonomy): domain Eukaryota; kingdom Metazoa; phylum Chordata; class Aves; order Passeriformes; family Passerellidae; genus Melospiza; species Melospiza melodia. The sequence continues at coordinate 16,311,347 of NW_026948525.1, read as the reverse complement.
GCACCAATTCCTCCTGCCATGACAGGAACACTTTGCAAGGCCAAGCTGCAAGGGAGCAGTTACCAAAGCAAAGTGTCCTGGAGGAATCTGAATTCCTGTTTTGGTATTGATAGCTCTCATTTGATTTGAATTTATACTAATGAATTCCAACGTATGAAGGCCCAGCCCCGCAGCCTCTGGGCTGGCCCTGCCAGGGGCCATCACAGCCAGAACAATTTCCCAGGCAGCCCAAGTCTCACTGCCCAGGGTTGGATTTGCAAATTGGGGGCAGCCGTGCACAGCCAGGGGGCTCCATTTCCCCAGTGGGCCATTGTGAAGGGCATGGAGCACATCTGGGAGATGGGCTCTCCATGGGCAAAGATTCCATCTCCTCATTTTTTACACTGCTCTTTTAACAACCCGTTCAACCAGTCCTGCAGCTTGTGCATGAAAAACCCTGCAGGCTTAATGACTGTATTTTTCACAGGAACAGACAAAGCACTCTGCATCACAGCATCAGCACACCCTGTAAAAATAGCCAATTTCCTCCCTTCCTCCTTTTTCCATTGTATACAATCTCACAAAGTTGACCGCTGACATTAAGGTCCTGGCCAATCCAGTTCTGTAGGGTATTTAGTGTTACATCCCTGAGCAGCCAAAGCTACCAAATTAGTATTGTCAACACTACTTCACATTATTATTATAATTTTATGCATAGATAGTGATATAAAAATATAGATAAAAGTAGATACAGACATATATAAATATATATATTGAGGTCTTACTATACTATAAATACATATATATTATTATGTATATAGATATTTCACTTGCACAAATGCATCTGAGCTCAAAATTAAAATCTTCTTCTCTTGCTCCATGTGGGAGCATTCCAACAATAATTGTTCCTTCTGAAGGTGCTGTTTCCAATGCACCCTTAACAAATTCATGTTTGTCTGCCCAAACCCACAAGTTCTTTTCCTTTTCCATATGCAATTTTTGGATGCATTTAAAGCCATCCAGGGGTGCAGCTTCTTTTACCCGGCTGCCCCACTGCCCACACGGGGCTCTGATCTCAGCCCACTCCAGAGCCAGGGAACTCCAGGGAAGGGCTTCCCAGCTGGGAACTCCTGATGGCACTGATTCCTCACATTGACACTGAACAAGTGACATTTTGTTGGCATCTGGTCAGACTGTGCCAGTTTTGTTTTACCAGTGGCCAAAGTTAGCACCAAGGGCACAGACTCCAACTGAAGGAATCAGTGTCATTTCCTGCAGTTCAGAGCAGCAAAGAATCACAAAAGGAGCAGCTCAGCAATGCAGCCAACCATCCCCACCAAAGATTGCAGCAGTGATTAAGAAAGATCCAGCAGCATTTACCCTCAGCCTTTACCATCCCCCAGACCCACACAGCAGCTGGGGAAGCTGTCACAGCCAAGGGCTGCAGAGCCACTCCTGGGCACTGGGAATTCCTGCAGGTGCTCCAGCCCCAGGTGAGGCTCCAACCCCGCTGGGTGAGGGCCCAGCTCTGACAGTGCTGAATGAACAAACTGACAGCACTGCTAGTGTGGCAACATCTGCTTTCATCCTCCTCTTGGGTCCCTCCCAAAGCCTGGCCAGGGCTCAAGGAGGAACCAAGGGAGCTGACTTTGACCATACAGCCCCAAACAAGGCCAGATGTCAGATTTCATGGCCTTGTATGGCTTCTAAATACACAAAGGTCAATACATGTCTCACTAAGGAGTGGCTACATCCAGCACAGTGCTAATAACCATGCATATTTCATCAGGGAGCAGATACAAAGATAACCTTTGCTTGGAAGGTTCATCCAGAGGCCACCTTTGGCTCAGGGCCTGCTTTCCAGGCCTCACTCAGGGCTGGTGTCCAGGCCTTGGCACTTCAGGGACGTGGTTTAGTGCTGGGCTTGGCACTGCTGGGTGAGCGGCTGCACTGGGTGAGCTCAGAGGGCTTTTCCAACAGAAAGGATTCTGTGATTCCATGATTATATCCACTGCATTCAGCTGGGGCTATTTTAGCAGCATTCCTTTGCTCCAAAAGTTCCCTCTTGCCCAGCTCCTGTGGCCTGAGGCTTCAGCTCCTTCAGCTCCTGGTGCTGAGTTGCTCATGCTGAACGAGACGGCTCAGAGAGAAGAACACAGCCCATGCAATTCCTTCTGGGACACGGAGAGGGGAGGCTGTGCAAACAGGAGCATTGTTTGCTGTGGCCTGCTCTCTGCCCTTCACGCCTTTCAGCACTTTGAACCAGCCAAGAGCTTTCTCCAAGAGTGCAATGGAGCAGCTGCTCCTGCTCCCAGGCCTGGCTCTCTCCAGTCTCTGCCCTTGCCTGGTTCTGTCCCTCGTGCTGTGCCCTCTGTTCCCCCAGGGCTCGCTGGCTGCTGCCCAGGACTGTGGCACTGGCACAGATCCAGTGCTCCAGAGCCTCCTTTCTGTGCCCTTGCAGCTGCCTGGGCACAGCAGCCTTTTCCATCTGGAAGCTCCCCATGCACAGGGAGTGCCCAGCTCTGTTCCCTGCACAGCCTGCAGGAGCCCAGGGCTGCCATCTCCAGTCCCTGCTGCCACTGGGGGCTCCCAGGTGCCTCAGGCTGCTGTGACACTGCTGCACACGGGACGGAAGAGGGGCAGGGGCTGTGCTCAAAGTCAGCTCCATCTGCTGCTGCTGCTGCTGCTGCTGCTGCTGCTGCTGCTTCTTCTTCTGCGGGGTCATTTGTTCAGCCCTGTCTGCCCAGAGTCAGGGATCAGATCCTGCTAGTCTCTTCCAGCCCTGGCTGCTCAGAGTTTGGGTCTTGGAGCCTCAGGTGGCCAAAGGCAGCTGCTGCTGCTCCCTCTGTGTGCCCGTGTTCAGCAGTGCTGCTCCATCAGTCTGTGCCCAGCAACGGGGAAAAGCCTCAGCCCTGCAGGGCCAGGAGCTGCCGGGCTCTGCCTGAGCAGCTCAGCCAGCAGGAAGGGAGCTACTCCACACAGGAACCAGGAGCAAAGGACATTCCTTTGATAGGACATGTTTTCTACTGAAAGGAGAAAAAAGGAAAAAGTAATAAAAAACTATATAAAGTGTGAAAGATAAAAACAAAACCCAAGTGTGCAGTTAAAAATCTTCTCTAACTTTGAATTAAGAGGTAACTGATCATTCGAAACAGAACTCAGTTATTCATTTTGTAAATGTGCTGATGGCATGGATCCATCTTAGTGATTTCAGCAGTCTTTATAAAAAGTTTTTGGGGATTGTTTCCAATATTGTTATTTTAAATTCTGGTCGAAACAAGAGGAAATTGCTTTGTGCCCTTCCAGCTCCAAGCAGGACTGGGAATGGAAACTCTGTCAAAGCCCAAATCCTTTACAAGATGACCTTCCTTCTCAGCCTGGGAATGAGCTGCACATTCCCTTTGAAACTGTCAGGGATCTCTTAGAGACACAAAGTCCCACTGCCAGCTTTTTGCTCTGGTTTGGCAGTGCAGATGGGCAATTCTCCATCCACCAGCTCCAGACTGCACTGCCTCAGGAGCACGGCCAACTCGCCAGCTTTGGCCCACTCGTGGCACTTCTAGAGGAGGAAGAAAGTGCAATTGCACAATTCCAGCCAATCAAGAAGGAAGAATGGGACAGACAGAACACCCTGTGCAGATCCAGGTGTTCAGCTGGACTGTGGAGAGTTTGGGTCCTTGCCAATTGCATGTGTGTCCCCAGCTGCAATCTCTGGGCCTGCAGCAGAGTCTCACTCACCAGCCAAAGCAGAAAGCTCAAGCGCTGTGCTTGCAAGGCGCTCGTCTGATGCAGAGCTGTCAGAGCAATGTGAGGGCAGAGCCAGCCCAGCTGGGCCCAGGGCTGAGCCCAGCAGAGCCCTGGCAGAGCCCAGAGCAGCCTCAGCACCTGCAGAGCCTGGCTGCAAGGAGAGAAAGCAGAAAGTGCCCGTCAGCTGAGGACTCCTGTGCCCTTGTGCCAAGGCCTGCGGTGCCCAGGCCATGCTGACTGTGCCCAGAGCTGTGCCCAGAGCTGCCCATCCCTGCTGCCTTTGGCAAAGAGCAGGAGGGCAGCACATGTGCCCAGCCTGCAGCCAGCCACGGCACATCCAGCCCTCAGCAGCTGCCCAGAGCAGGATGCTCCTGTGCTCGCTGCCAGCTCCCAAAAGCTCTGATCCCACCCTGCCAAGCACACAGGGACCCACCTCACGCCAGCCACGGCTGCAAGAAAAGCTGCTCCCAAACCATGGCCTCAGCCTTCTCCAAGGGCACGGCTCATCCACACCACAGCTGCTCCCCAGCACTTCCCCATCCACACTGGATCACCTGGAACATTTCCTCTGCTAAAACAAACAACACATTATTGAAAAGAGATTAGATGCAAAAAGGGAAAACAAGAAAAACAGTGAAAACTCTTATCTCTGTAAGGGCCTTGAGAAAGGCCAAACCCCTGCATGCCAGGGAAAAACCCAGCCATGGCTGTGGGAAGCCCACACTTTCTCTCTTCCCCCCTGCACTGCCCCCCAAAATCACAGTGACCCCAAAGCAAACAAGGGCAGTGGAGCAGCCCAAGCCCTTCCTTGCCTGCACAGCAAAGCAGCCCCAGCACGGGTTCTGGAGCCCCACCTCTGCTCCCACCATGGGGCTTTGTTTGTGTCGGGCTGGCTGCCCCAGCCCCAGCCCCAGCCCAAGGCACGGTGGGTGCTGGGGGCTGTTGGCAGGGCCAGGAGCCCACTCCCATTTCGTGCCCACCCCAGCCCATGCCCCAGCCCTGCCAAAAGCAGCTGGGCAGCCACTGAAGAATGAGTTGCATCTGCCCCAGCAAAGGGGGAGCCTTTGGTTCCCAGCCAGGCTGGGCCATGCCCAAATCTGGCAGAATTTCCCCGGCTGGGGACTCATCTGCAAATTCCCTGTGGAGTTTGGCTTTGAAGAAGGTGCCAGAATCAAAGTCCATCACCTTCAGCCTCCCGTGGCCAGGCTGAGGAAGAGCTTGTCATCCTTGATGTCACCATCGCTGTCTCCAGCAGCAGCAGCAGCAGCAGCAGCAGCAGCATCCTCACCCGGTACAGCTTCTCCAGGGGCTCCTTCTCCTTCCCTGGGGGAAGACCAGGCTCTCAGGGCTCTGCCCAGGGCCCCAGCTGTCAGGGAACCAGGACAAGCAGAACCAGATGGGATGGATACTCCAGGGACCTGGAGAACCATTCCCAGCAACTGGGAAAATCCTAGGTGCCCCATCCACCCATAGATGCGGTCTCCAAATTTGCCCCAAAATTGGGTCCAGCTTTTAGAGGCCATAAAGAGCAAGTCCAAGTGACTTGATGACATTTTTAGCCCAGAAAGCCCTGCAGCTGATGGCACACTTCACAATCATCAGGGGACACAGCTAGGCCAAAGCCCAGACCTCTGCTGGGAGCCTTTCTCCTCAAATACCCTTCAAACAAACCTCCATGCAAGTCAGTTGGGAAAGTTTCTTCCAATGATCCATTTCTGGCACATAACTACACAGGCTTATGTGAAAGATTCTAAAGCAACTGCTCTGGAGTCAAAGAGGCAGCACTAATGGTCCTTGTCATCTCTTTGTAGCTAAATCCCACTCTGCAGGAGTTGAAGGAGTTTGGAACGAGCTAGAGAGCGGACCTCTGAGTTTTTTACATGATGCCATTGCATTTTCTTCACTTCTACACAGACAGGAAGGGTGAGTTTGGCTCACATCTCCACCGCATGGCTCACAGGGCCGCAAGACTTGTAGTTACAAGAGCTTGGAAGGATTTCTTGGCCAAGAAGACACGACCAACAAAGATATTTGTGGTTTGGAGCCAACCCTTCAATATTTCGTCTTAGGGACTCCTGCTACAGTGTAAGCTTCCTTAGCCAATCATGCTATGACACACAAACCTACAGCACTGCATCCTAAGCTTCTCGTTTTCCATTGTAACTACTTTTATTTTTTCTAGATCTTGGACTCTAAAACTCGTAACTTTCCTCCACTTCAACTCTCCTCCCCGTGTCTCTGCTATAATAAACTAGAAATCCTCATTCTCGCTTCTAGCACCTAAGTTTGGAAGCCCTTTCCAAGGTCGCCGATCAAGTCCTGTGCTTAATTCTAAGCTTTGCTGACAAGACCAAAGGTCTGAGATTTCCCTGCATTTGGGTTTCCAAAAACACTGATGCTGTTAGTGCCAGAGTGCCCAGGAACCCTCTTGCAAGTCAACTCTGGTAGGATCAAGGCGGCTGCTGGGGGGCTGCTTGTGGCCTCTCTCAGCCCATTGCCCAGGGCTTGCCAGTGCCCCAGCCCCTCAGGGTCTCCCCCAGCCCGGCCAAGCTGCCCGGCAGCAGCGCCGCAGCCCCACAGCAGCTCCAGAGCAGCCCCATCCAGAGGCACCTGGGAGCCCTCAGCAAGGCAGCCAGCACCACACGGGCAGGAGGACACACATGGCGCTTCCTGCCTGGCACAGGGCTTGTGGTCATCTCCAGGCACCGCTCTGGCAGGGATCCCCGCAGCCCCGGCCCCTGCCCAGCCGCTCTGTGGGCAGCACAAAGGCTTCAGCAGAACCACCACAGGCCAAGGGGCTTCTGGCCATTTCCCCTGGGCCGCTGCACGCCTGGGCAGCTGGCTGAGCACAAGCACCCTTTTCCCCCTGCAGGGCCTCAGGACCCCTCAGCCTGCTGTGCTGCTGAGCACAAGCTCCCTTTTCACCCTTTCCTGCCTCTTGCCCTGCAGACCCGGGGCAGCAAAGAAAAGCTCCTGGCAGTCTGTGTATCATAATACATTCTATAATTATTTACAGTAATCTATAATCTATAAGAATATATATAATTATATATACCCTATAATTTATTTATTTTCAATATAGATAAAACAATGAAAAGAAGAACAGAAAAATATTAAAGAAAAGGAAAATTACCCCTGGCTCAGGTTGCCCCAGCAAAGACAGCCTCCAGGATCAGCTCTTCTCCTAAGTCTTCCGGCAGCGCAGCCAGCCAAGCCCCGACAGACGAGGCCGGGTCCTCCATGCCCTGTGCAGCTGATCTTGCAGCCTCTGGATGGTGGAATATCGCCCACGCTGTATTTCCCTCAGGACATGCAGTGTTTCAAGTGCCAGCTGCGACACGGCACTGCTCCTGTCCTCCGTCAGGCGTTCCAGGGCTGCAAGAGAGAGGAACAGAGGCACGGTCAGAGCCGGATCTGCGGGGAGCCGAGGAGAGCCCCCTGCCAGGGCCATCCCAGCCGGCTCTTGCCATGGCCAGGAGGGAGCAGGGAGCAAGGAGATCAGCCCGAAGCTGCTGTCCACCAATGGCCCACGGTGCCCTGAAAGCTCCGTGTTCTCTGCCCACGGCAGCAGAGCCCTCCGCAGCTGGGGCAGGGCTTGCAGCTCCCCTCGGCAGCCCCCGCTGCCAGCCCGCTGCCCTCACTCACCAGTGCAGACAAGCTGCAGCTCTTGCTGCTGCCCCCTCAGGCGCCGCCCGGCCATGCCTGTGAACACAGAGCCTGTCACGGCCCCAGCGGCACAGCTCCCTGCCAGCGGCGCTGCCGGTGCTGTGGCCACACGGGCTGCTGGCCCGGCAGGGCTCAGCCCGGCCCTTGCCGCACGCTGCCGCCCCAGGACACGGCTGCCAGAGGGCGGCAGCAAAGCCCAGGCCAGGGGGTGCTCCACGGCGCCCAAGGGCACGGCTGGCGCTGCCGGGGCAGCAGGCGGGGCTGGGGCCGAGCTGCGGCGGGCCGGGGAGGGGCAGCCCGGGCTCGGGACTCACCCATGAACCTGATGGCCGCCTCTCGCAGGGGCTCCTGTGGGCTCTCCACGTAGCGCAGGGCCTGGCGCAGGTGCTCGGCCGCTCGGCTCCTGTCCTCTGCCAGCTGCAGAGAGCGGCAGGAGGGAAGGGTTGGCGCGGGCTCAGCCCCTGGGCCTGGCGCTGCCTGCGCCCAGCCCCGGCCTCCGCTGCCCGCACAGCCCTGAGGCGCGGCCAGCAGCCGCTGGCCAAGGGCTCCCGAGGGGAGGGGGCAGAGGGCCGGCTGCTGCCCGGGGAGCCGCGGTGCCGGCCCGCCCCGCAGCCCCGCCGGGCCGGGGCTCCATGGGCACCCGGCTCGGGCCCACGGGAGCCTGGAGAAGAGCCCGCGGGGCCTCTGGCTGCAGCAGCGGGCAGGGGCACAGCTGCCAGCCCCGCACACTGAGCACCGTCCTCAGGGGCCTTCTCCAGGCTGAGGCTGGGGCATGCCGGCCCTCCTTACCAGGAGCTCAGTGAACTTGGAGAGTTTCTCTTTCTTCACAGTTTTTTCAAGATCTTTCCTTTTCAGGAACTTGACTGCACAAAGCAGCGTTTCCCGAGAAGTCTGGAGAGCAGCAGAGATGCGGACATGGCCCCAGAGCCCAGGGCACAGGAGCTGCAGCCTGGAGGAGGCTGCAGTCCAGCAGGTGCAGGGCAGGAGGCAGCCGAGCCCCCTGCCAGGGGGACAGCAGCAGCCCACGAGTCCTCACCTGTGCCACATGCAGATTCTCATCATGGCAGTGGAAGAGCAGTGGGAGCAGGCTCTGCCACACTTGTGTCATCAGGGGCTTTCTTCCTTCTTCTTCTACAGCAGAAATCAAGGTGTGAAAGACAATCATGGAGAGCTGCTGCACCTGGCTATCACCCTGTAGAACAGGAAGGCAGCAAGAGCTCAGCATCAGCTGGTTCTGGCCCACATTGGCACAGGCCTGCATCTGCACAGGGCACCAAGTGTCCGGGCAGCAGCCAGTGGCCGTGGCTGGGGGCACAGAGCCTTACGTGGTCAAAGAGTGGCAGGAACACCTTAGCCAAATGCAGGGCAATGGGACTGGGTATGCGGGCACCGTTATCCAGGAACAGATAGCCCAGTAGCATGGTGGTCATCCTGAGCCGCAGGAGCTCCACGAGCCTTTCGGTCAGGCTCCACATTCTTTCGGCCTGTGTGGAACACGACTTTGTGAAAGGCCACCCTGCTGCCGCAGGGCCCAGAGGCCAAAGGCCTGTCCTGAAGCACTGGGGCAGCTGAAGCGGGAGGCAGGAGAGCTGGGAGCAGCTGCCCCAGCGCCCGAAGGCCAGGCAAGGCCAAGCGACTGCGTTGCCCAGCCCCACGCTGCCTGCACGGCTTCAGCCACTGCCCCCTTCTCACCAGCGGGGAATGGTCCCTGAGCGGGAGGAGGGCCCTGAGCAGCTGGCTGCCAATGTCTGCGCGGTCCCTCTGCAGGTGCCATGACAAGACAAGATCCATGATGCTGTCCCTGCATTCCCTCAAGTCCAGGCACTCGAGGACCTGCAAGGCACAGGGCAGTGACGGGGGAGCCGGCCGGCAGGAGCCCGGAGCCGCACGGGGCTGGGCCCAGGCAGCAGCACAGGGCACGGGCACCGTCCCAGGCGGCTGTGGCGACGAGAGGGCAGAGAGCTGGGAGGCAGCTCAGCCAGGTCATGCTGGCCTTGAGGCTCACCTCCACAAGGAATGCCAGGGCAGGGAAATCCCAGTATGGCATCTCTTTGCTGAGCATCTCAAGAAGGCAGCATAAGATCCGTTTACACAAGGGCCTGGATGCATGGCACATCTCCCTGGAAGGTGGAAAGTGTCACTAAGACCTTGAGCCGAGTGGGGGAAGCCTTTCCCAGCACTGACTCACATGGTTCTTGTCCTTCCCCACCACCCACTGCCAGGGGACCTGGGCCCTTTGAGGTGTGGCCGCTCCTGGGCACCCCCTTTCCCAGCCTTTTCCAGTCTGCTTGGCTGGCTGTCGCTCGTCCCTTTGGCCCACAGCCACGGGGACTGTGTGGGACAGCCTGGGAACAGGGCACAAATGCCAGGAGCAATGGGGAGAAGGGGGTGTCTCACCCGGCCAGCAGAGCCACGGCAGAGTGATGGGTATCGACGCAGAGCAGCGTGTCCCAGCCACGCTTGCCTTCCATTGACACCACCACCTGCTCACACTGGAGAAGGCAGAGCAGGGACTGCAGGGTCTGCACTGCAAACCTGTGTGCACAGCAAAGCCCAAGTCACACTGGGAGCACTGGCTCCTTCACAGGCCATGTGGCAGGGACAGGAGGAGTGGGATGGAGCACCTGTTGGGGCTGGTGGCAAGGCCGTGCTCTTCCTGGCATTGCTTCCAGAAGGTGTCGACCTCCTCTGGCATCTCTTCTGTGCTGAAGAACACTTGGAAGAGCAGATGCACAAACAGGTGGGGGAAATGCGGCGCCACTATTCGTGGGACAGGGGCCTCCTGAAGGATCTTCCACATCACCACGGTTGCCTGCAAGGGACAAAGCCCCCCGAGACAGCACTCAGTGCCGAGGTGTCCGTGTGGCGGGGCCCGAGCGTAGCAGGGAGAGGCCCCGAGAGACCTTGGCAGGGGGGAGCACGTGGCCTGGTGGGCCTGAAGCTGCCCCTGGGCCAGGTTTCAGGCCAGCGCCCGAGGCAGGCAGATGCAGTGGGGGAAGGAGGAAGGAGAGCTGCTGGAGAGGGAGCCTTGGGGCCAGCAAAGGCCAGTGTCAGAAACTCACAGCCAGGCCAAAGACACCCGTTTTGTCCCTATCAGAGGTGCACATGCTGTGCTCTGGCCAGCTCCCCAGCACATCCAGGAGTATCAGCTGCACTGGCTCTGCAGTCCTGAGCGAGCCCATGATGGTCTTCCACATGGTCAAAGCAGCTCTGTAGGGTTAGAGCTCTGTCTCAGGGGCGGTCTCAGACACGGCACCGTGGCCTGGGCATCCCCAGGGGCCCAGCTGACCACGGGCTCTGCCTCTACCCACTGGCTCTGGCCAGCAGCAGCCAGGCGGCCCAGCCCTGTGGGGACAGGGCCCTTAGGGGCAGCAAGGCAGCAAGGCAGCAGGCTCGGGGGCTGACGTGCTAGGGCTGGGAAAGGCAGCAGCCAGAGGGCCCTGGAACTCAGACACCTGGGACAGGTGGTACAGGCTGATGGGCTGGGAAGGCCTGAGCCTTCTGGGCAGGTGGGCCCCATACCTGTCACAGGACGGGGCCACACGCAGGAGCGTCACGACTGCGTCACCCGGGTGTGCTGCGGTGAGATTCAGCAGGGCCTTGTCCAGCCTGTGCTCGGCAGAATCATTGGCCATGAGCCAGCAGTGAATGTACCTCACCATGGCGGGCACCTGGAGAAGGCACGGGGAGACTTGGAAAGCTGCCAGAGGGAACAACGTCCCCAGGGTCCCCAGAGAAGTCCTTCCCTTCCCAGCGCACTGCCATGGCCTCAAAGGCTCCCAGGGACCACCAGGCGTGGCTGGGGAAGGCACGGGACTCATGGGGGAATTGAAGCCTGGCCCCAGGCTGCTTACTTGTTCTGGCCTGGCAACACCCTTCTCCAGGAGCAAATCCAGCAGGGCGGCACTGGTCTCATGATTGAGGAGCTCTGAGTGTGCTCTGAGCCCAGTGCCCATGGTGCTGGTCTCCTTCTGCCAAATGCTCCTGATGAAGTCGCAAACGAGCTGTAGGAGAAGGGCAAGAAGCCGGGGATGTTGCATGGAGTGCTGCACACACGGTGCTGGGCTGAGCAGGGACAGCAGGCCCGGCCCAGGTGGGGGTGGCTGCAGGTACCTGCGCTGTGCTGCAGAAGCGGCCACGTCTGCGCTCCTGCTCTTGTGTGTGCTGCAGGGCTGCATCTGGCAAAGAGCGAGCGCAGCCAGAGCTGAGGGGCTGCGGGAGAGGCCGGAGAACACAGCCCAGCCCTGCACTCCCCAGGCAGGGAGAGCCCCGGGATGCTCCAGGGGATGGAGCACGGCCACTGCGGGGTGTCTGCCCGGCCCCTCTTCCACCCTGTCCATGGGCATTTCCCCAGGGGATGGGATGGGATGGGATGGAATGGGATGGGATGGGGCCAAGTTGGCCGCAGGCTCCAGTCCTGCAGCCCAGCTCTGCCGCTCACCCTCCTGCGGTGGATGGAACGGCACCGCTTCTTCATTGTCCTGTGCTGGAGCAGCTCCAGGGCCTTCTTCCTCCTCCTCCTCCTCCACAGTGGCCAGCTTGGGCACTCTCGAGGCTCTCTGGCGCCCCAGCACCGAACGAAGCCGGTACTGCTCCAGCAGGGCCTCCTGCGCCTCACCTGCGGGCGGGACGCGGCGGTCAGCGCTCGGCCCGGGGCCGGCAACGGCCCCCGAGCGCCCCTCACCCGCCCCGGGCCGGCCATGCCCCGGCGTTCGCTCCCGGGAACGCGGCACGGGAGGCTCGGGGCCGGCGGCCGCGCTGCCGAGCGGCGGAGCTCGGGCCGGGGAAGCCGCAGCGGAGGTGGCAGGAGCGGCCGCGCCGCGTGTGTCCTCCGCGGGCCCCGGGAAGGGCCGGGGCCGGGGCCGGGCTCGAGACTGGACCCTGCCTCGGGGCCGGGGCCGGGCTCGGGCCAGGCGGAGCCGAAGGGCGGCGATGCCGCCCCCGCACCACGCACTGATGCCCGCCCAGCAGCGCCACCGCCAGCACGGCCAGAGCCGGGCGGAGGCGAGACCGCGGCGGGACGGCCGGGGCCGGGCACGGGGCAGCCCCGCCCGGGGCCGGGGGCGGGCCGGGGGCATGGCCCAGCCCGGCAGGGGAGAGGGAGGCGGGGAGAGGGGAGGGACGCCGGGCAAGGGACCCCGAGAGAAGGGTGCCCGACAGCGGGAAAGGGAGAGAGAGAGAAAGAAAGGGACAAAGAGAAAGAGGAAGAAAAATAGGAGAAAGCGCGTTTTAAACTGTCTTTGCTGCTCTCGCCGCTGCTGCTGCCGCTGCCGCTGCCGCTGCCGCTGCCGCTGCCGCTGCTGCAACTGAGGCACCGGGGCCGTTCGTCCCCGTGTCCGTTCCCCGCTCGCCCCACGAGCCCCACGTTCGAGCCCCGCGCGCCCCGGGGACAGCCCCTCCGTCTGCCCAAACACGGGAACTCTGCAGCGCTGAGCCCGGATGCAGAGCCCTGACTCCTGCACACTGGCACAGCGATCCCCTCGCTTGCTGCTGTGCATTGTCCTTGCTGAGGGGCAAACACTGTCGGGCCACCTTCCCTTGAGGTAGGATTCCTACCTGACCCGAGCACTGCACTTACATCTCCAGTGTTGCTTTCCAGTAAAAACAGGGGAAGGAAAACTGTGTGTGGCTCATGGGATTTTAGAGTGTCTAAAAATCACCAAGTCACCGATCTTAGATGTGCAGTGCATCTGGAATTACTGGGATGGAGAAGTAGTGTAACATGGAAAAGGGGAGCATAGAAATAAATAGAGGAAAACATCTTGGATTGTTTGTTTCATTTTCATTTCACTTCTGGAAAGCTGTTTGAGTTTTCCAGGAATCTTCTCCTGTCTGCTCTTCCCAAAAATCTCTCATGGAGAACAAGGTCAAGCTTCTGTCACAAGATTTGCCACCAGGAAATTCCGCCACTGGTGAAATTTTCATTGTGACTGTTTGTGCTGGATTAGGGCAATTTTGGGGAGGAAACCTCCTAAAGGGGTCTGTCTAGAAAGCAAGTTCAAGCGGCCCCTCCCCCTACTAGTTCAGGGAAAGACTTCCCTTGAGAAAAGTGAAAAAAACCCCAGTTTTTTTAACAAGTAAAGTATTCACAAGTATGAAAAATGAATAATATTAAATAAAACCTTGGACAGTGCTGAAGAGTTGGCAAATTCAGAAAGTCGTTTTTGTGGGTTGTAGTTGGCTCACTCGGTCTCTTCTAAGTCCCTCTGGTGCTGGAATGCAGCGTCCCAGAGCTCAGGGGGCCATAGGTGTGAGCTGCCGGTGTTTGTCTGGGTTTTCAGTCCAGAGCAGGTCTAAACAGTTCCAAGAAAAAGGAAAGTCACAGTCTGAGGAACTTCTCTTCCTAAGGTGGCTAAAATCAAATTGCTGGACCTGGGCTGTGAAGGCATTGGGAAATTTCCAAACCTGGGCACTGGCAGTCCCAGCAAACACCAGATCACGGTGGCGCTGGAGCCAGAACCTGCAGATTTCCAAACTTTGGCTTTCTGTGCCAGCAAATCACTGGACTTGGGCTGTGCCAGCACCAGAAAGTTTTCAGATCTGGGCGCTGGCACTGCCAGCAAACACCAGATGTGGGTGGTGTCATTGCCAGAAATCTGCCAGATTTGGGCTCTGCTGGCACTGAGAAATTTCCAAATCTGGGTTCTGATTACATGAAACACAAGATGTGGGTGGTGCCAGAGCCAGTAGCAGGAAGCTGCCACAGGTTTTGGATTTCTGTGCCAGCAAATTGCTGCACTTGGGCTGTGTCAGAATAGGGAAATTTCCAGATCTGGGCACTGGCAGTGCCAGCAAACAGCTCATTTCAGGCTCCAGGCTCCAGGAAGGACTGGATCTGGACCCCTTCCTCCTTTCTTCTTTCCTTCCTTTTTCTTGGGGTCCCGCTGCCAGCAAACCCCAGACTGGCCAGTGCTGGCAAGGGGAAATTGCCAGGTTTTAGCTTTCTTGGCCAGCAAATTGCTGGACATGGGCGATGCCGGAACAGGGAAATTGCCAGATGTGGGCACTGGCAGTGCCAGCGCACACCAGATCTGGGTGGGGAATGTGCCAGCACCAGGAAATTGCCAAATGCTAACTTTCAATGCCAGCATATTGCTGGAATTATGTTGTGCAGGAACCTTAAAAATTCTGGATCTGGACACTGTGGTGTCAGCAAACACAAGATTGGGTTGCTGTAGGTACCAGGTATTTGCAAGGTTTCGGCTTTCTTTGCCAGAAATTACAAGACTTGGGCTGTGCTGGCACTGGGAAATTCCCGCATCTGGGCACTGGTGGTGCCAGCAATCACCGGATCTTGGCATTGCCAATGATGGTAGCAGGGAATTGCCAGATTTTGGCTTTCTTTACCAGAAAATTGATGGATTTGGCTTTGCCAGAACAGGGAAATATCCAGATCTGAGCACTGGCAGTGGCAGCAAACACCAGGTCTGGGCACCTGTATTGGCATCAGGAAATTGCCAGATTTTGGCTTTCTGTGCCAGCAAATTGCTGGACTTGGGCTGTGCCAGCACTGGGAAATTTCCAGATCTGGGCATTTGTGCAGCAAACACCAGACCTGGGTGGTGCTGGTGACAGCACTGGGAAGTTGCTGAGTTCTGGCTTTCTTTGCCAGAAAATTGCTGCATTTAGGTTTTGCTGGCACTGAGAAATTTCCAGATGCTAATTTTCTGTGGCAGCAAACTGCTGGAATTAGGCTGTGCAGGCATCTGAAACATTCCCGATCTGGGTACTGGTGGTGTCAGCAAACCCAAGATCGGGTTGCTGTAGGTAGCAGGTTTTGCTTGGTTTTGGCTTTCTTTGCCAGCAAGTTGCTGCACTTGGGCTGTGTCAGAATAGGGAAATATCAAGATCTGGGTACTGGCAGTGCCAGCAAACACCACATTTCAGGAAGGACTGGATCTGGACCCGTTCCGTCCCTACCTCCCTCCCTCAACAAGGTGCCAGAGGGGCTGGACAGCAGCCAGGCAGAAAGGGACCTGCAGGGACTGATGGACAGCAGGCTGGACATGAGCCAGCAGTGTGCCCAGGTGGCCAAGGAGGCCAATGGCTCCTGGCCTGGATCAGGAATGGTGTGGCCAGCAGGAGCAGGGCAAAGATTGTTCCCCTGTGCTTAGCACTGCTTGGGCAGCACCTGGAGTGCTGTGTCCAGTTCTGGGGCCCCAATTTGGGAAGGACATGGAGGGGCTGGAGCATGTCCAGAGAAGGGCAACAAGGCTGGGGAGGGGTCTGGAGCACAAGTCCTGTGAGGAGGGGCTGAGGGAGCTGGGGTTGTTTGTCCTGGAGGAGGCTGAGAGGAGACAAGGCAGTGTCAGGACATTGGGTGGACTTGATGATCTCCAAGGTCTTTTCCAACCTTGCTGATTCTGGGATGCAGGAGGAGCCCTGGGCCTCCTCTTGGGGAGCTCCAGCAGCCCAGGTCCCTCAGCTTCTCCTGCCAGCCCCAAAGCCCATCCTGTCAGTCATGCAGAGCCTCTGCAGCTCCTCCTCATTGCCCAGAACAGGGAGCCCCAGAGCCAGACACAGCAGCCCAGATGTGCCCCCCTGGCCTGGGGTTCCCTCTGGCAAGGGAGCAGCACCAGGCACTGCAGGAGCCTGCAGACAATTCCTGCAGCACTTGTAGGATGATCCTGCTCCCCAAGGGACATTCCCATGGGGCCAAGTCAGGAACTGCAATGGAGAATGAGGCCAGAAAGGAAAGGGCAACCAGGGATGGGCTGTTTGCAGGGGAGGGAACAGGGGTGGGCATTGGGAAGACATTTGTATCAGGAAGAGGAAAGAAAACAAAGGTGAAGCAAAGGAAATGCTCAGGGCAGTTTGGGGGTGGCTGCCAGGCACCCCTGGCCCTGAGCAACAGCATCTGCAGTGGGACAGGAAATTCCCAGCTGATGGGAACAAACTTTCTGGCTGTCTGCAGAGGCCAGGACAAAGCTGAGTGGATTCCCTGGTGTCCCCCAGCCCTTGCTGGCCCCAGGGGCTGATGGCATTTGTGCTCCCTCATGTTCATGTCCCCACAGCAACAGCATGGGGGTGCTCCCGCCTGCTCTGTGCAATGCAAACAGGGGCTGCTGAGCCAGTGCTGCTGTGTCTGTGCCTGCAAGGATGGGGCACCTGTGTGAGCTGGGGGAGAGGCCAGGGCTGCAGAGGGGGGATGTTGTTGGCAGCTCCATCAGGACGCTCTGGGACGCTGCCCTGGGCTGTCCAGCGCAATGGAGATGGATCAGCCCCTGCTCTGCTGCTCCTTCCCGTCTGCCCCAGGGCCCTTGCAGAGCCCCAGCCATGCTGTTTGCCCCCAGCCTGCCCACGGCCAGCCTGGGCCTGCTTACAGGGGTTTTCTGGGCTGAGCATTGGCCTGGCTGTGTTCTTGAGAGGGCCTGGGCAAGGAGCCTGGAGCCCCCAGGGCCTGGCCTGAGGCGTCAGCGCTGCCCCAGCAGTGCCCATGGGCTGTCCCTGCTGCAGCCCCGGCACGGCCACCCCCAGGGCTGTGCCCAGCCCCAAGAGCACTCAGGCCCTACAGCAACACTAGGGCCACCAGGGCAGCCAAGGGAACCTAGATAGCCCTGGCAGCTTTTGCCTGGGAGCTACCTTTGGATATAAGGAATTTTGGAGGCGGATTCTCAATTTTGGCCATGGATTGCTGGACTTGAAAGTGTTTTTTTCAATGGGAAGAAAAGAGCGGGCCCCCAGTGTTTTGAAGGCAGATGAGGAGTGGCCCCCAAGAGGCCAAGGCCAGCCAGAGCTGTCTGTCCTGGCAGGTTTCATATGGGAATAATTCCTTGGATATAATCAAATTTGGAGGAGGAATCCCAATTTCAGCCTTTAATCCCTGGAGAAGGACAGTTCTTTCCTACAGGAAGGAATGCACAGAATTCCAGGGTTTCAGGGGTTGATAAGAAGCAACTCTCAACATGCCAAGGCCAGCTGGACCAGTCAAGCAGCCCCCAGGAGGCCCAGCCACCCAGACCTTTTCCATATTCTTGGATCCTTGGGGCCCTGCAGCATCAAAATTGCCCCTTGGTTCCATGAGGCCCTGTAGGATCACCACAGATCTTGCTTTCCATGAGGCCCAGTGATATAACAATGGTCTCCTTGGCTCTGCAGTGGCACAATGGCCCCTTGCTTTCCAAGTGGCCTTGCAATGTCCAAATGGTTTCCTTCTTGCCATGGGACTGCACAATGACACAATGGCCCCTTGCTTCCATGTGGTCACAGAGTCTCCAAATGGCCCCTTGGTTCTATTGGGTTCCCCAGGATGTGTTACACTGGCCCCTTGGTTCCATGAGGACCCACAGTGTCCCAATGGCCCCTTGCTCCCATGAGGCCCTGGGATATCACAATGGTCTCATCGCTTCCACGAGGCCCTGCTGTTCCACAATGCCCTTGAAGTGTCACAATAGTCCCAGTGGGTTCCCCTGCTGGTTCACAGTGGCCTTCTTTATTCTGTAGTGTAACAACGCTATCCTTGGTTCCATGGTCAGAATGGCCCCGTGGTCTCATGGAGCCCCCACAGCCCCTTATGGAGCTCCACAGCCCCTTATGGAGCCCCACAGTGTCACTTTGATCCCCTTGAGTCCATAAGGCCCTGCCATGCTACAAGGACCCCTTGGTTATACAAGGCCCTGCAGTGTCACAATGGCCCCTTGATTCCAGTGGTCCTGAAGTGTCCTAATGGTCTCCATGGTTCCATGACACCCCACAATGTCACAATGGACTTTTGGTTCCACGAGCTTTCCTACTGCCAACAACAGTCTCCTTGGTTCCACAGTGTCACAATGGACCCTTTGCTCCACGAGGTTCAGTAGTGTAACACAGACGCCTTGATTCCATGAGGTTGTGCAGTGTCACAATGATCTCCTTGGTTCTGCGGCCCTGCTGTGGCTGCTGTGTAACAATGGATCTGTGGTACCATGAGGTTCCATAGTGTCACCATGGTCCCTTTGGTTCCACAAGGCCTTGCTGGGCCACAATGGCCCCTTGGTTCCATGAGGTTCTGTACTGTCAACAATGATTTCCTTGGTACTGCAGTCACAATGGATCCTTGGTTCCATGAGGAGCCTGGCCTCCCACAGCCCCTCACAGCTCCCCATGGCCCCTCATGGCCCCTCACAGCCTCCCACAGCTCATGGCCCCTCACAGTTCCCCAAGATCCCTCACAGCCTCTCACTGTGGATGCCCTGGAAGAGAGAGAGAGAAACAGCAAGTGTTTCTCACAGCAGCATGTGAGAATTTTTTGGGTATGGTAGGGATGTAATAACTTGTTAAGTATAAACAATCTGCAGGTGGTGTTGTTCTACTTTGTCTTTCTGTTTCTCTATAAAAACTGCACAGTTCTCTTGAATAAAACCTTCTTTCACTCTCTCTACACAACTGCCTCCTGCCTGTTCCTGTGACATTCTCGACTCAAGAGTGACACCTCACAGCCCCTCATGGCCCCTCACAACCCCTTCACAGTTCCCCATGGCCCCTCGCAGCCCCTCACGGCCCCTCAGAGCCTCTCATGGCCCCTCACAGTTCCCCATGGCCCCTCACAGTCCCTCATGGCCCCTCACAGCCCCAGACGCAGGGCTCCTCCCAAAGGAGAAGGTGTCAGGCCCTGATTGTTCTCCTTTCATTTCAGTCCTTTCACAGCCACAAGTGCAGAAAGGCTGAAATGGAGCCTTTCCCCGGCGTTTCCCTCGGGGTTAACTGCGGGCTGAAGCTCTGTGCTGGCCCCGGCTCCAGCACCACCATCCCTGCAGCCGCCAGGCCTTTGCTGTCCCCCCGTGTCTGTTCCCTGTCCCCGAGTCCCGCCCGGCTCTGGCAGCAGCAGCAGCCGCAGTGCAGGGGGCGCCGGTCCGGCCCAGCTGGGGCTCCCGGCCAGGAGCAGCAGCAGCGCCGGCCCCTTCCCGCCTGCTCCTGCCTCGGCTCCCAAGGGCTTTTTCCAGCTCAATTCTGGAGCACAGCAACCAGCACCCACACACAGCCCTGACTGCTCAGGGCCCGCCTGTGCTGCCCTGAGACAGCCCTCAGAGGAAGAAAGGATTGGGTTCCAGCGCTGTTTCCACCTCTGTTTGACTCACCCTGAGGTGACAGGAGGAGGCTGCTGGTGCCTCTGCCTTGGGAATTGCAGATCATAGCTGCTCTTGGCCCTCTTCTGCTTGCAACCTGAATTTTATCCATGAAACTGCAAGCACTGCTTTCAGTTGGTGCTACCCACGGTGCTTTCATGACAGTGAAGTCAGTATTTTTGTCACAGGCATAAAGATCAGCAGATACTGGAATGCTCACCAGCTCCTAAACACTAAGATGAGGGGAATTAAAGCTTCACAGGCCACATTTGCAGGGCTCAAACAGAGCCCTGTTGCTGGCACTGTTGAAATAGAATAAGCTGACAGTGGCTGTCACAGAATTCGCCTCCGCAGTGTGGAGTTAAATTAAAAAATCAACCAGAAGAAGCAGAAACCAGAACTTCTAAACTCGCTTCATTGCTCCTTCCCAGCAGCAGGAAACGCAGATGCCCAGAGGTGTTTTGCACTGCTGCTGCCCCCAGTTTGAGCCCAGGCTCTGCCCAGTCCCAGTGGGAACCTGAGCCCAGCCCAGGGAGCTCAGCGCATGTGGGGCCAGGCCTAGGGCCCCAGACACGGCCACCCATTGTGGAGCAGTGGTGCAGACGGAATGTCCTGTGGCCCAAACCTCCTGCTCCTGCCACACAGCGCCAGCCTTCTCCCCCTCCTCCTCCTCTCCCAGCACGGCACAAATTCCAGCTTGGAGGAGGCTTCCCCAGACAGCACTCTGGCTCCTGTTCCAGTTGAATGTCCCTGCAGAGAAACAGGGCATCTTTCAGCCACTTCCACAAGCTCAGGCTTTGCACTTCATGGGGAATCTGGGATGCAAATGGCCTTGTTAAGAAAGCCAAAGGCCAAGGGAATGGATTATAGATTACTGAAAAAAAGTCACCCATCTTCCAGGCAAGGTTTACCAAGGCATTTCCTGCATTTCTTTTCAGATTCTTTCAGTTGGCTGCTCTGGGAAGTCCAGCTTGTACTGGTGCTTATCATGAACTGTTATGAATGATCAATCAAAAGCCAAATTGGTAAAAAATCTGAAAAGATTTCTTTATCTTTTTGCACTACTAAAATATGGTCTTCAAAACCACCACAGCCAAAGAGACAGTGTCGAGCCCGGGGTTGGTGCTGGGTGAACCTGGATCCCACCTCTATTGCATCGGACCCTCCACCATTCACGAGCACCGCTTCTTGCAAGGATGCTTTATACAGTTTATTATGCCTGAGCGAAGAAGTCCCAGTTTCTTTTGTAACTCTGCATATTCATAGTTGGTTCTTTCACTGTGCAGAGCTGGACAATCGCCATTTCCTTGTTGATAGTCAGCACTGATCAGATTCAGGGAAGTCACGTATTCACAGGTATATTTCTGGCGACTTTGGCTATCTTGATCGATGTTATCAACAGGGCAATGATCACTCTTGGGTGTCTTCCGATGACATGAGGATGACGATGTCTCGGGATAATGGTGATCATTGCGCTGGGTGTGTCTATTCTTGGGCTAAAGTGCCGATCTTATCTGGCCACCTTCAGGAATTTTGGAATTTGAATAGACATCTGCCTCTCAGGCTGCTTGTGGTCAGAGACTTGTTTGGATTTTGCAATCGTTATGAAATACACACTTTTATAGCATGAATTATTTCCCAACATATATTACAACATCACTACAATCTCACAGAAGAAGGCAATCATACAGATCAGTGTATGGTCAAATTGCCCCCTAATTCTCATAAAGTCCATCTACTCTGCACACCCTTACTTTGTATTTTTGTTTCTCAGTCATCACAGAACTGAAAGCTGCAAGAAAAAGAGAAAGAAATATGAACAGGTATCCCTTAGGTAAGGGAAATACTGGACTGTCAGGAACTAAAAATAGTTGATAGTATCTGTATCAGGCAATATTTTTACCCTCTACCAGTGTCCATTTCAGGCATTCTGTGCATGCTAGGCAATCCTAGCATGACCTAGGATTTTGCAGCTAAATGCAATGGACTGCAATTTGACAGGCCTACAAGAAAAAAAACTCATCAGACTTCCCCCCCCCCCGCCCCAAGTGACAGGTGCAAATTACAAAATGAAAGGGCCTACAGAAATTTAAAATTTTCTAATTTTAGAAAAATATAGTATTACCATCAGATTCCAAGGGCATAGAGATATAGGAGCAGAAGGGAAATGCTCCCAGAAATGTTTTCTAGCCTGAAGAGACAAGCTAGACACAGGAAGAAGAGTGAGCCACTTCCTTTAAAATGTGTGAATTACTGAATGCAAGAGCCATTGGCCCTTTCAGCTTCTGTTTTTAACAAAAAGTAAGCTATTAACTTGTGTTTATGAAGACTTTAGTTGGACTTCAATGTTTTTGGGACAGCTTCTGAGCAAAATACAAAGAAACTACATTACATATTAGTAAATGCAGCATTTAGAATAACAACTAAATAGTCCTATCTCATAGTTAAATGTTCAGTTCTTCATGAGATCAAGTCCATGAAATGCAGTACCTAATCCAGTTAAATTCCACCTACACCTCAGATTTGCCTGTGTAACTGATTTTTTCCACTCCACTCCCTATCCCTTCTCTCACCACAGTCCTCAAGCCCTCAGCCAGGCACAAGCCAACTTCTCACCTCAACTGCTGTTAGCAATTACCAAGCACCTGTTGGTAATTACCTGAGCACCTGCCCCACCCACAGTAGCTGTGCAGGTCCCTGGCTGCTGGGAGAACAGGTCTGAAGTGCAGAAATAGAAATTAAAACTTTTCTAAATAATTTGAGACTAGTAAAAGATCAGGACATGGAGGGAGTTGTTTATCCCCTTTAGGCCAATCTAGAAAAAGTTTATAGACTTCTCTGGAAAGGGAAGACTGGGGGGTTTTTCTTGAAGCAGAAGCATGTTTTATCAGCCCAGTTTCCTTCCTCATTTGTTCCTGCTCCCCAGGAGGCCATTCACTAGGCATATATATGTAAATATCTATGTCTGAAAACACATCTACAGGAGTGCATGACTTACACTGGTGCAATTTAAAGCATAGTTTTTATTGTACAAAAATGCAAAAATCTGTTCTAGGAGAGGCACATCTTGTGGAGCTGTAAGGACCCTGCCAGCACATCTGCTACCAAAGCAACAACTCCTGCTCTGCAGTGGCTTAAGTGGGCTGAGATGGAAATGTTTCTTCATCAGTGCATAAACCACAACAAAGTAGTGGTGACAAGCCTTTTTTCCAAGTCTGACTGAAGGTTTGGGAAGCAGGTCTGCCTGCAGAGGGCACACAGAAGCATGACACGTTTGCCTACTGTGCGCCTACAATTTCTACACCATCATATCACTACTCAGGTCACTGAGCAAGCTGACACTGTATGACAGGTTATCTGTCCTACATAGAAAGTCACAGAGAGAAGAAGAGAGGAAGAAAACACAGAAGATGACAATGCAAAAGAAGTTGAAGAAATGTGGAAAGGATTGAGCATTAAGGGACAGAAATAAGAAGAGACCATACCCTTGAACTGTAAAGTCCTGTCAGGAAACTGCAAGTACTTGCATATTTGAGTTCACCACCCGGACTTGCATGCTTCTCCACATTACCATTATTTCAAAAATTTTGCTTCCTGGACAAGCTGCCAGGTCTCCAGTACCAGTCCTAGCTCCCTTCCAGCAGTCTGCATCTGAGCAGGGAGTTGAAAATAGATCAGGGCTTACCTTTTACGCTGTAAGCATTCAAGACAGCTAAAGAACTTTGAGGAAAAAGGCCATACTGAGTGCCCAGGACAAAGAGATCTTAAGAAATTGGAAGAAGGAAGTATTGATTGAGGGTCACAGTTATGTTGAGGTTTAGCCTTTCAAAGGTTTGTTGCTTTTCTACTGAAAACTGCAGGTGAGAAAGCCTAGGCAGAAAAGGGAAGGAGAAGCTATGTAAACAAACCCATAGCTGTACACAAGGACAGAAGCAGATTTCTTCTTCACCAGGCTGAAGAGAGTGATTTTATTATTTGAAAAACAAAAGCCAAAGTACCCCAAGTCAAATATATATTGTCCCACTACATTTAGACATTACAACAATAAAAATGCACTATAAAACTACTGCAGTAAATTAGTCAGTTAGGAACAATAAACAGGGCACATGTTAATAGTATCCATATCTATCTTTGGAAAGATGAGCAATTACAATCTGCATCCCAGCTCATGCTCAGTATTTACTACAATCTCAAATAACAATAAAGTCAAACACAACATAACACGACTGATGTTCCTACCTTCTGCTTTCCAAACAGAGTTTTAAAAGATAGTTTATACAAAATCAGTCTCAAGTATGTTCAAGGCCTTAGGAGCTCTCTAAGCTTTAATTAACAACAGAAATAAAAACTATATCTTTATAACAAAGTTATAAAGATCACAACTTTAACATCACACATATAGAATCCATTTTAATATTTCTGTAAAGCCAGTATTATAATTTTTATATAACAATCTATTTGTAATATTGCTGAAAGAAGGCACACTTTTCTAAATACCTACTGGCTTTGGTAACTGCTAAAGGTAATGTAGATTGAACTGTACTACTGCTTACTCATCTTTCTGTTGCACAGAAATCTTGGATACTTTAGTGTGTACATCTGTAATTCTGACATTTTCTGAAATTAAAGCGAGAGGAGAAATGGGCTAAATTCAGGTACCTAAAGTTTTGTATCAACATTTGCAGACATAAATCAAATACACAAGGAAAGCTTTTCTATGGGAAGAATGCCAGAGCAAATTAAAATATGTATTGATAAGAATAATCAACACAGTAGAAATGAAGAGCATCTGCACCATAGGAGAGAGTGTATAAAATCACACTCTGCATCAAGAGAACATAATTGGTATTTCTTCACAGCTTTCTCCCTTTGCATGCCCCTCTGCAAAGTGCAAGGGGCCTCAAGGACTGAAGGAAACACAGGGAGTCAAATGGAGACACTTGCACCTGTCTCACAGGGGGCTCCTGGGGAAGCAGTTTCCTTGGCAATCCAGCTCCTCTCTGCCAAGGGCACTTCCCCAGATGTGTACATTTCATGGGCAACACCAACCCACCCTTAAGTGCATGGTGCGGAGGTTAAGGGACATCACACCATAACCAATATGATCCAGTGAAGCTAAATTTATTATTCCTAAAAAGACTCTATTTATAATAAATCTTTACTGTCCACGTGTCTCTAGCTAATACATGATTGGTTAATCCTAGCTGTTCACACGTCTAAAATAGAATGCTGATTGGATCACCTAATTTTTCACACGTCTGGCTGGGGTTGTCTGGCCCACCGATGGCTCACTTCCCCAAACTTGCTGACAAACTTGCTGAGTCCTGATGACTCTTCTTCTTGTATCTTTTTCAAGGATATACTGAGCCCATTTCTGAATATGTCCATAATTCATTCTTTGTGAACGTGTTCATTGTCCATTATTACAAGCAGGCTGGATTGTGCATTGGCTGAATATGGCCACTCTCTTGCAAAAACTCCTCCATTCTGTCTCTGAGCCAGAATTCAAGCCAGTTAAACAAAATCCTCCCTCTCCCACCGTAAAGAATGTGGAATTAGAGTTGGAATGTGACCCTGAAATAGAAGCAGCTCAGAAATGAAAGTAGAAAAAAGTTATTGCAGAAGCTATTGTAGAAGGGACTTTTCTCTCAAATGATGTAGAAAGTTTTCCTGTAGCAACTAATACTGCCAGTAGAATTTGAAAACCTTTCGATTGGAAGATTTTAGAAAAGTTGAGAGCTGTAATTTCACAATTTGGTTGAAAATCCCAACTTGCACAGTCACTTCTGCAGTATATTTTTCCATCTAACACATTAATTCCAGCTGATGTGCATACCCTAATATGACTTATAATGCCACCCTATCAGCGGGTGATGTTTCATAAAAGCTGGGAGGAAAAGAGTGCTCAAGAAGCTGCAAGAGCTAGAGTGCAGGGTGATCCTCTGTATGGTTTAACAGCACAACAGTTACTTGGCAAAGGGCCCGGGGCTACTGCCACTGCCCAGGCTAGGAGCATTGATCAAGTGTTGCAGATGAGCCAACAACTGGCATATAATGCTATCCTTGCACTTCCAGATGGGTTACACACTATGTCTTTTACACAAATTCACCAAAGAAGAATGAAGACTTTGATAAATTTGTAGACAAATTGCATGAAGCTATCTATAATCATTCTGATTTCAATTCAGACACAAAGATACAATTGGATGGACTTTGGGATCATTACTCCATTCCAAATAGCTTTCCCTTCAGTCACAAGAGCCTTCCATCTCTTCCAAAACTTGCCTGCTGAAACTCTTCTGCTCCCATCCAAATCAGTTCATTACTCCAGCATAACCCTTGAAGCACGGACAAACAACTCTTCAACTAATTATAGTAGAAAAGAAGGGTATTTATTGCAGCCCTGGACACATGTGAACTAGTTTCCAGAGACATGTGCAAGGAGCTGCAGACTCCTGTTCTCTATTTCTACAGAAAAGGTTTTACATTGGGTTTCTAAGGACCCAAAATACATAATTATTACCTGCCTGCTTCGCATTTTTATCAGCTGAATATCTATTACAGCTGCACAATTGTACTACCTTAACTGGGTCGGTGGGATTTTGAAATGAGGGAGTGGTTGTATGGGAGGAAGAAAGCAGTCTTCCTCATGGTGAATTCTTCTCCCATGGCCAGCTGGCAAGACCTTTTCACCTGCTGCTCATAGTCCAAGCCTCTCCTAACTGTTCAATCATTCTTAAGGCAAGGTCTTTCTATGGTCTCAGCTTCTTCACAATTGCTTCCTCTATCACTGTCACTCCTAGCTTTACGTTCCTAATATATTTGGTACTCTTTAACTAAGGGACATGATTGCTGCTAGCTTTATTACTAACTTAGCTTCTTACCTCATTTTAAAATCTTAACTAAAACATGCATTCTCTTACTATCCCAATTCTATTCCCAGCTGGCCCCTCGACCCATCTGCGCTTTTCAATTATCCTAATTCCATTTTCAGCTAACCCCTTGACTCACCTCAGGCACATCCCCGACTGCCTCTCTCCCAGCAGCTCAGAGCTGCATTGCACAGCGCCTGCTGTGCACCACAGAGCACAAAGCAGGCTGGCCTGGTGGGCCTGAATATTTCTGCCAAACACTCTGCATCTCACACCTTTGCTCTGGTTCAGTGCAGAACTGCAGGGTTGCAGGCGCTTCCTCCCAGAGCTGCGTGAGGGGCTGGCTCCTGCAGATGGGCCCTGCC
The DNA here is from genome assembly GCF_035770615.1 of Melospiza melodia melodia. Classification (NCBI taxonomy): domain Eukaryota; kingdom Metazoa; phylum Chordata; class Aves; order Passeriformes; family Passerellidae; genus Melospiza; species Melospiza melodia. The sequence continues at coordinate 16,284,674 of NW_026948525.1, read as the reverse complement.
AAGCTGTCCCTGCCTCACGCTGGCCTCGCTTCCCCTGGCACAAGTGCCGGGCCTGAAGGAGCTGCCCTGTGCTCCAGCCTGCCAAGCAGCCCGGCTCCCTGCCCCGGTGCCCAGAGTGCTGCACATGCTGCTGGCCTTTGCCAAGAGTTGCAGGGCAGCCGGCAGAAGAGGAGTAATCCTCAGGCAGCCCAGCGGCCCGTGGCTGCCCTTGGCCTTTCTCTGCTCCTGGGCACACTCCAGACGGCCATGGCCCCCAGGCCGGGCTGTGCCCAGCACGGCTGCGCTTCCCCTCAGCAGCAGCCAGCTGCCACCTGGGCTCTGAGAGCGGAGGATTCGCCCGCTCCCAGCAAGAGGCACCCAGGGCCCAGCTGCTGCCTCTTGCAGCTCCAAGGGCCTCCTTCCAGCCTGCCTCTGCCGGGGCTCAGGCTGCTCCGGCCTCTGCCAGGGCTCTGCTGGGGCTCCAGCCTGGGCAAGGCCAGGCCCGCTCTCACCTCACAGGCGCTGACAGCTCTGCGCCACAGGAGACCTTCCCGAGCACCCTCTCTGATCTTTCTGCTTTCTCACTTGAGCAAGGCTCTCCTCCAGCCAAAGAGATTATTACATTTAGGGATACAAATCCAAGTGGCAGGAACCCCATTGCTCTCCAGTCACAGCTGAAGGCCTGCATCGGCACAGGGTGTTTGGGCTGCCTCATTCTTCCTTTGGTTTTGCCTTCAAATGCCATTGCCCTTTCTGCCTCAACTAGAAATACCACAGCTGTGCCATCACCAGCTAGTGGGTTATATTCCAAAGGCAGTGCGGTCTGGAGAGGATGAATGAAGAAGAGCCCTCCTCACTTATGAAACCATACAAAAAAAGCTATATGTGTGACTTAGTACCAATAAAAAACAATTGGTTATTCAGAAAAAAATGTGGAATTTTCTGAAGGGGTCAGAAGGAGGAGAATCTTCCAAGTGAGTTGATGTTTCAGAAACTTTATTAATTACAACTCTAATCTATAATTCTATGCTACAAATCTCTTTAGCAACCCTACTCTACAATCCTACTCTAAATTGGTAACAGAGATAACATCTTGACATGATTGCTATGTTCTCGTCTCCTAGGGTTAGGCTTAGGCTTAGGCTTAGGCTAAGACTTAGGTTCAGGTTTGGGTTTAGGTTTAGGCTTTGGCTGAGGCTTAGGATTGGGGTTAGGGAAAGGGTAAGGGAAAGGGTAAGGGATAGAGATAGGGATAGGGTTAGGGTTTGGGTTAGCATTTAAGATTAGGGTTAGGTTTTAGGTTTAGAGTTTAGGGTTAGGGTTATTCGTCTTCTTCACTGAGTTGATGACTTGTGCCAGGATGAATGGTGGCTTGGCTGAGGTTACAAATGGATGCTGTCCACCGGAAAAAAAAAAAAAAACAAACAAAGAACAGTGAACCATTACTTTCCAAGCTCATTGCTTCAGGGACTCAATCAGGATACATCAAGTTCCTGGAAAGACCCAGAAAGAGGAGCAATGGGACCATCTGCTCCCCAGTCATCCCCAATGTGCAAGACCTTGCCATCACAGGCAAACCTGGCCCAGAATCCCATTCATCTGTTTATTGTGATGTCTTCATCATGCTGGGATTTTTGCCCTGCCAGCGCTCTAGAAATGGTGCTTTCTGTCCCGGGGTTTTCTTCCTTTCAGGAAACTCCAATGACTCACATAGGGCCCTGCCTTTGAAAGACAGGCACTGTGCTGATTCCCACAGGGACAGGAAGCACTGTCTGCCTTTCCATGCCCTGCCCCTCGTGTGCTGGATGGCACCTTCCTTCCCAGCAGGGCCAGCCCAGTGGCACTGGGCCCTGCAGTTCCCTCTCTGCCACACAGCCTGGCAGTAACCCTGGCACAGTTCCCATCTGCTTGAGCGTGCCAGGCAGCAGATGGGGCTGGGACAAGTCCCTCCCAGCTGTCCCTGTTTGCATGGCAGAAACCTCTGAGGGTGGGCTGGGGGGCACCAACCAGGGCCCCTCAGAGGCTCATAGTGAGCCCCCCACAGCCCCTCCTGCCCACAGCAAAATCTCGGACCCCTAGGCTGGGACTGGCTTCCTTGGGTTCCTCCACCACCATTTCATGTCTCTGTACCCTGCATTGCTCTACTTCAATTCTTTTGCCATTACATAAAACTGAATACTCCACCAAATCACAAAAGAGGGCAACAGACACAGTCAGAGGACAGAGCACCTCTCCTCACAGGAAATGCAGAGGGAGCTGGAGTTATTCAGTTTTGTGAAGGACAGGCCCCAGGGAGACTTTATTGCCACTTTCCAAGACTTCACAGTGGCTTTGAAGAAAGTGCGGGACATCTTTTTTAACAGGGCCAGTTACAATAGGATATGGACAAATCTTTTTAAACACTAAGGGCATCTTATCAGAGTAGGTCTAAGGAAGAACTTGTGTACTCAGAGCATGGTGCCACACTGGCACAGCTTGCCCCAAGAGCTTGTAGGTGCCCCATCCCTGCAACCATTCCGGCTCCAGTGGCAACGGGCTCTGAGCAACCCGATCTCTTTAAAGATGTCCCTGCTCATTGCAGGACACTTGCACCAGAGGACATTTACAGGGCCCTGCCAGCCCAGCCCAGTCTAGGATTCCTCACCATTTTCATTTGAAGAGCAGCAAGAGTGGAGGTGAGGAGGAAGGGGGCTCATCTGCTATCTTGGGCTTGAGTGGAGGAGGAGCCCATCCCTCAGAGCCTGTTTCACCGGCAGCCCCTTCACATTTTACCTGCAGGAGCTCCTTGGCAGACCAGCGCTGCTCCTCGTCTGTCTGCAGGCAGCAGCTCAGGAAGTCACGCAGCAAAGCCGAGAGGAGCTTGGGCTGCCGCAGCTGTGGAGTCCCTACTGTGGCTATCAGGTATGTAGCCTGGAGAGAAAGGAGACACCAGGCTCCACCTCCTGCTTTCACATCTCTAAGGCTCTCCCAGATCCCTTTGTTTAACCTCTGTTCTTCAGTGGCAGTTTCTGCCCTGGCACAGACCCAGAGATGACTTTCCTTTACCAACCAAAAAAACCCAAACCCCGATGCAGCCACAGCTTTTCTACCATCCTGCAGATCTTGCCTTGGCAGCTGAGTTCATTGCCTGACCTAGTTAGTGGGAACTACATCAGCAAAAGGACATTTGCTTCTCTGAGGATTCATGCCAGCTTGAGATGGTTTTTGGAAGAGCGACTTTGCTATACTAACTAATTTCAAGGGTTAGTACATGAAAGGCATCTCTGCAGTGCTAGTTGGTCCTTTAAGCGCACGTGCAGTAGAACAAAACTCATCAAGCTTTTTGTGCTGTTCTTGAAAACAATGGGAATTGGAAGAAAAGAAAGGAAATCCATCAGTTAATACCCAGGTAGGGAAACAAACATTTACAATCTCCTCTTCAACACAGACACATTAAGATGCCTGCACAAATGTATTGGGATGAAAATGCCTGCTTGGGCACACAGGAGCCACTTGCAGCTCTGTCTCTCAGCAGTCTGAAAATTTCAGCTTCCCATTTTTGCAGCCAAAGAAAAATTTTCTAGGTCAGAAGAAGGAGAGGTTCCATCCCTATGGACACCCTCTAGTCATTTGGCTGCTCAAGTCAATGCATTAATGGTAGGCCCATGCCAGAAAGTGCCAGGAAACAAACAGGAGGTTTTGGCAGGCTCTCCACATCAGCAGGCTCTGCCTTGGTGACGTGCAGAATGTTGCTTGGGCTAGGAGAGAAACACGGTCACTGAGTGTTTCAGCAGCACTGCACAAGAAGCAGAAGAGACTCTGTGCATTACACCCTCATGCCCATGTTTTCCAGTGAGAAGAAACTGCACACAGGGTTAGGTTCCTCTCTAAAGACCACAGTTTTAGAAACTTTGTTGGGTTTGGGTTTCCTTCCTTCATTTCTGGAAAGATAACAACACTTTTAAGATGCTTTTTCCCTGTTATTAAGGCCATCTACACAGACAAAAGAACTGGAACCACTTAACCCAAAGGAAAGTGTTGAGTGAGAATGGAGTTTGTTTGGAGTTTGTTTGCATGTGGTAAGGCTTGAGTTCCCCCACTGATGCAACCAAAAGTCCAGCAGATGCTGATGTGTTGCAGGGACATTTGTAGGAGGGGACCTTGGTGGAAGTAGTTCCAGCAGATGGCAATGGGATTTTGTCCAGTGGCACACAGGACATGGGACAGGTGAGAAAGACAGTGGGATCAGTGAGTATTTGCTCCTTACCGTGCCAGAACTTTCGCCCAAGTAAGGAGGTTCTTGTTCTATCATTTCAATTCCCACAATTCCAAAAGACCATATGTCCACTTTGGGGCCATATGGTTGACCTGTCACCACTTCAGGCGCCATCCACCAAGGAGTCCCGGTTACCGAGCACCGTCTGCTCTGCTCAGGGGTGAGCTGAGTAGCGAGGCCAAAATCAGCTGAGGAGAAAACAAAATACTGGTTTTATCTGAATTCTGTGCAATTAGGAAAGCAAGCAAAAGAATTCCCCAGTAGAAGTTTGAAATTGCTCTCTTGAATCTCCTGGCATTGGCGACTCTAAAAATCCCCCCATGCTTTACACTGCCTCTAGCAGTGGCTTTTGTTCTTTGGAAACTTTAGACTTGTAACTCCCTCCCTCTGGAAGGGACCCACACAGAGCAAGGCCACTCTTGACTGCTTGTGGCTCCTTCTACCTCTGTGCACGTTGCAACTGTGCCCTCAGCTTGCAGCAGGGGTCCCTGCACTGCCACCAGCACCATTTTTGGGGAGCTGGCAGTCACGCCAAGAAGCCCCACACCCACATCCCTGGAAAGCTGCACCTGACCAAGAATATACTGACCCAGTTTGACAGAACCGTCCGTTCTGAGAAGGATGTTGTCACTCTTCACGTCTCGATGGATCACATTGTTTGCATGAAGAAAATCCAGTCCTTGCAGGCACTGAGCGAGAAAACAGAAACAGAAGAAACAGAAGGGCAAAAATGAGTGATGTGATTTCATCACACAAGAAAGGAAACAAAGAATCTAAAAGATTCCCTCTCCAGGGGAATGGGGAGTAATGGCAGAACAGTCATGGCCACTGAGAGGAAGAGCTTGCTGCTCCAACAGTTGCAGAGCAGGACCTTTCTGAGGAAAGGCACGTCAGCTTTTGAAAGAGCAACAGCACCTGCTGTTGTAGGCTGTCCCCTGCCAACCAGCCAGGATGACTCCTGCTGCAGCGCATGTGCTCAGAAGCAAAGAGCATTCTGGCTGCACTCCTATCCTTTTTAGCTGAGCATTGAGAGAAACGAGTCTCTCTCTTCTTTCTTTGCTGTTTGTTTCAAATCCTGCCACCAGCACCTTTGCTTTTACAGGCAAGGAATGCAGTGAAGACAGACTCCAGGCAAACATTTAGAGAGGCAAGGTGGAGAACAGCAACTACAAATACAAGAGACAGAGCGAGAATACAACAGCAGGAGATAAGAGTACTGGCACTGAGTACAGGGAGTGCAGGGGCACTGGCAGGCCTTTCACTTGAGATGCTTTTACTTGCCCATAGCATACCAGCAACACAGAAACAAAGCTCGGCACAGGAAACCTCTCCTGTTCTGAGCCCCTGTTTCCCAGACAATCCTGCCCAAGGCCTTGGAAACACAGCTGGGATTGCTGACCTCCCGACTGATGGCTGCCATCTCATCTTCAGACAGGCAGGTCTGGCTGACGATGTCGCTCAGGACACCTCCATCCATGTACTCTATAACCAGCAAGAGTTCCTCGCCCAGAAGGTAGCTGAAAGAAGGAAACAAGGGGGTGAAGATGAACATGCATGGCTACGTTGATTTTTTGCTTCCAGGTTTCTTATTTCCAGATGCCTTTGTGACAAGGACAGAATCAAAGGAATAGACATTCCCTCTTGGCTGTGCATTATTCGCAATCTGTGCAGTCTCATAGAGAAAGACACATCTGTGAAAAAGGAGATGTCTTAGATGGGCAGCAAATGAAAAGTGCAGTTTGGAAAGAGCCCAGATATAAAACATGCCAGGCATGGTGTTTCTGGAAATAAGCACCTAGTTTTCCTGGCATGCATAGCAATGGCAAAGAGGGGCAACAATCCAAGGGAAATCCACTTTAGGATGGGTTATCTGCACTTAAGAAACTTTAAAAAATCAATCCCACATAAATGTGGAGGCAGTGATCTTTGAGGCTATTGAGTTAGGAAGATACAGCTGATCCAGGTTTTGAATAATTTTGGAGTAATTATCAAAGTAGGTGTGCCAGGGAAGACTCATGCAGACAAGATGCACTCTCTTCTCATCCATTGGAGATGAGTAGAGAAATATGAATAAATATAAATTAACAGCTTTACTTGCTGCCACTGACCAAAGTGGGTTTTTAACCTCTCATGTTTGCTTTATGTAAACACACATCCATGGGATAAGACCATGACCTCTCACCTGTCTAAATAATTCACAACATTGGGACTCCTATACTTCTTCATGATCATTATTTCATTAAAGGTTAGCTCCTTCCTCCTCACTCCTTGAAGATTTATTTTTTTTATTGCCACCTAAAATGACATTGAAAATCAGTAACTTGAGGGGTTGGTGGCACGAGACCACAAGGCATGTGGAGCAAGTGATTTTGCAATGACACAGCTGAGCTGTGCCAAACTGCCTTGTGATTAGGCACTGCAGTAATCAGGAACTGACATTCCAACAGCCCATTTCTCTGCTCCCTTGGGAGCCAGTTACAGGATACGTGGGGCCACTGACATTTTGCCTTGACCACTTGGTAACAACGGTGTCTCAGTTATCACCCACAAACCTCTGACCACACTCTCTGCTACTTTGTTTGGGACTCAGAAGAAGGAATCCATGCCTTAATACTCTGTGGATAAATCTTGTGATATGGGCAGGGCTTAGGGCTTTCAAGGACGCCTTGCAGATCTCTCCCTATGTGCAGTTCCCAAGTGCAGCACTGCAGGTGGCTAAGGAACTACCAGTAACTTTCAGATGGATTTGCTGGCAGCCAGAAACGAGAATTCAGGACTCTGAAGCTGTAGCCCCAAAGAGCAGTGAGGTGCTCGCAGGCACCACCTTTGTTTTAGCAATGGAGAGCGAGTGAGTGCGTCCTTCTCTGAAAGGAACCGCTGCCCTCCGTGCCTTCCTTCCGGCAGCTGAGGAGGACAAAGTCCCATATGTGTTCTGTGGGCTGGCACCAGTCTGTGCTTCTTGTGCCTTTTCAGCACAGCTCTGCCCAAAGCTCCAGCCACAGCTCACACCAGAGGGGAAAGCCCTCGAGTGCAGCAGAGCCTGCAGGGGCTGGTGACATTTACCTCTCCTCCTGTGGTACTGTCGAGTGCTCTATAAACATCTCCAAAAGTCCTAGAAAAAAAAAACAGAAGCAGAGAAAGGAGAAGCCATTTAGATCTTGCAGTGAAAGCCAGCCCACACAGGAGATCTCTGCTGGTAGTGTCAAAACCTGCAGGATGCAGGAGGGCTCTGCCAGAAGGGAGATGATGCATTTTCCTCTCAAGTGCATGGGCACTGGGCCTGTTCCTGAAGCACTGGGGTCCAATTTCTAAAGGGAGTCAAGTCTTTCCTCTTGGGTTTCACTGTCTAAACAGTGTGGTTCCTATCCTGACCACAGAGTGTTTCCCTCTTCAAACCAGGGGAAAGAATTGTTCCTGGCAACTGTTATCTCACAGCTTTGATAGGGCATAGGTTGCTCTTTCCGGCAGGCAAGTTTCTTCTCTTTTCATTAGTGTGCCAGTATGATTTTGAGACACACAAAAAATGCTAAAGAAATTAACACAGAGCTGTCCCACACTTGAGAGACAAGGAGACCTTCCAGGTCCTGTTCCTTGATGCAGGCAAGGCCTCGGTAGCAAGGCATCTCTGACAATGCCTTCTGAGCCCACTCACAAATTCTGAGCAGCATTGAGAGATGGGACGATCTATCCCCAGTGTGTGATCATCTTTGCAGCTGTCCTGACTTCATGCTGGATAGACATTCCACCCCAAAAACACCTGGCCCATCGTTGTGCAGGAGTAACTGCTGTTGGACTCACCCGCTGCCAATATAATTCAGATGCGTGTATTTCATCAGGGGATTTTCAGTGGTGTTCACCATTCTCCCTGAGGGAAACAAAATGCAAGATGCTGACTTTAAAGCAGAGATCCCAGCTTCCAGGAGATACAAAAGGCAGCCCCAGCGCCTGGAGCTCTGAGCCCTTTGTGGTTGGCTGGGTAACAACAACCACAACCAGGCAGACAGCCCTGCAGCACAGGTGGCCAGCACAGAGACTGATTTGTACAGTCTTTTGAAGAGTTCTCTTGACAGGAAACAAAGCACAGGGACATACAATCCCAGGAGAGGAGGACATCTTCCCCACCTTTCAGCAGTTTGCCAAAGGAATGCCTTCCCATTTGTAAACCAGAGCAGCTCAAGCTGTAACCGATCCTGACGGGGCTTTCGGCATCAGGACCCTGACCTGTTTGTGAGCAGGCTGAGCTCAAAGATGCCCCTCTCCCAGCTAAGGAAGGCTCCAGCCTCTGCAGTCCCTCCAGCCCTCAGGGACAGGGCAGCGACCACAACAAGGCTGGCAAAGCCCCAGCATGAGCACTGACAGGCACTGATGGGAAGAAGCCAGAGTGAGCCTGAGCCCCAGACAAGCTGTTACCCCCATTCAGGACACAACAGGATGGGCTTTGAGATCAGCCACACCGAGGCACAGATCAGTGCCCTTTTTGTCCCAACAGGTGATGGCAGACACAGAATCCACTGGGCTCTGGTCTCAGCCCCACCAGGTCTCTCATCTGAGAGCACAGCACTGGCAGCTGTTACGGGCAAGAAGCAGATTCATTGGGTTGTGCTGCAGAATCACAAAGGGCTTGATGTGTTTTCCTAGAGACTGATCTGAGCAGGGCCTGGGCCAATGGGTAGGATTCTAACAGTAATGGGAAAGAGTGGGAATCAGGTATGGAAAAGTGCCATGGATCTGAGGGATATACCATGGCTGGGCTGGAGGCTCTCTCCTGAGAAATGCCTGCAGTACAGTTTTATCTGATCACGCCACTTGGATGTGTCTCCTGGACACATCTTGATAAGCATAAAACTAGAAGATTAAATAAAGTTTGTTATCAAAGTCTCTGTTTTTTCTTTGGTGGCACATGGAAAATACCTTGTGCTCTCTATTTGTCCTGTAACCTGATGTTCTTTCAAAGTAGTTCTTATTGACACAAAGATAGCATTCTCTTATTGACAAAAATATAGCATTCTCATGAAAATAAACTGCAGATGTAGTAGTGGTAACAGTAACAGTCATAAAAATGACATCAGTAAAACGTGGGGTAGAAGGGCTCCTTCAAGATGGAGAAAAACACAACAAAAAACCCCCACCAAAAATGAACAACAGAAAAGCAATCCCACCCCAACCCCCCAAAAAAAATCCCCAACCAAAAAGACAAAACTCCAAAGTCAGTCCATTTCTGTGAAGTTTTTTTGCTGTGATAACTGGTTGCAAATCAAGAGTCTAAGGAGAATTTAGGAAGCTAAAAATTCTGTTCAGTTTGGCCACTAGCACACAGGACTTGCCTAGATCATTTACTAGGTCACAGCCTTCTGCTGATCCAAGAAAAATCCCTGCTTCAGCCTTTAGCAGAGAGGGAAGCTCAGGCAAACCCAAGCCAGTCCCAGGTGCCCTCAGAGGCAGCAGGAACACCCAGAGCTCTCTCGCTGCCTCGGAGCACAGCACTGCCTCTGGGGAGTCCTAAATGGCCCTGTGACACCGAGCTCAGGAGGAGCATTGGGTACAGCTCTGCTGACACCTGCACACAACACACTGTCCCTCAGATAAGAAACACCCCAGACGTACCCAGCAGCTCCAGGTACTCCTCCTCAATCTCCTGTTCCCGGGATGTGCCCCAGCCTGAGTTCCCAGGTTTCACAGAAGGGCTTCCTCGAGGTGATGCTGCTGCAGCAGCAGGTTCAGAGCCCATGATGTGCTGGACCTGGAGCATTTCTGGTGGGCACTGTTCCTGTGCCTCACTCCTAACTTGGGGTTCTTCATTGCCACACATTCCCTGCAAGTCTTCGCAGGCTGCCCGGTGAGATGTCAACACTTGCACCTCAAGTCAAACAGAACAAAGCAGTCAGACACTACAGCTTGTCCCTGTCAGCCAGGAGTCATCGACTGTGAGGAAAGGCAAAGAACAGATTGACAGGGGATACAACAGCTTGTTTCAATCCTCCATCTGGGTCACCAAGTTCCACTGTAAAAACACCTCAAGAAAAAAGGAGAGCAGGAACAGGCCAGCAGGAATCAATTGGGATGACTGCTGGCCAAAAGGCCAAAGGACAAGTTTCACTGTCCAGGGCAGACGTTGAGATTCAGCACACCGGGAAATGTCCTTCAGAGTGACTGTGATACACACACTACAGCAGCATGGCACTCAGAGGCATGGCCCCACTCCCTGCTGCTCTGCACTGGAAAGGCAAGAAGGGCAGAAACCACCAGATTGGTGACTGCAGTGGCTGCATCCCTCTTTCACTCACTTGGTTTTGCAGAGACTGACGGAAGCAATTAAGTTTCTCTCTGATGATTTTCATTTCTTCCTCCAGCTGCTTATGCCTTGCCTTGATCATACTGTGAGCTGTCTGAAGCTCTGCATCCAGCTGTTTCTTCATGTTCTCTAATAAACAAAAGAGAGGACATTTCATGAGTGGAGTGGCTGCCACTCTTTCATTCACCTGGTTTTGATGATCGCCCTTCTGCTGATGGAGATTCTCCTCTTGAATTCTTCCCATGTCTTCCTTGTTCTTTCTCTTCACTGCCATGATGTCACTCTGAGCTTTGGGCAGCTCTGCTTGTGGCTCTGCCTTGATGTTCTGTACACACAAAAGGAGAGCAAGGGACTGAGAGCTGCCATCAGGCTCAGCTTTTTTCCTCTTGCAGCCTCAAAATCACATTTATTCAGCCCCTTCTTTCTGCTTCCCTCCCCACATCTGCCTCCATTGCAAACCTCCTGTCCCAGGGCTGATCTCTGCAGATTGCAAGGCTCTGTGCTTCCATTGCCTGTGGGACTTCTGGCCTCCTCAGTCCCAAGAGCTGTGGTTTATGCCCCTCTCCCTGCCCTTCCCTCTGTGCCCTGGCCAGTCAGGCTCACCTGGCCATTCTCCTGTGGCTCTTCCACCTGCTGCCTGAGCTGCTCTTCCTGCTCTCGGGCTGGGAACAGTTCTCCCTGAGTCTGGCATGGCAGCTCAGATGAGGCAGTGTGCTCCTGCTCTTTCTCTAGAAGCACCTGCACAGAAAGCAAGAGAAGATGGGTTTCAACTTCCCATACGCCCTTTGTGGGCCAAGACTCACAGGCTGCTGGGCTCACACCTTCCCAAAGCACTGTGCTGCTGCTCTCCTGGGTCCTTCTCTGCCCGAGGGGAGGCACAGATTCCAAAGTGACCCTGGCCCTACAATCAGGGGCCATTGGGGACTGAAGCTCCAGCAGCCTCTCAGGCAGCTGACAGGGAAGGGGTGGCATTTCTCAAGGGTCTGGTGAGGGCCTCCCTCTGCTTCTGCTGTGTCCTGTTTGTCTTTCAGTAGTGACTGACTCCCCACCCTGTCCCACAGCTCCATCCTGGCTCTGCAGGGGCTTCCTGGGTGAGCTCACTCCTTGTGAGAGACACTTCTGGAGTTCACCTTCTCTTCAGGCCTGCACCAGCATTCCTCCTTCCTGACATCCACACTCTTGTTAGAAAACCGGGTCATTCAGGAGATAAGGATGCCTGCAAAGATCTCTGATGGAAGTCAGAGAACCTCTATGGCCATCTCAGTATATGGAGGAAGACCAAGGTGTTTCTTCTCCCTCTTTTGTCAATGGAGAATTCTGACCAGCAATAACAGAGTTTCTCATAGGGCCCCATTAATGAATGCACTCACACAGCCCTGGGGATGCCAGTGAAGGAAACCATGTGTCATGTAATGCGTGTATGAGCAAAGTCACCAGACCCCAGCTACAGCATGGGATAGTTCCCTTAGGACATGCAAAAATTTAAAGGACAAATGAAGGCTTCAGGTCAGAAAAGGCTGAAGCAGGAAAACATGAGGAGAAAAACAACCATCTCTGGAGGGGGAAACATCTCTGCCTGCTCAGGATCAGTCAGTGGAACTCCTCTCCTGAAGGGATACCTTTAGGTGAGCTTTGCATCTTACACTGCTTTGGAGCAGAGCCAGGAAGATTCAAATAGACAGATAGACAGATCTCACTTTTAAATTTTTTTTTACTGTGCTGTGGTATTTAAATTCTTTGAACAGAGAGAGATATAATTCTCTCTCCTAGGTGTTTTTTAAGGGAAGGTAATGAGAAACTTAGAGAAGAAGAGGAAACAAGTATTATTATACTTGCTGTTCTTGTTGTTTAATACACGTAGAATGTGTTATAGTGATTGTTTACTGAAAGTGTTATAGTGATTGTTTACTGTGTTGTGACTGTCTGGAGACAGTCACGAGTTTTTCTTTAGCAGCTTTTTAGTATAGTATGTCTATAGTAGAGTTTTAATATAGTGCTAGTGTAATACAACATAGCTTAAGAAAGCATTTGTTTAACCTTCTAAATCAGAGTCAAAGCACATTATTCCCCACGGGGGGGTCACCATGAATCAATACTATCCTTTCTGTCACTACACACATCAGCACTCGGTAGCAGTGCCCCGATCAGCTGCCATCCTGAACTTGCTCTCCTGTTGCTTCAGTAACCCACACTCTTGGGGAATCTGGAGCATGTCGGTCCCTATGGAATGCAACCAGACCCAGAGCATTGCACTGGGAACTGCACTCTTTGTGCATCTGTGCTCGGGCAAGTTCTTCTCTTGGACTTGACAACACTGATGGGGCTAAAGTGGCTGGAATCAGAAATGCAGCCCAGCCCCTCCCAGCTCCTCTAATCTCTGAGCACCAGCTGGAATGCAAGGGCATTGATTTCCTGCTCAATTCCCAAACACAACACATACTGATTCCCTGGGCTGCCAAAAGACACAGGAGCCGTTAACCTGAAAGTGATGTGTTTCTGCCAGTGCTGGAAAAGGGCAGGAAAGATTGAGAAAAAGATCCCTTGCTCACTGGAGAAGGAGAAATTACCCAAGGCTTCTCCTTCTAGCAAACAAACAAACAAATAAGCAAATAAAATATGAAAGTGTTACCCACTCCAGTGTCTAAAGCACTTGGATGCAGTGAAGGGATGTCTGGCAGGGAAACAGCCCTCGTGCTGAGCATTGGCTCTATGGATCCAAGGCAGGGATCAATGGCAGTCTGCCTGAAGGTCCCTCATGAGCCCCCATTGTCCAGGCTAAAGCTCCCTCAGCACCTCCTCCCTGGCCTTGTGCTGCACCCCTTGCCCAGCTCCCCTGTCCCTCTGTGCCCACTGTGCTGCAGCCCCTCCATGACTTTCTGCTTCCCAGGGCCCACAGCTGCACACAGCACTCCAGCTGTGGCCACAGCGCTGCCCAGCACAGGCCACGCTCCCTGCCCTGCTCCTGCTGCCCCACTGCTGCTGGCACAGCCACCGTGCCCTTGGCCTTCTGGGCCCCCTGGCCCCACGCTGCCTCATCTTCAGCTGCTCACGGCCGCCAGCCCTGCGTCCTTTGGGCCCACGCAGCTCCCCAGCCACAAAGGTGCCCATTGCACTTCAGATACAGCAGGTACCATTGCAAGGTGTACACCCTGGGTTTAGCATTACAAGACAGCAGTCAAGGACTTGCAGCTTTGCTCCCATTCTAGGCTCCAATGCAATTTTCAAAGCAAACTACACAATAGAAGGTATCGACAGACACATGCAGTGTCTGGTTTTTGCCTCAGAAGAAGGGTTCAGAACTACTCCCTTTGTTTCTTTTGCCACACTAGACAAGAATGGTCCCCCACAGCTTCATGGACAACACAGTCATCTCCTTGCAGCTTATCAAAGACCAAGAAACAGGCAGACTCAGAGCACCTATCTGCTCTGCTACCGGCTGCTCTGCCTGAAGGGGCAAAAGAGCAACCTGGCAACAAAGGCACCAAAATCCCTGACTTCAGGCAGCAACTCTACATCCCCAGTGTGTCTCTGAAATAGTCCCAAGTAAACACACCCAAGAAGTTTTTGGGGAGCACAAACAACTTGTGTGGTCAGATCAACATTTTTTTTGTGCCTGCAGCAACTTGGCCAGTGTGTGAAGGGGGACAGGTCTCTCCACGCCACAGTGTCCCCTGTGTTTACAACAAGGCTGAGCACAGTGTCTTTGACATGCTCCCTCCTCTGGGAACAGGGAGCCTTCGTGCTTCAGGCTGGCCCCTATAAAAATGCCAGGAAGCTGGTCCCTAAACATGACAGACCAAAGCCCATTGTCCAGCTGTCACAGGCTGGGGGCAATCACCAGGCCCTGGCAGGACTCCAGCACTCAGCATCCTCAGCCAGCAACAGCAAGTGCTGGCTGGTCAGAAACTTGCAGCTCTGCCCTGCACTAAAGACAGCAGCACACACAGCTGGCACTTACTGGCTCAGAATGTTCAGGCTGTGCTGTGAGCACAGCTGGAGGCTGGCGCTCATCCACCTCATTTGCCTCCTCTTTGGCCTCCTCTCCATGAGCAGAGGGAGCCAGAGGAGAGACTGCTGTTGGTTCTGTGATCTGTGGACAGACAGCAGTGTGAGGGACAGAAAGTTACCTATAATTTATACCCTTATTTCTATTCAGCACTTTAATCTATTCAGCTCTATTTCTACAACCAGCTCTGCTAAGGACAAATCAGAAACTTTGGTAACAATGGGATTCTAAGTCAGTGCAACTAAATTTAAATGGGCCAATTCAACAGAATTGCTAATAGTTCTGAATTAGACATTCCGCCCTGGCTACTATCAAGAAGCAACATTCTCTCTGCAACATGAGCTTTTCATTCCTTGAAAGTTCTGAAATGGAAAATTAGGAAATAGCCAGTGATGCCTTTGTTATTGCTGCTGCAGACATGGATATGGATTTTCTTTCAGCCTACCCAGCTGGCCCTCTACACTCTACTGCCACAGACCAAGCTCACAGCTTGCTCTACAATTCCTAAGCACCAGGAACATGAAATGTTCCTTTCTCACTCACCTCAGGATCAGCACCTCTGAATACACGCTTCAGGTGACCTGGAGTGGGCAAGGGAAAATGAACAAGTGCTGTGAGAAAACTGCCTGGGCTGCTGAATCCCACAGAAGAGAAGTCAACCCAAACAGAGAGTATTTTTCTTTATCAACATCCCTCCACATGACATAGTTCTTTCACACAGCCAGCAAGAGATCAGGACAATAATCTTGGTTGTGCCTACACTTTGGCCTGTCTAGTCAGTAAATGAATACAAACATGATAAAGAAAATGCAAATTGTTCAACACTCAATGCTTCTGTTCTGTCCAACAGATAAAGCAGCTTTTGTTCTCTTGTCTTTGAGGTACTTTTTTCAAAAAAGAAGTTGCATGCACTAATTCCCATTAAATTGCTGAAAACAGTCACCCAGAGAAGCTTGCCCCAAATCCCCCTGAGCTGTGGCAGTTCTATTGTGAAACAGCACAGCAGCAGCTCCAGGCTCAGGAGCAGACACTCACTGCTTTGGCAGTTGCACTTCACTGCAAAGGGAATCACTCTTTTAGCACTCAGTCAAGGGTCAAAACGGACAGTCAAATCCTTTCATTACAAAATTTAGAATAAAAGAAGCTTTCCCTGAGTTCTGGGGAGAACTACAAAGTCTTTAGAAGGCCTTCTGAGAAGGCCTCCCAGGCTGCATTTTGGAAGTTGTCCTGCTTGTCCCAGCAACCTGAGGAAATGACAGACTCTGCTGCCACAGACTCTCCCGTGGAGGGAACGGAGCCCTGCAGGTTCCCCTGCAAATGCTGCCCCTGTGGCTACAGACACCCCCTTTTTAGCTGAACCTCTTGACAGGAGCTTTACCAAACCAGAGGCATCCTAATTCTCTTTCTCTTTCAAAATCAACTCAGTCACTAAGAAAGAGCAAGAAGACATGCAAAAGCCGGGTTAGGTTACACCCTAGCCTAAATAGAGTTGAAACCTCTACTTACTTGCCAGGCTGGTAATGAAATAGGCGGAATAAACAGTGCCATACATGGTGCAAACTGCAGCAGCGAGTTGCTCAATCATTGTAGCACTGTGCTTCAATTTTACTCCAACCAAGACTCCTGTCAATGTGCAGCTACACGCTGACAAATGTCACAATCAGGAGGATGCTCCTGATCTGAGCAACCTCTAGGACTGCTCTGGTACTGAGGCCTTCCGTGCACCAAGGCAACCTTCTGATGTCACCACGACAATGTGGCAACCATGCCCTGATATCACAAAGAAAAGTATGACAAAGCAAAGCATCACAAAGCATGTTAGTCTGTGAATTTATGCAAAGCAATAACCAGCCTTTCCTACAGCAAACACAAAATGGCCTCGGAAGTTCTCCTCTGACACAAAGCAGCACAAACTCCCCCCGTGGGCCAAACCCTGTTGTTCAGGGATCCAAGAGGAACTCCAAGAGTGCCCCAAGCACCTACAGCCTGTAACCCAGCTGAGCATTCAGATGGGACACAAGCAAAGGAAACCAGACCAAGAAAATGGCCCAAAGCATTGCACAGAAGCAGGAGAGAAAGCCCTATTGGCATAGCAGCTGAAGTAATTCCTAACAAATCACCCCATATATCTGCATGTTTATAGGATGTTTCCATGGCTGCTGTGTATGTACATCTCTTCCTCTGCTCTTTCTTCCCCTTTGGCAGCAGTTGAACTGGCAGCATCTGCCCGCCAGCAGCAGCTGCTCCCAGCTGGGAACGCCACTGGCGGTGCTGATTTCCAGAGGCTTCTGTGTGCCAGGGGAAGCCAAGGCAGGAGCGGGTTGAACAGTGCTGGCGCTGCTGCTGCTCTGTGCCAGAGAGCCCCGGCTGGGCAGGGCACGGTGCCCACTGTGCTGCGGGCTCCTTCTCCTGCCTCAGCTGGGCACACCTGGCAACAAGGCATGACAACCTGTGGGCAAGCCAAGGGGTTTCTGGGGCTGCACTGCTCTGCACATACCCAGCACACCTGCAGCACACAATTTTAACCCTCAAATAGGAAAACCAAAGGAAAACAGCTGGAAAAGATTTCATTTCAACCATTCTTTATGCTTCAATAGAAATGACCAAAATGAAAGTTACCGAGCTGGGCCGATCCACACTGCCAGCTCAGTGTGAGAAAAGAGGCATTACTTTATTTCAGTGCTGGGTGCGTGGGAATCACTGCCCTGAAACATGCACACCCACGTGTTAGTATCCATGGAACTAAGACATTACTTTCATTACTTTTATTCATTACTTTGCTCAAACTCACAGGCTAAACATTCTCACAAAGTATTTGACATGTTTAAATCACTTCCCCAAAATTACTGACATTTAGAGTAGGGGTCTCTTGAGGGTCTCTGCTGGCCATCTGGTGAACATCCCATTCCTCAAATTCTCCTCCCACGGTTAGGAGCCTTCTTCTCCTTGAATGCATTGCAGCTACCTCCTCAGTAGGCCCACTGTCTTTATTCTCAAGGCTAAGACATCCACTTGCACACATTAACCACTGCTGTGAGGGAAGGTACGACTAAGCACTGCCTGGTAAAGCTTAACAAATTCACAATTTGTTGCAAGTCAGCACTTCCCCAACATCTCTCGTTCCTTCTCTGGGAATCAAACACGAGCATTTTGTGATCACTGAGCCCAAGGCCGCCTCCAACCCTCCTGTCACCCAGCAGCCCTTCTCTCCTCACAAACAGCAGGCCCAGCAGTGCCTTCCCTCACTGGCTCCGTCACCAGCTGTGTCAGGAGTTCTCTGTCACACACTCCAGGACCATCCTGGACTGTTTGCTCTCCGCTGCACTCTGTTGCCAGCAGACATCCCCACCCTGTTCCATGCCCCTTGCAGAGCCCTGCACCTGCTGTCCATGGGCACCTGGAAGGGGAGGCACTCACGGCAGAGATGCACCAGCTGCACTGGGCAGGAACCAAAACCCTCTGGCGGCACAGCTGCTGGCCTGTGCCTGGCACAGCTCTGCATGCCCCACTCCTCACGGGCTCTGGGCTGGAAATGCAATTGCACTTTCTGCCCCATGGAAAAACAGCAGGGTGCACAAACAACGGCCAGCAGGCCACATCCCAAAGGCACTGCAGCATGGAGCTGAGAAGGAAGAAGACCCTTACCCAATTCCTAACCATACCAAAACCACCATAATGGGGACTTTTAATCTTCTGAATGTAGAATTGATTCACAGGGTGACAAGGGAACCTTCCAATGGAGTTGAAGTTTGGTAGAGTTTTTATTCTGAGTCCTACTCAGACTGTTGACTTGAAATTTTATTTTAAATTTTTTTTTAAAGGCTGTGCAGTTGTATGGTTTTGTTCTAATACCAGAATGGCTAGATGAAATGTACTGGCATTTTAATTGCATCCAAACTGATTAGTCTGTAAAAGCTTTCCTGCAGAATAGCCACTAAACAAGAAATTCAAATCTGTTTACTGTTTACTTTGAAAATTTCTACTAAACTTATCAGACAATGAGGCATTTTTAGTTAGACTATAGAGCAAATTAATTCCTATGGATAACTTGATTTGGATAAACCTGTTGATTTCAAATTAAAACTGCCAGCACGTACTAAGTGGAAATCTGAATACTCACTTCTATGAGCTCTGAATTATTAGATAGTCATTGTTCGCCATATTAACAAAAATTACATTCTGGCTATTTTTTTTACTTACAGTCAGCTCTTCAACACTCTTTGTAACACCAGAAAGAGTTTGTAGCAGTGTGAACCATGGGTTGGTGGAGCATTGCAGAAGGCTCCCATGCCAGCACTAAACGTTCACATTTACCATGGCATCCCTTCTTGCCTTTAATTCCAAGCTACAGCTCAGTTCCTCCAGTACAGATTCACACTTGTAGTCTGTATTTGCAGCTGGTTCTTACTTCCCTGTCCAGAAAAAAAATCATGCTGAGATCTCAAATCAAAATAAAATGAGGAGAGATTCAGGTTCTGGACAGGTATAGCAAGAACTAAGAGATTTTTTTGCAAATATGTTGAAAAGCAGTTTGTAGATGCTGCAAAAACGGCAGATTAAAGACTTGCACTCTAACTTGCAAGCTGAGGTTTGCCTGTTCTTTCTGGACTGATTTCTTGAGGCCAGACACTGAACCTAATCAGTAAGAAAATCAAAACCACAGGAGTAGTTTGGAGAATATTGTAAATTATTCTGTCATGGTGCTTTTTGCCTAAAAGTTCTGGCCATCATCTGATTGGAGTAATTAGAGGAGATCGAAGCCATCACACTCTGCCTGTGCACACAATTCCTTCCCAGGAGTAATCCATGAAGCAATGCTGACAAACCCACACCAGCAGCTGCTGCCACACAGTCATGAAGCAGAGAATTTGTATTTCTGCTACACTTGGACAGCTGAAGATGCCTCTGCTGAGCTAATTTTAGTGACTCCCCACCACAGATGAGACCTTGTGGTCAGTCTCCAACAAGTCAGGGCAGTTAATATTCTGCCTAAATGAAGTAAGTCTAGCAATACATAGACCATGGAGCCTGAGGAAAGCCAGCAGTTGTGGGAGATTTAATTTGTTTCTATATATTTCTTTTTACTAATTTATTGCAGTCAATTATTTAAAGAATGCAAACTTATGGCACACTGTTGGCTGGAAGGTTGGTCAATCTTCCGTTCATGACTCCTCTGAAAGCATCACCCCAGTGTTTTTATCAGTAGCTCTTCCATCATCATGGCTCACACAGCATTTCCTGCAGCTCTTGCTGGAGCCAGGGAAAGGCACCAGGAGAAGGGGGAGAAAGCTGTGTGCAGAGACTGTGTCAGCTACAGAGACATTTGTTTCCACTGATTTGGCTGAATGGCTGCAGGAACCTTGCTGGCACTGCTGGCGGGGTGGCCTTTTGCAGGGCTGGGCAGAGTTTGGGGCCCAGGATCCATCCTCTTGGTGGGACACCAGGGTGAGCAGCCCCTGTCCCAGCCAGGAGCAGAGGTTCTGTGGCTCTGCCCTGGGCACAGGGACCTGCCACTGCCCTGAGCTCCTGCCGCGGCTCCTCTGGGGCAGCTCCTGCTCTGCAGCGATGATGGACGCAGCTGGGGGTGGCTGCAATGGAGGGGGGCTTCCAGTGGGCTCTGTTGGTGTGCCACACTGGAGCCAGCAGAGTTTCTGGAAGGAGTCTCCCCTTGTGAGCTGCTGGAGCTGGCACTGGCCAAAGAGCCGCTGTGTTCATCCCTGACAGGCCCAGAGCACAGCAGCCTCTGGGCCTCCTTGCTGCACGATGGCAGTGAGGAGCCATGGACCAGAGGTTCAGTATGTGTGACTCAGTTTCCTGATAAACTGTGCTAAGAAAACCCTGCATCCCTCCTGCCAGATCTAAGGCACTCCAAGAAATTTGTTGGCACATTGGGAACTCAGAATTGTTTGCATTTTGAACAATTGTCTTATGAGTGCTTTTGATTGTTTTTGTCATTTTGTGTTGATTCAGTTGATCCTTCAGAGAAGCTTTCCTAATAATATAAAACATGGGGAATTGTGGAGACCCTGGGGGGCCATTCCCTGGTCTAGGGAGACACAAGAAGCTTCCCTCAAAAAGCTGTTAGACCCCATTGGCTCCTTCCCCTGTTCCTGTGTCTGTTCCTGCGTTCCTGAGCCACACCTTCCCTATTCCCTGATCAGCCCCCTTATCTTTGTACTGCCCCGAGATCAGGGTCAGCCCCCAGGCCCCTGTGGAGACAAACTGAGACCCTCTGTGTATGGGTGCTGGGACCTGAACATCTCCCTGCACAGCTGAATGAAACATCTGTGGAGATTATGCAAAGGTCCTTTTTGCTTCTTTACCCTGGACTGTGCTAGCAGCAATTCAGACTGCTACAGAGGAGAAGCTGCAGTACTGGCACCAAGATTTTGGCAACTTGACCACAGGCACAGAGGGCGTGCAGGATGCTGCTCTGTGAATTCCTTAACCAGCCATCTCTGGCGCTGGCATATTCCCTCCAGCTTCTGCTGCAGCCAGGGCCACCTTTGGGCCAGTAGATGACACTGTTATTTGAAAAATTCGGCCCACTCCTTGGGCAGGAGGCCATCCACAGACTCTGGTCCTGCAGCCCCTGCTCAGCTGGGGACAGTGTTCCCTGTGGGGAAGATGGAGCAGCCATCACAGGGTCTGGGGGGCTGTTTTCAGCAAGGTGACCAGGCTCTCTCCCTGCTGGACTCCAGCAATTGTTTGGGGGAGCTGATGGCACATTGTATGTAGTCCTGTTCATCCTACTCAGAAAACCTGACAGCTTCTATCATTCTTCTGCAAAGTGGGCATGCTGGATTTCTCTTTGCCCACTGCAGGATGCAGCCCAGGCAGAACTGGTGGTGACGGGGCAGAAAAAAATTCACATCCTTCTTAGTGACCTGGCAGATTGGGCAGCTCCATTCTGTCCCCATGGCCATGTCTGTCTGTCCCAGCAGCAGGGAAGAGCTGAGGACCATGAGCTGCTCTCATCAGCAATCTTGCTTGTCCAGAGCCCAAGCTCGAGCCAGAGTGGTCCAGGCTCTGTCAGTGCCCAAACATACGCAGAAAGGGATGTTGTATCACAATCCATTCCTTGGTGAAGGAGGTCCATAGCAGCCCCAAGAGGCACCTCAGACACTCAACAGTCAAGGCAGTAACATATGGACAGGACACAGATGGCAGTTCATGGCTGGGAGAGCATTCGTAGACATATCCAAGGACAAATTTCCCAGGAACTCTCCACAGCTCTGGGATCTGCCCATCAGCTCTGTCAGAAGCTTCAGCAGAACAACCAAAGTCCTAAAAAGCAGCTTCCAGACACTTTTCCTACCATCCTGCCTGAGTAGCCGGGTTGCTTGCTGCAAAACACTCTTTTACTCCTCTTCCCCAATGCTCTGTGGACACTTGCAGCCAAAATAAAAAGCTCCTGGCCCTCTGTGTGATGTGATAATACAGCTTTTATATTTCCATGCTGGGATGAAAGAAAGCTGTGCTGTGGGTCAGGAGAGGCCAGGACCCACTTGGCCTTCCTGCAGGCTGAGGGGGTCCCAGCAGACATCCTGCTGCTTTTTGGGGAATGTGTGAGGGGGAGTGGAGGGGGTGACAGAGAGGCCGAGATCATAGAGTGGAAACTGAGCTCCAGAGTGGTAGTGCAGACTCTCCCTGCTGAATGCCTGCTGGGGCTGGCAAAGAAGGAAAATGCCCCAATAACAGCCCGGTGGCACTGTGTCTCAGGGACAGGTACAGGGAGGTGACAACAAACAGCAGCATGGCCCGGTCTCACAGCTCCTAGGAAGCAGTGACAGAGGGGCCTCATGTGCCAGAGATATCAGAAAGGCTGTCTTCTCAAATGGCCACTCTGAAACCCCTCTCTTTGCCTCTTGGGTTTGTGAATGCTTTTGACAGCCACAGCATCCTGGGGCAACGCGTTCCACAATTTCATTAAGGGCTCCTTGAAAAGCTCCTCCCACTGTTCAACTGAGCTGCCAGCCTGGTCATTTCAGAGGGTGCTGCCTTGGTGGAGAGAAAAATCAATCTTCTGCCTTTCAGGGAGCTGAAGGAGGAGGGACTCTTCACCATCAGACACCTGGCTGGATCCCATTCAGAGGTCCTGCTTTGTAGATTTGGTGAGGTTTGCTTGGCAGTTACCAGCGAGGTGAGAACATTGTTCTGAATTGTCCCCCATACTTCATACACGGTGTGTAGAGTAGGTATGTGCATGTTCATCCCCATGTGTGCTCAGGATCTGCCTTCATTTCTGCCTGAGATTTCTAGTGTCTGTCAGCTATCTGTAGGATCTGTGGGCACATGCAGCTGTATTTACTGGCAGGTCAGGTATCTGACACTCATCTTTGAGTGTGGAGCCTTTATAATGCAATGTGCAAATGCAAAAAACTGAGACACTAATGACGTTATTTGCCAGAGTCCCAGTCTCTGCCCAAGCTGTAATTCAACACTGCAAATTATTCTGTAGACCTGAGCCTGTGTTTTCTGTTTCCTGGCTGAGTGCTTCAACTGCTGGTGCTGCTTTTTTGAATGGGAGCACCTGACTCTTTTATCTTTACCACTTGTGCATTTATGATTTGAAAGCAGCCCTTGCTTTATTTTCTAGTAAAAGGGCCTAAAATCAAAGCTGTGGACATTTTAGAAGGGTTAAGTAGAACACTTAAAGAAATTTTTATTTTAGGCCTGCAGTGAGCAGGTCTGAGGCCAGAAATTGGTGCCAGAGTAAGTGCCTTTCTGTGCTTGTGCTCTTCTGCTCTTCTTGTAATTTTATGTTCCTCTGGACACAGTGGGATGTGTTGTCAATTCCTGGGACTTCTGTTGAAGGCAACTGATTTTCTTTCCAAGGTGATTCTTATGTTTCCCCTCTTGATTTCCCCAGGTGACCAACCTCCATTCCAAGGTGTCCTGCTCTGCCATTGTCACTCTGGGAGAGCTCTCTGTGACCTTGAAGAAGGACATGGACTCTCAGGTGGATGAGGTTGCTCGGGTCCTTCTCCAGATGGTGTCCAACTCCCCAGAATTTGTTCAGAAAGCAGCCAGTCAGACCCTGGGGATCATGGTGGAGAATGTGACTCCTGCATGAGCAATGACTGCTCTCATGGACATGGGAGTCAAGCAGGTTCTTCTTCTTTTAGTGATATTCTTCACCTTCGTGTGTGTGGGAGGGAGAAGGGATGAGACAGAGAATGGGAATGGTTGGAGGGAAGGGTCCTGTATCCTGCATCTTCTGTGAACTCAGTGACTTGATTCTCCAGTCAACCTCACTTCTTTCCTCTTGTCACTTATTTCTGCCCTCCTGCAGCCCATTAGTTCTCAGAATCACAGAACTGTAGAATATGGGGAGTTGGAAGGGGCCCATCAGGACCATCGTGTCCAGCTCCCGGCCTTGCCCAGAACAGCCCAAGGGTCACACCAAGTGCCTGAGATTGCTGTCCAAATGCTCCTTCAATTCTGTCAGGCTTGGTGCTGTGACCACTGCCCTGGGGAGCCTGTTCCAGTGCCCAGCCACCCCCTGGGTGAAAAACGCTTTTTCCTGATATCCAAACTAAAGATCCTCTGACTCAGCTTCCTGCTGCTTCCTGGAGTTCTCCCAGTCTGTCAGATTTTCCTAGATGTGGTGACTGATGGGGAAGTGAAAGTGCCTGCAAAGGCCAAGGATAGAGCCTTGTGCTTTTGTGAGCAGAGGGGCAATTGCAATTGCAGCTGTGAGCAGTGTTTGGTATTTCACATCTCTAACCACAGAGGCCCTGGGAAAACCATGTCTCCTCATGATGCCACTAACTTGAGAAATGAGGAGGGTCCTTGCTGGGGCGTGGAGCACATGGGGGACAATCTGCTGGGTGTGGCACAGCCTGCACAGCAGGTGCAGCTCCTGCCAAAGGAGTCTTGTATGACTGTCCTGGCCTTAGAGCTCTACTTTCTATGCGAACTGATGTTTCATGTTAGCCTTGAGAAGATGAATCACTTTACAGGCACCTCCACAGGCCGACAGCCATGGGACAGTTGGAGCAAATGCTGCCTTAAATGTTGGTGCTGGACCTGATAGTTCCCAAGAGACACTCTCTAGAACAGGACAGCCTGGCTAAACTGTCTGCCACCCTTTCCTCAGCTTTGCAATAGGGTAAAACATTCAGATGGATCTATTGCCAAGCCCCACAGAAGAAACAGGCTGCATTGCTGGATATTCTGCAACTTCATAGCCCACAACGTGTTTTCCCTGCATTTGTTGTTTCCCAAAGTTCTGCAGATTTGGGGATACATGGCTGAAAAGAGCCTCAATCCTGCTGCAGGTCTCTGTGGTGTGCATCTGCCCCCGCTCTCTCCATTGCTCTTCCTAGTCATGGCATGGGGGCCTGGAGCAGCTCCAGATTAATGACAAGATGAAGGGCAGTCATGGCTCAGCCGCATGCAGAGGTGAGGGGGGAGCTGGGCCAATCTCTGCTGGCAGGAAGGGTCTTGTGGCAGCCCAGAGAGGCTGTGCACATTGCCAGGGAACAGCTGTGCCCTGCACGTGCCCCTGCAATGAGCTGTGCTGCTGCCAGTGCCCCTGGAGCTGTGGGGCTGCTGAGCTGTGGGGCAGGCAGAGGAGCAGGAGGGTGCGTGTGCAGCTGAGCCATTCCTGGGGAGCACAGGGCTCTGGGCTCCCTGCTGTCCCAGGGCAGCCCAGAGGCCAGGCTGGGCCTGTGCCAGCTCTGGGCAAGTGGCTCAGGGTTTGCCCTGGCCTGCCTCAGTGTCTGCCAGCAGGAGCATGTTTCCCTGTGCAGCTGTTTGGACATTTCCAGGAAATGTGTCCCAGGAATTATGGAGCTTCAGATGCTTAGGTTTACATGGTGGCCTCTGTTAAAGTTTGCCTCTCTGTTAAACTTTGTGTCTCCATTTTGCAGATCTGGCTGGTTACAGTCCTACCGAGAAGTTTCCTTGGGAAGAACACAGTTTCCATTGGAAGAACACTTCTGATGTTCTCTCACCCACAAAGTCCTCGCCTCCCGTCCAGAAGAGCTCTCTTTCCTCCAAGCTCAGGAAGAATCTGCCGCCTGTGTGAAGAGTGTTTGAAGAATAGGATTGATGCGTTAGGCTTGATAGTTACAGATGTACATATGTTCTGATCTTTAGATGTAGTTTTGAACTAATGTGTTTTGATTCTGTCTTTAAGTTTTGATGACATGTTTTTAATTCTATATATTTCATTTTGATGATGAAAAAAAGTAAATAAATAAACAAAATTGAAAAAACCAAGAGGAGAATGTGAGACCAGGACCTGCCAGCCTAGAGATTATGGGAGTGCAGCTCACTCGATGTGCCAGTGTCTCACCACATCCTTTCCTCACTGGGACTCTCCTCTTCCTCTTTGGCCATCTTTTCTTTGTGTCATTTGTGCTGCTCTTTGTTACTTGGCATTACAACAGGGCCACCATTGACCTGTCTGGGGGACAATGGATCCAAAAGATCCTATCTAGTCAAAGGTTTTCTACCTAGGTGTGTTCTGTGCTCACCAAAGGCCTGAGCAAAGAAACCAAGAGAAGTGTGCCCAAATCCCAAAGCTTTGCTCCTTTGCAATCTCCCACAGATCTGGCTCACAGGTGTCTTCAATCACAATTCCATAGGTAAGAAGAGGTCATGGATTTCACTGGGAAATGATGCACTGCTTTGGCAATCACCTGTATGTGTATTTATCCGGGACTGCAGTCCAGCTGTGTTGTTTGCACATTGTTTGCAGAAGGATGAGTGCACTGGGAGGCCAATAACGAGTGACAAGGGTTCCTCCAATCTGCACTGCAGCCTGGCTGCCATTCAGCCCAGAGCTAGGGGATCATTTGTTCCCATGGACCAGTGCTTGCCAGTGGAATGAATTCCTGTACAGCTGGAAGAAGCAATTCTGGATTCAGCTCCAGCTCTTGGTGGGCTGCATGATCCTTGACAATGCTGCCCTTCCAGAAATTATTCTGCAGTTTCCTTTCATAGTCATTTGAAGCTTTGAAACTTCACATTTCAATTTGCTTTGCCTTAGGGAAAAACACTTCTGTGCCCAGTACAAACTGTAACCTTTTGACAGTAAAGTCCTCAGGGTTGCCAGCTTCTGATGTTACACAATGTCACCTGGCTGCATGTGTTTGCTTAGCTCTGGGTCTAGTCCCAGCCTAGTAAAGCTCAGGCAGGGAGGCACATTGCAGGGAAAATTGGTCCATGAGCTTATGGGGTTGCCATCAGCAGCAGAGTCAATGTGCCCTGTGGGGATTCCTCTGGAGACAAAATTAGGGACCTACTCCATGCCACAATATTCTCTTAGATCTTTCTGAAATATCCTAGAAAAGGCTGTGAAACTTCACATCTCCTTGCACGACCAGTGTTTGAAGAGGGGCGTTTTTGTCCCTCCTCAAAGTCATTGCTCTTGCACACCAGAAACATGAACATCCACCAACAGGAATGATGCATGGTCCTGCTGCTGCTGCTGCTGCTGCTGCTGCAGAGCACTGGGCAGTGCAGACCAGGGTGTTACTAATACGAGCACTTAGTTAGCATTTCATGCTCCTTCAAGCTGTCCAGATCTCAGGGCTTTATGTTTCAAAGCAGCCACTGCACCATCTCTAGGGAAGAACAGGAACTGGGAAACAGCGACTGCCAGCCTTGCAGGGGTGTGGGGGAAAACCTGAAGTGTCGGCATCAAAAGATGAATGGGAAGAGTGTAATTGCCAAAGCAAACGCTTTGTTAGGATAGCAGGAGCAGTTCTTTACTGCATGCTTGCATGAAGATCATTTGGGATCTCCGTTTTGTGTCTCATGCAGAAAAGGAGCTCTTAATAATACCACGCTACTTAAACCAGATTGGGATGCAGCTCTGTAGTGGTTCACAATGAAGCAGACTGCCTGCTGTGTCACTGCCAGCCCTGCTGAGCCTGCAAGGGACTGTAGTGTATCCCATGCCTGTTTTGCCTCAGGGCAAAGCTTGGTTTTCCTTATTAGTGTGGAGTAAATACAAGAGTAATAAAATGGACAATTAAACTGGCCACTTTGGAGGATATGCTCATGCTTTCACACATCAGTCCTGTACCTCATGCTCCCAAGGCTTGTTACTCATCATTAATTATTTTAACAAAAAACTTTAGCTCTCATGTTACATCTGAATAAAACTGCATCAGATCATCAAGAATTCTGCTGTGAGGAACAAGACAAGAGCCTTCCAACACTCACTTGCAGCTGTCCTGGATTGCTGCAGCCCTTTGTGAAAAGCTGCTGCAGACAGAGTGTTTGGAGTTGGTTTGGGCCTTTATGAAAGATCTGTGGAGCAGTGTGCAGGGCTCTCCTGGCAGGAAACTGTTTGTCCAAGCCCAGGGACACGGTGGTGGCAGGAGCGGAGCGGCCCCGCTCCCAGCCCGAGAGTCTGTGAGCTGAGCCACGCCGGGGAGACAAGGCAGCGAGGGGCTCCAGCCCAGCTGCTTCACTGCCCTGCCCGCCCCATGGAGCTCTGCCATGGGAGAAAGCCGACGCCGGACGAGTCCCCGAGCTTCCATCAGCTGCTGGAACTGTTCCGTGACAGCTCCTTTTCTTCCGAGAGAGACCCCGGCGCCTTCTTGTGACGCGTGTCATGGGGGGATTCTGTTTGATAATAAACTGTTGGGGGTTTTCCACTTTCATCTATTAGTAATAATTTCCTATTGCTGGAAAGGGACTGTTGGAACACTTCAGAGGAAATGATTTATTGCACAATATCCTGTTTGAAGTTGTCTGAAACTGTGTGAGACAGATGGCTTCACACAGGAGCATCCCCAAGGCTGCTGAGGGGAAGGCACAGAGGAAGACAAACCCAGTATTTCTGAGGGAACTCCATGACACAAACCCAACCTGAGTTGTCAAACAGCAGACCTGATGTTTCAGGACATGGGCCAAAGGGGAAACCTTTCAGTGTGTTTGGTCCAGCCTGGGTTATGCTCAGGGCAAAGGTGTGTCAGTGTGTTGGATAATACTCTTTTCCTGACCTAGAGATGGGGACACTGAGAGGTGTTTTAAAAACTTTTATTCCATTTTCAGTCTCATGAGAAGGGTGAGACAATACAGATGTTATAATTCATGCCATCACAATCAGAAACCAACTACTTCCTAATTATAATACACTATAAGCGTTTCTTGGTCTATCAGCCTTTTGCCATGCCATGTTGTAGATGCCTTAAAGCCAACGATTTAAAAATACTCTTTGTGGGTCCCACTAAAATACATCTTTAATAGCTCTGTTTTTCCAAAGTCTTATTTGCAAGGCCATCTTTTGAAACTTTTTTCCAGCTCCATTTCTCTCTCAAAAATATCTGTCCTATTCCATGGAAATTTTTAAGTTAGCATTTCTTGTCTCAAGATTTATATACAGATTCATACTTTGTGGGCCTTCTATTAGGCTCTAAAAACTTTCTACAAATCCATTTCCCACATCAGTGCACTTGGCTCCTTCTCTCCTCATTGTGCCTGGCAAGCACAGGAGCCCAGAGCTCCTGCAGAACCCATCACAGCACTCTCAGTGGGAGCAAACTTGTGTCCAGTCCTCACCTGGAGCTGCGGTGCCCAGCATTCCACCACTCTGGAATGAGGAACTGTTCCTGCTCTTTCAGGAGGAGCTAAGGAGCTTTGGCCTTCAGATCAATTGTCTGCAGGCTCCTGCAGTGCCTGGTGCTGCTCCCTTGCCAGAGGGAACCCCAGGCCAGGGGGGCACATCTGGGCTGCTGTGTCTGGCTCTGGGGCTCCCTGTTCTGGGCAGTGAGGAGGAGCTGCAGAAGCTCTGCAGGACTGACAGGAGGGGCTTTGGGGCTGCCAGGAGAAGCTGAGCGACCTGGGCTGCTGGAGCTTCTGAAGAGGAGGCCCAGGGCTCCTCTTGCAACTGCTCCAAGGGTGGTTTCAGAGAATCCCAGAATCAGCAAGGGTGGAACAGGCCATGGAGATCATCAATTCCAATCCGTGCCCTGACACCACCTTGTCTCCCCTGGGCCTCCTCTTCTCCAGGATAAACAACCCCAGCTCCCTCAGCCACTCCTCACAGGACTTGTGCTCCAGACCCCTCACCAGCCTTGTTGCCCTTCTCTGGACACGCTCCAGCTACTCCATGTCCTTCCTAAATTGGGGGGCCCAGACTTGGAC
Organism: Melospiza melodia melodia; assembly: GCF_035770615.1. NCBI lineage: Eukaryota > Metazoa > Chordata > Aves > Passeriformes > Passerellidae > Melospiza > Melospiza melodia. The sequence goes on along the minus strand of NW_026948525.1, from coordinate 16,255,031 downwards.
ACAGCACTCGAGGTGCTGCCCAAGCAGTGCTGAGCACAGGGGAAGAATCTTTGCCCTGCTCCTGCTGGCCACACCATTCCTGATCCAGGCCAGGAGCCATTGGCCTCCTTGGCCACCTGGGCACACTGCTGGCTCATGTCCAGCCTGCTGTCCATCAGTCCCTGCAGGTCCCTTTCTGCCTGGCTGCTGTCCAGCCCCTCTGGCACCTTGTTGAGGGAGGGAGGTAGGGACGGAACGGGTCCAGATCCAGTCCTTCCTGAAATGTGGTGTTTGCTGGCACTGCCAGTACCCAGATCTTGATATTTCCCTATTCTGACACAGCCCAAGTGCAGCAACTTGCTGGCAAAGAAAGTCAAAATCAAGCAAAGACCTGGTACCTACAGCAACCCGATCTCGGGTTTGCTGACACTGCCAATACCCAGATCTGGAATGTTTCAGATGCCTGCACAGCCTAATTCCACAGTTTGGCACAGAAAATTAGCATCTGGCAATTTCTCAGTGCCAGCAAAACCAGGCTGCAAAAAATGCAGCAATTTTCTGGAAAGAAAGCCAGAACCCAGCAGCTTCCCGGCACTGCCACCAGCACCACCCAGGTCTGGTGTTTGCTGGGCAAGTGCCCAGATCTGGAAATTTCCCAGTGCTGGCACAGCCCAAGTCCAGCAATTTGCTGGCACAGAAAGCCAAGATCTGGCAATTTCCTGATGCCAATACAGGTGCCCAGACCTGGTGTTTGCTGCCACTGCCAGTGCTCAGATCTGGATATTTCCCTGTTCTGGCAGAGCCAAGTCCAGCAATTTTCTGGTCAAGAAAGCCACAACCTGGCAATTCCCTGCTACTGTCATTGGCAATGCCAAGATCCGGTGATTGCTGGCACCACCAGTGCCCAGATGCAGGAATTTCCCAGTGCCAGCACAGCCCAAGTCTAGTAATTTTCTGGCAAAGAAAGCCAAAACCTTGCAAATACCTGGTACCTACAGCAAGCCAGTCTTGTGTTTGCTGACACCACAGTGTCCAGATCCAGAATTTTTCACGTTCCTGCACAGCATAATTCCAGCAATATGCTGGCACTGAAAGTTAACATTTGGCAATTTCCTGGTGCTGGCACATTCCCCACCCAGATCTGGTGTGCGCTGGCACTGCCAGTGCCCACATCTGGCAATTTCCCTCTTCTGGCACTGCCCATGTCCAGCAATTTGCTGGCAAAGAAAGCTAAAAGCTGTCAATTTCCCCTTGCCAGCACTGCCCAATCTGGAGTTGTCCGGCAGCAGGATCCCAAGAAATAAGGAAGGAAAGAAGGAAAGAAAAGAGGAAGGCATCCAGATCCAGTCCTGCCTGGAGCCTGGAGCCTGAAATGGGCTGTTTGCTGGCACTGCCAGTGCCCAGATCTGGAAATTTCCCTATTCTGGCACAGCCCAAGTGCAGCAATTTGCTGGCACAGAAATCCAAAACCCGTGGCAGCTTCGTGCTACTGGGCCTGGCACCGCCCCCACATCTTGTGTTTCATGTAACCAGAACCCAGATTTGGAAATTTCTCAGTGCCAGCAGAGCCCAAATCTGGCAGATTTCTTTCTCTGCCAATGACACCACCCACATCTGGTGTTTGCTGGCAGCACCAGCGCCCAGATCTGAAAACTTCCTGGTGCTGGCACAGCCCAAGTCCAGTGATTTGCTGGCACAGAAAGCCAAAATTTGGAAATTTGCAGGTTCTGGCTCCAGCACCATCCAGCTCTGGTGTTTGCTGGGACTGCCAGTGCCCAGATTTGGAAATTTCCCGATGCCTTCACAGCCCAGGTCTAGCAATTTGGTTTTAGCTAGTTTAGGAAGAGAAGTTCCTCAGAATGTGACTTTCCTTTTTCTTGGAAATGTTTAAACCTGCTCTGGACTGAAAACCCAGACAAACACTGGCAGCAGCTCAGACCTGTGGCCCCCTGAGCTCTGGGACGCTGCATTCCAGCACCAGAGGGACTCAGGAGAGACCGAGTGAGCCAACTACAACCCACAAAAAGGACTTTCTGAATTTGCCATCTCTTCAGCACTGTCAGAGGTTTTATTTAATATTATTCATTTTTCATGCTTGTGAATACTTTACTTGTTAAATAAACTGGGGTTTTTTCACTTTTCTCAAGGGAAGTTTTTCCTGAACTAGTAGGGGGAGGGGCTGCTTGACCTTGCTTTCTAGACGGGCCCCTTTTGGAGGTTTCCTCCCAAAATTTGCCCTAAAGCAACACAGTCACAATGAAAACTGCACCAGTGGCATAATTTCCTGGTAGCAAATCTTGTGACAGAAGCTTGACCTTGTTCTCCATGAGAGATTTTTGGGAAGAGCAGACAAGAGAAGATTCCTGGAAAACTCAAACAGCTTTCCAGATGTGAAATGAAAATGAAAGAAACAATCCATGATGTTTTCCTCTATTAATTTCTGTGCTCCCCTTTTCCATGTTGCACTACTTCTCCATCCCAGTAATTCCAGATGCACCTCACCTCTAAGATCGGTGACTTACAGATTTTTAGACACTGTAAAATATCATGAGCCACACAGAGTTTTCCTTCCTCTGTTTTTACAGGAAAGTAACGCTGGAGGTGTGAGTGCAGTGCTGGGGTCAGTTAGGAATCCTACCCCAAGGGAAGGTGGACCGACAGTGTTTGCCCCTCAGCAAGGACAATGCACAGCAGCAAGCGAGGGGATCGCTGTGCCAGTGCGCAGGAGTCAGGGCTCTGCATCCGGGCTCAGCGCTGCAGAGTTCCCGTGTTTGGACAGACGGAAGGGCTGTCCCCGGGGCGCGCGGGGCTCGAACGTGGGGCTCGTGGGGTGAGCGGGGAACGGACACGGGGACGAACGGCCCCGGTGCCTCAGTTGCAGCAGCGGCAGCAGCAGCGGCGGCGGCAGCAGCGGCGGCAGCAGTGGCAGCAGCAGCAAACAGATACTTTCGAACACTCTTTCTCTCTTTCTTTCTTTCTTTCTCTTTTTCTTTCTCTTTCTCTCCCTTTCCCGCTGTCGGGCACCCTTCTCTCGGGGTCCCTTGCCCGGCGTCCCTCTCCTCTCCCCGTCTCCCTCTCCCCTGCCGGGCCGGGCCATGCCCCCGGCCCGCCCCCGGCCCCGGGCGGGGCTGCCCCGTGCCCGGCCCCGGCCGTCCCGCCGCGGTCTCGCCTCCGCCCGGCTCTGGCCGTGCAGGCGGTGGCGCTGCTGGGCGGGCATCAGTGCGTGGTGCGGAGGCGGCATCGCCGCCCTTCGGCTCCGCCTGGCCCGAGCCCGGCCCCGGCCCCGGACCCGACGCAGGCTCCAGTCCCGACCCCGGCCCCGGCTCCTCCCGGGGCCTGCGGAGGACACACGCGGCGCGGCCGCTCCCGCCGCTTCCGCTGCGGCTTCCCCGGCCCGAGCTCCGCCGCTCGGCAGCGCGGCCTCCGGCCCCAAGCCGCCGGGGCCCGGGGCGGGTGGGGATGCCGGGCCCGGGGCGGGTGAGGGGCGCTCGGGGGCCGTTGCTGGCCCCGGGCCGAGCGCTGACAGCCGCGTCCCGCCCGCAGGGGAAGCGCAGGAGGCCCTGCAGGAGCGGTACCGGCTGGGATCGCTGCTGGGACGCGGCGGCTTCGGCAGCGTCTTCGCAGCCACGCGGCTCTCGGACGGCGTCCCGGTGAGCGGCGGGGCCGAAGGCGGGAGCAGGCGGAGGGGGCGGAGGAGGGAGGAGGAGGAGAAGGTCGGGGCGCGACGGGACGGGCGTCGAGCTCAGCCCGCTGCTCTCCCTCGCTCGCAGGTGGCCATCAAACGCGTGCCGAGGGATCGCATCCGGCACTGGGGCGAGCTGGTGAGTGAGCGGGGCCAGCGGCAGCAGCCGGGCCGTGCCGGGCGGCGAGGAGCCGGGGCCCGGCACGGTGGGAGCCGCCGTGAGCCCTGCGGGGAGAGCGGGCGTGGGTTGAGCGGAGCATGCAGAGCATCCCGGGCTGGCTGAGGGCTCCCAGAGCCCCGGCACGGCCTCGGCCCCACTGACGGCGTCGTGCTCCTCCCGCAGCCCGACGGCACCAGCGCACCCCTGGAGATCGTGCTGCTGGCCAGGGTGTCCTGTGGCTGTGGCGGTGTCATTCAGCTCCTGGAGTGGCTTGAGCTCCCCGACAGCTTCCTGCTGGTGCTGGAGCGTCCGGAGCGGTGCCAGGAGCTCTCGGGTTTCCTGGCGGAGCGGGGGTTCCTGCCGGAGGAGGAGGCGCGGGGGCTGTTCCGCCAGGTGCTGGAGGCCGTGCGGCACTGCACCAGCTGCGGGGTCCTGCACCGGGACATCAAGCCCGAGAATGTCCTGGTCGACCTGGCCAGCGGGCAGCTGAAACTGATTGACTTTGGCTGTGGCGCCTTCCTCCAAGACACAGCCTACACCCAATTTGCAGGTGAGCCCTCGCAGGGGATGCTCCTGGGCATCTCGTGGCCCAGCCTGGGTGCAGCACTGGGGCTTCCCCCTATTGCAGCCGGGATGGGATTGATGCTAGAGCCGAGTTGATTTGGGTGGGGTGTGAGGGCAGCCAGCTCCCAGCCCTGCTGACAGCCTTCAGCACCCACTGTGCCCTGGGCTGGGGCTGGAGCTGGGGCAGCCAGCCCAACACAAACCCCCATGGGGGCAGCAGAGAGGGAGGCCTGACCGCGTGCCCCAGATGGTTTGGTGTGCAGGTGAGGAAGGGCTGGACTGCTCCGCTCTCCTTGTCCGCCTTGGCTTATTAACATTTTTGGGGGCCGTGCAGGTGGGGAGGAGAGTGGGTTTTCTCCACTACTGGGTGGGTTTTTCGTTTGTGTGTCATGGTTGGGCTTTCCCAGGGATTCTGCTGCCCTCTTCCAGCACCAGTGGCTTCTTTTCCAGCCGCGAGTTTGTGCACAAGTCCCAGGTGCTGGCGAGAGGGCAGCACTCACCCCGTGTGCCTCTGGGGCAGCCCCCACATGCCCAGGGATGCTGGGGCCGGGCTCTGGGAGCAGCAGCATCCCCCTGCTGAGCTGTGTCTGTGTTCCACAGGAACCCTGTCCTACAGCCCACCAGAGTGGATCCAGCACCAACGCTACCACGGCGAGGCAGCCACGATCTGGTCCCTGGGCCTCCTGCTGTGCCACCTGGTCATGGGGAAGCACCCGTTCAGGAGGGGCCAGGAGATCATCCGGGGGCGGATCTTGTTCCCACGATGGCTCTCTCAAGGTGGATCCTAATCTCTGGGCACGGGGGCAATGCCAGTGCTGGGAGACAGCAGCAGGCTCATGGGCAAACCACTCTGGCAGCTGCTGAGCAGGCACATGTCCTGCTCTCCTGCTGTCCTTCAAACAGAGCATCCATGGGGAAGTTTAGGCCCAGCTCTGGTCACACCCAGCATGACCTGGGCATGGGAACAGGAGGGCAACTTCTCCAACTGACTGGTGATTTCTGGTTTCTCTCCCCAGAGTGCCAAGATGTTATTAAGAGGTGTTTGTCCATGCAACCCTCAGACAGGCCATCCTTAGAAGAGCTTTTCTGTCATCCTTGGGTGAAGGGTGTTTCCCTGCCCTAGAAGACTGAAGAAATCAACGTGCACAGTTGGATCCAGGGGCCTGGCAGGTACCAGCACCACGCATCTCTTGGCAATCAGTGGCAAAGCAAACCAGGCTGGTTTTGTCCTGCCTGTAGCTCTGAGCAGGGGTCAGCAGAAGGGAACATGCAGCTCTTGGGCTGGAGCTGAGCTGGAGACCCAGTGTGACAAGCACTGGTGGCCACCATCCCCGCGGTTTTGTTTGTATGGTTCATGGATGGCTGGGGCCCTGGGCAGAGCCCTGAAAGCCTGGTCTGACCCCAGGGAAGGGAAAGGAGCCCCTGGAGAAGCTGTTCCAAGTGGGGCTGGTGCTGGAGACACCAAGGACAACCTCAAGGATGACAATCTCTTCCTTGGCCTGGCCAGCTGAAGATGATGGACTTGGATTCTGGCAACTTCTTCAAAGCCAGGCTCCAGGTCCAATTTGCAGGTGAGTCCACAGGCAGGGGGTTGCTCCCAGATCTGGGCATGGCACAGCTGGGCACCAAAGGTTCCGCCTTAGCTGGGGCAGATGCAATTAATTCTTCAGTCAGTTGCCCAGCTGCTTTTTTACTCTGGGCAGCTGCTGAGGGCTGGATGTGCCGTGGCTGGCTGCAGGCTGGGCACATGTCCTGCCCTCCTGCTCTGCTGCCAAAGGCAGCAGGGATGGGCAGCCCTGGGCACAGCTCTGGGCACAGTCAGCATGGCCTGGGCACCGCAGGCCTTGGCACAAGGGCACAGGAGCCCTCAGCTGACGGGCGGTTTCTGCTTTCTCTCCTTGCAGCCGGGCTCTGCGGGTGCTGAGGCTGCTCTGGGCTCTGCCAGGGCTCTGCTGGGCTCAGCCCTGGGCCCAGCTGGGCTGGCTCTGCCCTCACATTGCTCTGACAGCTCTGCAACAGACGAGCCCCTTGCGAGCACAGTGCCTGAGCTTTCTGCTTTGGCAGGTGAGTGAGACTCTGCTGCAGGCCCAGAGATTGCAGCTGGGGACACACATCCAACTGGCAAGGACCCAAAATCTCCACAGTCCCAGCTGAATGCCTGGATCTGCACAGGGTGTTTTGTCTCTCCCACTCTTCCTTCTTGATTGGCTGGAATTGTGCAATTGCACTTTCTTCCTCCTCTAAAAGTGCCATGAGTGGGCCAAAGCTGGCGAGTGGGCCGTGCTCCTGAGGCAGTGCAGTCTGGAGCTGGTGGATGGAGAATTGCCCTTCTGCACTTCCACACCAGAGCAAAAAGCTGTCAGTCGGACTTTGTGACTCTAAGAGATCCCTGACAGTTTCAAAGGGAATGTGCAGCCCATTCCCAGGCTGAGAAGGAAGGTCATCTTCTAAAGGATTTGGGCTTTGACAGAGTTTCCATTCCCAGTCCTGCTTGGAGCTGGAAGGGCACATAGCCTTGCCTCAACCACAATTTAAAATAACAATATTGGAAACAATCCCCAAAAACTTTTTGAAAAGACTGCTGAAGTCAGTACGATGGATCCATGCCATCAGCACATTTACAAAGTAAATAACTGAGTTTTCTTTCAAAAGATCAGTTGCCTCTTAATTCAAAGTTAGAGAAGATTTTTCACTGCACACTTGGGTTTTGTTTTTATCTTTCACATTTTATATAGTTTTTGATTACTTTTTCCTTTCAGTAGAAAACATGTCCTATAAAAGGAGTGTCGTTTGCTCCTGGTTCCTGTGTGAAGCAGCTCCCTTCCTGCTGGCTGAGCTGCTCAGGCAGAGCCCGGCAGCTCCTGGCCCTGCAGGGCTGAGGCTTTTCCCCGTTGCTGGGCACAGACTGATGGAGCAGCACTGCTGAACACGGGCACACAGAGGGACCAGCAGCAGCTGCCTTTGGCCACCTGAGGCTCCAAGGCCCAAACTCTGAGCAGCCAGGGCTGGAAGAGACTGGCAGGATCTGATCCCTGACTCTGGGCCAGGGCTGCACAAATGACCCCACAGCAGCAGCAGCAGCAGATGGAGCTGACTTTGAGCACAGCCCCTGCCCCTCTTCCCTCCCGTGTGCAGCGGTGTCACAGCAGCCTGAGGCACCTGGGAGCCCCCAGTGGCAGCAGGGACTGGAGATGGCAGCCCTGGGCTCCTGGAGGCTGTGCAAGGAACGGAGCTGGGCATTCCCTGTGCATGGGGAGCTTCCAGATGGAAAAGGCTGCTGTGCCCAGGCAGCTGCAAGGGCACAGAAAGGAGGGTCTGGAGCACTGGATCTGTGCCAGTGCCACAGTCCTGGCGAGCCCTGGGGGAACGGAGGGCACAGCAAGAGGGACAGAACCAGGCAAGGGCAGAGACTGGAGAGAGCCAGGCCTGGGAGCAGGAGCAGCTGCTCCATTGCACTCTTGGAGAAAGCTCTTGGCTGGTTCAAAGCGCTGAAAGGCGTGAAGGGCAGAGAGGAGGCCACAGCAAACAATGCTCCTGTTTGCACAGCCTCCCCTCTCCGTGTCCCAGAAGGAATTGCATGGACTGTGTTCTTCTCTCCAAGTCATCTCGTTCAGCATGAGCAGCTCAGCACCCGGAGCTGAAGGAGCTGAAGCCTCAGGCCACAGGAGCTGGGCAAGAGGGAACTTTTGGAGCAAAGGAATGCTGCTAAAATAGCCCCAGCTGAATGCAGTTGATAGAATCATGGAATCACAAAATCCTTTCCGTTGGAAAAGCCCTCTGAGCTCAGCCAGTGCAGCCGCTCACCCAGCAGTGCCAAGCCCAGCACTAAACCACATCCCTGAAGTGCCAAGGCCTGGACACCAGCCCTGAGTGAGGCCTGGACAGCAGGCCCTGAGCCAAAGGTGGCCTCTGGATGAACCTTCCAAGCAAACGTTATCTTTGTATCTGCTCCCTGATGAAATATGCATGGTTATTAGGCCCTGTAATAGATGTAGCCACTCATTAGTGGGACATGTATTGACCTTTGTGTATTTAGAAGCCAGACAAGGCCATGAAATCTGACATCTGGCCCTGTTTGGGGCTGAATGGTCAAAGTTACCTCCCTTGGTTCCTCCTTGCGCCCTGGCCAGGCTTTGGGAGGGACCCAAGGGGAGGATGAAAGCAGATGTTGC